>NC_140579.1:620808049-621408049 GCF_964204655.1 Triturus cristatus | reverse complement strand
TTTATGGCGAACAAAGCGGTACAGAAGGGGGTGGTGATGGACGGAGCATCAGAACCAATCAAACACTCACAGCCAGTCAAGAGATCTGGGTTTGATCCATCACCGTTCTTTAGCCCACTCTGCCACCCCAGTTCAGACATGGCCATATGCAAATCAGTCTGACCCTGTGCCTCATGGGAACAGTCCAGCCCGAACTGCCAAGCCATGCCTTCCCTGGACCGGAAACAAGCTTCCTAGGACCGGTTTCTGGCATTTCAGCCGTCTTCAGCCAGGCTTGCTTGAATCCAGTGGCAAAGTGAGCAAGGGAATCACGTCTGAGCATACCCAGCCAACTTATGGTGAACAAAGCGGTACAAAAGGGGGTGGTGATGGACGGAGCATCAGAACCAATCAAACACTCACAGCCAGTCAAGAGATCTGGGTTTGATCCATCACCGTTCTTTAGCCCACTCTGCCACCCCAGTTCAGACATGGCCATATGCAAATCAGTCTGACCCTGTGCCTCATGGGAACAGTCCAGCCCAAACTGCCAAGCCATGCCTTCCCTGGACCAGAAACAAGCTTCCTAGGACCGGTTTCTGGCATTTCAGCCGTCTTCAGCCAGGCTTGCTTGAATCCAGTGGCAAAGTGAGCAAGGGATTCACGTCTGAGCATACCCTGCCAACTTATGGCGAACAAAGCGGTACAAAAGGGGGTGGTGATGGACGGAGCATCAGAACCAATCAAACACTCACAGCCAGTCAATAGATCTGGGTTTGATCCATCACCGTTCTTTAGCCCACTCTGCCACCCCAGTTCAGACATGGCCATATGCACATCAGTCTGACCCTGTGCCTCATAGGAACAGTCCATACCGAACTGCCAAGCCATGCCTTCCCTGGACCGGAAACAAGCTTCCTAGGACCGGTTTCTGGCATTTCAGCCGTCTTCAGCCAGGCTTGCTTGAATCCAGTGGCAAAGTGAGCAAGGGACTCACGTCTGAGCATACCCTGCCAACTTATGGCGAACAAAGCGGTACAAAAGGGGGTGGTGATGGACGGAGCATAAGAACCAATCAAACACTCAAAGCCAGTCAAGAGATCTGGGTTTGATTCATCACCGTTCTTTAGCCCTCTCTGCCACCCCAGTTCAGACATGGCCATATGCAAATCAGTCTGACCCTGTGCCTCATGGGAAGAGTCCAGCCCGAACTGCCAAGCCATGCCTTCCCTGGACCGGAAACAAGCTTCCTAGGACCGGTTTCTGGCATTTCAGCCGTCTTCAGCCAGGCTTGCTTGAATCCAGTGGCAAAGTGAGCAAGGGACTCACGTCTGAGCATACCCTGCCAACTTATGGCGAACAAAGCGGTACAGAAGGGGGTGGTGATGGACGGAGCATCAGAACCAATCAAACACTCACAGCCAGTCAAGAGATCTGGGTTTGATCCATCACCGTTCTTTAGCTCACTCTACCACCCCAGTTCAGACATGGCCATATGCAAATCAGTCTGACCCTGTGCCTCATGGGAACAGTCCAGCCCGAACTGCCAAGCCATGCCTTCCCTGGACAGGAAACAAGCTTCCTAGGTCCAGTTTCTGGCATTTCAGCCGTCTTCAGCCAGGCTTCCTTGAATCCAGTGGCAAAGTGAGCAAGGGACTCACGTCTGAGCATACCCTGCCAACTTATGGCGAACAAAGCGGTACAGAAGGGGGTGGTGATGGACGGAACATCAGAACCAATTAAACACTCACAGCCAGTCAAGAGATCTGGGTTTGATCCATCACCGTTCTTTAGCCCACTCTGCCACCCCAGTTCAGACATGGCCATATGCAAATCAGTCTGACCCTGTGCCTCATGGGAACAGTCCAGCCCGAACTGCCAAGCCATGCCTTCCCTGGACCGGAAACAAGCTTGCTAGGACCGGTTTCTGGCATTTCAGCCGTCTTCAGCCAGGCTTGCTTGAATCCAGTGGCAAAATGAGCAAGGGACTCACGTCTGAGCATACCCTGCCAACGTATGGCGAACAAGGCGGTACAAAAGGGGTGGTGATGGACTGAGCATCAGAACCAATCAAACACTCACAGCCAGTCAAGAGATCTGGGTTTGATCCATCATCGTTCTTTAGCCAACTCTGCCACCCCAGTTCAGACATGGCCATATGCAAATTAGTCTGACCCTGTGCCTCATGGGAACAGTCCAGCCCGAACTGCCAAGCCATGCCTTCCCTGGACCGGAAACAAGCTTCCTAGGACCGGTTTCTGGCATTTCAGCCGTCTTCAGCCAGGCTTGCTTGAATCCAGTGGCAAAGTGAGCAAGGGACTCACGTCTGAGCATACCCTGCCAACTTATGGCGAACAAAGCGGTACAAAAGGGGGTGGTGATGGACGGAGCATCAGAACCAATCAAACACTCACAGCCAGTCAAGAGATCTGGGTTTGATCCATCACCGTTCTTTAGCCCACTCTGCCACCCCAGTTCAGACATGGCCATATGCAAATCTGTCTGACCCTGTGCCTCATGGGAACAGTACATCCCGAACTGCCAAGCAATGACTTCCCTGGACCGGAAACAAGCTTCCTGGGACCGGTTTCGGACATTTCAGCCGTCTTCAGCCAGGCTTGCTTGAATCCAGTGGGCAAAGTGAGCAAGGGACTCACGTCTGAGCATACCCTGCCAACTTATGGCGAACAAGGCGATACAGAAGGGGGTGGTGATGGACGGAGCATCAGAACCAATTAAACACTCACAGCCAGTCAAGAGATCTGGGTTTGATCCATCACCGTTCTTTAGCCCACTCTGCCTCCCCAGTTCAGACATGGCCATATGCAAATCAGTCTGTACCTGTGCCTCATGGGAACAGTCCAGCCCGAACTGCCAAGCCATGCCTTCCCTGGACCGGAAACAAGCTTCCTAGGACCGGTTTCTGGCATTTCAGCCGTCTTCAGCCAGGCTTGCTTGAATCCAGTGGCAAAGTGAGCAAGGGAATCACGTCTGAGCATACCCAGCCAACTTATGGCGAACAAAGCGGTACAGAAGGGGGTGGTGATGGACGGAGCATCAGAACCAATCAAACACTCACAGCCAGTCAAGAGATCTGGGTTTGATCCATCACCGTTCTTTAGCCCACTCTGCCACCCCAGTTCAGACAAGGCCATATGCAAATCAGTCTGACCCTGTGCCTCATGGGAACAGTCCAGCCCAAACTGCCAAGCCATGCCTTCCCTGGACCGGAAACAAGCTTCCTATGACCGGTTTCTGGCATTTCAGCCGTCTTCAGCCAGGCTTGCTTGAATCCAGTGGCAAAGTGAGCAAGGGATTCACGTCTGAGCATACCCTGCCAACTTATGGCGAACAAAGCGGTACAAAAGGGGGTGGTGATGGACGGAGCATCAGAACCAATCAAACACTCACAACCAGTCAATAGATCTGGGTTTGATCCATCACCGTTCTTTAGCCCACTCTGCCACCCCAGTTCAGACATGGCCATATGCAAATCAGTCTGACCCTGTGCCTCATAGGAACAGTCCAGCCCGAACTGCCAAGCCATGCCTTCCCTGGACCGGAAACAAGCTTCCTAGGACCGGTTTCTGGCATTTCAGCCGTCTTCAGCCAGGCTTGCTTGAATCCAGTGGCAAAGTGAGCAAGGGACTCACGTCTGAGCATACCCTGCCAACTTATGGGGAACAAAGCGGTACAAAAGGGGGTGGTGATGGACGGAGCATCAGAACCAATCAAACACTCAAAGCCAGTCAAGAGATCTGGGTTTGATTCATCACCGTTCTTTAGCCCACTCTGCCACCCCAGTTCAGACATGGCCATATGCAAATCAGTCAGACCCTGTGCCTCATGGGAACAGTCCAGCCCGAACTGCCAAGCCATGCCTTCCCTGGACCGGAAACAAGCTTCCTAGGACCGGTTTCTGGTATTTCAGCCGTCTTCAGCCAGGCTTGCTTGAATCCAGTGGCAAAGTGAGCAAGAGACTCACGTCTGAGCATACCCTGCCAACTTATGGCGAACAAAGCGGTACAAAAGGGGGTGGTGATGGACGGAGCATCAGAACCAATCAAACACTCACAGCCAGTCAAGAGATCTGGGTTTGATCCATCACCGTTCTTTAGCCCACTCTGACACCCCAGTTCAGACATGGCCATATGCAAATCAGTCTGACCCTGTGCCTCATGGGTACAGTCCAGCCCGAACTGCCAAGCCATGCCTTTCCTGGACCGGAAACAAGCTTCCTAGGACCGGTTTCTGGCATTTCAGCCGTCTTCAGCCAGGCTTGCTTGAATCCAGTGGCAAAGTGAGCAAGGGACTCACGTCTGAGCATACCCTGCCAACTTATGGCGAACAAAGCAGTACAAAAGGGGGTGGTGATGGATGGAGCATCAGAACCAATCAAACACTCACAGCCAGTTAAGAGATCTGGGTTTGATCCATCACCATTCTTTAGCCCACTCTGCCACCCCAGTTCAGACATGGCCATATGCACATCAGTCTGACCCTGTGCCTCATGGGAACAGTCCAGCCCGAACTGCCAAGCCATGCCTTCCCTGGACCGGAAACATGCTTCCTAGGACCGGTTTCTGGCATTTCAGCCGTCTTCAGCCAGGCTTGCTTGAATCCAGTGGCAAAGTGAGCAAGGGACTCACGTCTGAGCATACCCTGCCAACTTATGGCGAACGAAGCGGTACAAAAGGGGGTGGTGATGGTCGGAGCATCAGAACCAATCAAACACTCACAGCCAGTCAAGAGATCTGGGTTTGATCCATCACCTTTCTTTAGCCCACTCTGCCACCCCAGTTCAGACATGGCCATATGCAAATCTGTCTGACCCTGTGCCTCATGGGAACAGTCCAGCCCGAACTGCCAAGCCATGCCTTCCCTGGACCGGAAACAAACTTCCTAGGACCGGTTTCTGGCATTTCAGCCGTCTTCAGCCAGGCTTGCTTGAATCCAGTGGCAAAGTGAGCAAGGGACTCACGTCTGAGCATACGCTGCCAACTTATGGCGAACAAAGCGGTAAAGAAGGGGGTGGTGATGGACGGAGCATCAGAACCAATCAAACACTCACAGCCAGT
Source organism: Triturus cristatus (assembly GCF_964204655.1). Classification (NCBI taxonomy): domain Eukaryota; kingdom Metazoa; phylum Chordata; class Amphibia; order Caudata; family Salamandridae; genus Triturus; species Triturus cristatus. Next base: position 621,402,992 of record NC_140579.1, on the reverse strand, counting down.
CAAGAGATATGGGTTTGATCCATCACCGTTCTTTCGCCCACTCTGCCACCCCAGTTCAGACATGGCCATATGCAAATCAGTCTGACCCTGTGCCTCATGGGAACAGTCCAGCCCGAACTGCCAAGCCATGCCTTCCCTGGACCGGAAACAAGCTTCCTAGGACCGGTTACTGGCATTTCAGCCGTCTTCAGCCAGGCTTGCTTGAAACCAGTGGCAAAGTGAGCAAGGGACTCACGTCTGAGCATACCCTGCCAACTTATGGCGAACAAAGCGGTACAGAAGGGGGTGGTGATGGACGGAGCATCAGAACCAATCAAACACTCACAGCCAGTCAAGAGATCTGGGTTTGATCCATCACCATTCTTTAGCCCACTCTGCCACCCCAGTTCAGACATGGCCATATGCAAATCAGTCTGACCCTGTGCCTCATGGGAACAGTCCAGCCCAAACTGCCAAGCCATGCCTTCCCTGGACCGGAAACAAGCTTCCTAGGACCAGTTTCTGGCATTTCAGCCATCTTCAGCCAGGCTTGCTTGAATCCAGTGGCAAAGTGAGCAAGGGACTCACGTCTGAGCATACCCTGCCAACTTATGGCGAACAAAGTGGTACAGAAGGGGGTGGTGATGGACGGAGCATCAGAACCAATCAAACACTCACAGCCAGTCAAGAGATCTGGGTTTGATCCATCACCGTTCTTTAGCCCACTCTGCCACCCCAGTTCAGACATGGCCATATGCAAATCAGTCTGACCCTGTGCCTCATGGGAACAGTCCAGCCCGAACTGCCAAGCCATGCCTTCCCTGGACCGGAAACAAGCTTCCTAGGACCGGTTTCTGGCATTTCAGCTGTCTTCAGCCAGGCTTGCTTGAATCCAGTGGCAAAGTGAGCAAGGGACTCACGTCTGAGCATACCCTGCCAACTTATGGCGAACAAAGCGGTACAGAAGGGGGTGGTGATGGACGGAGCATCAGAACCAATCAAACACTCACAGCCAGTCAAGAGATCTGGGTTTGATCCATCACCGTTCTTTAGCCCACTCTGCCACCCCAGTTCAGACATGGCCATATGCAAATCAGTCTGACCCTGTGCCTCATGGGAACAGTCCAGCCCGAACTGCCAAGCCATGCCTTCCCTGGACCGGAAACAAGCTTCCTAGGACCGGTTTCTGGCATTTCAGCCGTCTTCAGCCAGGCTTGCTTGAATCCAGTGGCAAAGTGAGCAAGGGATTCACGTCTGAGCATACCCTGCCAACTTATGGCGAACAAAGCGGTACAGAAGGGGGTGGTGATGGACGGAGCATCAGAACCAATCAAACACTCACAGCCAGTCAAGAGATCTGGGTTTGATCCATCACCGTTCTTTAGCCCACTCTGCCACCCCAGATCAGACATGGCCATATGCAAATCAGTCTGACCCTGTGCCTCATCGGAACAGTCCAGCCCGAACTGCCAAGCCATGCCTTCCCTGGACCGGAAACAAGCTTCCTAGGACCGGTTTCTGGCATTTCAGCCGTCTTCAGCCAGGCTTGCTTGAATCCAGTGGCAAAGTGAGCAAGGGACTCACGTCTGAGCATACCCTGCCAACTTATGGCGAACAAAGCGGTACAAAAGGGGTGGTGATGGACGGAGCATCAGAACCAATCAAACACTCACAGCCAGTCAATAGATCTGGGTTGTATCCATCACCGTTCTTTAGCCCACTCTGCCGCCCCAGTTCAGACATGGCCATATGCAAATCAGTCTGACCCTGTGACTCATAGGAACAGTCCATCCCGAACTGCCAAGCCATGCCTTCCCTGGACCGGAAACAAGTTTCCTAGGACCGGTTTCTGGCATTTCAGCAGTCTTCAGCCAGGCTTGCTTGAATCCAGTGGCAAAGTGAGCAAGGGACTCACGTCTGAGCATACCCTGCCAACTTATGGCGAACAAAGTGGTACAGAAGGGGGTGGGGATGGACGGAGCATCAGAACCAATCAAACACTCACAGCCAGTCAATAGATCTGGGTTTGATCCATCACCGTTCTTTAGCCCACTCTGCCACCCCAGTTCAGACATGGCCATATGCAAATCAGTCTGACCCTGTGCCTCATGGGAACAGTCCAGCCCAAACTGCCAAGCTATGCCTTCCCTGGACCAGAAACAAGCTTCCTAGGACCAGTTTCTGGCATTTCAGCCATCTTCAGCCAGGCTTGCTTGAATCCAGTGGCAAAGTGAGCAAGGGACTCACGTCTGAGCATACCCTGCCAACTTATGGCGAACAAAGTGGTACAGAAGGGGGTGGTGATGGACGGAGCATCAGAACCAATCAAACACTCACAGCCAGTCAAGAGATCTGGGTTTGATCCATCACCGTTCTTTAGCCCACTCTGCCACCCCAGTTCAGACATGGCCATATGCAAATCAGTCTGACCCTGTGCCTCATGGGAACAGTCCAGCCCGAACTGCCAAGCCATGCCTTCCCTGGACCGGAAACCAGCTTCCTAGGACCGGTTTCTGGAATTTCAGCTGTCTTCAGCCAGGCTTGCTTGAATCCAGTGGCAAAGTGAGCAAGGGACTCACGTCTGAGCATACCCTGCCAACTTATGGCGAACAAAGCGGTACAGAAGGGGGTGGTGATGGACGGAGCATCAGAACCAATCAAACACTCACAGCCAGTCAAGAGATCTGGGTTTGATCCATCACCGTTCTTTAGCCCACTCTGCCACCCCAGTTCAGACATGGCCATATGCAAATCAGTCTGACCCTGTGCCTCATGGGAACAGTCCAGCCCGAACTGCCAAGCCATGCCTTCCCTGGACCGGAAACAAGCTTCCTAGGACCGGCTTCTGGCATTTCAGCCGTCTTCAGCCAGGCTTGCTTGAATCCAGTGGCAAAGTGAGCAAGGGATTCACGTCTGAGCATACCCTGCCAACTTATGGCGAACAAAGCGGTACAGAAGGGGGTGGTGATGGACAAAGCATCAGAACCAATCAAACACTCACAGCCAGTCAAGAGATCTGGGTTTTATCCATCACCGTTCTTTAGCCCACTCTGCCGCCCCAGTTCAGACATGGCCATATGCAAATCAGTCTGACCCTGTGCCTCATAGGAACAGTCCATCCCGAACTGCCAAGCCATGCCTTCCCTGGACCGGAAACAAGTTTCCTAGGACCGGTTTCTGGCATTTCAGCAGTCTTCAGCCAGGCTTGCTTGAATCCAGTGGCAAAGTGAGCAAGGGACTCACGTCTGAGCATACCCTGCCAACTTATGGCGAACAAAGCGGTACAAAAGGGGGTGGTGATGGACGGAGCATCAGAACCAATCAAACACTCACAGCCAGTCAAGAGATCTGGGTTTGATCCATCACTGTTCTTTAGCCCACTCTGCCACCCCAGTTCAGACATGGCCATATGCAAATCAGTCTGACCCTGTGACTCATGGTAACAGTCCAGCCCGAACTGCCAAGCCATGCCTTCCCTGGACCGGAAACAAGCTTCCTAGGACCGGTTTCTGGTATTTCAGCCGTCTTCAGCCAGGCTTGCTTGAATCCAGTGGCAAAGTGAGCAAGGGACTCATGTCTGAGCATACCCTGCCAACTTATGGCGAACAAAGCGGTACAAAAGGGGTGGTGATGGACGGAGCATCAGAACCAATCAAACACTCACAGCCAGTCAATAGATCTGGGTTGTATCCATCACCGTTCTTTAGCCCACTCTGCCGCCCCAGTTCAGACATGGCCATATGCAAATCAGTCTGACCCTGTGACTCATAGGAACAGTCCATCCCGAACTGCCAAGCCATGCCTTCCCTGGACCGGAAACAAGTTTCCTAGGACCGGTTTCTGGCATTTCAGCAGTCTTCAGCCAGGCTTGCTTGAATCCAGTGGCAAAGTGAGCAAGGGACTCACGTCTGAGCATACCCTGCCAACTTATGGCGAACAAAGTGGTACAGAAGGGGGTGGGGATGGACGGAGCATCAGAACCAATCAAACACTCACAGCCAGTCAATAGATCTGGGTTTGATCCATCACCGTTCTTTAGCCCACTCTGCCACCCCAGTTCAGACATGGCCATATGCAAATCAGTCTGACCCTGTGCCTCATGGGAACAGTCCAGCCCAAACTGCCAAGCTATGCCTTCCCTGGACCAGAAACAAGCTTCCTAGGACCAGTTTCTGGCATTTCAGCCATCTTCAGCCAGGCTTGCTTGAATCCAGTGGCAAAGTGAGCAAGGGACTCACGTCTGAGCATACCCTGCCAACTTATGGCGAACAAAGTGGTACAGAAGGGGGTGGTGATGGACGGAGCATCAGAACCAATCAAACACTCACAGCCAGTCAAGAGATCTGGGTTTGATCCATCACCGTTCTTTAGCCCACTCTGCCACCCCAGTTCAGACATGGCCATATGCAAATCAGTCTGACCCTGTGCCTCATGGGAACAGTCCAGCCCGAACTGCCAAGCCATGCCTTCCCTGGACCGGAAACAAGCTTCCTAGGACCGGTTTCTGGCATTTCAGCTGTCTTCAGCCAGGCTTGCTTGAATCCAGTGGCAAAGTGAGCAAGGGACTCACGTCTGAGCATACCCTGCCAACTTATGGCGAACAAAGCGGTACAGAAGGGGGTGGTGATGGACGGAGCATCAGAACCAATCAAACACTCACAGCCAGTCAAGAGATCTGGGTTTGATCCATCACCGTTCTTTAGCCCACTCTGCCACCCCAGTTCAGACATGGCCATATGCAAATCAGTCTGACCCTGTGCCTCATGGGAACAGTCCAGCCCGAACTGCCAAGCCATGCCTTCCCTGGACCGGAAACAAGCTTCCTAGGACCGGCTTCTGGCATTTCAGCCGTCTTCAGCCAGGCTTGCTTGAATCCAGTGGCAAAGTGAGCAAGGGATTCACGTCTGAGCATACCCTGCCAACTTATGGCGAACAAAGCGGTACAGAAGGGGGTGGTGATGGACAAAGCATCAGAACCAATCAAACACTCACAGCCAGTCAAGAGATCTGGGTTTGATCCATCACCGTTCTTTAGCCCACTCTGCCACCCCAGATCAGACATGGCCATATGCAAATCAGTCTGACCCTGTGCCTCATCGGAACAGTCCAGCCCGAACTGCCAAGCCATGCCTTCCCTGGACCGGAAACAAGCTTCCTAGGACCGGTTTCTGGCATTTCAGTCGTCTTCAGCCAGGCTTGCTTGAATCCAGTGGCAAAGTGAGCAAAGGACTCACGTCTGAGCATACCCTGCCAACTTATGGCGAACAAAGCGGTACAAAAGGGGTGGTGATGGACGGAGCATCAGAACCAATCAAACACTCACAGCCAGTCAATAGATCTGGGTTTTATCCATCACCGTTCTTTAGCCCACTCTGCCGCCCCAGTTCAGACATGGCCATATGCAAATCAGTCTGACCCTGTGCCTCATAGGAACAGTCCATCCCGAACTGCCAAGCCATGCCTTCCCTGGACCGGAAAAAAGTTTCCTAGGACCGGTTTCTGGCATTTCAGCAGTCTTCAGCCAGGCTTGCTTGAATCCAGTGGCAAAGTGAGCAAGGGACTCACGTCTGAGCATACCCTGCCAACTTATGGCGAACAAAGCGGTACAAAAGGGGGTGGTGATGGACGGAGCATCAGAACCAATCAAACACTCACAGCCAGTCAAGAGATCTGGGTTTGATCCATCACCGTTCTTTAGCCCACTCTGCCACCCCAGTTCAGACATGGCCATATGCAAATCAGTCTGACCCTGTGCCTCATGGGAACAGTCCAGCCAGAACTGCCAAGCCATGCCTTCCTTGGACCGGAAACAAGCTTGCTAGGACCGGTTTCTGGCATTTCAGCCGTCTTCAGCCAGGCTTGCTTGAATCCAGTGGCAAAGTGAGCAAGGGACTCACGTCTGAGCATACCCTGCCAACTTATGGCGAACAAGGCGGTACAAAAGGGGTGGTGATGAACGGAGCATCAGAACCAATCAAACACTCACAGCCAGTCAAGAGATCTGGGTTTGATCCATCACCGTTCTTTAGCCCACTCTGCCACCCCAGTTCAGACATGGCCATATGCAAATCAGTCTGACCCTGCGCCTCATGGGAACAGTCCAGCCCGAACTGCCAAGCCATGCCTTCCCTGGACCGGAAACAAGCTTCCTAGGACCGGTTTCTGGCATTTCAGCCGTCTTCAGCCAGGCTTGCTTGAATCCAGTGGCAAAGTGAGCAAGGGACTCACGTCTGAGCATACCCTGCCAACTTATGGCGAACAAAGCGGTACAAAAGGGGGTGGTGATGGACGGAGCATCAGAACCAATCAAACACTCACAGCCAGTCAAGAGATCTGGGTTTGATCCATCACCGTTCTTTAGCCCACTCTGCCACCCCAGTTCAGACATGGCCATATGCAAATCTGTCTGACCCTGTGCCTCATGGGAACAGTACATCCCGAACTGCCAAGCCATGACTTCCCTGGACCGGAAACAAGCTTCCTGGGACCGGTTTCTGGCATTTCAGCCGTCTTCAGCCAGGCTTGCTTGAATCCAGTGGGCAAAGTGAGCAAGGGACTCACGTCTGAGCATACCCTGCCAACTTAAGGCAAACAAGGCGATACAGAAGGGGGTGGTGATGGACGGAGCATCAGAACCAATTAAACACTCACAGCCAGTCAAGAGATCTGGGTTTGATCCATCACCGTTCTTTAGCCCACTCTGCCTCCCCAGTTCAGACATGGCCATATGCAAATCAGTCTGTACCTGTGCCTCATGGGAACAGTCCAGCCCGAACTGCCAAGCCATGCCTTACCTGGACCGGAAACAAGCTTCCTAGGACCGGTTTCTGGCATTTCAGCCGTCTTCAGCCAGGCTTGCTTGAATCCAGTGGCAAAGTGAGCAAGGGACTCACGTCTGAGCATACCCTGCCAATTTATGGCGAACAAAGCGGTACAGAAGGGGGTGGTGATGGACGGAGCATCAGAACCAATCAAACACTCACAGCCAGTCAAGAGATCTGGGTTTGATCCATCACCGTTCTTTAGCCCACTCTGCCACCCCAGTTCAGACATGGCCATATGCAAATCAGTCTGAACCTGTGCCTCATGGGAACAGTCCAGCCCGAACTGCCAAGCCATGCCTTCCCTGGACCGGGAACAAGCTTCCTAGGACCGGTTTCTGGCATTTCAGCCGTCTTCAGCCAGGCTTGCTTGAATCCAGTGGCAAAGTGAGCAAGGGAATCACGTCTGAGCATACCCAGCCAACTTATGGCGAACAAAGCGGTACAGAAGGGGGTGGTGATGGACGGAGCATCAGAACCAATCAAACACTCACAGCCAGTCAATAGATCTGGGTTTGATCCATCACCGTTCTTTAGCCCACTCTGCCACCCCAGTTCAGACATGGCCATATGCAAATCAGTCTGACCCTGTGCCTCATAGGAACAGTCCAGCCCGAACTGCCAAGCCATGCCTTCCCTGGACCGGAAACAAGCTTCCTAGGACCGGTTTCTGGCATTTCAGCCGTCTTCAGCCAGGCTTGCTTGAATCCAGTGGCAAAGTGAGCAAGGGACTCACGTCTGAGCGTACCCTGCCAACTTATGGGGAACAAAGCGGTACAAAAGGGGGTGGTGATGGACGGAGCATCAGAACCAATCAAACACTCAAAGCCAGTCAAGAGATCTGGGTTTGATTCATCACCGTTCTTTAGCCCACTTTGCCACCCCAGTTCAGACATGGCCATATGCAAATCAGTCTGACCCTGTGCCTCATGGGAACAGTCCAGCCCGAACTGCCAAGCCATGCCTTCCCTGGACCGGAAACAAGCTTCCTAGGACCGGTTTCTGGTATTTCAGCCGTCTTCAGCCAGGCTTGCTTGAATCCAGTGGCAAAGTGAGCAAGGGACTCACGTCTGAGCATACCCTGCCAACTTATGGCGAACAAAGCGGTACAAAAGGGGGTGGTGATGGACGGAGCATCAGAACCAATCAAACACTCACAGCCAGTCAAGAGATCTGGGTTTGATCCATCACCGTTCTTTAGCCCACTCTGACACCCCAGTTCAGACATGGCCATATGCAAATCAGTCTGACCCTGTGCCTCATGGGTACAGTCCAGCCCGAACTGCCAAGCCATGCCTTTCCTAGACCGGAAACAAGCTTCCTAGGACCGGTTTCTGGCATTTCAGCCGTCTTCAGCCAGGCTTGCTTGAATCCAGTGGCAAAGTGAGCAAGGGACTCACGTCTGAGCATACCCTGCCAACTTATGGCGAACAAAGCGGTACAAAAGGGGGTGGTGATGGATGGAGCATCAGAACCAATCAAACACTCACAGCCAGTTAAGAGATCTGGGTTTGATCCATCACCATTCTTTAGCCCACTCTGCCACCCCAGTTCAGACATGGCCATATGCAAATCAGTCTGACCCTGTGCCTCATGGGAACAGTCCAGCCCGAACTGCCAAGCCAAGCCTTCCCTGGACCGGAAACATGCTTCCTAGGACCGGTTTCTGGCATTTCAGCCGTCTTCAGCCAGGCTTGCTTGAATCCAGTGGCAAAGTGAGCAAGGGACTCACGTCTGAGCATACCCTGCCAACTTATGGCGAACAAAGCGGTACAGAAGGGGGTGGTGATGGACGGAGCATCAGAACCAATCAAACACTCACAGCCAGTCAAGAGATCTGAGTTTGATCCATCACCGTTCTTTAGCCCACTCTGCCACCCCAGTTCAGACATGGCCATATGCAAATCAGTCTGACCCTGTGCCTCATGGGAACAGTCCAGCCCGAACTGCCAAGCCATGCCTTCCCTGGACCGGAAACAAGCTTGCTAGGACCGGTTTCTGGCATTTCAGCCGTCTTCAGCCAGGCTTGCTTGAATCCAGTGGCAAAATGAGCAAGGGACTCACGTCTGAGCATACCCTGCCAACTTATGGCGAACAAAGCGGTACAAAAGGGGGTGGTGATGGACGGAGCATCAGAACCAATCAAACACTCACAGCCAGTCAATAGATCTGGGTTTGATCCATCACCGTTCTTTAGCCCACTCTGCCACCCCAGTTCAGACATGGCCATATGCAAATCAGTCTGACCCTGTGCCTCATGGGAACAGTCCAGCCCAAACTGCCAAGCCATGCCTTCCCTGGACCGGAAACAAGCTTCCTAGGACCGGTTTCTGGCATTTCAGCTGTCTTCAGCCAGGCTTGCTTGAATCCAGTGGCAAAGTGAGCAAGGGACTCACGTCTGAGCATACCCTGCCAACTTATGGCGAACAAAGTGGTACAGAAGGGGGTGGTGATGGACGGAGCATCAGAACCAATCAAACACTCACAGCCAGTCAAGAGATCTGGGTTTGATCCATCACCGTTCTTTAGCCCACTCTGCCACCCCAGTTCAGACATGGCCATATGCAAATCAGTCTGACCCTGTGCCTCATGGGAACAGTCCAGCCCGAACTGCCAAGCCATGCCTTCCCTGGACCGGAAACAAGCTTCCTAGGACCGGTTTCTGGCATTTCAGCCGTCTTCAGCCAGGCTTGCTTGAATCCAGTGGCAAAGTGAGCAAGGGATTCACGTCTGAGCATACCCTGCCAACTTATGGCGAACAAAGCGGTACAGAAGGGGGTGGTGATGGACGGAGCATCAGAACCAATCAAACACTCACAGCCAGTCAAGAGATCTGGGTTTGATCCATCACCGTTCTTTAGCCCACTCTGCCACCCCAGATCAGACATGGCCATATGCAAATCAGTCTGACCCTGTGCCTCATCGGAACAGTCCAGCCCGAACTGCCAAGCCATGCCTTCCCTGGACCGGAAACAAGCTTCCTAGGACCGGTTTCTGGCATTTCAGCCGTCTTCAGCCAGGCTTGCTTGAATCCAGTGGCAAGGTGAGCAAGGGACTCACGTCTGAGCATACCCTGCCAACTTATGGCGAACAAAGCGGTACAAAAGGGGTGGTGATGGACGGAGCATCAGAACCAATCAAACACTCACAGCCAGTCAATAGATCTGGGTTTTATCCATCACCGTTCTTTAGCCCACTCTGCCGCCCCAGTTCAGACATGGCCATATGCAAATCAGTCTGACCCTGTGCCTCATAGGAACAGTCCATCCCGAACTGCCAAGCCATGCCTTCCCTGGACCGGAAACAAGTTTCCTAGGACCGGTTTCTGGCATTTCAGCAGTCTTCAGCCAGGCTTGCTTGAATCCAGTGGCAAAGTGAGCAAGGGACTCACGTCTGAGCATACCCTGCCAACTTATGGCGAACAAAGCGGTACAAAAGGGGGTGGTGATGGACGGAGCATCAGAACCAATCAAACACTCACAGCCAGTCAAGAGATCTGGGTTTGATCCATCACTGTTCTTTAGCCCACTCTGCCACCCCAGTTCAGACATGGCCATATGCAAATCAGTCTGACCCTGTGACTCATGGTAACAGTCCAGCCCGAACTGCCAAGCCATGCCTTCCCTGGACCGGAAACAAGCTTCCTAGGACCGGTTTCTGGTATTTCAGCCGTCTTCAGCCAGGCTTGCTTGAATCCAGTGGCAAAGTGAGCAAGGGACTCACGTCTGAGCATACCCTGCCAACTTATGGCGAACAAAGCGGTACAGAAGGGGTGGTGATGGACGGAGCATCAGAAGCAATCAAACACTCACAGCCAGTCAAGAGATCTTGGTTTGATCCATCACCGTTCTTTAGCCCACTCTGCCACCCCAGTTCAGACATGGCCATATGCAAATCAGTCTGACCCTGTGCCTCATGGGAACAGTCCAGCCCGAACTGCCAAGCCATGCCTTCCTTGGACCGGAAACAAGCTTGCTAGGACCGGTTTCTGGCATTTCAGCTGTCTTCAGCCAGGCTTGCTTGAATCCAGTGGCAAAGTGAGCAAGGGACTCACGTCTGAGCATACCCTGCCAACTTATGGCGAACAAGGCGGTACAAAAGGGGTGGTGATGAACGGAGCATCAGAACCAATCAAACACTCACAGCCAGTCAAGAGATCTGGGTTTGATCCATCACCGTTCTTTAGCCCACTCTGCCACCCCAGTTCAGACATGGCCATATGCAAATCAGTCTGACCCTGTGCCTCATGGGAACAGTCCAGCCCGAACTGCCAAGCCATGCCTTCCCTGGACCGGAAACAAGCTTCCTAGGACCGGTTTCTGGCATTTCAGCCGTCTTCAGCCAGGCTTGCTTGAATCCAGTGGCAAAGTGAGCAAGGGACTCACGTCTGAGCATACCCTGCCAACTTATGGCGAACAAAGCGGTACAAAAGGGGGTGGTGATGGACGGAGCATCAGAACCAATCAAACACTCACAGCCAGTCAAGAGATCTGGGTTTGATCCATCACCGTTCTTTAGCCCACTCTGCCACCCCAGTTCAGACATGGCCATATGCAAATCTGTCTGACCCTGTGCCTCATGGGAACAGTACATCCCGAACTGCCAAGCCATGACTTCCCTGGACCGGAAACAAGCTTCCTGGGACCGGTTTCTAGCATTTCAGCCGTCTTCAGCCAGGCTTGCTTGAATCCAGTGGGCAAAGTGAGCAAGGGACTCACGTCTGAGCATACCCTGCCAACTTATGGCGAACAAGGCGATACAGAAGGGGGTGGTGATGGACGGAGCATCAGAACCAATTAAACACTCACAGCCAGTCAAGAGATCTGGATTTGATCCATCACCGTTCTTTAGCCCACTCTGCCTCCCCAGTTCAGACATGGCCATATGCAAATCAGTCTGTACCTGTGCCTCATGGGAACAGTCCAGCCCGACCTGCCAAGCCATGCCTTACCTGGACCGGAAACAAGCTTCCTAGGACCGGTTTCTGGCATTTCAGCCGTCTTCAGCCAGGCTTGCTTGAATCCAGTGGCAAAGTGAGCAAGGGACTCACGTCTGAGCATACCCTGCCAATTCATGGCGAACAAAGCGGTACAGAAGGGGGTGGTGATGGACGGAGCATCAGAACCAATCAAACACTCACAGCCAGTCAAGAGATCTGGGTTTGATCCATCACCGTTCTTTAGCCCACTCTGCCACCCCAGTTCAGACATGGCCATATGCAAATCAGTCTGACCCTGTGCCTCATGGGAACAGTCCAGCCCGAACTGCCAAGCCATGCCTTCCCTGGACCGGGAACAAGCTTCCTAGGACCGGTTTCTGGCATTTCAGCCGTCTTCAGCCAGGCTTGCTTGAATCCAGTGGCAAAGTGAGCAAGGGAATCACGTCTGAGCATACCCAGCCAACTTATGGCGAACAAAGCGGTACAGAAGGGGGTGGTGATGGACGGAGCATCAGAACCAATCAAACACTCACAGCCAGTCAATAGATCTGGGTTTGATCCATCACCGTTCTTTAGCCCACTCTGCCACCCCAGTTCAGACATGGCCATATGCAAATCAGTCTGACTCTGTGCCTCATAGGAACAGTCCAGCCCGAACTGCCAAGCCATGCCTTCCCTGGACCGGAAACAAGCTTCCTAGGACCGGTTTCTGGCATTTCAGCCGTCTTCAGCCAGGCTTGCTTGAATCCAGTGGCAAAGTGAGCAAGGGACTCACGTCTGAGCATACCCTGCCAACTTATGGGGAACAAAGCGGTACAAAAGGGGGTGGTGATGGACGGAGCATCAGAACCAATCAAACACTCAAAGCCAGTCAAGAGATCTGGGTTTGATTCATCACCGTTCTTTAGCCCACTCTGCCACCCCAGTTCAGACATGGCCATATGCAAATCTGTCTGACCCTGTGCCTCATGGGAACAGTCCAGCCCGAACTGCCAAGCCATGCCTTCCCTGGACCGGAAACAAACTTCCTAGGACCGGTTTCTGGCATTTCAGCCGTCTTCAGCCAGGCTTGCTTGAATCCAGTGGCAAAGTGAGCAAGGGACTCACGTCTGAGCATACGCTGCCAACTTATGGCGAACAAAGCGGTACAGAAGGGGGTGGTGATGGACGGAGCATCAGAACCAATCAAACACTCACAGCCAGTCAAGAGATCTGGGTTTGATCCATCACCGTTCTTTAGCCCACTCTGCCACCCCAGTTCAGACATGGCCATATGCAAATCAGTTTGACCCTGTGCCTCATGGGAACAGTCCAGCCCAAACTGCCAAGCCATGCCTTCCCTGGACCGGAAACAAGCTTCCTAGGACCAGTTTCTGGCATTTCAGCCATCTTCAGCCAGGCTTGCTTGAATCCAGTGGCAAAGTGAGCAAGGGACTCACGTCTGAGCATACCCTGCCAACTTATGGCGAACAAAGTGGTACAGAAGGGGGTGGTGATGGACGGAGCATCAGAACCAATCAAACACTCACAGCCAGTCAAGAGATCTGGGTTTGATCCATCACCGTTCTTTAGCCCACTCTGCCACCCCAGTTCAGACATGGCCATATGCAAATCAGTCTGACCCTGTGCCTCATGGGAACAGTCCAGCCCGAACTGCCAAGCCATGCCTTCCCTGGACCGGAAACAAGCTTCCTAGGACCGGTTTCTGGCATTTCAGCTGTCTTCAGCCAGGCTTGCTTGAATCCAGTGGCAAAGTGAGCAAGGGACTCACGTCTGAGCATACCCTGCCAACTTATGGCGAACAAAGCGGTACAGAAGGGGGTGGTGATGGACGGAGCATCAGAACCAATCAAACACTCACAGCCAGTCAAGAGATCTGGGTTTGATCCATCACCGTTCTTTAGCCCACTCTGCCACCCCAGTTCAGACATGGCCATATGCAAATCAGTCTGACCCTGTGCCTCATGGGAACAGTCCAGCCCGAACTGCCAAGCCATGCCTTCCCTGGACCGGAAACAAGCTTCCTAGGACCGGTTTCTGGCATTTCAGCCGTCTTCAGCCAGGCTTGCTTGAATCCAGTGGCAAAGTGAGCAAGGGATTCACGTCTGAGCATACCCTGCCAACTTATGGCGAACAAAGCGGTACAGAAGGGGGTGGTGATGGACGGAGCATCAGAACCAATCAAACACTCACAGCCAGTCAAGAGATCTGGGTTTGATCCATCACCGTTCTTAAGCCCACTCTGCCACCCCAGATCAGACATGGCCATATGCAAATCAGTCTGACCCTGTGCCTCATCGGAACAGTCCAGCCCGAACTGCCAAGCCATGCCTTCCCTGGACCGGAAACAAGCTTCCTAGGACCGGTTTCTGGCATTTCAGCCGTCTTCATCCAGGCTTGCTTGAATCCAGTGGCAAAGTGAGCAAGGGACTCACGTCTGAGCATACCCTGCCAACTTATGGCGAACAAAGCGGTACAAAAGGGGTGGTGATGGACGGAGCATCAGAACCAATCAAACACTCACAGCCAGTCAATAGATCTGGGTTTTATCCATCACCGTTCTTTAGCCCACTCTGCCGCCCCAGTTCAGACATGGCCATATGCAAATCAGTCTGACCCTGTGCCTCATAGGAACAGTCCATCCCGAACTGCCAAGCCATGCCTTCCCTGGACCGGAAACAAGTTTCCTAGGACCGGTTTCTGGCATTTCAGCAGTCTTCAGCCAGGCTTGCTTGAATCCAGTGGCAAAGTGAGCAAGGGACTCACGTCTGAGCATACCCTGCCAACTTATGGCGAACAAAGCGGTACAAAAGGGGGTGGTGATGGACGGAGCATCAGAACCAATCAAACACTCACAGCCAGTCAAGAGATCTGGGTTTGATCCATCACTGTTCTTTAGCCCACTCTGCCACCCCAGTTCAGACATGGCCATATGCAAATCAGTCTGACCCTGTGACTCATGGTAACAGTCCAGCCCGAACTGCCAAGCCATGCCTTCCCTGGACCGGAAACAAGCTTCCTAGGACCGGTTTCTGGTATTTCAGCCGTCTTCAGCCAGGCTTGCTTGAATCCAGTGGCAAAGTGAGCAAGGGACTCACGTCTGAGCATACCCTGCCAACTTATGGCGAACAAAGCGGTACAGAAGGGGTGGTGATGGACGGAGCATCAGAAGCAATCAAACACTCACAGCCAGTCAAGAGATCTGGGTTTGATCCATCACCGTTCTTTAGCCCACTCTGCCACCCCAGTTCAGACATGGCCATATGCAAATCTGTCTGACCCTGTGCCTCATGGGAACAGTCCAGCCCGAACTGCCAAGCCATGCCTTCCCTGGACCGGAAACAAGCTTCCTAGGACCGGTTTCTGGCATTTCAGCCGTCTTCAGCCAGGCTTGCTTGAATCCAGTGGCAAAGTGAGCAAGGGACTCACGTCTGAGCATACCCTGCCAACTTATGGCGAACAAAGCGGTACAAAAGGGGGTGGTGATGGACGGAGCATCAGAACCAATCAAACACTCACAGCCAGTCAAGAGATCTGGGTTTGATCCATCACCGTTCTTTAGCCCACTCTGCCACCCCAGTTCAGACATGGCCATATGCAAATCTGTCTGACCCTGTGCCTCATGGGAACAGTACATCCCGAACTGCCAAGCCATGACTTCCCTGGACCGGAAACAAGCTTCCTGGGACCGGTTTCTGGCATTTCAGCCGTCTTCAGCCAGGCTTGCTTGAATCCAGTGGGCAAAGTGAGCAAGGGACTCACGTCTGAGCATACCCTGCCAACTTATGGCGAACAAGGCGATACAGAAGGGGGTGGTGATGGACGGAGCATCAGAACCAATTAAACACTCACAGCCAGTCAAGAGATCTGGGTTTGATCCATCACCGTTCTTTAGCCCACTCTGCCTCCCCAGTTCAGACATGGCCATATGCAAATCAGTCTGTACCTGTGCCTCATGGGAACAGTCCAGCCCGAACTGCCAAGCCATGCCTTACCTGGACCGGAAACAAGCTTCCTAGGACCGGTTTCTGGCATTTCAGCCGTCTTCAGCCAGGCTTGCTTGAATCCAGTGGCAAAGTGAGCAAGGGACTCACGTCTGAGCATACCCTGCCAATTCATGGCGAACAAAGCGGTACAGAAGGGGGTGGTGATGGACGGAGCATCAGAACCAATCAAACACTCACAGCCAGTCAAGAGATCTGGGTTTGATCCATCACCGTTCTTTAGCCCACTCTGCCACCCCAGTTCAGACATGGCCATATGCAAATCAGTCAGACCCTGTGCCTCATGGGAACAGTCCAGCCCGAACTGCCAAGCCATGCCTTCCCTGGACCGGGAACAAGCTTCCTAGGACCGGTTTCTGGCATTTCAGCCGTCTTCAGCCAGGCTTGCTTGAATCCAGTGGCAAAGTGAGCAAGGGAATCACGTCTGAGCATACCCAGCCAACTTACGGCGAACAAAGCGGTACAGAAGGGGGTGGTGATGGACGGAGCATCAGAACCAATCAAACACTCACAGCCAGTCAATAGATCTGGGTTTGATCCATCACCGTTCTTTAGCCCACTCTGCCACCCCAGTTCAGACATGGCCATATGCAAATCAGTCTGACCCTGTGCCTCATAGGAACAGTCCAGCCCGAACTGCCAAGCCATGCCTTCCCTGGACCGGAAACAAGCTTCCTAGGACCGGTTTCTGGCATTTCAGCCGTCTTCAGCCAGGCTTGCTTGAATCCAGTGGCAAAGTGAGCAAGGGACTCACGTCTGAGCATACCCTGCCAACTTATGGGGAACAAGGCGGTACAAAAGGGGGTGGTGATGGACGGAGCATCAGAACCAATCAAACACTCAAAGCCAGTCAAGAGATCTGGGTTTGATTCATCACCGTTCTTTAGCCCACTCTGCCACCCCAGTTCAGACATGGCCATATGCAAATCTGTCTGACCCTGTGCCTCATGGGAACAGTCCAGCCCGAACTGCCAAGCCATGCCTTCCCTGGACCGGAAACAAACTTCCTAGGACCGGTTTCTGGCATTTCAGCCGTCTTCAGCCAGGCTTGCTTGAATCCAGTGGCAAAGTGAGCAAGGGACTCACGTCTGAGCATACGCTGCCAACTTATGGCGAACAAAGCGGTACAGAAGGGGGTGGTGATGGACGGAGCATCAGAACCAATCAAACACTCACAGCCAGTCAAGAGATCTGGGTTTGATCCATCACCGTTCTTTAGCCCAGTCTGCCACCCCAGTTCAGACATGGCCATATGCAAATCAGTCTGACCCTGTGCCTCATGGGAACAGTCCAGCCCAAACTGCCAAGCCATGCCTTCCCTGGACCGGAAACAAGCTTCCTAGGACCAGTTTCTGGCATTTCAGCCATCTTCAGCCAGGCTTGCTTGAATCCAGTGGCAAAGTGAGCAAGGGACTCACGTCTGAGCATACCCTGCCAACTTATGGCGAACAAAGTGGTACAGAAGGGGGTGGTGATGGACGGAGCATCAGAACCAATCAAACACTCACAGCCAGTCAAGAGATCTGGGTTTGATCCATCACCGTTCTTTAGCCCACTCTGCCACCCCAGTTCAGACATGGCCATATGCAAATCAGTCTGACCCTGTGCCTCATGGGAACAGTCCAGCCCGAACTGCCAAGCCATGCCTTCCCTGGACCGGAAACAAGCTTCCTAGGACCGGTTTCTGGCATTTCAGCTGTCTTCAGCCAGGCTTGCTTGAATCCAGTGGCAAAGTGAGCAAGGGACTCACGTCTGAGCATACCCTGCCAACTTATGGCGAACAAAGCGGTACAGAAGGGGGTGGTGATGGACGGAGCATCAGAACCAATCAAACACTCACAGCCAGTCAAGAGATCTGGGTTTGATCCATCACCGTTCTTTAGCCCACTCTGCCACCCCAGTTCAGACATGGCCATATGCAAATCAGTCTGACCCTGTGCCTCATGGGAACAGTCCAGCCCGAACTGCCAAGCCATGCCTTCCCTGGACCGGAAACAAGCTTCCTAGGACCGGTTTCTGGCATTTCAGCCGTCTTCAGCCAGGCTTGCTTGAATCCAGTGGCAAAGTGAGCAAGGGATTCACGTCTGAGCATACCCTGCCAACTTATGGCGAACAAAGCGGTACAGAAGGGGGTGGTGATGGACGGAGCATCAGAACCAATCAAACACTCACAGCCAGTCAAGAGATCTGGGTTTGATCCATCACCGTTCTTAAGCCCACTCTGCCACCCCAGATCAGACATGGCCATATGCAAATCAGTCTGACCCTGTGCCTCATCGGAACAGTCCAGCCCGAACTGCCAAGCCATGCCTTCCCTGGACCGGAAACAAGCTTCCTAGGACCGGTTTCTGGCATTTCAGCCGTCTTCATCCAGGCTTGCTTGAATCCAGTGGCAAAGTGAGCAAGGGACTCACGTCTGAGCATACCCTGCCAACTTATGGCGAACAAAGCGGTACAAAAGGGGTGGTGATGGACGGAGCATCAGAACCAATCAAACACTCACAGCCAGTCAATAGATCTGGGTTTTATCCATCACCGTTCTTTAGCCCACTCTGCCGCCCCAGTTCAGACATGGCCATATGCAAATCAGTCTGACCCTGTGCCTCATAGGAACAGTCCATCCCGAACTGCCAAGCCATGCCTTCCCTGGACCGGAAACAAGTTTCCTAGGACCGGTTTCTGGCATTTCAGCAGTCTTCAGCCAGGCTTGCTTGAATCCAGTGGCAAAGTGAGCAAGGGACTCACGTCTGAGCATACCCTGCCAACTTATGGCGAACAAAGCGGTACAAAAGGGGGTGGTGATGGACGGAGCATCAGAACCAATCAAACACTCACAGCCAGTCAAGAGATCTGGGTTTGATCCATCACTGTTCTTTAGCCCACTCTGCCACCCCAGTTCAGACATGGCCATATGCAAATCAGTCTGACCCTGTGACTCATGGTAACAGTCCAGCCCGAACTGCCAAGCCATGCCTTCCCTGGACCGGAAACAAGCTTCCTAGGACCGGTTTCTGGTATTTCAGCCGTCTTCAGCCAGGCTTGCTTGAATCCAGTGGCAAAGTGAGCAAGGGACTCACGTCTGAGCATACCCTGCCAACTTATGGCGAACAAAGCGGTACAGAAGGGGTGGTGATGGACGGAGCATCAGAAGCAATCAAACACTCACAGCCAGTCAAGAGATCTGGGTTTGATCCATCACCGTTCTTTAGCCCACTCTGCCACCCCAGTTCAGACATGGCCATATGCAAATCAGTCTGACCCTGTGCCTCATGGGAACAGTCCAGCCCGAACTGCCAAGCCATGCCTTCCTTGGACCGGAAACAAGCTTGCTAGGACCGGTTTCTGGCATTTCAGCCGTCTTCAGCCAGGCTTGCTTGAATCCAGTGGCAAAGTGAGCAAGGGACTCACGTCTGAGCATACCCTGCCAACTTATGGCGAACAAGGCGGTACAAAAGGGGTGGTGATGAACGGAGCATCAGAACCAATCAAACACTCACAGCCAGTCAAGAGATCTGGGTTTGATCCATCACCGTTCTTTAGCCCACTCTGCCACCCCAGTTCAGACATGGCCATATGCAAATCAGTCTGACCCTGTGCCTCATGGGAACAGTCCAGCCCGAACTGCCAAGCCATGCCTTCCCTGGACCGGAAACAAGCTTCCTAGGACCGGTTTCTGGCATTTCAGCCGTCTTCAGCCAGGCTTGCTTGAATCCAGTGGCAAAGTGAGCAAGGGACTCACGTCTGAGCATACCCTGCCAACTTATGGCGAACAAAGCGGTACAAAAGGGGGTGGTGATGGACGGAGCATCAGAACCAATCAAACACTCACAGCCAGTCAAGAGATCTGGGTTTGATCCATCACCGTTCTTTAGCCCACTCTGCCACCCCAGTTCAGACATGGCCATATGCAAATCTGTCTGACCCTGTGCCTCATGGGAACAGTACATCCCGAACTGCCAAGCCATGACTTCCCTGGACCGGAAACAAGCTTCCTGGGACCGGTTTCTGGCATTTCAGCCGTCTTCAGCAAGGCTTGCTTGAATCCAGTGGGCAAAGTGAGCAAGGGACTCACGTCTGAGCATACCCTGCCAACTTATGGCGAACAAGGCGATACAGAAGGGGGTGGTGATAGACGGAGCATCAGAACCAATTAAACACTCACAGCCAGTCAAGAGATCTGGGTTTGATCCATCACCGTTCTTTAGCCCACTCTGCCTCCCCAGTTCAGACATGGCCATATGCAAATCAGTCTGTACCTGTGCCTCATGGGAACAGTCCAGCCCGAACTGCCAAGCCATGCCTTACCTGGACCGGAAACAAGCTTCCTAGGACCGGTTTCTGGCATTTCAGCCGTCTTCAGCCAGGCTTGCTTGAATCCAGTGGCAAAGTGAGCAAGGGTCTCACGTCTGAGCATACCCTGCCAATTTATGGCGAACAAAGCGGTACAGAAGGGGGTGGTGATGGACGGAGCATCAGAACCAATCAAACACTCACAGCCAGTCAAGAGATCTGGGTTTGATCCATCACCGTTCTTTAGCCCACTCTGCCACCCCAGTTCAGACATGGCCATATGCAAATCAGTCTGACCCTGTGCCTCATGGGAACAGTCCAGCCCGAACTGCCAAGCCATGCCTTCCCTGGACCGGGAACAAGCTTCCTAGGACCGGTTTCTGGCATTTCAGCCGTCTTCAGCCAGGCTTGCTTGAATCCAGTGGCAAAGTGAGCAAGGGAATCACGTCTGAGCATATCCAGCCAACTTATGGCGAACAAAGCGGTACAGAAGGTGGTGGTGATGGACGGAGCATCAGAACCAATCAAACACTCACAGCCAGTCAATAGATCTGGGTTTGATCCATCACCGTTCTTTAGCCCACTCTGCCACCCCAGTTCAGACATGGCCATATGCAAATCAGTCTGACCCTGTGCCTCATAGGAACAGTCCAGCCCGAACTGCCAAGCCATGCCTTCCCTGGACCGGAAACAAGCTTCCTAGGACCGGTTTCTGGCATTTCAGCCGTCTTCAGCCAGGCTTGCTTGAATCCAGTGGCAAAGTGAGCAAGGGACTCACATCTGAGCATACCCTGCCAACTTATGGGGAACAAAGCGGTACAAAAGGGGGTGGTGATGGACGGAGCATCAGAACCAATCAAACACTCAAAGCCAGTCAAGAGATCTGGGTTTGATTCATCACCGTTCTTTAGCCCAATCTGCCACCCCAGTTCAGACATGGCCATATGCAAATCAGTCTGACCCTGTGCCTCATGGGAACAGTCCAGCCCGAACTGCCAAGCCATGCCTTCCCTGGACCGGAAACAAGCTTCCTAAGACCGGTTTCTGGTATTTCAGCCGTCTTCAGCCAGGCTTGCTTGAATCCAGTGGCAAAGTGAGCAAGGGACTCACGTCTGAGCATACCCTGCCAACTTATGGCGAACAAAGCGGTACAAAAGGGGGTGGTGATGGACGGAGCATCAGAACCAATCAAACACTCACAGCCAGTCAATAGATCTGGGTTTGATCCATCACCGTTCTTTAGCCCACTCTGCCACCCCAGTTCAGACATGGCCATATGCAAATCAGTCTGACCCTGTGCCTCATGGGAACAGTCCAGCCCAAACTGCCAAGCCATGCCTTCCCTGGACCGGAAACAAGCTTCCTAGGACCGGTTTCTGGCATTTCAGCTGTCTTCAGCCAGGCTTGCTTGAATCCAGTGGCAAAGTGAGCAAGGGACTCACGTCTGAGCATACCCTGCCAACTTATGGCGAACAAAGCGGTACAGAAGGGGGTGGTGATGGACGGAGCATCAGAACCAATCAAACACTCACAGCCAGTCAAGAGATCTGGGTTTGATCCATCACCGTTCTTTAGCCCACTCTGCCACCCCAGTTCAGACATGGCCATATGCAAATCAGTCTGACCCTGTGCCTCATGGGAACAGTCCAGCCCGAACTGCCAAGCCATGCCTTCCCTGGACCGGAAACAAGCTTCCTAGGACCGGTTTCTGGCATTTCAGCCGTCTTCAGCCAGGCTTGCTTGAATCCAGTGGCAAAGTGAGCAAGGGATTCACGTCTGAGCATACCCTGCCAACTTATGGCGAACAAAGCGGTACAGAAGGGGGTGGTGATGGACGGAGCATCAGAACCAATCAAACGCTCACAGCCAGTCAAGAGATCTGGGTTTGATCCATCACCGTTCTTTAGCCCACTCTGCCACCCCAGATCAGACATGGCCATATGCAAATCAGTCTGACCCTGTGCCTCATCGGAACAGTCCAGCCCGAACTGCCAAGCCATGCCTTCCCTGGACCGGAAACAAGCTTCCTAGGACCGGTTTCTGGCATTTCAGCCGTCTTCAGCCAGGCTTGCTTGAATCCAGTGGCAAGGTGAGC
Source organism: Triturus cristatus (assembly GCF_964204655.1). NCBI lineage: Eukaryota > Metazoa > Chordata > Amphibia > Caudata > Salamandridae > Triturus > Triturus cristatus. Next base: position 621,380,864 of record NC_140579.1, on the reverse strand, counting down.
AAGGGACTCACGTCTGAGCATACCCTGCCAACTTATGGCGTACAAAGCGGTACAAAAGGGGTGGTGATGGACGGAGCATCAGAACCAATCAAACACTCACAGCCAGTCAATAGATCTGGGTTTTATCCATCACCGTTCTTTAGCCCACTCTGCCGCCCCAGTTCAGACATGGCCATATGCAAATCAGTCTGACCCTGTGCCTCATAGGAACAGTCCATCCCGAACTGCCAAGCCATGCCTTCCGTGGACCGGAAACAAGTTTCCTAGGACCAGTTTCTGGCATTTCAGCAGTCTTCAGCCAGGCTTGCTTGAATCCAGTGGCAAAGTGAGCAAGGGACTCACGTCTGAGCATACCCTGCCAACTTATGGCGAACAAAGCGGTACAAAAGGGGGTGGTGATGGACGGAGCATCAGAACCAATCAAACACTCACAGCCAGTCAAGAGATCTGGGTTTGATCCATTACTGTTCTTTAGCCCACTCTGCCACCCCAGTTCAGACATGGCCATATGCAAATCAGTCTGACCCTGTGACTCATGGTAACAGTCCAGCCCGAACTGCCAAGCCATGCCTTCCCTGGACCGGAAACAAGCTTCCTAGGACCGGTTTCTGGTATTTCAGCCGTCTTCAGCCAGGCTTGCTTGAATCCAGTGGCAAAGTGAGCAAGGGACTCACGTCTGAGCATACCCTGCCAACTTATGGCGAACAAAGCGGTACAGAAGGGGTGGTGATGGACGGAGCATCAGAAGCAATCAAACACTCACAGCCAGTCAAGAGATCTTGGTTTGATCCATCACCGTTCTTTAGCCCACTCTGCCACCCCAGTTCAGACATGGCCATATGCAAATCAGTCTGACCCTGTGCCTCATGGGAACAGTCCAGCCCGAACTGCCAAGCCATGCCTTCCTTGGACCGGAAACAAGCTTGCTAGGACCGGTTTCTGGCATTTCAGCTGTCTTCAGCCAGGCTTGCTTGAATCCAGTGGCAAAGTGAGCAAGGGACTCACGTCTGAGCATACCCTGCCAACTTATGGCGAACAAGGCGGTACAAAAGGGGTGGTGAGGAACGGAGCATCAGAAGCAATCAAACACTCACAGCCAGTCAAGAGATCTTGGTTTGATCCATCACCGTTCTTTAGCCCACTCTGCCACCCCAGTTCAGACATGGCCATATGCAAATCAGTCTGACCCTGTGCCTCATGGGAACAGTCCAGCCCGAACTGCCAAGCCATGCCTTCCCTGGACCGGAAACAAGCTTCCTAGGACCGGTTTCTGGCATTTCAGCCGTCTTCAGCCAGGCTTGCTTGAATCCAGTGGCAAAGTGAGCAAGGGACTCACGTCTGAGCATACCCTGCCAACTTATGGCGAACAAAGCGGTACAAAAGGGGGTGGTGATGGACGGAGCATCAGAACCAATCAAACACTCACAGCCAGTCAAGAGATCTGGGTTTGATCCATCACCGTTCTTTAGCCCACTCTGCCACCCCAGTTCAGACATGGCCATATGCAAATCTGTCTGACCCTGTGCCTCATGGGAACAGTACATCCCGAACTGCCAAGCCATGACTTCCCTGGACCGGAAACAAGCTTCCTGGGACCGGTTTCTGGCATTTCAGCCGTCTTCAGCCAGGCTTGCTTGAATCCAGTGGGCAAAGTGAGCAAGGGACTCACGTCTGAGCATACCCTGCCAACTTATGGCGAACAAGGCGATACAGAAGGGGGTGGTGATGGACGGAGCATCAGAACCAATTAAACACTCACAGCCAGTCAAGAGATCTGGGTTTGATCCATCACCGTTCTTTAGCCCACTCTGCCTCCCCAGTTCAGACATGGCCATATGCAAATCAGTCTGTACCTGTGCCTCATGGGAACAGTCCAGCCCGAACTGCCAAGCCATGCCTTACCTGGACCGGAAACAAGCTTCCTAGGACCGGTTTCTGGCATTTCAGCCGTCTTCAGCCAGGCTTGCTTGAATCCAGTGGCAAAGTGAGCAAGGGACTCACGTCTGAGCATACCCTGCCAATTCTTGGCGAACAAAGCGGTACAGAAGGGGGTGGTGATGGACGGAGCATCAGAACCAATCAAACACTCACAGCCAGTCAAGAGATCTGGGTTTGATCCATCACCGTTCTTTAGCCCACTCTGCCACCCCAGTTCAGACATGGCCATATGCAAATCAGTCTGACCCTGTGCCTCATGGGAACAGTCCAGCCCGAACTGCCAAGCCATGCCTTCCCTGGACCGGAAACATGCTTCCTAGGACCGGTTTCTGGCATTTCAGCCGTCTTCAGCCAGGCTTGCTTGAATCCAGTGGCAAAGTGAGCAAGGGACTCACTTCTGAGCATACCCTGCCAACTTATGGCGAACAAAGCGGTACAGAAGGGGGTGGTGATGGACGGAGCATCAGAACCAATCAAACACTCACAGCCAGTCAAGAGATCTGGGTTTGATCCATCACCGTTCTTTAGCCCACTCTGCCACCCCAGTTCAGACATGGCCATATGCAAATCAGTCTGACCCTGTGCCTCATGGGAACAGTCCAGCCCGAACTGCCAAGCCATGCCTTCCCTGGACCGGAAACAAGCTTGCTAGGACCGGTTTCTGGCATTTCAGCCGTCTTCAGCCAGGCTTGCTTGAATCCAGTGGCAAAGTGAGCAAGGGACTCACGTCTGAGCATACCCTGCCAACTTATGGCGAACAAAGCGGTACAAAAGGGGGTGGTGATGGTCGGAGCATCAGAACCAATCAAACACTCACAGCCAGTCAAGAGATCTGGGTTTGATCCATCACCGTTCTTTCGCCCACTCTGCCACCCCAGTTCAGACATGGCCATATGCAAATCAGTCTGACCCTGTGCCTCATGGGAACAGTCCAGCCCGAACTGCCAAGCCATGCCTTCCCTGGACCGGAAACAAGCTTCCTAGGACCGGTTACTGGCATTTCAGCCGTCTTCAGCCAGGCTTGCTTGAAACCAGTGGTAAAGTGAGCAAGGGACTCACGTCTGAGCATACCCTGCCAACTTATGGCGAACAAAGCGGTACAGAAGGGGGTGGTGATGGACGGAGCATCAGAACCAATCAAACACTCACAGCCAGTCAAGAGATCTGGGTTTGATCCATCACCGTTCTTTATCCCACTCTGCCACCCCAGTTCAGACATGGCCATATGCAAATGAGTCTGACCCTGTGCCTCATGGGAACAGTCCAGCCCGAACTGCCAAGCCATGCCTTCCCTAGACCGAAAACAAGCTTCCTAGGACAGGTTTCTGGCATTTCAGCCGTCTTCAGCCAGGCTTGCTTGAATCCAGTGGCAAAGTGAGCAAGGGACTCACGTCTGAGCATACCCTGCCAATTTATGGCGAACAAAGTGGTACAAAAGGGGGTGGTGATGGACGGAGCATCAGAACCAATCAAACACTCACAGCCAGTCAAGAGATCTGGGTTTGATCCATCACCGTTCTTTAGCCCACTCTGCCACCCCAGTTCAGACATGGCCATATGCAAATCAGTCTGACCCTGTGCCTCATGGGAACAGTCCAGCCCGAACTGCCAAGCCATGCCTTCCCTGGACCGGAAACAAGCTTCCTAGGACCGGTTTCTGGCATTTCAGCTGTCTTCAGCCAGGCTTGCTTGAATCCAGTGGCAAAGTGAGCAAGGGACTCACGTCTGAGCATACCCTGCCAACTTATGGTGAACAATGTGGTACAGAAGGGGGTGGTGATGGACGGAGCATCAGAACCAATCAAACACTCACAGCCAGTCAAGAGATCTGGGTTTGATCCATCACCGTTCTTTAGCCCACTCTGCCACCCCAGTTCAGACATGGCCATATGCAAATCAGTCTGACCCTGTGCCTCATGGGAACAGTCCAGCCCAAACTGCCAAGCCATGCCTTCCCTGGACCGGAAACAAGCTTCCTAGGACCAGTTTCTGGCATTTCAGCCATCTTCAGCCAGGCTTGCTTGAATCCAGTGGCAAAGTGAGCAAGGGACTCACGTCTGAGCATACCCTGCCAACTTATGGCGAACAAAGTGGTACAGAAGGGGGTGGTGATGGACGGAGCATCAGAACCAATCAAACACTCACAGCCAGTCAAGAGATCTGGGTTTGATCCATCACCGTTCTTTAGCCCACTCTGCCACCCCAGTTCAGACATGGCCATATGCAAATCAGTCTGACCCTGTGCCTCATGGGAACAGTCCAGCCCGAACTGCCAAGCCATGCCTTCCCTGGACCGGAAACAAGCTTCCTAGGACCGGTTTCTGGCATTTCAGCTGTCTTCAGCCAGGCTTGCTTGAATCCAGTGGCAAAGTGAGCAAGGGACTCACGTCTGAGCATACCCTGCCAACTTATGGCGAACAAAGCGGTACAGAAGGGGGTGGTGATGGACGGAGCATCAGAACCAATCAAACACTCACAGCCAGTCAAGAGATCTGGGTTTGATCCATCACCGTTCTTTAGCCCACTCTGCCACCCCAGTTCAGACATGGCCATATGCAAATCAGTCTGACCCTGTGCCTCATGGGAACAGTCCAGCCCGAACTGCCAAGCCATGCCTTCCCTGGACCGGAAACAAGCTTCCTAGGACCGGTTTCTGGCATTTCAGCCGTCTTCAGCCAGGCTTGCTTGAATCCAGTGGCAAAGTGAGCAAGGGATTCACGTCTGAGCATACCCTGCCAACTTATGGCGAACAAAGCGGTACAGAAGGGGGTGGTGATGGACGGAGCATCAGAACCAATCAAACACTCACAGCCAGTCAAGAGATCTGGGTTTGATCCATCACCGTTCTTTAGCCCACTCTGCCACCCCAGATCAGACATGGCCATATGCAAATCAGTCTGACCCTGTGCCTCATCGGAACAGTCCAGCCCGAACTGCCAAGCCATGCCTTCCCTGGACCGGAAACAAGCTTCCTAGGACCGGTTTCTGGCATTTCAGCCGTCTTCAGCCAGGCTTGCTTGAATCCAGTGGCAAAGTGAGCAAGGGACTCACGTCTGAGCATACCCTGCCAGCTTATGGCGAACAAAGCGGTACAAAAGGGGTGGTGATGGACGGAGCATCAGAACCAATCAAACACTCACAGCCAGTCAATAGATCTGGGTTTTATCCATCACCGTTCTTTAGCCCACTCTGCCGCCCCAGTTCAGACATGGCCATATGCAAATCAGTCTGACCCTGTGCCTCATAGGAACAGTCCATCCCGAACTGCCAAGCCATGCCTTCCCTGGACCGGAAACAAGTTTCCTAGGACCGGTTTCTGGCATTTCAGCAGTCTTCAGCCAGGCTTGCTTGAATCCAGTGGCAAAGTGAGCAAGGGACTCACGTCTGAGCATACCCTGCCAACTAATGGCGAACGAAGTGGTACAGAAGGGGGTGGTGATGGACGGAGCATCAGAACCAATCAAACACTCACAGCCAGTCAATAGATCTGGGTTTGATCCATCACCGTTCTTTAGCCCACTCTGCCACCCCAGTTCAGACATGGCCATATGCAAATCAGTCTGACCCTGTGCCTCATGGGAACAGTCCAGCCCAAACTGCCAAGCCATGCCTTCCCTGGACCGGAAACAAGCTTCCTAGGACCAGTTTCTGGCATTTCAGCCATCTTCAGCCAGGCTTGCTTGAATCCAGTGGCAAAGTGAGCAAGGGACTCACGTCTGAGCATACCCTGCCAACTTATGGCGAACAAAGTGGTACAGAAGGGGGTGGTGATGGACGGAGCATCAGAACCAATCAAACACTCACAGCCAGTCAAGAGATCTGGGTTTGATCCATCACCGTTCTTTAGCCCACTCTGCCACCCCAGTTCAGACATGGCCATATGCAAATCAGTCTGACCCTGTGCCTCATGGGAACAGTCCAGCCCGAACTGCCAAGCCATGCCTTCCCTGGACCGGAAACAAGCTTCCTAGGACCGGTTTCTGGCATTTCAGCTGTCTTCAGCCAGGCTTGCTTGAATCCAGTGGCAAAGTGAGCAAGGGACTCACGTCTGAGCATACCCTGCCAACTTATGGCGAACAAAGCGGTACAGAAGGGGGTGGTGATGGACGGAGCATCAGAACCAATCAAACACTCACAGCCAGTCAAGAGATCTGGGTTTGATCCATCACCGTTCTTTAGCCCACTCTGCCACCCCAGTTCAGACATGGCCATATGCAAATCAGTCTGACCCTGTGCCTCATGGGAACAGTCCAGCCCGAACTGCCAAGCCATGCCTTCCCTGGACCGGAAACAAGCTTCCTAGGACCGGTTTCTGGCATTTCAGCCGTCTTCAGCCAGGCTTGCTTGAATCCAGTGGCAAAGTGAGCAAGGGATTCACGTCTGAGCATACCCTGCCAACTTATGGCTAACAAAGCGGTACAGAAGGGGGTGGTGATGGACGGAGCATCAGAACCAATCAAACACTCACAGCCAGTCAAGAGATCTGGGTTTGATCCATCATAGTTCTTTAGCCCACTCTGCCACCCCAGATCAGACATGGCCATATGCAAATCAGTCTGACCCTGTGCCTCATCGGAACAGTCCAGCCCGAACTGCCAAGCCATGCCTTCCCTGGACCGGAAACAAGCTTCCTAGGACCGGTTTCTGGCATTTCAGCCGTCTTCAGCCAGGCTTGCTTGAATCCAGTGGCAAAGTGAGCAAGGGACTCACGTCTGAGCATACCCTGCCAACTTATGGCGAACAAAGCGGTACAAAAGGGGTGGTGATGGACGGAGCATCAGAACCAATCAAACACTCACAGCCAGTCAATAGATCTGGGTTTTATCCATCACCGTTCTTTAGCCCACTCTGCCGCCCCAGTTCAGACATGGCCATATGCAAATCAGTCTGACCCTGTGCCTCATAGGAACAGTCCATCCCGAACTGCCAAGCCATGCCTTTCCTGGACCGGAAACAAGTTTCCTAGGACCGGTTTCTGGCATTTCAGCAGTCTTCAGCCAGGCTTGCTTGAATCCAGTGGCAAAGTGAGCAAGGGACTCACGTCTGAGCATACCCTGCCAACTTATGGCGAACAAAGCGGTACAAAAGGGGGTGGTGATGGACGGAGCATCAGAACCAATCAAACACTCACAGCCAGTCAAGAGATCTGGGTTTGATCCATCACCGTTCTTTAGCCCACTCTGCCACCCCAGTTCAGACATGGCCATATGCAAATCAGTCTGACCCTGTGACTCATGGTAACAGTCCAGCCCGAACTGCCAAGCCATGCCTTCCCTGGACCGGAAACAAGCTTCCTAGGACAGGTTTCTGGTATTTCAGCCGTCTTCAGCCAGGCTTGCTTGAATCCAGTGGCAAAGTGAGCAAGGGACTCACGTCTGAGCATACCCTGCCAACTTATGGCGAACAAAGCGGTACAGAAGGGGTGGTGATGGACGGAGCATCAGAAGCAATCAAACACTCACAGCCAGTCAAGAGATCTGGGTTTGATCCATCACCGTTCTTTAGCCCACTCTGCCACCCCAGTTCAGACATGGCCATATGCAAATCAGTCTGACCCTGTGCCTCATGGGAACAGTCCAGCCCGAACTGCCAAGCCATGCCTTCCTTGGACCGGAAACAAGCTTGCTAGGACCGGTTTCTGGCATTTCAGCCGTCTTCAGCCAGGCTTGCTTGAATCCAGTGGCAAAGTGAGCAAGGGACTCACGTCTGAGCATACCCTGCCAACTTATGGCGAACAAGGCGGTACAAAAGGGGTGGTGATGAACGGAGCATCAGAACCAATCAAACACTCACAGCCAGTCAAGAGATCTGGGTTTGATCCATCACCGTTCTTTAGCCCACTCTGCCACCCCAGTTCAGACATGGCCATATGCAAATCAGTCTGACCCTGTGCCTCATGGGAACAGTCCAGCCCGAACTGCCAAGCCATGCCTTCCCTGGACCGGAAACAAGCTTCCTAGGACTGGTTTCTGGCATTTCAGCCGTCTTCAGCCAGGCTTGCTTGAATCCAGTGGCAAAGTGAGCAAGGGACTCACGTCTGAGCATACCCTGCCAACTTATGGCGAACAAAGCGGTACAAAAGGGGGTGGTGATGGACGGAGCATCAGAACCAATCAAACACTCACAGCCAGTCAAGAGATCTGGGTTTGATCCATCACCGTTCTTTAGCCCACTCTGCCACCCCAGTTCAGACATGGCCATATGCAAATCTGTCTGACCCTGTGCCTCATGGGAACAGTACCTCCCGAACTGCCAAGCCATGACTTCCCTGGACCGGAAACAAGCTTCCTGGGACCGGTTTCTGGCATTTCAGCCGTCTTCAGCCAGGCTTGCTTGAATCCAGTGGGCAAAGTGAGCAAGGGACTCACGTCTGAGCATACCCTGCCAACTTATGGCGAACAAGGCGATACAGAAGGGGGTGGTGATGGACGGAGCATCAGAACCAATTAAACACTCACAGCCAGTCAAGAGATCTGGGTTTGATCCATCACCGTTCTTTAGCCCACTCTCCCTCCCCAGTTCAGACATGGCCATATGCAAATCAGTCTGTACCTGTGCCTCATGGGAACAGTCCAGCCCGAACTGCCAAGCCATGCCTTACCTGGACCGGAAACAAGCTTCCTAGGACCGGTTTCTGGCATTTCAGCCGTCTTCAGCCAGGCTTGCTTGAATCCAGTGGCAAAGTGAGCAAGGGACTCACGTCTGAGCATACCCTGCCAATTTATGGCGAACAAAGCGGTACAGAAGGGGGTGGTGATGGACGGAGCATCAGAACCAATCAAACACTCACAGCCAGTCAAGAGATCTGGGTTTGATCCATCACCGTTCTTTAGCCTACTCTGCCACCCCAGTTCAGACATGGCCATATGCAAATCAGTCTGACCCTGTGCCTCATGGGAACAGTCCAGCCCGAACTGCCAAGCCATGCCTTCCCTGGACCGGGAACAAGCTTCCTAGGACCGGTTTCTGGCATTTCAGCCGTCTTCAGCCAGGCTTGCTTGAATCCAGTGGCAAAGTGAGCAAGGGAATCACGTCTGAGCATACCCAGCCAACTTATGGCGAACAAAGCGGTACAGAAGGGGGTGGTGATGGACGGAGCATCAGAACCAATCAAACACTCACAGCCAGTCAAGAGATCTGGGTTTGATCCATCACCGTTCTTTAGCCCACTCTGCCACCCCAGTTCAGACATGGCCATATGCAAATCAGTCTGACCCTGTGCCTCATGGGAACAGTCCAGCCCAAACTGCCAAACCATGCCTTCCCTGGCCCAGTAACAAGCTTTCTTTTACCGGTTTCTGGCATTTCAGCCGTCTTCAGCCAGGCTTGCTTGAATCCAGTGGCAAAGTGAGCAAGGGATTCACGTCTGAGCATACCCTGCCAACTTATGGCGAACAAAGCGGTACAAAAGGGGGTGGTGATGGACGGAGCATCAGAACCAATCAAACACTCACAGCCAGTCAATAGATCTGGGTTTGATCCATCACCGTTCTTTAGCCCACTCTGCCACCCCAGTTCAGACATGGCCATATGCAAATCAGTCTGACCCTGTGCCTCATAGGAACAGTCCAGCCCGAACTGCCAAGCCATGCCTTCCCTGGACCGGAAACAAGCTTCCTAGGACCGGTTTCTGGCATTTCAGCCGTCTTCAGCCAGGCTTGCTTGAATCCAGTGGCAAAGTGAGCAAGGGACTCACGTCTGAGCATACCCTGCCAACTTAGGGCGAACAAAGCGGTACAAAAGGGGGTGGTGATGGACGGAGCATCAGAACCAATCAAACACTCAAAGCCAGTCAAGAGATCTGGGTTTGATTCATCACCGTTCTTTAGCCCACTCTGCCACCCCAGTTCAGACATGGCCATATGCAAATCAGTCTGACCCTGTGCCTCATGGGAACAGTCCAGCCCAAACTGCCAAGCCATGCCTTCCCTGGACCGGAAACAAGCTTCCTAGGACCGGTTTCTGGTATTTCAGCCGTCTTCAGCCAGGCTTGCTTGAATCCAGTGGCAAAGTGAGCAAGGGACTCACGTCTGAGCATACCCTGCCAACTTATGGCGAACAAAGCGGTACAAAAGGGGGTGGTGATGGACGGAGCATCAGAACGAATCAAACACTCACAGCCAGTCAAGAGATCTGGGTTTGATCCATCACCGTTCTTTAGCCCACTCTGACACCCCAGTTCAGACATGGCCATATGCAAATCAGTCTGACCCTGTGCCTCATGGGAACAGTCCAGCCCGAACTGCCAAGCCATGCCTTTCCTGGACCGGAAACAAGCTTCCTAGGACCGGTTTCTGGCATTTCAGCCGTCTTCAGCCAGGCTTGCTTGAATCCAGTGGCAAAGTGAGCAAGGGACTCACGTCTGAGAATACCCTGCCAACTTATGGCGAACAAAGCGGTACAAAAGGGGGTGGTGATGGATGGAGCATCAGAACCAATCAAACACTCACAGCCAGTTAAGAGATCTGGGTTTGATCCATCACCGTTCTTTAGCCCACTCTGCCACCCCAGTTCAGACATGGCCATATGCAAATCAGTCTGACCCTGTGCCTCATGGGAACAGTCCAGCCCGAACTGCCAAGCCATGCCTTCCCTGGACCGGAAACATGCTTCCTAGGACCGGTTTCTGGCATTTCAGCTGTCTTCAGCCAGGCTTGCTTGAATCCAGTGGCAAAGTGAGCAAGGGACTCACGTCTGAGCATACCCTGCCAACTTATGGCGAACAAAGCGGTACAGAAGGGGGTGGTGATGGACGGAGCATCAGAACCAATCAAACACTCACAGCCAGTCAAGAGATCTGGGTTTGATCCATCACCGTTCTTTAGCCTACTCTGCCACCCTAGTTCAGACATGGCCATATGCAAATCAGTCTGACCCTGTGCCTCATGGGAACAGTCCAGCCCGAACTGCCAAGCCATGCCTTCCCTGGACCGGAAACAAGCTTGCTAGGACCGGTTTCTGGCATTTCAGCCGTCTTCAGCCAGGCTTGCTTGAATCCAGTGGCAAAGTGAGCAAGGGACTCACGTCTGAGCATACCCTGCCAACTTATGGCGAACAAAGCGGTACAAAAGGGGGTGGTGATGGTCGGAGCATCAGAACCAATCAAACACTCACAGCCAGTCAAGAGATCTGGGTTTGATCCATCACCGTTCTTTAGCCCACTCTGCCACCCCAGATCAGACATGGCCATATGCAAATCAGTCTGACCCTGTGCCTCATGGGAACAGTCCAGCCCGAACTGCAAAGCCATGCCTTCCCTGGACCGGAAACAAGCTTGCTAGGACCGGTTTATGGCATTTCAGTCGTCTTCAGCCAGGCTTGCTTGAATCCAGTGGCAAAGTGAGCAAGGGACTCACGTCTGAGAATACCCTGCCAACTTATGGCGAACAAGGCGGTACAAAAGGGGTGGTGAGGGATGGAGCATCAGAACCAATCAAACACTCACAGCCAGTCAAGAGATCTGGGTTTGATCCATCACCGTTCTTTAGCCCACTCTGCCACCCCAGTTCAGACATGGCCATATGCAAATCAGTCTGACCCTGTGCCTCATGGGAACAGTCCAGCCCGAACTGCCAAGCCATGCCTTCCCTGGACCGGAAACAAGCTTCCTAGGACCGGTTTCTGGCATTTCAGCCGTCTTCAGCCAGGCTTGCTTGAATCCAGTGGCAAAGTGAGCAATGGACTCACGTCTGAGCATACCCTGCCAACTTATGGCGAACAAAGCGGTACAAAAGGGGGTGGTGATGGACGGAGCATCAGAACCAATCAAACACTCACAGCCAGTCAAGAGATCTGGGTTTGATCCATCACCGTTCTTTACCCACTCTTTCACCCCAGTTCAGACATGGCCATATGCAAATCTGTCTGACCCTGTGCCTCATGGGAACAGTACATCCCGAACTGCCAAGCCATGCCTTCCCTGGACCGGAAACAAGCTTCCTGGGACCGGTTTGTGGCATTTCAGCAGTCTTCAGCCAGGCTTGCTTGAATCCAGTGGGCAAAGTGAGCAAGGGACTCACGTCTGAGCATACCCTGCCAACTTATGGCGAACAAGGCGATACAGAAGGGGGTGGTGATGGACGGAGCATCAGAACCAATCAAACACTCACAGCCAGTCAAGAGAGCTGGGTTTGATCCATCACCGTTCTTTAGCCCACTCTGCCTCCCCAGTTCAGGCATGGCCATATGCAAATCAGTCTGTACCTGTGCCTCATGGGAACAGTCCAGCCCGAACTGCCAAGCCATGCCTTACCTGGACCGGAAACAAGCTTCCTAGGACCGGTTTCTGGCATTTCAGCCGTCTTCAGCCAGGCTTGCTTGAATCCAGTGGCAAAGTGAGCAAGGGACTCACGTCTGAGCATACCCCGCTAATTTATGGCGAACAAAGCGGTACAGAAGGGGGTGGTGATGGACGGAGCATCAGAACCAATCAAACACTCACAGCCAGTCAAGAGATCTGGGTTTGATCCATCACCGTTCTTTAGCCCACTCTGCCACCCCAGTTCAGACATGGCCATATGCAAATCAGTCTGACCCTGTGCCTCATAGGAACAGTCCAGCCCGAACTGCCAAGCCATGCCTTCCCTGGACCGGAAACAAGCTTCCTAGGACCGGTTTCTGGCATTTCAGCCGTCTTCAGCCAGGCTTGCTTGAATCCAGTGGCAAAGTGAGCAAGGGAATCACGTCTGAGCATACCCAGCCAACTTATGGTGAAAAAAGCGGTACAAAAGGGGGTGGTGATGGACGGAGCATCAGAACCAATCAAACACTCATAACCAGTCAAGAGATCTGGGTTTGATCCATCACCGTTCTTTAGCCCACTCTGCCACCCCAGTTCAGACATGGCCATATGCAAATCAGTCTGACCCTGTGCCTCATGGGAACAGTCCAGCCCAAACTGCCAAGCCATGCCTTCCCTGGACCGGAAACAAGCTTCCTAGGACCGGTTTCTGGCATTTCAGCCGTCTTCAGCCAGGCTTGCTTGAATCCAGTGGCAAAGTGAGCAAGGGATTCACGTCTGAGCATACCCTGCCAACTTATGGCGAACAAAGCGGTACAAAAGGGGGTGGTGATGGACGGAGCATCAGAACCAATCAAACACTCACAGCCAGTCAATAGATCTGGGTTTGATCCATCACCGTTCTTTAGCCCACTCTGCCACCCCAGTTCAGACATGGCCATATGCACATCAGTCTGACCCTGTGCCTCATAGGAACAGTCCATCCCGAACTGCCAAGCCATGCCTTCCCTGGACCGGAAACAAGCTTCCTAGGACCGGTTTCTGGCATTTCAGCCGTCTTCAGCCAGGATTGCTTGAATCCAGTGGCAAAGTGAGCAAGGGACTCACGTCTGAGCATACCCTGCCAACTTATGGCGAACAAAGCGGTACAAAAGGGGGTGGTGATGGACGGAGCATAAGAACCAATCAAACACTGAAAGCCAGTCAAGAGATCTGGGTTTGATTCATCACCGTTCTTTAGCCCACTCTGCCACCCCAGTTCAGACATGGCCATATGCAAATCAGTCTGACCCTGTGCCTCATGGGAAGAGTCCAGCCCGAACTGCCAAGCCATGCCTTCCCTGGACCGGAAACAAGCTTCCTAGGACCGGTTTCTGGCATTTCAGCCGTCTTCAGCCAGGCTTGCTTGAATCCAGTGGCAAAGTGAGCAAGGGACTCACGTCTGAGCATACCCTGCCAACTTATGGCGAACAAAGCGGTACAAAAGGGGGTGGTGATGGACGGAGCATCAGAACCAATCAAACACTCACAGCCAGTCAAGAGATCTGGGTTTGATCCATCACCGTTCTTTAGCCCACTCTGCCACCCCAGTTCAGACATGGCCATATGCAAATCAGTCTGACCCTGTGACTCATGGTAACAGTCCAGCCCGAACTGCCAAGCCATGCCTTCCCTGGACCGGAAACAAGCTTCCTAGGACCGGTTTCTGGTATTTCAGCCGTCTTCAGCCAGGCTTGCTTGAATCCAGTGGCAAAGTGAGCAAGGGACTCACGTCTGAGCATACCCTGCCAACTTATGGCGAACAAAGCGGTACAGAAGGGGTGGTGATGGACGGAGCATCAGAAGCAATCAAACACTCACAGCCAGTCAAGAGATCTGGGTTTGATCCATCACCGTTCTTTAGCCCACTCTGCCACCCCAGTTCAGACATGGCCATATGCAAATCAGTCTGACCCTGTGCCTCATGGGAACAGTCCAGCCCGAACTGCCAAGCCATGCCTTCCTTGGACCGGAAACAAGCTTGCTAGGACCGGTTTCTGGCATTTCAGCCGTCTTCAGCCAGGCTTGCTTGAATCCAGTGGCAAAGTGAGCAAGGGACTCACGTCTGAGCATACCCTGCCAACTTATGGCGAACAAGGCGGTACAAAAGGGGTGGTGATGAACGGAGCATCAGAACCAATCAAACACTCACAGCCAGTCAAGAGATCTGGGTTTGATCCATCACCGTTCTTTAGCCCACTCTGCCACCCCAGTTCAGACATGGCCATATGCAAATCAGTCTGACCCTGTGCCTCATGGGAACAGTCCAGCCCGAACTGCCAAGCCATGCCTTCCCTGGACCGGAAACAAGCTTCCTAGGACCGGTTTCTGGCATTTCAGCCGTCTTCAGCCAGGCTTGCTTGAATCCAGTGGCAAAGTGAGCAAGGGACTCACGTCTGAGCATACCCTGCCAACTTATGGCGAACAAAGCGGTACAAAAGGGGGTGGTGATGGACGGAGCATCAGAACCAATCAAACACTCACAGCCAGTCAAGAGATCTGGGTTTGATCCATCACCGTTCTTTAGCCCACTCTGCCACCCCAGTTCAGACATGGCCATATGCAAATCTGTCTGACCCTGTGCCTCATGGGAACAGTACATCCCGAACTGCCAAGCCATGACTTCCCTGGACCGGAAACAAGCTTCCTGGGACCGGTTTCTGGCATTTCAGCCGTCTTCAGCCAGGCTTGCTTGAATCCAGTGGGCAAAGTGAGCAAGGGACTCACGTCTGAGCATACCCTGCCAACTTATGGCGAACAAGGCGATACAGAAGGGGGTGGTGATGGACGGAGCATCAGAACCAATTAAACACTCACAGCCAGTCAAGAGATCTGGGTTTGATCCATCACCGTTCTTTAGCCCACTCTGCCTCCCCAGTTCAGACATGGCCATATGCAAATCAGTCTGTACCTGTGCCTCATGGGAACAGTCCAGCCCGAACTGCCAAGCCATGCCTTACCTGGACCGGAAACAAGCTTCCTAGGACCGGTTTCTGGCATTTCAGCCGTCTTCAGCCAGGCTTGCTTGAATCCAGTGGCAAAGTGAGCAAGGGACTCACGTCTGAGCATACCCTGCCAATTTATGGCGAACAAAGCGGTACAGAAGGGGGTGGTGATGGACGGAGCATCAGAACCAATCAAACACTCACAGCCAGTCAAGAGATCTGGGTTTGATCCATCACCGTTCTTTAGCCCACTCTGCCACCCCAGTTCAGACATGGCCATATGCAAATCAGTCTGACCCTGTGCCTCATGGGAACAGTCCAGCCCGAACTGCCAAGCCATGCCTTCCCTGGACCGGGAACAAGCTTCCTAGGACCGGTTTCTGGCATTTCAGCCGTCTTCAGCCAGGCTTGCTTGAATCCAGTGGCAAAGTGAGCAAGGGAATCACGTCTGAGCATACCCAGCCAACTTATGGCGAACAAAGCGGTACAGAAGGGGGTGGTGATGGACGGAGCATCAGAACCAATCAAACACTCACAGCCAGTCAAGAGATCTGGGTTTGATCCATCACCATTCTTTAGCCCACTCTGCCACCCCAGTTCAGACATGGCCATATGCAAATCAGTCTGACCCTGTGCCTCATGGGAACAGTCCAGCCCAAACTGCCAAGCCATGCCTTCCCTGGACTGGAAACAAGCTTCCTATGACCGGCTTCTGGCATTTCAGCCGTCTTCAGCCAGGCTTGCTTGAATCCAGTGGCAAAGTGAGCAAGGGATTCACGTCTGAGCATACCCTGCCAACTTATGGCGAACAAAGCGGTACAAAAGGGGGTGGTGATGGACGGAGCATCAGAACCAATCAAACACTCACAGCCAGTCAATAGATCTGGGTTTGATCCATCACCGTTCTTTAGCCCACTCTGCCACCCCAGTTCAGACATGGCCATATGCAAATCAGTCTGACCCTGTGCCTCATAGGAACAGTCCAGCCCGAACTGCCAAGCCATGCCTTCCCTGGACCGGAAACAAGCTTCCTAGGACCGGTTTCTGGCATTTCAGCCGTCTTCAGCCAGGCTTGCTTGAATCCAGTGGCAAAGTGAGCAAGGGACTCACGTCTGAGCATACCCTGCCAACTTAGGGCGAACAAAGCGGTACAAAAGGGGGTGGTGATGGACGGAGCATCAGAACCAATCAAACACTCAAAGCAAGTCAAGAGATCTGGGTTTGATTCATCACCGTTCTTTAGCCCACTCTGCCACCCCAGTTCAGACATGGCCATATGCAAATCAGTCTGACCCTGTGCCTCATGGGAACAGTCCAGCCCAAACTGCCAAGCCATGCCTTCCCTGGACCGGAAACAAGCTTCCTAGGACCGGTTTCTGGTATTTCAGCCGTCTTCAGCCAGGCTTGCTTGAATCCAGTGGCAAAGTGAGCAAGGGACTCACGTCTGAGCATACCCTGCCAACTTATGGCGAACAAAGCGGTACAAAAGGGGGTGGTGATGGACGGAGCATCAGAACGAATCAAACACTCACAGCCAGTCAAGAGATCTGGGTTTGATCCATCACCGTTCTTTAGCCCACTCTGACACCCCAGTTCAGACATGGCCATATGCAAATCAGTCTGACCCTGTGCCTCATGGGAACAGTCCAGCCCGAACTGCCAAGCCATGCCTTTCCTGGACCGGAAACAAGCTTCCTAGGACCGGTTTCTGGCATTTCAGCCGTCTTCAGCCAGGCTTGCTTGAATCCAGTGGCAAAGTGAGCAAGGGACTCACGTCTGAGCATACCCTGCCAACTTATGGCGAACAAAGCGGAACAAAAGGGGGTGGTGATGGATGGAGCATCAGAACCAATCAAACACTCACAGCCAGTTAAGAGATCTGGGTTTGATCCATCACCGTTCTTTAGCCCACTCTGCCACCCCAGTTCAGACATGGCCATATGCAAATCAGTCTGACCCTGTGCCTCATGGGAACAGTCCAGCCCGAACTGCCAAGCCATGCCTTCCCTGGACCGGAAACATGCTTCCTAGGACCGGTTTCTGGCATTTCAGCTGTCTTCAGCCAGGCTTGCTTCAATCCAGTGGCAAAGTGAGCAAGGGACTCACGTCTGAGCATACCCTGCCAACTTATGGCGAACAAAGCGGTACAGAAGGGGGTGGTGATGGACGGAGCATCAGAACCAATCAAACACTCACAGCCAGTCAAGAGATCTGGGTTTGATCCATCACCGTTCTTTAGCCTACTCTGCCACCCTAGTTCAGACATGGCCATATGCAAATCAGTCTGACCCTGTGCCTCATGGGAACAGTCCAGCCCGAACTGCCAAGCCATGCCTTCCCTGGACCGGAAACAAGCTTGCTAGTACCGGTTTCTGGCATTTCAGCCGTCTTCAGCCAGGCTTGCTTGAATCCAGTGGCAAAGTGAGCAAGGGACTCACGTCTGAGCATACCCTGCCAACTTATGGCGAACAAAGCGGTACAAAAGGGGGTGGTGATGGTCGGAGCATCAGAACCAATCAAACACTCACAGCCAGTCAAGAGATCTGGGTTTGATCCATCACCGTTCTTTAGCCCACTCTGCCACCCCAGTTCAGACATGGCCATATGCAAATCAGTCTGACCCTGTGCCTCATGGGAACAGTCCAGCCCGAACTGCAAAGCCATGCCTTCCCTGGACCGGAAACAAGCTTGCTAGGACCGGTTTATGGCATTTCAGTCGTCTTCAGCCAGGCTTGCTTGAATCCAGTGGCAAAGTGAGCAAGGGACTCACGTCTGAGAATACCCTGCCAACTTATGGCGAACAAGGCGGTACAAAAGGGGTGGTGATGGATGGAGCATCAGAACCAATCAAACACTCACAGCCAGTCAAGAGATCTGGGTTTGATCCATCACCGTTCTTTAGCCCACTCTGCCACCCCAGTTCAGACATGGCCATATGCAAATCAGTCTGACCCTGTGCCTCATGGGAACAGTCCAGCCCGAACTGCCAAGCCATGCCTTCCCTGGACCGGAAACAAGCTTCCTAGGACCGGTTTCTGGCATTTCAGCCGTCTTCAGCCAGGCTTGCTTGAATCCAGTGGCAAAGTGAGCAAGGGACTCACGTCTGAGCATACCCTGCCAACTTATGGCGAACAAAGCGGTACAAAAGGGGGTGGTGATGGACGGAGCATCAGAACCAATCAAACACTCACAGCCAGTCAAGAGATCTGGGTTTGATCCATCACCGTTCTTTACCCACTCTTCCACCCCAGTTCAGACATGGCCATATGCAAATCTGTCTGACCCTGTGCCTCATGGGAACAGTACATCCCGAACTGCCAAGCCATGCCTTCCCTGGACCGGAAACAAGCTTCCTGGGACCGGTTTCTGGCATTTCAGCAGTCTTCAGCCAGGCTTGCTTGAATCCAGTGGGCAAAGTGAGCAAGGGACTCACGTCTGAGCATACCCTGCCAACTTATGGCGAACAAGGCGATACAGAAGGGGGTGGTGATGGACGGAGCATCAGAACCAATCAAACACTCACAGCCAGTCAAGAGAGCTGGGTTTGATCCATCACCGTTCTTTAGCCCACTCTGCCTCCCCAGTTCAGGCATGGCCATATGCAAATCAGTCTGTACCTGTGCCTCATGGGAACAGTCCAGCCCGAACTGCCAAGCCATGCCTTACCTGGACCGGAAACAAGCTTCCTAGGACCGGTTTCTGGCATTTCAGCCGTCTTCAGCCAGGCTTGCTTGAATCCAGTGGCAAAGTGAGCAAGGGACTCACGTCTGAGCATACCCCGCTAATTTATGGCGAACAAAGCGGTACAGAAGGGGGTGGTGATGGACGGAGCATCAGAACCAATCAAACACTCACAGCCAGTCAAGAGATCTGGGTTTGATCCATCACCGTTCTTTAGCCCACTCTGCCACCCCAGTTCAGACATGGCCATATGCAAATCAGTCTGACCCTGTGCCTCATGGGAACAGTCCAGCCCGAACTGCCAAGCCATGCCTTCCCTGGACCGGAAACAAGCTTCCTAGGACCGGTTTCTGGCATTTCAGCCGTCTTCAGCCAGGCTTGCTTGAATCCAGTGGCAAAGTGAGCAAGGGAATCATGTCTGAGCATACCCAGCCAACTTATGGTGAACAAAGCGGTACAAAAGGGGGTGGTAATGGACGGAGCATCAGAACCAATCAAACACTCACAGCCAGTCAAGAGATCTGGGTTTGATCCATCACCGTTCTTTAGCCCACTCTGCCACCCCAGTTCAGACATGGCCATATGCAAATCAGTCTGACCCTGTGCCTCATGGGAACAGTCCAGCCCAAACTGCCAAGCCATGCCTTCCCTGGACCGGAAACAAGCTTCCTAGGACCGGTTTCTGGCATTTCAGCCGTCTTCAGCCAGGCTTGCTTGAATCCAGTGGCAAAGTGAGCAAGGGATTCACGTCTGAGCATACCCTGCCAACTTATGGCGAACAAAGCGGTACAAAAGGGGGTGGTGATGGACGGAGCATCAGAACCAATCAAACACTCACAGCCAGTCAATAGATCTGGGTTTGATCCATCACCGTTCTTTAGCCCACTCTGCCACCCCAGTTCAGACATGGCCATATGCACATCAGTCTGACCCTGTGCCTCATAGGAACAGTCCATCCCGAACTGCCAAGCCATGCCTTCCCTGGACCGGAAACAAGCTTCCTAGGACCGGTTTCTGGCATTTCAGCCGTCTTCAGCCAGGCTTGCTTGAATCCAGTGGCAAAGTGAGCAAGGGACTCACGTCTGAGCATACCCTGCCAACTTATGGCGAACAAAGCGGTACAAAAGGGGGTGGTGATGGACGGAGCATAAGAACCAATCAAACACTCAAAGCCAGTCAAGAGATCTGGGTTTGATTCATCACCGTTCTTTAGCCCACTCTGCCATCCCAGTTCAGACATGGCCATATGCAAATCAGTCTGACCCTGTGCCTCATGGGAAGAGTCCAGCCCGAACTGCCAAGCCATGCCTTCCCTGGACCGGAAACAAGCTTCCTAGGACCGGTTTCTGGCATTTCAGCCGTCTTCAGCCAGGCTTGCTGGAATCCAGTGGCAAAGTGAGCAAGGGACTCACGTCTGAGCATACCCTGCCAACTTATGGCGAAAAAAGCGGTACAGAAGGGGGTGGTGATGGACGGAGCATCAGAACCAATCAAACACTCACAGCCAGTCAAGAGATCTGGGTTTGATCCATCACCGTTCTTTAGCTCACTCTACCACCCCAGTTCAGACATGGCCATATGCAAATCAGTCTGACCCTGTGCCTCATGGGAACAGTCCAGCCCGAACTGCCAAGCCATGCCTTCCCTGGACAGGAAACAAGCTTCCTAGGTCCAGTTTCTGGCATTTCAGCTGTCTTCAGCCAGGCTTCCTTGAATCCAGTGGCAAAGTGAGCAAGGGACTCACGTCTGAGCATACCCTGCCAACTTATGGCGAACAAAGCGGTACAGAAGGGGGTGGTGATGGACGGAACATCAGAACCAATCAAACACTCACAGCCAGTCAAGAGATCTGGGTTTGATCCATCACCGTTCTTTAGCCCACTCTGCCACCCCAGTTCAGACATGGCCATATGCAAATCAGTCTGACCCTGTGCCTCATGGGAACAGTCCAGCCCGAACTGCCAAGCCATGCCTTCCCTGGACCGGAAACAAGCTTGCTAGGACCGGTTTCTGGCATTTCAGCCGTCTTCAGCCAGGCTTGCTTGAATCCAGTGGCAAAGTGAGCAAGGGACTCACGTCTGAGCATACCCTGCCAACGTATGGCGAACAAGGCGGCACAAAAGGGGTGGTGATGGACTGAGCATCAGAACCAATCAAACACTCACAGCCAGTCAAGAGATCTGGGTTTGATCCATCATCGTTCTTTAGCCAACTCTGCCACCCCAGTTCAGACATGGCCATATGCAAATCAGTCTGACCCTGTGCCTCATGGGAACAGTCCAGCCCGAACTGCCAAGCCATGCCTTCCCTGGACCGGAAACAAGCTTCCTAGGACCGGTTTCTGGCATTTCAGCCGTCTTCAGCCAGGCTTGCTTGAATCCAGTGGCAAAGTGAGCAAGGGACTCACGTCTGAGCATACCCTGCCAACTTATGGCGAACAAAGCGGTACAAAAGGGGGTGGTGATGGACGGAGCATCAGAACCAATCAAACACTCACAGCCAGTCAAGAGATCTGGGTTTGATCCATCACCGTTCTTTAGCCCACTCTGCCACCCCAGTTCAGACATGGCCATATGCAAATCTGTCTGTACCTGTGCCTCATGGGAACAGTCCAGCCCGAACTGCCAAGCCATGCCTTCCCTGGACCGGAAACAAGCTTCCTAGGACCGGTTTCTGGCATTTCAGCCGTCTTCAGCCAGGCTTGCTTGAATCCAGTGGCAAAGTGAGCAAGGGAATCACGTCTGAGCATACCCAGCCAACTTATGGCGAGCAAAGCGGTACAGAAGGGGGTGGTGATGGACGGAGCATCAGAACCAATCAAACACTCACAGCCAGTCAAGAGATCTGGGTTTGATCCATCACCGTTCTTTAGCCCACTCTGCCACCCCAGTTCAGACATGGCCATATGCACATCAGTCTGACCCTGTGCCTCATAGGAACAGTCCATCCCGAACTGCCAAGCCATGCCTTCCCTGGACCGGAAACAAGCTTCCTAGGACTGGTTTCTGGCATTTCAGCCGTCTTCAGCCAGGCTTGCTTGAATCCAGTGGCAAAGTGAGCAAGGGACTCACGTCTGAGCATACCCTGCCAACTTATGGCGAACAAAGCGGTACAAAAGGGGGTGGTGATGGACGGAGCATAAGAACCAATCAAACACTCAAAGCCAGTCAAGAGATCTGGGTTTGATTCATCACCGTTCTTTAGCCCACTCTGCCACCCCAGTTCAGACATGGCCATATGCAAATCAGTCTGACCCTGTGCCTCATGGGAAGAGTCCAGCCCGAACTGCCAAGCCATGCCTTCCCTGGACCGGAAACAAGCTTCCTAGGACCGGTTTCTGGCATTTCAGCCGTCTTCAGCCAGGCTTGCTGGAATCCAGTGGCAAAGTGAGCAAGGGACTCACGTCTGAGCATACCCTGCCAACTTATGGCGAAAAAAGCGGTACAGAAGGGGGTGGTGATGGACGGAGCATCAGAACCAATCAAACACTCACAGCCAGTCAAGAGATCTGGGTTTGATCCATCACCGTTCTTTAGCTCACTCTACCACCCCAGTTCAGACATGGCCATATGCAAATCAGTCTGACCCTGTGCCTCATGGGAACAGTCCAGCCCGAACTGCCAAGCCATGCCTTCCCTGGACAGGAAACAAGCTTCCTAGGTCCAGTTTCTGACATTTCAGCTGTCTTCAGCCAGGCTTCCTTGAATCCAGTGGCAAAGTGAGCAAGGGACTCACGTCTGAGCATACCCTGCCAACTTATGGCGAACAAAGCGGTACAGAAGGGGGTGGTGATGGACGGAACATCAGAACCAATCAAACACTCACAGCCAGTCAAGAGATCTGGGTTTGATCCATCACCGTTCTTTAGCCCACTCTGCCACCCCAGTTCAGACATGGCCATATGCAAATCAGTCTGACCCTGTGCCTCATGGGAACAGTCCAGCCCGAACTGCCAAGCCATGCCTTCCCTGGACCGGAAACAAGCTTGCTAGGACCGGTTTCTGGCATTTCAGCCGTCTTCAGCCAGGCTTGCTTGAATCCAGGGGCAAAGTGAGCAAGGGACTCACGTCTGAGCATACCCTGCCAACGTATGGCGAACAAGGCGGCACAAAAGGGGTGGTGATGGACTGAGCATCAGAACCAATCAAACACTCACAGCCAGTCAAGAGATCTGGGTTTGATCCATCATCGTTCTTTTGCCAACTCTGCCACCCCAGTTCAGACATGGCCATATGCAAATCAGTCTGACCCTGTGCCTCATGGGAACAGTCCAGCCCGAACTGCCAAGCCATGCCTTCCCTGGACCGGAAACAAGCTTCCTAGGACCGGTTTCTGGCATTTCAGCCGTCTTCAGCCAGGCTTGCTTGAATCCAGTGGCAAAGTGAGCAAGGGACTCACGTCTGAGCATACCCTGCCAACTTATGGCGAACAAAGCGGTACAAAAGGGGGTGGTGATGGACGGAGCATCAGAACCAATCAAACACTCACAGCCAGTCAAGAGATCTGGGTTTGATCCATCACCGTTCTTTAGCCCACTCTGCCACCCCAGTTCAGACATGGCCATATGCAAATCTGTCTGTACCTGTGCCTCATGGGAACAGTCCAGCCCGAACTGCCAAGCCATGCCTTCCCTGGACCGGAAACAAGCTTCCTAGGACCGGTTTCTGGCATTTCAGCCGTCTTCAGCCAGGCTTGCTTGAATCCAGTGGCAAAGTGAGCAAGGGAATCACGTCTGAGCATACCCAGCCAACTTATGGCGAGCAAAGCGGTACAGAAGGGGGTGGTGATGGACGGAGCATCAGAACCAATCAAACACTCACAGCCAGTCAAGAGATCTGGGTTTGATCCATCACCGTTCTTTAGCCCACTCTGCCACCCCAGTTCAGACATGGCCATATGCAAATCAGTCTGACCCTGTGCCTCATGGGAACAGTCCAGCCCAAACTGCCAAGCCATGCCTTCCCTGGACCGGAAACAAGCTTCCTATGACCGGTTTCTGGCATTTCAGCCGTCTTCAGCCAGGCTTGCTTGAATCCAGTGGCAAAGTGAGCAAGGGATTCACGTCTGAGCATACCCTGCCAACTTATGGCGAACAAAGCGGTACAAAAGGGGGTGGTGATGGACGGAACATCAGAACCAATCAAACACTCACAGCCAGTCAATAGATCTGGGTTTGATCATTCACCGTTCTTTAGCCCACTCTGCCACCCCAGTTCAGACATGGCCATATGCAAATCAGTCTGACCCTGTGCCTCATAGGAACAGTCCAGCCCGAACTGCCAAGCCATGCCTTCCCTGGACCGGAAACAAGCTTCCTAGGACCGGTTTCTGGCATTTCAGCCGTCTTCAGCCAGGCTTGCTTGAATCCAGTGGCAAAGTGAGCAAGGGACTCACGTCTGAGCATACCCTGCCAACTTATGGGGAACAAAGCGGTACAAAAGGGGGTGGTGATGGACGGAGCATCAGAACCAATCAAACACTCAAAGCCAGTCAAGAGATCTGGGTTTGATTCATCACCGTTCTTTAGCCCACTCTGCCACCCCAGTTCAGACATGGCCATATGCAAATCAGTCTGACCCTGTGCCTCATGGGAACAGTCCAGCCCTAACTGCCAAGCCATGCCTTCCCTGGACCGGAAACAAGCTTCCTAGGACCGGTTTCTGGTATTTCAGCCGTCTTCAGCCAGGCTTGCTTGAATCCAGTGGCAAAGTGAGCAAGGGACTCACGACTGAGCATACCCTGCCAACTTATGGCGAACAAAGCGGTACAAAAGGGGGTGGTGATGGACGGAGCATCAGAACCAATCAAACACTCACAGCCAGTCAAGAGATCTGGGTTTGATCCATCACCATTCTTTAGCCCACTCTGACACCCCAGTTCAGACATGGCCATATGCAAATCAGTCTGACCCTGTGCCTCATGGGTACAGTCCAGCCCAAACTGCCAAGCCATGCCTTTCCTGGACCGGAAACAAGCTTCCTAGGACCGGTTTCTGGCATTTCAGCCGTCTTCAGCCAGGCTTGCTTGAATCCAGTGGCAAAGTGAGCAAGGGACTCACGTCTGAGCATACCCTGCCAACTTATGGCGAACAAAGCGGTACAAAAGGGGGTGGTGATGGATGGAGCATCAGAACCAATCAAACACTCACAGCCAGTTAAGAGATCTGGGTTTGATCCATCACCATTCTTTAGCCCACTCTGCCACCCCAGTTCAGACATGGCCATATGCAAATCAGTCTGACCCTGTGCCTCATGGGAACAGTCCAGCCCGAACTGCCAAGCCATGCCTTCCCTGGACCGGAAACATGCTTCCTAGGACCGGTTTCTGGCATTTCAGCCGTCTTCAGCCAGGCTTGCTTGAATCCAGTGGCAAAGTGAGCAAGGGACTCACGTCTGAGCATACCCTGCCAACTTATGGCGAACAAAGCGGTACAGAAGGGGGTGGTGATGGACGGAGCATCAGAACCAATCAAACACTCACAGCCAGTCAAGAGATCTGGGTTTGATCCATCACCGTTCTTTAGCCCACTCTGCCACCCCAGTTCAGACATGGCCATATGCAAATCAGTCTGACCCTGTGCCTCATGGGAACAGTCCAGCCCGAACTGCCAAGCCATGCCTTCCCTGGACCGGAAACAAGCTTGCTAGGACCGGTTTCTGGCATTTCAGCCGTCTTCAGCCAGGCTTGCTTGAATCCAGTGGCAAAGTGAGCAAGGGACTCACGTCTGAGCATACCCTGCCAACTTATGGCGAACAAAGCGGTACAAAAGGGGGTGGTGATGGTCGGAGCATCAGAACCAATCAAACACTCACAGCCAGTCAAGAGATCTGGGTTTGATCCATCACCGTTCTTTAGCCCACTCTGCCACCCCAGTTCAGACATGGCCATATGCAAATCTGTCTGACCCTGTGCCTCATGGGAACAGTCCAGCCCGAACTGCCAAGCCATGCCTTCCCTGGACCGGAAACAAGCTCCCTGGGATGGGTTTCTGGCATTTCAGCCGTCTTCAGCCAGGCTTGCTTGAATCCAGTGGGCAAAGTGAGCAAGGGACTCACGTCTGAGCATACCCTGCCAACTTATGGCGAACAAGGCGATACAGAAGGGGGTGGTGATGGACGGAGCATAAGAACCAATCAAACACTCACAGCCAGTCAAGAGATCTGGGTTTGATCCATCACCGTTCTTTAGCCCACTCTGCCTCCCTAGTTCAGACATGGCCATATGCAAATCAGTCTGTACCTGTGCCTCATGGGAACAGTCCAGCCTGAACTGCCAAGCCATGCTTTCCCTGGACCGGAAACAAACTTCCTAGGACCGGTTTCTGGCATTTCAGCCGTCTTCAGCCAGGCTTGCTTGAATCCAGTGGCAAAGTGAGCAAGGGACTCACGTCTGAGCATACGCTGCCAACTTATGGCGAACAAAGCGGTACAGAAGGGGGTGGTGATGGACGGAGCATCAGAACCAATCAAACACTCACAGCCAGTCAAGAGATATGGGTTTGATCCATCACCGTTCTTTCGCCCACTCTGCCACCCCAGTTCAGACATGGCCATATGCAAATCAGTCTGACCCTGTGCCTCATGGGAACAGTCCAGCCCGAACTGCCAAGC
This sequence comes from Triturus cristatus, assembly GCF_964204655.1. NCBI lineage: Eukaryota > Metazoa > Chordata > Amphibia > Caudata > Salamandridae > Triturus > Triturus cristatus. The sequence continues at coordinate 621,354,411 of NC_140579.1, read as the reverse complement.
CATGCCTTCCCTGGACCGGAAACAAGCTTCCTAGGACCGGTTACTGGCATTTCAGCCGTCTTCAGCCAGGCTTGCTTGAAACCAGTGGCAAAGTGAGCAAGGGACTCACGTCTGAGCATACCCTGCCAACTTATGGCGAACAAAGCGGTACAGAAGGGGGTGGTGATGGACGGAGCATCAGAACCAATCAAACACTCACAGCCAGTCAAGAGATCTGGGTTTGATCCATCACCGTTCTTTAGCCCACTCTGCCACCCCAGTTCAGACATGGCCATATGCAAATGAGTCTGACCCTGTGCCTCATGGGAACAGTCCAGCCCGAACTGCCAAGCCATGCCTTCCCTAGACCGGAAACAAGCTTCCTAGGACCGGTTTCTGGCATTTCAGCCGTCTTCAGCCAGGCTTGCTTGAATCCAGTGGCAAAGTGAGCAAGGGACTCACGTCTGAGCATACCCTGCCAACTTATGGCGAAAAAAGCGGTACAGAAGGGGGTGGTGATGGACGGAGCATCAGAACCAATCAAACACTCACAGCCAGTCAAGAGATCTGGGTTTGATCCATCACCGTTCTTTAGCTCACTCTACCACCCCAGTTCAGACATAGCCATATGCAAATCAGTCTGACCCTGTGCCTCATGGGAACAGTCCAGCCCGAACTGCCAAGCCATGCCTTCCCTGGACAGGAAACAAGCTTCCTAGGTCCAGTTTCTGGCATTTCAGCTGTCTTCAGCCAGGCTTCCTTGAATCCAGTGGCAAAGTGAGCAAGGGACTCACGTCTGAGCATACCCTGCCAACTTATGGCGAACAAAGCGGTACAGAAGGGGGTGGTGATGGACGGAACATCAGAACCAATCAAACACTCACAGCCAGTCAAGAGATCTGGGTTTGATCCATCACCGTTCTTTAGCCCACTCTGCCACCCCAGTTCAGACATGGCCATATGCAAATCAGTCTGACCCTGTGCCTCATGGGAACAGTCCAGCCCGAACTGCCAAGCCATGCCTTCCCTGGACCGGAAACAAGCTTGCTAGGACCGGTTTCTGGCATTTCAGCCGTCTTCAGCCAGGCTTGCTTGAATCCAGTGGCAAAGTGAGCAAGGGACTCACGTCTGAGCATACCCTGCCAACGTATGGCGAACAAGGCGGCACAAAAGGGGTGGTGATGGACTGAGCATCAGAACCAATCAAACACTCACAGCCAGTCAAGAGATCTGGGTTTGATCCATCATCGTTCTTTAGCCAACTCTGCCACCCCAGTTCAGACATGGCCATATGCAAATCAGTCTGACCCTGTGCCTCATGGGAACAGTCCAGCCCGAACTGCCAAGCCATGCCTTCCCTGGACCGGAAACAAGCTTCCTAGGACCGGTTTCTGGCATTTCAGCCGTCTTCAGCCAGGCTTGCTTGAATCCAGTGGCAAAGTGAGCAAGGGACTCACGTCTGAGCATACCCTGCCAACTTATGGCGAACAAAGCGGTACAAAAGGGGGTGGTGATGGACGGAGCATCAGAACCAATCAAACACTCACAGCCAGTCAAGAGATCTGGGTTTGATCCATCACCGTTCTTTAGCCCACTCTGCCACCCCAGTTCAGACATGGCCATATGCAAATTTGTCTGTACCTGTGCCTCATGGGAACAGTCCAGCCCGAACTGCCAAGCCATGCCTTCCCTGGACCGGAAACAAGCTTCCTAGGACCGGTTTCTGGCATTTCAGCCGTCTTCAGCCAGGCTTGCTTGAATCCAGTGGCAAAGTGAGCAAGGGAATCACGTCTGAGCATACCCAGCCAACTTATGGCGAGCAAAGCGGTACAGAAGGGGGTGGTGATGGACGGAGCATCAGAACCAATCAAACACTCACAGCCAGTCAAGAGATCTGGGTTTGATCCATCACCGTTCTTTAGCCCACTCTGCCACCCCAGTTCAGACATGGCCATATGCAAATCAGTCTGACCCTGTGCCTCATGGGAACAGTCCAGCCCAAACTGCCAAGCCATGCCTTCCCTGGACCGGAAACAAGCTTCCTATGACCGGTTTCTGGCATTTCAGCCGTCTTCAGCCAGGCTTGCTTGAATCCAGTGGCAAAGTGAGCAAGGGATTCACGTCTGAGCATACCCTGCCAACTTATGGCGAACAAAGCGGTACAAAAGGGGGTGGTGATGGACGGAGCATCAGAACCAATCAAACACTCACAGCCAGTCAATAGATCTGGGTTTGATCATTCACCGTTCTTTAGCCCACTCTGCCACCCCAGTTCAGACATGGCCATATGCAAATCAGTCTGACCCTGTGCCTCATAGGAACAGTCCAGCCCGAACTGCCAAGCCATGCCTTCCCTGGACCGGAAACAAGCTTCCTAGGACCGGTTTCTGGCATTTCAGCCGTCTTCAGCCAGGCTTGCTTGAATCCAGTGGCAAAGTGAGCAAGGGACTCACGTCTGAGCATACCCTGCCAACTTATGGGGAACAAAGCGGTACAAAAGGGGGTGGTGATGGACGGAGCATCAGAACCAATCAAACACTCAAAGCCAGTCAAGAGATCTGGGTTTGATTCATCACCGTTCTTTAGCCCACTCTGCCACCCCAGTTCAGACATGGCCATATGCAAATCAGTCTGACCCTGTGCCTCATGGGAACAGTCCAGCCCTAACTTCCAAGCCATGCCTTCCCTGGACCAGAAACAAGCTTCCTAGGACCGGTTTCTGGTATTTCAGCCGTCTTCAGCCAGGCTTGCTTGAATCCAGTGGCAAAGTGAGCAAGGGACTCACGTCTGAGCATACCCTGCCAACTTATGGCGAACAAAGCGGTACAAAAGGGGGTGGTGATGGACGGAGCATCAGAACCAATCAAACACTCACAGCCAGTCAAGAGATCTGGGTTTGATCCATCACCATTCTTTAGCCCACTCTGACACCCCAGTTCAGACATGGCCATATGCAAATCAGTCTGACCCTGTGCCTCATGGGTACAGTCCATCCCGAACTGCCAAGCCATGCCTTTCCTGGACCGGAAACAAGCTTCCTAGGACCGGTTTCTGGCATTTCAGCCGTCTTCAGCCAGGCTTGCTTGAATCCAGTGGCAAAGTGAGCAAGGGACTCACGTCTGAGCATACCCTGCCAACTTATGGCGAACAAAGCGGTACAAAAGGGGGTGGTGATGGATGGAGCATCAGAACCAATCAAACACTCACAGCCAGTTAAGAGATCTGGGTTTGATCCATCACCATTCTTTAGCCCACTCTGCCACCCCAGTTCAGACATGGCCATATGCAAATCAGTCTGACCCTGTGCCTCATGGGAACAGTCCAGCCCGAACTGCCAAGCCATGCCTTCCCTGGACCGGAAACATGCTTCCTAGGACCGGTTTCTGGCATTTCAGCCGTCTTCAGCCAGGCTTGCTTGAATCCAGTGGCAAAGTGAGCAAGGGACTCACGTCTGAGCATACCCTGCCAACTTATGGCGAACAAAGCGGTACAGAAGGGGGTGGTGATGGACGGAGCATCAGAACCAATCAAACACTCACAGCCAGTCAAGAGATCTGGGTTTGATCCATCACCGTTCTTTAGCCCACTCTGCCACCCCAGTTCAGACATGGCCATATGCAAATCAGTCTGACCCTGTGCCTCATGGGAACAGTCCAGCCCGAACTGCCAAGCCATGCCTTCCCTGGACCGGAAACAAGCTTGCTAGGACCGGTTTCTGGCATTTCAGCCGTCTTCAGCCAGGCTTGCTTGAATCCAGTGGCAAAGTGAGCAAGGGACTCACGTCTGAGCATACCCTGCCAACTTATGGCGAACAAAGCGGTACAAAAGGGGGTGGTGATGGTCGGAGCATCAGAACCAATCAAACACTCACAGCCAGTCAAGAGATCTGGGTTTGATCCATCACCGTTCTTTAGCCCACTCTGCCACCCCAGTTCAGACATGGCCATATGCAAATCTGTCTGACCCTGTGCCTCATGGGAACAGTCCAGCCCGAACTGCCAAGCCATGCCTTCCCTGGACCGGAAACAAGCTCCCTGGGATGGGTTTCTGGCATTTCAGCCGTCTTCAGCCAGGCTTGCTTGAATCCAGTGGGCAAAGTGAGCAAGGGACTCACGTCTGAGCATACCCTGCCAATTTATGGCGAACAAAGTGGTACAAAAGGGGGTGGTGATGGACGGAGCATCAGAACCAATCAAACACTCACAGCCAGTCAAGAGATCTGGGTTTGATCCATCACCGTTCTTTAGCCCACTCTGCCACCCCAGTTCAGACATGGCCATATGCAAATCAGTCTGACCCTGTGCCTCATGGGAACAGTCCAGCCCGAACTGCCAAGCCATGCCTTCCCTGGACCGGAAACAAGCTTCCTAGGACCGGTTTCTGGCATTTCAGCTGTCTTCAGCCAGGCTTGCTTGAATCCAGTGGCAAAGTGAGCAAGGGACTCACGTCTGAGCATACCCTGCCAACTTATGGTGAACAAAGTGGTACAGAAGGGGGTGGTGATGGACGGAGCATCAGAACCAATAAAACACTCACAGCCAGTCAAGAGATCTGGGTTTGATCCATCACCGTTCTTTAGCCCACTCTGCCACCCCAGTTCAGACATGGCCATATGCAAATCAGTCTGACCCTGTGCCTCATGGGAACAGTCCAGCCCAAACTGCCAAGCCATGCCTTCCCTGGACCGGAAACAAGCTTCCTAGGACCAGTTTCTGGCATTTCAGCCATCTTCAGCCAGGCTTGCTTGAATCCAGTGGCAAAGTGAGCAAGGGACTCACGTCTGAGCATACCCTGCCAACTTATGGCGAACAAAGTGGTACAGAAGGGGGTGGTGATGGACGGAGCATCAGAACCAATCAAACACTCACAGCCAGTCAAGAGATCTGGGTTTGATCCATCACCGTTCTTTAGCCCACTCTGCCACCCCAGTTCAGACATGGCCATATGCAAATCAGTCTGACCCTGTGCCTCATGGGAACAGTCCAGCCCGAACTGCCAAGCCATGCCTTCCCTGGACCGGAAACAAGCTTCCTAGGACCGGTTTCTGGCATTTCAGCTGTCTTCAGCCAGGCTTGCTTGAATCCAGTGGCAAAGTGAGCAAGGGACTCACGTCTGAGCATACCCTGCCAACTTATGGCGAACAAAGCGGTGCAAAAGGGGGTGGTGATGGACGGAGCATCAGAACCAATCAAACACTCACAGCCAGTCAAGAGATCTGGGTTTGATCCATCACCGTTCTTTAGCCCACTCTGCCACCCCAGTTCAGACATGGCCATATGCAAATCAGTCTGACCCTGTGACTCATGGTAACAGTCCAGCCCGAACTGCCAAGCCATGTCTTCCCTGGACCGGAAACAAGCTTCCTAGGACCGGTTTCTGGTATTTCAGCCGTCTTCAGCCAGGCTTGCTTGAATCCAGTGGCAAAGTGAGCAAGGGACTCACGTCTGAGCATACCCTGCCAACTTATGGCGAACAAAGCGGTACAGAAGGGGTGGTGATGGAAGGAGCATCAGAAGCAATCAAACACTCACAGCCAGTCAAGAGATCTGGGTTTGATCCATCACCGTTCTTTAGCCCACTCTGCCACCCCAGTTCAGACATGGCCATATGCAAATCAGTCTGACCCTGTGCCTCATGGGAACAGTCCAGCCCGAACTGCCAAGCCATGCCTTCCCTGGACCGGAAACAAGCTTGCTAGGACCGGTTTCTGGCATTTCAGCCGTCTTCAGCCAGGCTTGCTTGAATCCAGTGGCAAAGTAAGCAAGGGACTCACGTCTGAGCATACCCTGCCAACTTATGGCGAACAAGGCGGTACAAAAGGGGTGGTGATGAACGGAGCATCAGAACCAATCAAACACTCACAGCCAGTCAAGAGATCTGGGTTTGATCCATCACCGTTCTTTAGCCCACTCTGCCACCCCAGTTCAGACATGGCCATATGCAAATCAGTCTGACCCTGTGCCTCATGAGAACAGTTCAGCCCGAACTGCCAAGCCATGCCTTCCCTGGACCGGAAACAAGCTTCCTAGGACCGGTTTCTGGCATTTCAGCCGTCTTCAGCCAGGCTTGCTTGAATCCAGTGGCAAAGTGAGCAAGGGACTCACGTCTGAGCATACCCTGCCAACTTATGGCGAACAAAGCGGTACAAAAGGGGGTGGTGATGGACGGAGCATCAGAACCAATCAAACACTCACAGCCAGTCAAGAGATCTGGGTTTGATCCATCACCGTTCTTTAGCCCACTCTGCCACCCCAGTTCAGACATGGCCATATGCAAATCTGTCTGACCCTGTGCCTCATGGGAACAGTACATCCCGAACTGCCAAGCCATGACTTCCCTGGACCGGAAACAAGCTTCCTGGGACCGGTTTCTGGCATTTCAGCCGTCTTCAGCCAGGCTTGCTTGAATCCAGTGGGCAAAGTGAGCAAGGGACTCACGTCTGAACATACCCTGCCAACTTATGGCGAACAAGGCGATACAGAAGGGGGTGGTGATGGACGGAGCATCAGAACCAATCAAACACTCACAGCCAGTCAAGAGATCTGGGTTTGATCCATCACCGTTCTTTAGCCCACTCTGCCACCCCAGTTCAGACATGGCCATATGCAAATTTGTCTGTACCTGTGCCTCATGGGAACAGTCCAGCCCGAACTGCCAAGCCATGCCTTCCCTGGACCGGAAACAAGCTTCCTAGGACCGGTTTCTGGCATTTCAGCCGTCTTCAGCCAGGCTTGCTTGAATCCAGTGGCAAAGTGAGCAAGGGAATCACGTCTGAGCATACCCAGCCAACTTATGGCGAGCAAAGCGGTACAGAAGGGGGTGGTGATGGACGGAGCATCAGAACCAATCAAACACTCACAGCCAGTCAAGAGATCTGGGTTTGATCCATCACCGTTCTTTAGCCCACTCTGCCACCCCAGTTCAGACATGGCCATATGCAAATCAGTCTGACCCTGTGCCTCATGGGAACAGTCCAGCCCAAACTGCCAAGCCATGCCTTCCCTGGACCGGAAACAAGCTTCCTATGACCGGTTTCTGGCATTTCAGCCGTCTTCAGCCAGGCTTGCTTGAATCCAGTGGCAAAGTGAGCAAGGGATTCACGTCTGAGCATACCCTGCCAACTTATGGCGAACAAAGCGGTACAAAAGGGGGTGGTGATGGACGGAGCATCAGAACCAATCAAACACTCACAGCCAGTCAATAGATCTGGGTTTGATCATTCACCGTTCTTTAGCCCACTCTGCCACCCCAGTTCAGACATGGCCATATGCAAATCAGTCTGACCCTGTGCCTCATAGGAACAGTCCAGCCCGAACTGCCAAGCCATGCCTTCCCTGGACCGGAAACAAGCTTCCTAGGACCGGTTTCTGGCATTTCAGCCGTCTTCAGCCAGGCTTGCTTGAATCCAGTGGCAAAGTGAGCAAGGGACTCACGTCTGAGCATACCCTGCCAACTTATGGGGAACAAAGCGGTACAAAAGGGGGTGGTGATGGACGGAGCATCAGAACCAATCAAACACTCAAAGCCAGTCAAGAGATCTGGGTTTGATTCATCACCGTTCTTTAGCCCACTCTGCCACCCCAGTTCAGACATGGCCATATGCAAATCAGTCTGACCCTGTGCCTCATGGGAACAGTCCAGCCCTAACTTCCAAGCCATGCCTTCCCTGGACCAGAAACAAGCTTCCTAGGACCGGTTTCTGGTATTTCAGCCGTCTTCAGCCAGGCTTGCTTGAATCCAGTGGCAAAGTGAGCAAGGGACTCACGTCTGAGCATACCCTGCCAACTTATGGCGAACAAAGCGGTACAAAAGGGGGTGGTGATGGACGGAGCATCAGAACCAATCAAACACTCACAGCCAGTCAAGAGATCTGGGTTTGATCCATCACCATTCTTTAGCCCACTCTGACACCCCAGTTCAGACATGGCCATATGCAAATCAGTCTGACCCTGTGCCTCATGGGTACAGTCCATCCCGAACTGCCAAGCCATGCCTTTCCTGGACCGGAAACAAGCTTCCTAGGACCGGTTTCTGGCATTTCAGCCGTCTTCAGCCAGGCTTGCTTGAATCCAGTGGCAAAGTGAGCAAGGGACTCACGTCTGAGCATACCCTGCCAACTTATGGCGAACAAAGCGGTACAAAAGGGGGTGGTGATGGATGGAGCATCAGAACCAATCAAACACTCACAGCCAGTTAAGAGATCTGGGTTTGATCCATCACCATTCTTTAGCCCACTCTGCCACCCCAGTTCAGACATGGCCATATGCAAATCAGTCTGACCCTGTGCCTCATGGGAACAGTCCAGCCCGAACTGCCAAGCCATGCCTTCCCTGGACCGGAAACATGCTTCCTAGGACCGGTTTCTGGCATTTCAGCCGTCTTCAGCCAGGCTTGCTTGAATCCAGTGGCAAAGTGAGCAAGGGACTCACGTCTGAGCATACCCTGCCAACTTATGGCGAACAAAGCGGTACAGAAGGGGGTGGTGATGGACGGAGCATCAGAACCAATCAAACACTCACAGCCAGTCAAGAGATCTGGGTTTGATCCATCACCGTTCTTTAGCCCACTCTGCCACCCCAGTTCAGACATGGCCATATGCAAATCAGTCTGACCCTGTGCCTCATGGGAACAGTCCAGCCCGAACTGCCAAGCCATGCCTTCCCTGGACCGGAAACAAGCTTGCTAGGACCGGTTTCTGGCATTTCAGCCGTCTTCAGCCAGGCTTGCTTGAATCCAGTGGCAAAGTGAGCAAGGGACTCACGTCTGAGCATACCCTGCCAACTTATGGCGAACAAAGCGGTACAAAAGGGGGTGGTGATGGTCGGAGCATCAGAACCAATCAAACACTCACAGCCAGTCAAGAGATCTGGGTTTGATCCATCACCGTTCTTTAGCCCACTCTGCCACCCCAGTTCAGACATGGCCATATGCAAATCTGTCTGACCCTGTGCCTCATGGGAACAGTCCAGCCCGAACTGCCAAGCCATGCCTTCCCTGGACCGGAAACAAGCTCCCTGGGATGGGTTTCTGGCATTTCAGCCGTCTTCAGCCAGGCTTGCTTGAATCCAGTGGGCAAAGTGAGCAAGGGACTCACGTCTGAGCATACCCTGCCAACTTATGGCGAACAAGGCGATACAGAAGGGGGTGGTGATGGACGGAGCATAAGAACCAATCAAACACTCACAGCCAGTCAAGAGATCTGGGTTTGATCCATCACCGTTCTTTAGCCCACTCTGCCTCCCTAGTTCAGACATGGCCATATGCAAATCAGTCTGTACCTGTGCCTCATGGGAACAGTCCAGCCTGAACTGCCAAGCCATGCTTTCCCTGGACCAGAAACAAACTTCCTAGGACCGGTTTCTGGCATTTCAGCCGTCTTCAGCCAGGCTTGCTTGAATCCAGTGGCAAAGTGAGCAAGGGACTCACGTCTGAGCATACCCTGCCAATTTATGGCGAACAAAGTGGTACAAAAGGGGGTGGTGATGGACGGAGCATCAGAACCAATCAAACACTCACAGCCAGTCAAGAGATCTGGGTTTGATCCATCACCGTTCTTTAGCCCACTCTGCCACCCCAGTTCAGACATGGCCATATGCAAATCAGTCTGACCCTGTGCCTCATGGGAACAGTCCAGCCCGAACTGCCAAGCCATGCCTTCCCTGGACCGGAAACAAGCTTCCTAGGACCGGTTTCTGGCATTTCAGCTGTCTTCAGCCAGGCTTGCTTGAATCCAGTGGCAAAGTGAGCAAGGGACTCACGTCTGAGCATACCCTGCCAACTTATGGTGAACAAAGTGGTACAGAAGGGGGTGGTGATGGACGGAGCATCAGAACCAATAAAACACTCACAGCCAGTCAAGAGATCTGGGTTTGATCCATCACCGTTCTTTAGCCCACTCTGCCACCCCAGTTCAGACATGGCCATATGCAAATCAGTCTGACCCTGTGCCTCATGGGAACAGTCCAGCCCAAACTGCCAAGCCATGCCTTCCCTGGACCGGAAACAAGCTTCCTAGGACCAGTTTCTGGCATTTCAGCCATCTTCAGCCAGGCTTGCTTGAATCCAGTGGCAAAGTGAGCAAGGGACTCACGTCTGAGCATACCCTGCCAACTTATGGCGAACAAAGTGGTACAGAAGGGGGTGGTGATGGACGGAGCATCAGAACCAATCAAACACTCACAGCCAGTCAAGAGATCTGGGTTTGATCCATCACCGTTCTTTAGCCCACTCTGCCACCCCAGTTCAGACATGGCCATATGCAAATCAGTCTGACCCTGTGCCTCATGGGAACAGTCCAGCCCGAACTGCCAAGCCATGCCTTCCCTGGACCGGAAACAAGCTTCCTAGGACCGGTTTCTGGCATTTCAGCTGTCTTCAGCCAGGCTTGCTTGAATCCAGTGGCAAAGTGAGCAAGGGACTCACGTCTGAGCATACCCTGCCAACTTATGGCGAACAAAGCGGTGCAAAAGGGGGTGGTGATGGACGGAGCATCAGAACCAATCAAACACTCACAGCCAGTCAAGAGATCTGGGTTTGATCCATCACCGTTCTTTAGCCCACTCTGCCACCCCAGTTCAGACATGGCCATATGCAAATCAGTCTGACCCTGTGACTCATGGTAACAGTCCAGCCCGAACTGCCAAGCCATGCCTTCCCTGGACCGGAAACAAGCTTCCTAGGACCGGTTTCTGGTATTTCAGCCGTCTTCAGCCAGGCTTGCTTGAATCCAGTGGCAAAGTGAGCAAGGGACTCACGTCTGAGCATACCCTGCCAACTTATGGCGAACAAAGCGGTACAGAAGGGGTGGTGATGGAAGGAGCATCAGAAGCAATCAAACACTCACAGCCAGTCAAGAGATCTGGGTTTGATCCATCACCGTTCTTTAGCCCACTCTGCCACCCCAGTTCAGACATGGCCATATGCAAATCAGTCTGACCCTGTGCCTCATGGGAACAGTCCAGCCCGAACTGCCAAGCCATGCCTTCCCTGGACCGGAAACAAGCTTGCTAGGACCGGTTTCTGGCATTTCAGCCGTCTTCAGCCAGGCTTGCTTGAATCCAGTGGCAAAGTAAGCAAGGGACTCACGTCTGAGCATACCCTGCCAACTTATGGCGAACAAGGCGGTACAAAAGGGGTGGTGATGAACGGAGCATCAGAACCAATCAAACACTCACAGCCAGTCAAGAGATCTGGGTTTGATCCATCACCGTTCTTTAGCCCACTCTGCCACCCCAGTTCAGACATGGCCATATGCAAATCAGTCTGACCCTGTGCCTCATGAGAACAGTTCAGCCCGAACTGCCAAGCCATGCCTTCCCTGGACCGGAAACAAGCTTCCTAGGACCGGTTTCTGGCATTTCAGCCGTCTTCAGCCAGGCTTGCTTGAATCCAGTGGCAAAGTGAGCAAGGGACTCACGTCTGAGCATACCCTGCCAACTTATGGCGAACAAAGCGGTACAAAAGGGGGTGGTGATGGACGGAGCATCAGAACCAATCAAACACTCACAGCCAGTCAAGAGATCTGGGTTTGATCCATCACCGTTCTTTAGCCCACTCTGCCACCCCAGTTCAGACATGGCCATATGCAAATCTGTCTGACCCTGTGCCTCATGGGAACAGTACATCCCGAACTGCCAAGCCATGACTTCCCTGGACCGGAAACAAGCTTCCTGGGACCGGTTTCTGGCATTTCAGCCGTCTTCAGCCAGGCTTGCTTGAATCCAGTGGGCAAAGTGAGCAAGGGACTCACGTCTGAACATACCCTGCCAACTTATGGCGAACAAGGCGATACAGAAGGGGGTGGTGATGGACGGAGCATCAGAACCAATCAAACACTCACAGCCAGTCAAGAGATCTGGGTTTGATCCATCACCGTTCTTTAGCCCACTCTGCCACCCCAGTTCAGACATGGCCATATGCAAATCAGTCTGACCCTGTGCCTCATGGGAACAGTCCAGCCCGAACTGCCAAGCCATGCCTTCCCTGGACCGGGAACAAGCTTCCTAGGACCGGTTTCTGTCATTTCAGCCGTCTTCAGCCAGGCTTGCTTGAATCCAGTGGCAAAGTGAGCAAGGGAATCACGTCTGAGCATACCCAGCCAACTTATGGCGAACAAAGCGGTACAGAAGGGGGTGGTGATGGACGGAGCATCAGAACCAATCAAACACTCACAGCCAGTCAAGAGATCTGGGTTTGATCCATCACCGTTCTTTAGCCCACTCTGCCACCCCAGTTCAGACATGGCCATATGCAAATCAGTCTGACCCTGTGCCTCATGGGAACAGTCCAGCCCAAACTGCCAAGCCATGCCTTCCCTGGACCGGAAACAAGCTTCCTATGACCGGTTTCTGGCATTTCAGCCGTCTTCAGCCAGGCTTGCTTGAATCCAGTGGCAAAGTGAGCAAGGGATTCACGTCTGAGCATACCCTGCCAACTTATGGCGAACAAAGCAGTACAAAAGGGGGTGGTGATGGACGGAGCATCAGAACCAATCAAACACTCACAGCCAGTCAATAGATCTGGGTTTGATCCATCACCGTTCTTTAGCCCACTCTGCCAACCCAGTTCAGACATGGCCATATGCAAATCAGTCTGACCCTGTGCCTCATAGGAACAGTCCAGCCCGAACTGCCAAGCCATGCCTTCCCTGGACCGGAAACAAGCTTCCTAGGACCGGTTTCTGGCATTTCAGCCATCTTCAGCCAGGCTTGCTTGAATCCAGTGGCAAAGTGAGCAAGGGACTCACGTCTGAGCATACCCTGCCAACTTAGGGCGAACAAAGTGGTACAAAAGGGGGTGGTGATGGACGGAGCATCAGAACCAATCAAACACTCAAAGCCAGTCAAGAGATCTGGGTTTGATTCATCACCGTTCTTTAGCCCACTCTGCCACCCCAGTTCAGACATGGCCATATGCAAATCAGTCTGACCCTGTGCCTCATGGGAACAGTCCAGCCCAAACTGCCAAGCCATGCCTTCCCTGGACCGGAAACAGGCTTCCTAGGACCGGTTTCTGGTATTTCAGCCGTCTTCAGCCAGGCTTGCTTGAATCCAGTGGCAAAGTGAGCAAGGGACTCACGTCTGAGCATACCCTGCCAACTTATGGCGAACAAAGCGGTACAAAAGGGGGTGGTGATGGACGGAGCATCAGAACCAATCAAACACTCACAGCCAGTCAAGAGATCTGGGTTTGATCCATCACCGTTCTTTAGCCCACTCTGACACCCCAGTTCAGACATGGCCATATGCAAATCAGTCTGACCCTGTGCCTCATGGGAACAGTCCAGCCCGAACTGCCACGCCATGCCTTTCCTGGACCGGAAACAAGCTTCCTAGGACCGGTTTCTGGCATTTCAGCCGTCTTCAGCCAGGCTTGCTTGAATCCAGTGGCAAAGTGAGCAAGGGACTCACATCTGAGCATACCCTGCCAACTTATGGCGAACAAAGCGGTACAAAAGGGGGTGGTGATGGATGGAGCATCAGAACCAATCAAACACTCACAGCCAGTTAAGAGATCTGGGTTTGATCCATCACCGTTCTTTAACCCACTCTGCCACCCCAGTTCAGACATGGCCATATGCAAATCAGTCTGACCCTGTGCCTCATGGGAACAGTCCAGCCCGAACTGCCAAGCCATGCCTTCCCTGGACCGGAAACATGCTTCCTAGGACCGGTTTCTGGCATTTCAGCTGTCTTCAGCCAGGCTTGCTTGAATCCAGTGGCAAAGTGAGCAAGGGACTCACGTCTGAGCATACCTTGCCAACTTATGGCGAACAAAGCGGTACAGAAGGGGGAGGTGATGGACGGAGCATCAGAACCAATCAAACACTCACAGCCAGTCAAGAGATCTGGGTTTGATCCATCACCGTTCTTTAGCCCACTCTGCCACCCCAGTTCAGACATGGCCATATGCAAATCAGTCTGACCCTGTGCCTCATGGGAACAGTCCAGCCCGAACTGCCAAGCCATGCCTTCCCTGGACCGGAAACAAGCTTGCTAGGACCGGTTTCTGGCATTTCAGCCGTCTTCAGCCAGGCTTGCTTGAATCCAGTGGCAAAGTGAGCAAGGGACTCACGTCTGAGCATACCCTGCCAACTTATGGCGAACAAAGCGGTACAAAAGGGGGTGGTGATGGTCGGAGCATCAGAGCTAATCAAACACTCACAGCCAGTCAAGAGATCTGGGTTTGATCCATCACCGTTCATTAGCCCACTCTGCCACCCCAGTTCAGACATGGCCATATGCAAATCTGTCTGACCCTGTGCCTCATGGGAACAGTCCTGCCCGAACTGCCAAGCCATGCCTTCCCTGGACCGGAAACAAGCTCCCTGGGACGGGTTTCTGGCATTTCAGCCGTCTTCAGCCAGGCTTGCTTGAATCCAGTGGGCAAAGTGAGCAAGGGACTCACGTCTGAGCATACCCTGCCAACTTATGGCGAACAAGGCGATACAGAAGGGGGTGGTGATGGACGGAGCATAAGAACCAATCAAACACTCACAGCCAGTCAAGAGATCTGGGTTTGATCCATCACCGTTCTTTAGCCCACTCTGCCTCCCCAGTTCAGACATGGCCATATGCAAATCAGTCTGTACCTGTGCCTCATGGGAACAGTCCAGCCTGAACTGCCAAGCCATGCCTTCAATGGACCGGAAACAAGATTCCTAGGACCGGTTACTGGCATTTCAGCCGTCTTCAGCCAGGCTTGCTTGAAACCAGTGGCAAAGTGAGCAAGGGACTCACGTCTGAGCATACCCTGCCAACTTATGGCGAACAAAGCGGTACAGAAGGGGGTGGTGATGGACGGAGCATCAGAACCAATCAAACACTCACAGCCAGTCAAGAGATCTGGGTTTGATCCATCACCGTTCTTTAGCCCACTCTGCCACCCCAGTTCAGACGTGGCTATATGCAAATCAGTCTGACCCTGTGCCTCATGGGAACAGTCCAGCCCGAACTGCCAAGCCATGCCTTCCCTAGACCGGAAACAAGCTTCCTAGGACCGGTTTCTGTCATTTCAGCCGTCTTCAGCCAGACTTGCTTGAATCCAGTGGCAAAGTGAGCAAGGGACTCACGTCTGAGCATACCCTGCCAATTTATGGCGAACAAAGTGGTACAAGAGGGGGTGGTGATGGACGGAGCATCAGAACCAATCAAACACTCACAGCCAGTCAAGAGATCTGGGTTTGATCCATCACCGTTCTTTAGCCCACTCTGCCACCCCAGTTCAGACATGGCCATATGCAAATCAGTCTGACCCTGTGCCTCATGGGAACAGTCCAGCCCGAACTGCCAAGCCATGCCTTCCCTGGACCGGAAACAAGCTTCCTAGGACCGGTTTCTGGCATTTCAGCTGTCTTCAGCCAGGCTTGCTTGAATCCAGTGGCAAAGTGAGCAAGGGACTCACGTCTGAGCATACCCTGCCAACTTATGGTGAACAAAGTGGTACAGAAGGGGGTGGTGATGGACGGAGCATCAGAACCAATCAAACACTCACAGCCAGTCAAGAGATCTGGGTTTGATCCATCACCGTTCTTTAGCCCACTCTGCCACCCCAGTTCAGACATGGCCATATGCAAATCAGTCTGACCCTGTGCCTCATGGGAACAGTCCAGCCCAAACTGCCAAAACATGCCTTCCCTGGACCGGAAACAAGCTTCCTAGGACCAGTTTCTGGCATTTCAGCCATCTTCAGCCAGGCTTGCTTGAATCCAGTGGCAAAGTGAGCAAGGGACTCACGTCTGAGCATACCCTGCCAACTAATGGCGAACAAAGTGGTACAGAAGGGGGTGGTGATGGACGGAGCATCAGAACCAATCAAACACTCACAGCCAGTCAAGAGATCTGGGTTTGATCCATCACCGTTCTTTAGCCCACTCTGCTACCCCAGTTCAGACATGGCTATATGCAAATCAGTCTGACCCTGTGCCTCATGGGAACAGTCCAGCCCGAACTGCCAAGCCATGCCTTCCCTGGACCGGAAACAAGCTTCCTAGGACCGGTTTCTGGCATTTCAGCTGTCTTCAGCCAGGCTTGCTTGAATCCAGTGGCAAAGTGAGCAAGGGACTCACGTCTGAGCATACCCTGCCAACTTATGGCGAACAAAGCGGTACAGAAGGGGGTGGTGATGGACGGAGCATCAGAACCAATCAAACACTCACAGCCAGTCAAGAGATCTGGGTTTGATCCATCACCGTTCTTTAGCCCACTCTGCCACCCCAGTTCAGACATGGCCATATGCAAATCAGTCTGACCCTGTGCCTCATGGGAACAGTCCAGCCCGAACTGCCAAGCCATGCCTTCCCTGGACCGGAAACAAGCTTCCTAGGACCGGTTTCTGGCATTTCAGCCGTCTTCAGCCAGGCTTGCTTGAATCCAGTGGCAAAGTGAGCAAGGGATTCACGTCTGAGCATACCCTGCCAACTTATGGCGAACAAAGCGGTACAGAAGGGGGTGGTGATGGACGGAGCATCAGAACCAATCAAACACTCACAGCCAGTCAAGAGATCTGGGTTTGATCCATCACCGTTCTTTAGCCCACTCTGCCACCCCAGATCAGACATGGCCATATGCAAATCAGTCTGACCCTGTGCCTCATCGGAACAGTCCAGCCCGAACTGCCAAGCCATGCCTTCCCTGGACCAGAAACAAGCTTCCTAGGACCGGTTTCTGGCATTTCAGCCGTCTTCAGCCAGGCTTGCTTGAATCCAGTGGCAAAGTGAGCAAGGGACTCACGTCTGAGCATACCCTGCCAACTTATGGCGAACAAAGCGGTACAAAAGGGGTGGTGATGGACGGAGCATCAGAACCAATCAAACACTCACAGCCAGTCAATAGATCTGGGTTTTATCCATCACCGTTCTTTAGCCCACTCTGCCGCCCCAGTTCAGACATGGCCATATGCAAATCAGTCTGACCCTGTGCCTCATAGGAACAGTCCATCCCGAACTGCCAAGCCATGCCTTCCCTGGACCGGAAATAAGTTTCCTAGGACCGGTTTCTGGCATTTCAGCAGTCCTCAGCCAGGCTTGCTTGAATCCAGTGGCAAAGTGAGCAAGGGACTCACGTCTGAGCATACCCTGCCAACTTATGGCGAACAAAGCGGTACAAAAGGGGGTGGTGATGGACGGAGCATCAGAACCAATCAAACACTCACAGCCAGTCAAGAGATCTGGGTTTGATCCATCACCGTTCTTTAGCCCACTCTGCCACCCCAGTTCAGACATGGCCATATGCAAATCAGTCTGACCCTGTGACTCATGGTAACAGTCCAGCCCGAACTGCCAAGCCATGCCTTCCCTGGACCGGAAACAAGCTTCCTAGGACCGGTTTCTGGTATTTCAGCCGTCTTCAGCCAGGCTTGCTTGAATCCAGTGGCAAAGTGAGCAAGGGACTCACGTCTGAGCATACCCTGCCAACTTATGGCGAACAAAGCGGTACAGAAGGGGTGGTGATGGACGGAGCATCAGAAGCAATCAAACACTCACAGCCAGTCAAGAGATCTGGGTTTGATCCATCACCGTTCTTTAGCCCACTCTGCCACCCCAGTTCAGACATGGCCATATGCAAATCAGTCTGACCCTGTGCCTCATGGGAACAGTCCAGCCCGAACTGCCAAGGCATGCCTTCCCTGGACCGGAAACAAGCTTCCTAGGACCGGTTTCTGGCATTTCAGCCGTCTTCAGCCAGGCTTGCTTGAATCCAGTGGCAAAGTGAGCAAGGGACTCACGTCTGAGCATACCCTGCCAATTTATGGCAAACAAAGCGGTACAAAAGGGGGTGGTGATGGACGGAGCATCAGAACCAATCAAACACTCACAGCCCGTCAAGAGATCTGGGTTTGATCCATCACCGTTCTTTAGCCCACTCTGCCACCCCAGTTCAGACATGGCCATATGCAAATCAGTCTGACTCTGTGCCTCATGGGAACAGTCCAGCCCGAACTGCCAAGCCATGCCTTCCCTGGACCGGAAACAAGCTTCCTAGGACCGGTTTCTGGCATTTCAGCCGTCTTCAGCCAGGCTTGCTTGAATCCAGTGGCAAAGTGAGCAAGGGACTCACATCTGAGCATACCCTGCCAACTTATGGCGAACAAAGTGGTACAAAAGGGGGTGGTGATGGACGGAGCATCAGAACCAATCAAACACTCACAGCCAGTCAAGAGATCTGGGTTTGATCCATCACCGTCCTTTAGCCCACTCTGCCACCCCAGTTCAGACTTGGCCATATGCAAATCAGTCTGACCCTGTGCCTCATGGGAACAGTCCAGCCCAAACTGCCAAGCCATGCCTTCCCTGGACCGGAAACAGGCTTCCTAGGACCGGTTTCTGGCATTTCAGCCGTCTTCAGCCAGGCTTGCTTGAATCCAGTGGCAAAGTGAGCAAGGGATTCACGTCTGAGCATACCCTGCCAACTTATGGCGAACAAAGCGGTACAAAAGGGGGTGGTGATGGACGGAGCATCAGAACCAATCAAACACTCACAGCCAGTCAATAGATCTGGGTTTGATCCATCACCGTTCTTTAGCCCACTCTGCCACCCCAGTTCAGACATGGCCATATGCAAATCAGTCTGACCCTGTGCCTCATAGGAACAGTCCATCCCGAACTGCCAAGCCATGCCTTCCCTGGACCGGAAACAAGCTTCCTAGGACAGGTTTCTGGCATTTCAGCTGTCTTCAGCCAGGCTTGCTTGAATCCAGTGGCAAAGTGAGCAAGGGACTCACGTCTGAGCATACCCTGCCAACTTATGGCGAACAAAGTGGTACAAAAGGGGGTGGTGATGGACGGAGCATAAGAACCAATCAAACACTCAAAGCCAGTCAAGAGATCTGGGTTTTATCCATCACCGTTCTTTAGCCCACTCTGCCACCCCAGTTCAGACATGGCCATATGCAAATCAGTCTGACCCTGTGCCTCATGGGAACAGTCCAGCCCGAACTGCCAAGCCATGCCTTCCCTGGACCGGAAACAAGCTTCCTAGGACCGGTTTCTGGCATTTCAGCTGTCTTCAGCCAGGCTTGCTTGAATCCAGTGGCAAAGTGAGCAAGGGACTCACGTCTGAGCATACCCTGCCAACTTATGGCGAACAAAGTGGTACAGAAGGGGGTGGTGATGGACGGAGCATCAGAACCAATCAAACACTCACAGCCAGTCAAGAGATCTGGGTTTGATCCATCACCGTTCTTTAGCCCACTCTGCCACCCCAGTTCAGACATGGCCATATGCAAATCAGTCTGACCCTGTGCCTCATGGGAACAGTCCAGCCCAAACTGCCAAAACATGCCTTCCCTGGACCGGAAACAAGCTTCCTAGGACCAGTTCCTGGCATTTCAGCCATCTTCAGCCAGGCTTGCTTGAATCCAGTGGCAAAGTGAGCAAGGGACTCACGTCTGAGCATACCCTGCCAACTTATGGCGAACAAAGTGGTACAGAAGGGGGTGGTGATGGACGGAGCATCAGAACCAATCAAACACTCACAGCCAGTCAAGAGATCTGGGTTTGATCCATCACTGTTCTTTAGCCCACTCTGCTACCCCAGTTCAGACATGGCTATATGCAAATCAGTCTGACCCTGTGCCTCATGGGAACAGTCCAGCCCGAACTGCCAAGCCATGCCTTCCCTGGACCGGAAACAAGCTTCCTAGGACCGGTTTCTGGCATTTCAGCTGTCTTCAGCCAGGCTTGCTTGAATCCAGTGGCAAAGTGAGCAAGGGACTCACGTCTGAGCATACCCTGCCAACTTATGGCGAACAAAGCGGTACAGAAGGGGGTGGTGATGGACGGAGCATCAGAACCAATCAAACACTCACAGCCAGTCAAGAGATCTGGGTTTGATCCATCACCGTTCTTTAGCCCACTCTGTCACCCCAATTCAGACATGGCCATATGCAAATCAGTCTGACCCTGTGCCTCATGGGAACAGTCCAGCCCGAACTGCCAAGCCATGCCTTCCCTGGACCGGAAACAAGCTTCCTAGGACCGGTTTCTGGCATTTCAGCCGTCTTCAGCCAGGCTTGCTTGAATCCAGTGGCAAAGTGAGCAAGGGATTCACGTCTGAGCATACCCTGCCAACTTATGGCGAACAAAGCGGTACAGAAGGGGGTGGTGATGGACGGAGCATCAGAACCAATCAAACACTCACAGCCAGTCAAGAGATCTGGGTTTGATCCATCACCGTTCTTTAGCCCACTCTGCCACCCCAGATCAGACATGGCCATATGCAAATCAGTCTGACCCTGTGCCTCATCGGAACAGTCCAGCCCGAACTGCCAAGCCATGCCTTCCCTGGACCGGAAACAAGCTTCCTAGGACCGGTTTCTGGCATTTCAGCCGTCTTCAGCCAGGCTTGCTTGAATCCAGTGGCAAAGTGAGCAAGGGACTCACGTCTGAGCATACCCTGCCAACTTATGGCGAACAAAGCGGTACAAAAGGGGTGGTGATGGAAGGAGCATCAGAACCAATCAAACACTCACAGCCAGTCAATAGATCTGGGTTTTATCCATCACCGTTCTTTAGCCCACTCTGCCGCCCCAGTTCAGACATGGCCATATGCAAATCAGTCTGACCCTGTGCCTCATAGGAACAGTCCATCCCGAACTGCCAAGCCATGCCTTCCCTGGACCGGAAATAAGTTTCCTAGGACCGGTTTCTGGCATTTCAGCAGTCCTCAGCCAGGCTTGCTTGAATTCAGTGGCAAAGTGAGCAAGGGACTCACGTCTGAGCATACCCTGCCAACTTATGGCGAACAAAGCGGTACAAAAGGGGGTGGTGATGGACGGAGCATCAGAACCAATCAAACACTCACAGCCAGTCAAGAGATCTGGGTTTGATCCATCACCGTTCTTTAGCCCACTCTGCCACCCCAGTTCAGACATGGCCATATGCAAATCAGTCTGACCCTGTGACTCATGGTAACAGTCCAGCCCGAACTGCCAAGCCATGCCTTCCCTGGACCGGAAACAAGCTTCCTAGGACCGGTTTCTGGTATTTCAGCCGTCTTCAGCCAGGCTTGCTTGAATCCAGTGGCAAAGTGAGCAAGGGACTCACGTCTGAGCATACCCTGCCAACTTATGGCGAACAAAGCGGTACAGAAGGGGTGGTGATGGACGGAGCATCAGAAGCAATCAAACACTCACAGCCAGTCAAGAGATCTGGGTTTGATCCATCACCGTTCTTTAGCCCACTCTGCCACCCCAGTTCAGACATGGCCATATGCAAATCAGTCTGACCCTGTGCCTCATGGGAACAGTCCAGCCCGAACTGCCAAGGCATGCCTTCCCTGGACCGGAAACAAGCTTCCTAGGACCGGTTTCTGGCATTTCAGCCGTCTTCAGCCAGGCTTGCTTGAATCCAGTGGCAAAGTGAGCAAGGGACTCACGTCTGAGCATACCCTGCCAATTTATGGCAAACAAAGCGGTACAAAAGGGGGTGGTGATGGACGGAGCATCAGAACCAATCAAACACTCACAGCCCGTCAAGAGATCTGGGTTTGATCCATCACCGTCCTTTAGCCCACTCTGCCACCCCAGTTCAGACATGGCCATATGCAAATCAGTCTGACCCTGTGCCTCATGGGAACAGTCCAGCCCAAACTGCCAAGCCATGCCTTCCCTGGACCGGAAACAGGCTTCCTAGGACCGGTTTCTGGCATTTCAGCCGTCTTCAGCCAGGCTTGCTTGAATCCAGTGGCAAAGTGAGCAAGGGATTCACGTCTGAGCATACCCTGCCAACTTATGGCGAACAAAGCGGTACAAAAGGGGGTGGTGATGGACGGAGCATCAGAACCAATCAAACACTCACAGCCAGTCAATAGATCTGGGTTTGATCCATCACCGTTCTTTAGCCCACTCTGCCACCCCAGTTCAGACATGGCCATATGCAAATCAGTCTGACCCTGTGCCTCATAGGAACAGTCCATCCCGAACTGCCAAGCCATGCCTTCCCTGGACCGGAAACAAGCTTCCTAGGACAGGTTTCTGGCATTTCAGCTGTCTTCAGCCAGGCTTGCTTGAATCCAGTGGCAAAGTGAGCAAGGGACTCACGTCTGAGCATACCCTGCCAACTTATGGCGAACAAAGTGGTACAAAAGGGGGTGGTGATGGACGGAGCATAAGAACCAATCAAACACTCAAAGCCAGTCAAGAGATCTGGGTTTTATCCATCACCGTTCTTTAGCCCACTCTGCCGCCCCAGTTCAGACATGGCCATATGCAAATCAGTCTGACCCTGTGCCTCATAGGAACAGTCCATCCCGAACTGCCAAGCCATGCCTTCCCTGGACCGGAAATAAGTTTCCTAGGACCGGTTTCTGGCATTTCAGCAGTCCTCAGCCAGGCTTGCTTGAATCCAGTGGCAAAGTGAGCAAGGGACTCACGTCTGAGCATACCCTGCCAACTTATGGCGAACAAAGCGGTACAAAAGGGGGTGGTGATGGACGGAGCATCAGAACCAATCAAACACTCACAGCCAGTCAAGAGATCTGGGTTTGATCCATCACCGTTCTTTAGCCCACTCTGCCACCCCAGTTCAGACATGGCCATATGCAAATCAGTCTGACCCTGTGACTCATGGTAACAGTCCAGCCCGAACTGCCAAGCCATGCCTTCCCTGGACCGGAAACAAGCTTCCTAGGACCGGTTTCTGGTATTTCAGCCGTCTTCAGCCAGGCTTGCTTGAATCCAGTGGCAAAGTGAGCAAGGGACTCACGTCTGAGCATACCCTGCCAACTTATGGCGAACAAAGCGGTACAGAAGGGGTGGTGATGGACGGAGCATCAGAAGCAATCAAACACTCACAGCCAGTCAAGAGATCTGGGTTTGATCCATCACCGTTCTTTAGCCCACTCTGCCACCCCAGTTCAGACATGGCCATATGCAAATCAGTCTGACCCTGTGCCTCATGGGAACAGTCCAGCCCGAACTGCCAAGGCATGCCTTCCCTGGACCGGAAACAAGCTTCCTAGGACCGGTTTCTGGCATTTCAGCCGTCTTCAGCCAGGCTTGCTTGAATCCAGTGGCAAAGTGAGCAAGGGACTCACGTCTGAGCATACCCTGCCAATTTATGGCAAACAAAGCGGTACAAAAGGGGGTGGTGATGGACGGAGCATCAGAACCAATCAAACACTCACAGCCCGTCAAGAGATCTGGGTTTGATCCATCACCGTTCTTTAGCCCACTCTGCCACCCCAGTTCAGACATGGCCATATGCAAATCAGTCTGACTCTGTGCCTCATGGGAACAGTCCAGCCCGAACTGCCAAGCCATGCCTTCCCTGGACCGGAAACAAGCTTCCTAGGACCGGTTTCTGGCATTTCAGCCGTCTTCAGCCAGGCTTGCTTGAATCCAGTGGCAAAGTGAGCAAGGGACTCACATCTGAGCATACCCTGCCAACTTATGGCGAACAAAGTGGTACAAAAGGGGGTGGTGATGGACGGAGCATCAGAACCAATCAAACACTCACAGCCAGTCAAGAGATCTGGGTTTGATCCATCACCGTCCTTTAGCCCACTCTGCCACCCCAGTTCAGACATGGCCATATGCAAATCAGTCTGACCCTGTGCCTCATGGGAACAGTCCAGCCCAAACTGCCAAGCCATGCCTTCCCTGGACCGGAAACAGGCTTCCTAGGACCGGTTTCTGGCATTTCAGCCGTCTTCAGCCAGGCTTGCTTGAATCCAGTGGCAAAGTGAGCAAGGGACTCACGTCTGAGCATACCCTGCCAACTTAGGGCGAACAAAGCGGTACAAAAGGGGGTGGTGATGGACGGAGCATCAGAACCAATCAAACACTCAAAGCCAGTCAAGAGATCTGGGTTTGATTCATCACCGTTCTTTAGCCCACTCTGCCACCCCAGTTCAGACATGGCCAAATGCAAATCAGTCTGACCCTGTGCCTCATGGGAACAGTCCAGCCCAAACTGCCAAGCCATGCCTTCCCTGGGCCGGAAACAGGCTTCCTAGGACCGGTTTCTGGTATTTCAGCCGTCTTCAGCCAGGCTTGCTTGAATCCAGTGGCAAAGTGAGCAAGGGACTCACGTCTGAGCATACCCTGCCAACTTATGGCGAACAAAGCGGTACAAAAGGGGGTGGTGATGGACGGAGCATCAGAACCAATCAAACACTCACAGCCAGTCAAGAGATCTGGGTTTGATCCATCACCGTTCTTTAGCCCACTCTGACACCCCAGTTCAGACATGGCCATATGCAAATCAGTCTGACCCTGTGCCTCATGGGAACAGTCCAGCCCGAACTGCCAAGCCATGCCTTTCCTGGACCGGAAACAAGCTTCCTAGGACCGGTTTCTGGCATTTCAGCCGTTTTCAGCCAGGCTTGCTTGAATCCAGTGGCAAAGTGAGCAAGGGAATCACGTCTGAGCATACCCAGCCAACTTATGGCGAACAAAGCGGTACAGAAGGGGGTGGTGATGGACGGAGCATCAGAACCAATCAAACACTCACAGCCAGTCAAGAGATCTGGGTTTGATCCATCACCGTTCTTTAGCCCACTCTGCCACCCCAGTTCAGACATGGCCATATGCAAATCAGTCTGACCCTGTGCCTCATGGGAACAGTGCAGCCCAAACTGCCAAGCCATGCCTTCCCTGGGCCGGAAACAAGCTTCCTAGGACCGGTTTCTGGCATTTCAGCCGTCTTCAGCCAGGCTTGCTTGAATCCAGTGGCAAAGTGAGCAAGGGATTCACTTCTGAGCATACCCTGCCAACTTATGGCGAACAAAGCGGTACAAAAGGGGGTGGTGATGGACGGAGCATCAGAACAAATCAAACACTCAAAGCCAGTCAAGAGATGTGGGTTCGATTCATCACCGTTCTTTAGCCCACTCTGCCACCCCAGTTCAGACATGGCCATATGCAAATCAGTCTGACCCTGTGCCTCATGGGAACAGTCCAGCCCGAACTGCCAAGCCATGCCTTCCCTGGACCGGATACAAGCTTCCTAGGACCGGTTTCTGGTATTTCTGCCGTCTTCAGCCAGGCTTGCTTGAATCCAGTGGCAAAGTGAGCAAGAGACTCACGTCTGAGCATACCCTGCCAACTTATGGCGAACAAAGCGGTACAAAAGGGGGTGGTGATGGACGGAGCATCAGAACCAATCAAACACTCACAACCAGTCAAGAGATCTGGGTTTGATCCATCACCGTTCTTTAGCCCACTCTGCCACCCCAGTTCAGACATGGCCATATGCAAATCAGTCTGACCCTGTGCCTCATGGGAACAGTCCAGCCCGAACTGCCAAGCCATGCCTTTCCTGGACCGGAAACAAGCTTCCTAGGACCGGTTTCTGGCATTTCAGCCGTCTTCAGCCAGGCTTGCTTGAATCCAGTGGCAAAGTGAGCAAGGGACTCACGTCTGAGCATACCCTGCCAACTTATGGCGAACAAAGCGGTACAAAAGGGGGTGGTGATGGATGGAGCATCAGAACCAATCAAACACTCACAGCCAGTTAAGAGATCTCGGTTTGATCCATCACCGTTGTTTAGCCCACTCTGCCACCCCAGTTCAGACATGGCCATATGCAAATCAGTCTGACCCTGTGACTCATAGGAACAGTCCATCCCGAACTGCCAAGCCATGCCTTCCCTGGACCGGAAATAAGTTTCCTAGGACCGGTTTCTGGCATTTCAGCAGTCCTCAGCCAGGCTTGCTTGAATCCAGTGGCAAAGTGAGCAAGGGACTCACGTCTGAGCATACCCTGCCAACTTATGGCGAACAAAGCGGTACAAAAGGGGGTGGTGATGGACGGAGCATCAGAACCAATCAAACACTCACAGCCAGTCAAGAGATCTGGGTTTGATCCATCACCGTTCTTTAGCCTACTCTGCCACCCCAGTTCAGACATGGCCATATGCAAATCAGTCTGACCCTGTGCCTCATAGGAACAGTCCATCCCGAACTGCCAAGCCATGCCTTCCCTGGACCGGAAACAAGCTTCCTAGGACAGGTTTCTGGCATTTCAGCTGTCTTCAGCCAGGCTTGCTTGAATCCAGTGGCAAAGTGAGCAAGGGACTCACGTCTGAGCATACCCTGCCAACTTATGGCGAACAAAGTGGTACAAAAGGGGGTGGTGATGGACGGAGCATAAGAACCAATCAAACACTCAAAGCCAGTCAAGAGATCTGGGTTTTATCCATCACCGTTCTTTAGCCCACTCTGCCGCCCCAGTTCAGACATGGCCATATGCAAATCAGTCTGACCCTGTGCCTCATAGGAACAGTCCATCCCGAACTGCCAAGCCATGCCTTCCCTGGACCGGAAATAAGTTTCCTAGGACCGGTTTCTGGCATTTCAGCAGTCCTCAGCCAGGCTTGCTTGAATCCAGTGGCAAAGTGAGCAAGGGACTCACGTCTGAGCATACCCTGCCAACTTATGGCGAACAAAGCGGTACAAAAGGGGGTGGTGATGGACGGAGCATCAGAACCAATCAAACACTCACAGCCAGTCAAGAGATCTGGGTTTGATCCATCACCGTTCTTTAGCCCACTCTGCCACCCCAGTTCAGACATGGCCATATGCAAATCAGTCTGACCCTGTGACTCATGGTAACAGTCCAGCCCGAACTGCCAAGCCATGCCTTCCCTGGACCGGAAACAAGCTTCCTAGGACCGGTTTCTGGTATTTCAGCCGTCTTCAGCCAGGCTTGCTTGAATCCAGTGGCAAAGTGAGCAAGGGACTCACGTCTGAGCATACCCTGCCAACTTATGGCGAACAAAGCGGTACAGAAGGGGTGGTGATGGACGGAGCATCAGAAGCAATCAAACACTCACAGCCAGTCAAGAGATCTGGGTTTGATCCATCACCGTTCTTTAGCCCACTCTGCCACCCCAGTTCAGACATGGCCATATGCAAATCAGTCTGACCCTGTGCCTCATGGGAACAGTCCAGCCCGAACTGCCAAGGCATGCCTTCCCTGGACCGGAAACAAGCTTCCTAGGACCGGTTTCTGGCATTTCAGCCGTCTTCAGCCAGGCTTGCTTGAATCCAGTGGCAAAGTGAGCAAGGGACTCACGTCTGAGCATACCCTGCCAATTTATGGCAAACAAAGCGGTACAAAAGGGGGTGGTGATGGACGGAGCATCAGAACCAATCAAACACTCACAGCCCGTCAAGAGATCTGGGTTTGATCCATCACCGTTCTTTAGCCCACTCTGCCACCCCAGTTCAGACATGGCCATACGCAAATCAGTCTGACTCTGTGCCTCATGGGAACAGTCCAGCCCGAACTGCCAAGCCATGCCTTCCCTGGACCGGAAACAAGCTTCCTAGGACCGGTTTCTGGCATTTCAGCCGTCTTCAGCCAGGCTTGCTTGAATCCAGTGGCAAAGTGAGCAAGGGACTCACATCTGAGCATACCCTGCCAACTTATGGCGAACAAAGTGGTACAAAAGGGGGTGGTGATGGACGGAGCATCAGAACCAATCAAACACTCACAGCCAGTCAAGAGATCTGGGTTTGATCCATCACCGTCCTTTAGCCCACTCTGCCACCCCAGTTCAGACATGGCCATATGCAAATCAGTCTGACTCTGTGCCTCATGGGAACAGTCCAGCCCAAACTGCCAAGCCATGCCTTCCCTGGACCGGAAACAGGCTTCCTAGGACCGGTTTCTGGCATTTCAGCCGTCTTCAGCCAGGCTTGCTTGAATCCAGTGGCAAAGTGAGCAAGGGACTCACGTCTGAGCATACCCTGCCAACTTAGGGCGAACAAAGCGGTACAAAAGGGGGTGGTGATGGACGGAGCATCAGAACCAATCAAACACTCAAAGCCAGTCAAGAGATCTGGGTTTGATTCATCACCGTTCTTTAGCCCACTCTGCCACCCCAGTTCAGACATGGCCAAATGCAAATCAGTCTGACCCTGTGCCTCATGGGAACAGTCCAGCCCAAACTGCCAAGCCATGCCTTCCCTGGGCCGGAAACAGGCTTCCTAGGACCGGTTTCTGGTATTTCAGCCGTCTTCAGCCAGGCTTGCTTGAATCCAGTGGCAAAGTGAGCAAGGGACTCACGTCTGAGCATACCCTGCCAACTTATGGTGAACAAAGCGGTACAAAAGGGGGTGGTGATGGACGGAGCATCAGAACCAATCAAACACTCACAGCCAGTCAAGAGATCTGGGTTTGATCCATCACCGTTCTTTAGCCCACTCTGACACCCCAGTTCAGACATGGCCATATGCAAATCAGTCTGACCCTGTGCCTCATGGGAACAGTCCAGCCCGAACTGCCAAGCCATGCCTTTCCTGGACCGGAAACAAGCTTCCTAGGACCGGTTTCTGGCATTTCAGCCGTTTTCAGCCAGGCTTGCTTGAATCCAGTGGCAAAGTGAGCAAGGGAATCACGTCTGAGCATACCCAGCCAACTTATGGCGAACAAAGCGGTACAGAAGGGGGTGGTGATGGACGGAGCATCAGAACCAATCAAACACTCACAGCCAGTCAAGAGATCTGGGTTTGATCCATCACCGTTCTTTAGCCCACTCTGCCACCCCAGTTCAGACATGGCCATATGCAAATCAGTCTGACCCTGTGCCTCATGGGAACAGTGCAGCCCAAACTGCCAAGCCATGCCTTCCCTGGACCGGAAACAAGCTTCCTAGGACCGGTTTCTGGCATTTCAGCCGTCTTCAGCCAGGCTTGCTTGAATCCAGTGGCAAAGTGAGCAAGGGATTCACTTCTGAGCATACCCTGCCAACTTATGGCGAACAAAGCGGTACAAAAGGGGGTGGTGATGGACGGAGCATCAGAACAAATCAAACACTCAAAGCCAGTCAAGAGATGTGGGTTCGATTCATCACCGTTCTTTAGCCCACTCTGCCACCCCAGTTCAGACATGGCCATATGCAAATCAGTCTGACCCTGTGCCTCATGGGAACAGTCCAGCCCGAACTGCCAAGCCATGCCTTCCCTGGACCGGATACAAGCTTCCTAGGACCGGTTTCTGGTATTTCTGCCGTCTTCAGCCAGGCTTGCTTGAATCCAGTGGCAAAGTGAGCAAGGGACTCACGTCTGAGCATACCCTGCCAACTTATGGCGAACAAAGCGGTACAAAAGGGGGTGGTGATGGACGGAGCATCAGAACCAATCAAACACTCACAACCAGTCAAGAGATCTGGGTTTGATCCATCACCGTTCTTTAGCCCACTCTGCCACCCCAGTTCAGACATGGCCATATGCAAATCAGTCTGACCCTGTGCCTCATGGGAACAGTCCAGCCCGAACTGCCAAGCCATGCCTTTCCTGGACCGGAAACAAGCTTCCTAGGACCGGTTTCTGGCATTTCAGCCGTCTTCAGCCAGGCTTGCTTGAATCCAGTGGCAAAGTGAGCAAGGGACTCACGTCTGAGCATACCCTGCCAACTTATGGCGAACAAAGCGGTACAAAAGGGGGTGGTGATGGATGGAGCATCAGAACCAATCAAACACTCACAGCCAGTTAAGAGATCTCGGTTTGATCCATCACCGTTGTTTAGCCCACTCTGCCACCCCAGTTCAGACATGGCCATATGCAAATCAGTCTGACCCTGTGCCTCATGGGAACAGTCCAGCCCGAACTGCCAAGCCATGCCTTCCCTGGACCGGAAACCAGCTTCCTAGGACCGGTTTCTGGCATTTCAGCCGTCTTCAGCCAGGCTTGCTTGAATCCAGTGGCAAAGTGAGCAAGGGACTCACGTCTGAGCATACCCTGTCAACTTATGGCGAACAAAGCGGTACAGAAGGGGGTGGTGATGGACGGAGCATCAGAACCAATCAAACACTCACAGCCAGTCAAGAGATCTGGGTTTGATCCATCACCGTTCTTTAGCCCACTCTGCCACCCCAGTTCAGACATGGCCATATGCAAATCAGTCTGACCCTGTGACTCATGGTAACAGTCCAGCCCGAACTGCCAAGCCATGCCTTCCCTGGACTGGAAACAAGCTTCCTAGGACCGGTTTCTGGTATTTCAGCCGTCTTCAGCCAGGCTTGCTTGAATCCAGTGGCAAAGTGAGCAAGGGACTCACGTCTGAGCATACCCTGCCAACTTATGGCGAACAAAGCGGAACAGAAGGGGTGGTGATGGACGGAGCATCAGAAGCAATCAAACACTCACAGCCAGTCAAGAGATCTGGGTTTGATCCATCACCGTTCTTTAGCCCACTCTGCCACCCCAGTTCAGACATGGCCATATGCAAATCAGTCTGACCCTGTGCCTCATGGGAACAGTCCAGCCCGAACTGCCAAGGCATGCCTTCCCTGGACCGGAAACAAGCTTCCTAGGACCGGTTTCTGGCATTTCAGCCGTCTTCAGCCAGGCTTGCTTGAATCCAGTGGCAAAGTGAGCAAGGGACTCACGTCTGAGCATACCCTGCCAATTTATGGCAAACAAAGCGGTACAAAAGGGGGTGGTGATGGACGGAGCATCAGAACCAATCAAACACTCACAGCCCGTCAAGAGATCTGGGTTTGATCCATCACCGTTCTTTAGCCCACTCTGCCACCCCAGTTCAGACATGGCCATATGCAAATCAGTCTGACTCTGTGCCTCATGGGAACAGTCCAGCCCGAACTGCCAAGCCATGCCTTCCCTGGACCGGAAACAAGCTTCCTAGGACCGGTTTCTGGCATTTCAGCCGTCTTCAGCCAGGCTTGCTTGAATCCAGTGGCAAAGTGAGCAAGGGACTCACATCTGAGCATACCCTGCCAACTTATGGCGAACAAAGTGGTACAAAAGGGGGTGGTGATGGACGGAGCATCAGAACCAATCAAACACTCACAGCCAGTCAAGAGATCTGGGTTTGATCCATCACCGTCCTTTAGCCCACTCTGCCACCCCAGTTCAGACATGGCCATATGCAAATCAGTCTGACCCTGTGCCTCATGGGAACAGTCCAGCCCAAACTGCCAAGCCATGCCTTCCCTGGACCGGAAACAGGCTTCCTAGGACCGGTTTCTGGCATTTCAGCCGTCTTCAGCCAGGCTTGCTTGAATCCAGTGGCAAAGTGAGCAAGGGACTCACGTCTGAGCATACCCTGCCAACTTAGGGCGAACAAAGCGGTACAAAAGGGGGTGGTGATGGACGGAGCATCAGAACCAATCAAACACTCAAAGCCAGTCAAGAGATCTGGGTTTGATTCATCACCGTTCTTTAGCCCACTCTGCCACCCCAGTTCAGACATGGCCAAATGCAAATCAGTCTGACCCTGTGCCTCATGGGAACAGTCCAGCCCAAACTGCCAAGCCATGCCTTCCCTGGACCGGAAACAGGCTTCCTAGGACCGGTTTCTGGTATTTCAGCCGTCTTCAGCCAGGCTTGCTTGAATCCAGTGGCAAAGTGAGCAAGGGACTCACGTCTGAGCATACCCTGCCAACTTATGGCGAACAAAGCGGTACAAAAGGGGGTGGTGATGGACGGAGCATCAGAACCAATCAAACACTCACAGCCAGTCAAGAGATCTGGGTTTGATCCATCACCGTTCTTTAGCCCACTCTGACACCCCAGTTCAGACATGGCCATATGCAAATCAGTCTGACCCTGTGCCTCATGGGAACAGTCCAGCCCGAACTGCCAAGCCATGCCTTTCCTGGACCGGAAACAAGCTTCCTAGGACCGGTTTCTGGCATTTCAGCCGTTTTCAGCCAGGCTTGCTTGAATCCAGTGGCAAAGTGAGCAAGGGAATCACGTCTGAGCATACCCAGCCAACTTATGGCGAACAAAGCGGTACAGAAGGGGGTGGTGATGGACGGAGCATCAGAACCAATCAAACACTCACAGCCAGTCAAGAGATCTGGGTTTGATCCATCACCGTTCTTTAGCCCACTCTGCCACCCCAGTTCAGACATGGCCATATGCAAATCAGTCTGACCCTGTGCCTCATGGGAACAGTGCAGCCCAAACTGCCAAGCCATGCCTTCCCTGGACCGGAAACAAGCTTCCTAGGACCGGTTTCTGGCATTTCAGCCGTCTTCAGCCAGGCTTGCTTGAATCCAGTGGCAAAGTGAGCAAGGGATTCACTTCTGAGCATACCCTGCCAACTTATGGCGAACAAAGCGGTACAAAAGGGGGTGGTGATGGACGGAGCATCAGAACAAATCAAACACTCAAAGCCAGTCAAGAGATGTGGGTTCGATTCATCACCGTTCTTTAGCCCACTCTGCCACCCCAGTTCAGACATGGCCATATGCAAATCAGTCTGACCCTGTGCCTCATGGGAACAGTCCAGCCCGAACTGCCAAGCCATGCCTTCCCTGGACCGGATACAAGCTTCCTAGGACCGGTTTCTGGTATTTCTGCCGTCTTCAGCCAGGCTTGCTTGAATCCAGTGGCAAAGTGAGCAAGGGACTCACGTCTGAGCATACCCTGCCAACTTATGGCGAACAAAGCGGTACAAAAGGGGGTGGTGATGGACGGAGCATCAGAACCAATCAAACACTCACAACCAGTCAAGAGATCTGGGTTTGATCCATCACCGTTCTTTAGCCCACTCTGCCACCCCAGTTCAGACATGGCCATATGCAAATCAGTCTGACCCTGTGCCTCATGGGAACAGTCCAGCCGGAACTGCCAAGCCATGCCTTTCCTGGACCGGAAACAAGCTTCCTAGGACCGGTTTCTGGCATTTCAGCCGTCTTCAGCCAGGCTTGCGTGAATCCAGTGGCAAAGTGAGCAAGGGACTCACGTCTGAGCATACCCCGCCAACTTATGGCGAACAAGGCGGTACAAAAGGGGGTGGTGATGGACGGAGCATCAGAACCAATCAAACACTCACAGCCAGTCAAGAGATCTGGGTTTGATCCATCACCGTCCTTTAGCCCACTCTGCCACCCCAGTTCAGACATGGCCATATGCAAATCAGTCTGACCCTGTGCCTCATGGGAACAGTCCAGCCCAAACTGCCAAGCCATGCCTTCCCTGGACCGGAAACAGGCTTCCTAGGACCGGTTTCTGGCATTTCAGCCGTCTTCAGCCAGGCTTGCTTGAATCCAGTGGCAAAGTGAGCAAGGGACTCACGTCTGAGCATACCCTGCCAACTTAGGGCGAACAAAGCGGTACAAAAGGGGGTGGTGATGGACGGAGCATCAGAACCAATCAAACACTCAAAGCCAGTCAAGAGATCTGGGTTTGATTCATCACCGTTCTTTAGCCCACTCTGCCACCCCAGTTCAGACATGGCCAAATGCAAATCAGTCTGACCCTGTGCCTCATGGGAACAGTCCAGCCCAAACTGCCAAGCCATGCCTTCCCTGGACCGGAAACAGGCTTCCTAGGACCGGTTTCTGGTATTTCAGCCGTCTTCAGCCAGGCTTGCTTGAATCCAGTGGCAAAGTGAGCAAGGGACTCACGTCTGAGCATACCCTGCCAACTTATGGCGAACAAAGCGGTACAAAAGGGGGTGGTGATGGACGGAGCATCAGAACCAATCAAACACTCACAGCCAGTCAAGAGATCTGGGTTTGATCCATCACCGTTCTTTAGCCCACTCTGACACCCCAGTTCAGACATGGCCATATGCAAATCAGTCTGACCCTGTGCCTCATGGGAACAGTGCAGCCCAAACTGCCAAGCCATGCCTTCCCTGGACCGGAAACAAGCTTCCTAGGACCGGTTTCTGGCATTTCAGCCGTCTTCAGCCAGGCTTGCTTGAATCCAGTGGCAAAGTGAGCAAGGGATTCACTTCTGAGCATACCCTGCCAACTTATGGCGAACAAAGCGGTACAAAAGGGGGTGGTGATGGACGGAGCATCAGAACAAATCAAACACTCAAAGCCAGTCAAGAGATGTGGGTTCGATTCATCACCGTTCTTTAGCCCACTCTGCCACCCCAGTTCAGACATGGCCATATGCAAATCAGTCTGACCCTGTGCCTCATGGGAACAGTCCAGCCCGAACTGCCAAGCCATGCCTTCCCTGGACCGGATACAAGCTTCCTAGGACCGGTTTCTGGTATTTCTGCCGTCTTCAGCCAGGCTTGCTTGAATCCAGTGGCAAAGTGAGCAAGGGACTCACGTCTGAGCATACCCTGCCAACTTATGGCGAACAAAGCGGTACAAAAGGGGGTGGTGATGGACGGAGCATCAGAACCAATCAAACACTCACAACCAGTCAAGAGATCTGGGTTTGATCCATCACCGTTCTTTAGCCCACTCTGCCACCCCAGTTCAGACATGGCCATATGCAAATCAGTCTGACCCTGTGCCTCATGGGAACAGTCCAGCCGGAACTGCCAAGCCATGCCTTTCCTGGACCGGAAACAAGCTTCCTAGGACCGGTTTCTGGCATTTCAGCCGTCTTCAGCCAGGCTTGCTTGAATCCAGTGGCAAAGTGAGCAAGGGACTCACGTCTGAGCATACCCTGCCAACTTATGGCGAACAAAGCGGTACAAAAGGGGGTGGTGATGGATGGAGCATCAGAACCAATCAAACACTCACAGCCAGTTAAGAGATCTCGGTTTGATCCATCACCGTTGTTTAGCCCACTCTGCCACCCCAGTTCAGACATGGCCATATGCAAATCAGTCTGACCCTGTGCCTCATGGGAACAGTCCAGCCCGAACTGCCAAGCCATGCCTTCCCTGGACCGGAAACCAGCTTCCTAGGACCGGTTTCTGGCATTTCAGCCGTCTTCAGCCAGGCTTGCTTGAATCCAGTGGCAAAGTGAGCAAGGGACTCACGTCTGAGCATACCCTGTCAACTTATGGCGAACAAAGCGGTACAGAAGGGGGTGGTGATGGACGGAGCATCAGAACCAATCAAACACTCACAGCCAGTCAAGAGATCTGGGTTTGATCCATCACCGTTCTTTAGCCCACTCTACCACCCCAGTTCAGACATGGCCATATGCAAATGAGTCTGACCCTGCGCCTCATGGGAACAGTCCAGCCCGAACTGTCAAGCCATGCCTTCCCTGGACCGGAAACAAGCTTCCTAGGTCCAGTTTCTGGCATTTCAGCCGTCTTCAGCCAGGCTTGCTTGAATCCAGTGGCAAAGTGAGCAAGGGACTCACGTCTGAGCATACCCTGCCAACTTATGGCGAACAAAGCGGTACAAAAGGGGGTGGTGATGGACGGAGCATCAGAACCAATCAAACACTCACAGCCAGTCAAGAGATCTGGGTTTGATCCATCACCGTTCTTTTGCCCACTCTGCCACCCCAGTTCAGACATGGCCATATGCAAATCAGTCTGACCCTCTGCCTCATGGGAACAGTCCAGCCCGAACTGCCAAGCCATGCCTTTCCTGGACCGGAAACAAGCTTCCTAGGACCGGTTTCTGGCATTTCAGCCGTCTTCAGCCAGGCTTGCTTGAATCCAGTGGCAAAGTGAGCAAGGACTCACGTCTGAGCATACCCTGCCAACTTATGGCGAACAAAGCGGTACAGAAGGGGGTGGTGATGGACGGAGCATCAGAACCAATCAAACACTCACAGCCAGTCAAGAGATCTGGGTTTGATCCATCACCGTTCTTTAGCCCACTCTACCACCCCAGTTCAGACATGGCCATATGCAAATCAGTCTGACCCTGTGCCTCATGGGAACAGTCCAGCCCGAACTGCCAAGCCATGCCTTCCCTGGACCGGAAACAAGATTCCTAGGACCGGTTTCTGGCATTTCAGCCGTCTTCAGCCAGGCTTGCGTGAATCCAGTGGCAAAGTGAGCAAGGGACTCACGTCTGAGCATACCCCGCCAACTTATGGCGAACAAGGCGGTACAAAAGGGGGTGGTGATGGACGGAGCATCAGAACCAATCAAACACTCACAGCCAGTCAAGAGATCTGGGTTTGATCCATCACCGTTCTTTAGCCCACTCTGCCTCCCCAGTTCAGACATGGCCATATGCAAATCAGTCTGACCCTGTGCCTCATGGGAACAGTCCAGCCCGAACTGCCAAGCCATGCCTTCCCTGGACCGGAAACAAACTTCCTAGGACCGGTTTCTGGCATTTCAGCCGTCTTCAGCCAGGCTTGCTTGAATCCAGTGGCAAAGTGAGCAAGGGACTCACGTCCGAGCATACGCTGCCAACTTATGGCGAACAAAGCGGAACGGGAAGGGGGTGGTGATGGACGGAGAATCAGAACCAATCAAACACTCACAGCCAGTCAAGATATCTGGGTTTTATCCATCACCGTTCTTTAGCCCACTCTGCCACCCCAGTTCAGACATGGCCATATGCAAATCAGTCTGACCCTCTGCCTCATGGGAACAGTCCAGCCCGAACTGCCAAGCCATGCCTTCCCTGGACCGGAAACAAGCTTCCTAGAACCGGATTCTGGCATTTCAGCCGTCTTCAGCCAGGCTTGCTTGAATCCAGTGGCAAAGTGAGCAAGGGACCAACGTCTGAGCATACCCTGCCAACTTATGGCGAACAAAGCGGTACAGAAGGGGGTGGTGATGGACGGAGCATCAGAACCAATCAAACACTCACATCCAGTCAAGATATCTGGGTTTTATCCATCACCGTTCTTTAGCCCACTCTGCCACCCCAGTTCAGACATGGCCATATGCAAATCAGTCTGACCCTGTGCCTCATGGGAACAGTGCAGCCCAAACTGCCAAGCCATGCCTTCCCTGGACCGGAAACAAGCTTCCTAGGACCGGTTTCTGGCATTTCAGCCATCTTCAGCCAGGCTTGCTTGAATCCAGTGGCAAAGTGAGCAAGGGATTCACTTCTGAGCATACCCTGCCAACTTATGGCGAACAAAGCGGTACAAAAGGGGGTGGTGATGGACGGAGCATCAGAACAAATCAAACACTCAAAGCCAGTCAAGAGATGTGGGTTCGATTCATCACCGTTCTTTAGCCCACTCTGCCACCCCAGTTCAGACATGGCCATATGCAAATCAGTCTGACCCTGTGCCTCATGGGAACAGTCCAGCCCGAACTGCCAAGCCATGCCTTCCCTGGACCGGATACAAGCTTCCTAGGACCGGTTTCTGGTATTTCTGCCGTCTTCAGCCAGGCTTGCTTGAATCCAGTGGCAAAGTGAGCAAGGGACTCACGTCTGAGCATACCCTGCCAACTTATGGCGAACAAAGCGGTACAAAAGGGGGTGGTGATGGACGGAGCATCAGAACCAATCAAACACTCACAACCAGTCAAGAGATCTGGGTTTGATCCATCACCGTTCTTTAGCCCACTCTGCCACCCCAGTTCAGACATGGCCATATGCAAATCAGTCTGACCCTGTGCCTCATGGGAACAGTCCAGCCGGAACTGCCAAGCCATGCCTTTCCTGGACCGGAAACAAGCTTCCTAGGACCGGTTTCTGGCATTTCAGCCGTCTTCAGCCAGGCTTGCTTGAATCCAGTGGCAAAGTGAGCAAGGGACTCACGTCTGAGCATACCCTGCCAACTTATGGCGAACAAAGCGGTACAAAAGGGGGTGGTGATGGATGGAGCATCAGAACCAATCAAACACTCACAGCCAGTTAAGAGATCTCGGTTTGATCCATCACCGTTGTTTAGCCCACTCTGCCACCCCAGTTCAGACATGGCCATATGCAAATCAGTCTGACCCTGTGCCTCATGGGAACAGTCCAGCCCGAACTGCCAAGCCATGCCTTCCCTGGACCGGAAACCAGCTTCCTAGGACCGGTTTCTGGCATTTCAGCCGTCTTCAGCCAGGCTTGCTTGAATCCAGTGGCAAAGTGAGCAAGGGACTCACGTCTGAGCATACCCTGTCAACTTATGGCGAACAAAGCGGTACAGAAGGGGGTGGTGATGGACGGAGCATCAGAACCAATCAAACACTCACAGCCAGTCAAGAGATCTGGGTTTGATCCATCACCGTTCTTTAGCCCACTCTACCACCCCAGTTCAGACATGGCCATATGCAAATCAGTCTGACCCTGCGCCTCATGGGAACAGTCCAGCCCGAACTGTCAAGCCATGCCTTCCCTGGACCGGAAACAAGCTTCCTAGGTCCAGTTTCTGGCATTTCAGCCGTCTTCAGCCAGGCTTGCTTGAATCCAGTGGCAAAGTGAGCAAGGGACTCACGTCTGAGCATACCCTGCCAACTTATGGCGAACAAAGCGGTACAAAAGGGGGTGGTGATGGACGGAGCATCAGAACCAATCAAACACTCACAGCCAGTCAAGAGATCTGGGTTTGATCCATCACCATTCTTTTGCCCACTCTGCCACCCCAGTTCAGACATGGCCATATGCAAATCAGTCTGACCCTCTGCCTCATGGGAACAGTCCAGCCCGAACTGCCAAGCCATGCCTTTCCTGGACCGGAAACAAGCTTCCTAGGACCGGTTTCTGGCATTTCAGCCGTCTTCAGCCAGGCTTGCTTGAATCCAGTGGCAAAGTGAGCAAGGACTCACGTCTGAGCATACCCTGCCAACTTATGGCGAACAAAGCGGTACAGAAGGGGGTGGTGATGGACGGAGCATCAGAACCAATCAAACACTCACAGCCAGTCAAGAGATCTGGGTTTGATCCATCACCGTTCTTTAGCCCACTCTACCACCCCAGTTCAGACATGGCCATATGCAAATCAGTCTGACCCTGTGCCTCATGGGAACAGTCCAGCCCGAACTGCCAAGCCATGCCTTCCCTGGACCGGAAACAAGATTCCTAGGACCGGTTTCTGGCATTTCAGCCGTCTTCAGCCAGGCTTGCGTGAATCCAGTGGCAAAGTGAGCAAGGGACTCACGTCTGAGCATACCCCGCCAACTTATGGCGAACAAGGCGGTACAAAAGGGGGTGGTGATGGACGGAGCATCAGAACCAATCAAACACTCACAGCCAGTCAAGAGATCTGGGTTTGATCCATCACCGTTCTTTAGCCCACTCTGCCTCCCCAGTTCAGACATGGCCATATGCAAATCAGTCTGACCCTGTGCCTCATGGGAACAGTCCAGCCCGAACTGCCAAGCCATGCCTTCCCTGGACCGGAAACAAACTTCCTAGGACCGGTTTCTGGCATTTCAGCCGTCTTCAGCCAGGCTTGCTTGAATCCAGTGGCAAAGTGAGCAAGGGACTCACGTCTGAGCATACCCTGCCAACTTATGGCGAACAAAGCGGTACAAAAGGGGGTGGTGATGGATGGAGCATCAGAACCAATCAAACACTCACAGCCAGTCAAGAGATCTGGGTTTGATCCATCACCGTTCTTTAGCCCACTCTGCCACCCCAGTTCAGACATGGCCATATGCAAATCAGTCTGACCCTGTGCCTCATGGGAACAGTCCAGCCCGAACTGCCAAGACATGCCTTCCCTGGACCGGAAACAAGCTTCCTAGGACCGGTTTCTGGCATTTCAGCCATCTTCAGCCAGGCTTGCTTGAATCCAGTGGCAAAGTGAGCAAGGGACTCATGTCTGAGCATACCCTGCCAACTTATGGCGAACAAAGCGGTACAGAAGGGGGTGGTGATGGACGGAGCATCAGAACCAATCAAACACTCACAGCCAGTCAAGAGATCTGGGTTTGATCCATCACCGTTCTTTAGCCCACTCTACCACCCCAGTTCAGACATGGCCATATGCAAATCAGTCTGACCCTGTGCCTCATGGGAACAGTCCAGCCCGAACTGCCAAGCCATGCCTTCCCTGGACCGGAAACAAACTTCCTAGGACCGGTTTCTGGCATTTCAGCCGTCTTCAGCCAGGCTTGCTTGAATCCAGTGGCAAAGTGAGCAAGGGACTCACGTCTGATCATAGCCTGCCAACTTATGGCGAAAAAAGCGGTACAGAAGGGGGTGGTGATAGACAGAGCATCAGAACCAATCAAACACTCACAGCCAGTCAAGAGATCTGGGTTTGATCCATCACCGTTCTTTAGCCCACTCTGCCACCCCAGTTCAGACATGGCCATATGCAAATCAGTCTGACCCTGTGCCTCATGGGAACAGTCCAGCCCGAACTGCCAATCCATGCCTTCCCTGGACCGGAAACAAGATTCCTAGGACCAGTTTCTGGCATTTCAGCGGTCTTCAGCCAAGCTTGCTTGAATCCAGTGGCAAAGTGAGCAAGGGACTCACGTCTGAGCATACCCTGCCAACTTCTGGCAAACGAAGCGGTAAAGAAGGGGGTGGTGATGGACGGAGCATCAGAACCAATCAAACACTCACAGCCAGTCAAGAGA
This sequence comes from Triturus cristatus, assembly GCF_964204655.1. NCBI lineage: Eukaryota > Metazoa > Chordata > Amphibia > Caudata > Salamandridae > Triturus > Triturus cristatus. The sequence goes on along the minus strand of NC_140579.1, from coordinate 621,314,366 downwards.
TCTGGGTTTGATCCATCACCGTTCTTTAGCCCACTCTACCACCCTAGTTCAGACATGGCCATATGCAAATCAGTCTGACCCTGTGCCTCATGGGAACAGTCCAGCCCGAACTGCCAAGCCATGCCTTCCCTGGACCGGAAACAAGCTTCCTAGGACCGGTTTCTGGCATTTCAGCCGTCTTCAGCCAGGCTTGTTTGAATCCAGTGGCAAAGTGAGCAAGGGACTCACGTCTGAGCATACCCTGCCAACTTATGGCGAACAAGGCGGTACAAAAGGGGGTGGTGATGGACGGAGCATCAGAACCAATCAAACACTCACAGGCAGTCAAGAGATCTGGGTTTGATCCATCACCGTTCTTTAGCCCACTCTGCCTCCCCAGTTCAGACATGGCCATATGCAAATCAGTCTGACCCTGTGCCTCATGGGAACAGTCCAGCCCGAACTGCCAAGCCATGCCTTCCCTGGACCGGAAACAAACTTCCTAGGACCGGTTTCTGGCATTTCAGCCGTCTTCAGCCAGGCTTGCTTGAATCCAGTGGCAAAGTGAGCAAGGGACTCACGTCTGAGCATACGCTGCCAACTTATGGCGAACAAAGCGGTACAGAAGGGGGTGGTGATGGACGGAGCATCAGAACCAATCAAACACTCACAGCCAGTCAAGATATCTGGGTTTTATCCATCACCGTTCTTTAGCCCACTCTGCCACCCCAGTTCAGACATGGCCATATGCAAATCAGTCTGACCCTCTACCTCATGGGAACAGTCCAGCCCGAACTGCCAAGCCATGCCTTCCCTGGACCGGAAACAAGCTTCCTAGGACCGGTTTCTGGAATTTCAGCCCTCTTCAGCCAGGCTCGCTTGAATCCAGTGGCACAGTGAGCAAGGGACTCACGTCTGAGCATACCCTGCCAACTTATGGCGAACGAAGCGGTAAAGAAGGGGGTGGTGATGGACGGAGCATCAGAACCAATCAAACACTCACAGCCAGTCAAGAGATCTGGGTTTGATCCATCACCGTTCTTTAGCCCACTCTGCCACCCCAGTTCAGACATGGCCATATGCAAATCAGTCTGACCCTGTGCCTCATGGGAACAGTCCAGCCCGAACTGCCAAGCCATGCCTTCCCTGGACCGGAAACAAGCTTCCTAGGACCGGTTTCTGGCATTTCAGCCGTCTTCAGCCAGGCTTGCTTGAATCCAGTGGCAAAGTGAGCAAGGGACTCACGTCTGAGCATACCCTGCCAATTTATGGCGAACAAAGCGGTACAGAAGGGGGTGGTGATGGACGGAGCATCAGAACCAATCAAACACTCACAGCCAGTCAAGAGATCTGGGTTTGATCCATCACCGTTCTTTAGCCCACTCTGCCACCCCAGTTCAGACATGGCCATATGCAAATCAGTCTGACCCTGTGCCTCATGGGAACAGTCCAGCCCGAACTGCCAAGCCATGCCTTCCCTGGACCGGAAACAAGCTTCCTAGGACCGGTTTCTGGCATTTCAGCCGTTTTCAGCCACGCTTGCTTGAATCCAGTGGCAAAGTGAGCAAGGGAATCACGTCTGAGCACACCCAGCCAACTTATGGCGAACAAAGCGGTACAGAAGGGGGTGGTGATGGACGGAGCATCAGAACCAATCAAACACTCACAGCCAGTCAAGAGATCTGGGTTTGATCCATCACCGTTCTTTAGCCCACTCTGCCACCCCAGTTCAGACATGGCCATATGCAAATCAGTCTGACCCTGTGCCTCATGGGAACAGTGCAGCCCAAACTGCCAAGCCATGCCTTCCCTGGACCGGAAACAAGCTTCCTAGGACCGGTTTCTGGCATTTCAGCCGTCTTCAGCCAGGCTTGCTTGAATCCAGTGGCAAAGTGAGCAAGGGATTCACTTCTGAGCATACCCTGCCAACTTATGGCGAACAAAGCGGTACAAAAGGGGGTGGTGATGGACGGAGCATCAGAACAAATCAAACACTCAAAGCCAGTCAAGAGATGTGCGTTCGATTCATCACCGTTCTTTAGCCCACTCTGCCACCCCAGTTCAGACATGGCCATATGCAAATCAGTCTGACCCTGTGCCTCATGGGAACAGTCCAGCCCGAACTGCCAAGCCATGCCTTCCCTGGACCGGATACAAGCTTCCTAGGACCGGTTTCTGGTATTTCTGCCGTCTTCAGCCAGGCTTGCTTGAATCCAGTGGCAAAGTGAGCAAGGGACTCACGTCTGAGCATACCCTGCCAACTTATGGCGAACAAAGCGGTACAAAAGGGGGTGGTGATGGACGGAGCATCAGAACCAATCAAACACTCACAACCAGTCAAGAGATCTGGGTTTGATCCATCACCGTTCTTTAGCCCACTCTGCCACCCTAGTTCAGACATGGCCATATGCAAATCAGTCTGACCCTGTGCCTCATGGGAACAGTCCAGCCCGAACTGCCAAGCCATGCCTTTCCTGGACCGGAAACAAGCTTCCTCGGACCGGTTTCTGGCATTTCAGCCGTCTTCAGCCAGGCTTGCTTGAATCCAGTGGCAAAGTGAGCAAGGGACTCACGTCTGAGCATACCCTGCCAACTTATGGCGAACAAAGCGGTACAAAAGGGGGTGGTGATGGATGGAGCATCAGAACCAATCAAACACTCACAGCCAGTTAAGAGATCTCGGTTTGATCCATCACCGTTGTTTAGCCCACTCTGCCACCCCAGTTCAGACATGGCCATATGCAAATCAGTCTGACCCTGTGCCTCATGGGAACAGTCCAGCCCGAACTGCCAAGCCATGCCTTCCCTGGACGGAAACCAGCTTCCTAGGACCGGTTTCTGGCATTTCAGCCGTATTCAGCCAGGCTGGCTTGAATCCAGTGGCAAAGTGAGCAAGGGACTCACGTCTGAGCATACCCTGTCAACTTATGGCGAACAAAGCGGTACAGAAGGGGGTGGTGATGGACGGAGCATCAGAACCAATCAAACACTCACAGCCAGTTAAGAGATCTGGGTTTGATCCATCACCGTTCTTTAGCCCACTCTACCACCCCAGTTCAGACATGGCCATATGCAAATCAGTCTGACCCTGTGCCTCATGGGAACAGTCCAGCCCGAACTGCCAAGCCATGCCTTCCCTGGACCAGAAACAAGCTTCCTAGGACCGGTTTCTGGCATTTCAGCCGTCTTCAGCCAGGCTTGCTTGAATCCAGTGGCAAAGTGAGCAAGGGACTCACGTCTGAGCATACCCTGCCAACTTATGGCGAACAAAGCGGTACAGAAGGGGGTGGTGATGGAAGGAGCATCAGAACCAATCAAACACTCACAGCCAGTCAAGAGATCTGGGTTTGATCCATCACCGTTCTTTAGCCCACTCTACCACCCCAGTTCAGACATGGCCATATGCAAATCAGTCTGACCCTGTGCCTCATGGGAACAGTCCAGCCCGAACTGCCAGGCCATGCCTTCCCTGGACCGGAAACAAGCTTCCTAGGTCCAGTTTCTGGCATTTCAGCCATCTTCAGCCAGGCTTGCTTGAATCCAGTGGCAAAGTGAGCATGGGACTCACGTCTGAGCATACCCTGCCAACTTATGGCGAACAAAGTGGTACAGAAGGGGGTGGTGATGGACGGAACATCAGAACCAATTAAACACTCACAGCCAGTCAAGAGATCTGGGTTTGATCCATCACCGTTCTTTAGCCCACTCTGCCACCCCAGTTCAGACATGGCCATATGCAAATCAGTCTGACCCTGTGCCTCATGGGAACAGTCCAGCCCGAACTGCCAAGCCATGCCTTCCCTGGACCGGAAACAAACTTCCTAGGACCGGTTTCTGGCATTTCAGCCGTCTTCAGCCAGGCTTGCTTGAATCCAGTGGCAAAGTGAGCAAGGGACTCACGTCTGAGCATACGCTGCCAACTTATGGCGAACAAAGCGGTACAGAAGGGGGTGGTGATGGACGGAGCATCAGAACCAATCAAACACTCACAGCCAGTCAAGATATCTGGGTTTTATCCGTCACCGTTCTTTAGCCCACTCTGCCACCCCAGTTCAGACATGGCCATATGCAAATCAGTCTGACCCTCTACCTCATGGGAACAGTCCAGCCCGAACTGCCAAGCCATGCCTTCCCTGGACCGGAAACAAGCTTCCTAGGACCAGTTTCTGGAATTTCAGCCGTCTTCAGCCAGGCTTGCTTGAATCCAGTGGCACAGTGAGCAAGGGACTCACGTCTGAGCATACCCTGCCAACTTATGGCGAACGAAGCGGTAAAGAAGGGGGTGGTGATGGACGGAGCATCAGAACCAATCAAACACTCACAGCCAGTCAAGAGATCTGGGTTTGATCCATCACCGTTCTTTAGCCCACTCTGCCACCCCAGTTCAGACATGGCCATATGCAAATCAGTCTGACCCTGTGCCTCATGGGAACAGTCCAGCCCGAACTGCCAAGCCATGCCTTCCCTGGACCGGAAACAAGCTTCCTAGGACCGGTTTCTGGCATTTCAGCCGTCTTCAGCCAGGCTTGCTTGAATCCAGTGGCAAAGTGAGCAAGGGACTCACGTCTGAGCATACCCTGCCAATTTATGGCGAACAAAGCGGTACAGAAGGGGGTGGTGATGGACGGAGCATCAGAACCAATCAAACACTCACAGCCAGTCAAGAGATCTGGGTTTGATCCATCACCGTTCTTTAGCCCACTCTGCCACCCCAGTTCAGACATGGCCATATGCAAATCAGTCTGACCCTGTGCCTCATGGGAACAGTCCAGCCCGAACTGCCAAGCCATGCCTTCCCTGGACCGGAAACAAGCTTCCTAGGACCGGTTTCTGGCATTTCAGCCGTTTTCAGCCACGCTTGCTTGAATCCAGTGGCAAAGTGAGCAAGGGAATCACGTCTGAGCATACCCAGCCAACTTATGGCGAACAAAGCGGTACAGAAGGGGGTGGTGATGGACGGAGCATCAGAACCAATCAAACACTCACAGCCAGTCAAGAGATCTGGGTTTGATCCATCACCGTTCTTTAGCCCACTCTGCCACCCCAGTTCAGACATGGCCATATGCAAATCAGTCTGACCCTGTGCCTCATGGGAACAGTCCAGCCCAAACTGCCACGCCATGCCTTCCCTGGACCGGAAACAAGCTTCCTAGGACCGGTTTCTGGCATTTCAGCCATCTTCAGCCAGGCTTGCTTGAATCCAGTGGCAAAGTGAGCAAGGGACTCACGTCTGAGCATACCCTGCCAACTTATGGCGAACAAAGCGGTACAAAAGGGGGTGGTGATGGACGGAGCATCAGAACAAATCAAACACTCAAAGCCAGTCAAGAGATCTGGGTTCGATTCATCACCGTTCTTTAGCCCACTCTGCCACCCCAGTTCAGACATGGCCATATGCAAATCAGTCTGACCCTGTGCCTCATGGGAACAGTCCAGCCCGAACTGCCAAGCCATGCCTTCCCTGGACCGGATACAAGCTTCCTAGGACCGGTTTCTGGTATTTCTGCCGTCTTCAACCAGGCTTGCTTGAATCCAGTGGCAAAGTGAGCAACGGACTCACGTCTGAGCATACCCTGCCAACTTATGGCGAACAAAGCGGTACAAAAGGGGGTGGTGATGGACGGAGCATCAGAACCAATCAAACACTCACAGCCAGTCAGGAGATCTGGGTTTGATCCATCACCGTTCTTTAGCCCACTCTGCCACCCCAGTTCAGACATGGCCATATGCAAATCAGTCTGACCCTGTGCCTCATGGGAACAGTCCAGCCCGAACTGCCAAGCCATGCCTTTCCTGGACCGGAAACAAGCTTCCTAGGACCGGTTTCTGGCATTTCAGCCGCCTTCAGCCAGGCTTGCTTGAATCCAGTGGCAAAGTGAGCAAGGGACTCACGTCTGAGCATACCCTGCCAACTTATGGCGAACAAAGCGGTACAGAAGGGGGTGGTGATGGAAGGAGCATCAGAACCAATCAAACACTCACAGCCAGTCAAGAGATCTGGGTTTGATCCATCACCGTTCTTTAGCCCACTCTACCACCCCAGTTCAGACATGGCCATATGCAAATCAGTCTGACCCTGTGCCTCATGGGAACAGTCCAGCCCGAACTGCCAGGCCATGCCTTCCCTGGACCGGAAACAAGCTTCCTAGGTCCAGTTTCTGGCATTTCAGCCATCTTCAGCCAGGCTTGCTTGAATCCAGTGGCAAAGTGAGCATGGGACTCACGTCTGAGCATACCCTGCCAACTTATGGCGAACAAAGTGGTACAGAAGGGGGTGGTGATGGACGGAACATCAGAACCAATTAAACACTCACAGCCAGTCAAGAGATCTGGGTTTGATCCATCACCGTTCTTTAGCCCACTCTGCCACCCCAGTTCAGACATGGCCATATGCAAATCAGTCTGACCCTGTGCCTCATGGGAACAGTCCAGCCCGAACTGCCAAGCCATGCCTTCCCTGGACCGGAAACAAACTTCCTAGGACCGGTTTCTGGCATTTCAGCCGTCTTCAGCCAGGCTTGCTTGAATCCAGTGGCAAAGTGAGCAAGGGACTCACGTCTGAGCATACGCTGCCAACTTATGGCGAACAAAGCGGTACAGAAGGGGGTGGTGATGGACGGAGCATCAGAACCAATCAAACACTCACAGCCAGTCAAGATATCTGGGTTTTATCCGTCACCGTTCTTTAGCCCACTCTGCCACCCCAGTTCAGACATGGCCATATGCAAATCAGTCTGACCCTCTACCTCATGGGAACAGTCCAGCCCGAACTGCCAAGCCATGCCTTCCCTGGACCGGAAACAAGCTTCCTAGGACCAGTTTCTGGAATTTCAGCCGTCTTCAGCCAGGCTTGCTTGAATCCAGTGGCACAGTGAGCAAGGGACTCACGTCTGAGCATACCCTGCCAACTTATGGCGAACGAAGCGGTAAAGAAGGGGGTGGTGATGGACGGAGCATCAGAACCAATCAAACACTCACAGCCAGTCAAGAGATCTGGGTTTGATCCATCACCGTTCTTTAGCCCACTCTGCCACCCCAGTTCAGACATGGCCATATGCAAATCAGTCTGACCCTGTGCCTCATGGGAACAGTCCAGCCCGAACTGCCAAGCCATGCCTTCCCTGGACCGGAAACAAGCTTCCTAGGACCGGTTTCTGGCATTTCAGCCGTCTTCAGCCAGGCTTGCTTGAATCCAGTGGCAAAGTGAGCAAGGGACTCACGTCTGAGCATACCCTGCCAATTTATGGCGAACAAAGCGGTACAGAAGGGGGTGGTGATGGACGGAGCATCAGAACCAATCAAACACTCACAGCCAGTCAAGAGATCTGGGTTTGATCCATCACCGTTCTTTAGCCCACTCTGCCACCCCAGTTCAGACATGGCCATATGCAAATCAGTCTGACCCTGTGCCTCATGGGAACAGTCCAGCCCGAACTGCCAAGCCATGCCTTCCCTGGACCGGAAACAAGCTTCCTAGGACCGGTTTCTGGCATTTCAGCCGTTTTCAGCCACGCTTGCTTGAATCCAGTGGCAAAGTGAGCAAGGGAATCACGTCTGAGCATACCCAGCCAACTTATGGCGAACAAAGCGGTACAGAAGGGGGTGGTGATGGACGGAGCATCAGAACCAATCAAACACTCACAGCCAGTCAAGAGATCTGGGTTTGATCCATCACCGTTCTTTAGCCCACTCTGCCACCCCAGTTCAGACATGGCCATATGCAAATCAGTCTGACCCTGTGCCTCATGGGAACAGTCCAGCCCAAACTGCCACGCCATGCCTTCCCTGGACCGGAAACAAGCTTCCTAGGACCGGTTTCTGGCATTTCAGCCATCTTCAGCCAGGCTTGCTTGAATCCAGTGGCAAAGTGAGCAAGGGACTCACGTCTGAGCATACCCTGCCAACTTATGGCGAACAAAGCGGTACAAAAGGGGGTGGTGATGGACGGAGCATCAGAACAAATCAAACACTCAAAGCCAGTCAAGAGATCTGGGTTCGATTCATCACCGTTCTTTAGCCCACTCTGCCACCCCAGTTCAGACATGGCCATATGCAAATCAGTCTGACCCTGTGCCTCATGGGAACAGTCCAGCCCGAACTGCCAAGCCATGCCTTCCCTGGACCGGATACAAGCTTCCTAGGACCGGTTTCTGGTATTTCTGCCGTCTTCAACCAGGCTTGCTTGAATCCAGTGGCAAAGTGAGCAACGGACTCACGTCTGAGCATACCCTGCCAACTTATGGCGAACAAAGCGGTACAAAAGGGGGTGGTGATGGACGGAGCATCAGAACCAATCAAACACTCACAGCCAGTCAGGAGATCTGGGTTTGATCCATCACCGTTCTTTAGCCCACTCTGCCACCCCAGTTCAGACATGGCCATATGCAAATCAGTCTGACCCTGTGCCTCATGGGAACAGTCCAGCCCGAACTGCCAAGCCATGCCTTTCCTGGACCGGAAACAAGCTTCCTAGGACCGGTTTCTGGCATTTCAGCCGCCTTCAGCCAGGCTTGCTTGAATCCAGTGGCAAAGTGAGCAAGGGACTCACGTCTGAGCATACCCTGCCAACTTATGGCGAACAAAGCGGTACAAAAGGGGGTGGTGATGGATGGAGCATCAGAACCAATCAAACACTCACAGCCAGTTAAGAGATCTAGGTTTGATCCATCACCGTTGTTTAGCCCACTCTGCCACCCCAGTTCAGACATGGTCATATGCAAATCAGTCTGACCCTGTGCCTCATGGGAACAGTCCAGCCCGAACTGCCAAGCCATGCCTTCCCTGGACCGGAAACAAGCTTCCTAGGACCGGTTTCTGGCATTTCAGCCGTCTTCAGCCAGGCTTGCTTGAATCCAGTGGCAAAGTGAGCAAGGGACTCACGTCTGAGCATACCCTGCCAACTTATGGCGAACAAAGCGGTACAGAAGGGGGTGGTGATGGACGGAGCATCAGAACCAATCAAACACTCACAGCCAGTCAAGAGATCTGGGTTTGATCCATCACCGTTCTTTAGCCCACTCTACCACCCCAGTTCAGACATGGCCATATGCAAATCAGTCTGACCCTGCGCCTCATGGGAACAGTCCAGCCCGAACTGCCAAGCCATGCCTTCCCTGGACCGGAAACAAGCTTCCTAGGTCCAGTTTCTGGCATTTCAGCCGTCTTCAGCCAGGCTTGCTTGAATCCAGTGGCAAAGTGAGCAAGGGACTCACGTCTGAGCATACCCTGCCAACTTATGGCGAACAAAGCGGTACAGAAGGGGATGGTGATGGACGGAACATCAGAACCAATCAAACACTCACAGCCAGTCAAGAGATCTGGGTTTGATCCATCACCGTTCTTTAGCCCACACTGCCACCCCAGTTCAGACATGGCCATATGCAAATCAGTCTGACCCTGTGCCTCATGGGAACAGTCCAGCCCGAACTGCCAAGCCATGCCTTCCCTGGACCGGAAACAAGCTTGCTAGGTCCGGTTTCTGGCATTTCAGCCGTCTTCAGCCAGGCATGCTTGAATTCAGTGGCAAAGTGAGCAAGGGACTCACGTCTGAGCATACCCTGCCAACTTATGGCGAACAAAGCGGTACAGAAGGGGGTGGTGATGGACGGAGCATCAGAACCAATCAAACACTCACAGCCAGTCAAGAGATCTGGGTTTGATCCATCACCGTTCTTTAGCCCACTCTGCCACCCCAGTTCAGACATGGCCATATGCAAATCAGTCTGACCCTGTGCCTCATGGGAACAGTCCAGCCCAAACTGCCAAGCCATGCCTTCCCTGGACCGGAAACAAGCTTCCTAGGACCGGTTTCTGGCATTTCAGCCGTCTTCAGCCAGGCTTGCTTGAATCCAGTGGCAAAGTGAGCAAGGGATTCACTTCTGAGCATACCCTGCCAACTTATGGCGAACAAAGCGGTACAAAAGGGGGTGGTGATGGACGGAGCATCAGAACCAATCAAACACTCACAGCCAGTCAATAGATCTGGGTTTTATCCATCACCGTTCTTTAGCCCACTCTGCCACCCCAGTTCAGACATGGCCATATGCAAATCAGTCTGACCCTGTGCCTCATAGGAACAGTCCAGCCGGAACTGCCAAGCCATGCCTTCCCTGGACCGGAAACAAGCTTCCTAGGACCGGTTTCTGGCATTTCAGCCGTCTTCAGCCAGGCTTGCTTGAATCCAGTGGCAAAGTGAGCAAGGGACTCACGTCTGAGCATACCCTGCCAATTTATGGCAAACAAAGCGGTACAAAAGGGGGTGGTGATGGACGGAGCATCAGAACCAATCAAACACTCACAGCCCGTCAAGAGATCTGGGTTTGATCCATCACCGTTCTTTAGCCCACTCTGCCACCCCAGTTCAGACATGGCCATATGCAAATCAGTCTGACTCTGTGCCTCATGGGAACAGTCCAGCCCGAACTGCCAAGCCATGCCTTCCCTGGACCGGAAACAAGCTTCCTAGGACCGGTTTCTGGCATTTCAGCCGTCTTCACCCAGGCTTGCTTGAATCCAGTGGCAAAGTGAGCAAGGGACTCACATCTGAGCATACCCTGCCAACTTATGGCGAACAAAGTGGTACAAAAGGGGGTGGTGATGGACGGAGCATCAGAACCAATCAAACACTCACAGCCAGTCAAGAGATCTGGGTTTGATCCATCACCGTCCTTTAGCCCACTCTGCCACCCCAGTTCAGACATGGCCATATGCAAATCAGTCTGACCCTGTGCCTCATGGGAACAGTCCAGCCCAAACTGCCAAGCCATGCCTTCCCTGGACCGGAAACAGGCTTCCTAGGACCGGTTTCTGGCATTTCAGCCGTCTTCAGCCAGGCTTGCTTGAATCCAGTGGCAAAGTGAGCAAGGGATTCACGTCTGAGCATACCCTGCCAACTTATGGCGAACAAAGCGGTACAAAAGGGGGTGGTGATGGACGGAGCATCAGAACCAATCAAACACTCACAGCCAGTCAATAGATCTGGGTTTGATCCATCACCGTTCTTTAGCCCACTCTGCCACCCCAGTTCAGACATGGCCATATGCAAATCAGTCTGACCCTGTGCCTCATAGGAACAGTCCATCCCGAACTGCCAAGCCATGCCTTCCCTGGACCGGAAACAAGCTTCCTAGGACAGGTTTCTGGCATTTCAGCTGTCTTCAGCCAGGCTTGCTTGAATCCAGTGGCAAAGTGAGCAAGGGACTCACGTCTGAGCATACCCTGCCAACTTATGGCGAACAAAGTGGTACAAAAGGGGGTGGTGATGGACGGAGCATAAGAACCAATCAAACACTCAAAGCCAGTCAAGAGATCTGGGTTTTATCCATCACCGTTCTTTAGCCCACTCTGCCGCCCCAGTTTAGACATGGCCATATGCAAATCAGTCTGACCCTGTGCCTCATAGGAACAGTCCATCCCGAACTGCCAAGCCATGCCTTCCCTGGACCGGAAATAAGTTTCCTAGGACCGGTTTCTGGCATTTCAGCAGTCCTCAGCCAGGCTTGCTTGAATCCAGTGGCAAAGTGAGCAAGGGACTCACGTCTGAGCATACCCTGCCAACTTATGGCGAACAAAGCGGTACAAAAGGGGGTGGTGATGGACGGAGCATCAGAACCAATCAAACACTCACAGCCAGTCAAGAGATCTGGGTTTGATCCATCACCGTTCTTTAGCCCACTTTGCCACCCCAGTTCAGACATGGCCATATGCAAATCAGTCTGACCCTGTGACTCATGGTAACAGTCCAGCCCGAACTGCCAAGCCATGCCTTCCCTGGACCGGAAACAAGCTTCCTAGGACCGGTTTCTGGTATTTCAGCCGTCTTCAGCCAGGCTTGCTTGAATCCAGTGGCAAAGTGAGCAAGGGACTCACGTCTGAGCATACCCTGCCAACTTATGGCGAACAAAGCGGTACAGAAGGGGTGGTGATGGACGGAGCATCAGAAGCAATCAAACACTCACAGCCAGTCAAGAGATCTGGGTTTGATCCATCACCGTTCTTTAGCCCACTCTGCCACCCCAGTTCAGACATGGCCATATGCAAATCAGTCTGACCCTGTGCCTCATGGGAACAGTCCAGCCCGAACTGCCAAGGCATGCCTTCCCTGGACCGGAAACAAGCTTCCTAGGACCGGTTTCTGGCATTTCAGCCGTCTTCAGCCAGGCTTGCTTGAATCCAGTGGCAAAGTGAGCAAGGGACTCACGTCTGAGCATACCCTGCCAATTTATGGCAAACAAAGCGGTACAAAAGGGGGTGGTGATGGACGGAGCATCAGAACCAATCAAACACTCACAGCCCGTCAAGAGATCTGGGTTTGATCCATCACCGTTCTTTAGCCCACTCTGCCACCCCAGTTCAGACATGGCCATATGCAAATCAGTCTGACTCTGTGCCTCATGGGAACAGTCCAGCCCGAACTGCCAAGCCATGCCTTCCCTGGACCGGAAACAAGCTTCCTAGGACCGGTTTCTGGCATTTCAGCCGTCTTCAGCCAGGCTTGCTTGAATCCAGTGGCAAAGTGAGCAAGGGACTCACATCTGAGCATACCCTGCCAACTTATGGCGAACAAAGTGGTACAAAAGGGGGTGGTGATGGACGGAGCATCAGAACCAATCAAACACTCACAGCCAGTCAAGAGATCTGGGTTTGATCCATCACCGTCCTTTAGCCCACTCTGCCACCCCAGTTCAGACATGGCCATATGCAAATCAGTCTGACCCTGTGCCTCATGGGAACAGTCCAGCCCAAACTGCCAAGCCATGCCTTCCCTGGACCGGAAACAGGCTTCCTAGGACCGGTTTCTGGCATTTCAGCCGTCTTCAGCCAGGCTTGCTTGAATCCAGTGGCAAAGTGAGCAAGGGACTCACGTCTGAGCATACCCTGCCAACTTAGGGCGAACAAAGCGGTACAAAAGGGGGTGGTGATGGACGGAGCATCAGAACCAATCAAACACTCAAAGCCAGTCAAGAGATCTGGGTTTGATTCATCACCGTTCTTTAGCCCACTCTGCCACCCCAGTTCAGACATGGCCAAATGCAAATCAGTCTGACCCTGTGCCTCATGGGAACAGTCCAGCCCAAACTGCCAAGCCATGCCTTCCCTGGGCCGGAAACAGGCTTCCTAGGACCGGTTTCTGGTATTTCAGCCGTCTTCAGCCAGGCTTGCTTGAATCCAGTGGCAAAGTGAGCAAGGGACTCACGTCTGAGCATACCCTGCCAACTTATGGCGAACAAAGCGGTACAAAAGGGGGTGGTGATGGACGGAGCATCAGAACCAATCAAACACTCACAGCCAGTCAAGAGATCTGGGTTTGATCCATCACCGTTCTTTAGCCCACTCTGACACCCCAGTTCAGACATGGCCATATGCAAATCAGTCTGACCCTGTGCCTCATGGGAACAGTCCAGCCCGAACTGCCAAGCCATGCCTTTCCTGGACCGGAAACAAGCTTCCTAGGACCGGTTTCTGGCATTTCAGCCGTTTTCAGCCAGGCTTGCTTGAATCCAGTGGCAAAGTGAGCAAGGGAATCACGTCTGAGCATACCCAGCCAACTTATGGCGAACAAAGCGGTACAGAAGGGGGTGGTGATGGACGGAGCATCAGAACCAATCAAACACTCACAGCCAGTCAAGAGATCTGGGTTTGATCCATCACCGTTCTTTAGCCCACTCTGCCACCCCAGTTCAGACATGGCCATATGCAAATCAGTCTGACCCTGTGCCTCATGGGAACAGTGCAGCCCAAACTGCCAAGCCATGCCTTCCCTGGACCGGAAACAAGCTTCCTAGGACCGGTTTCTGGTATTTCAGCCGTCTTCAGCCAGGCTTGCTTGAATCCAGTGGCAAAGTGAGCAAGGGATTCACTTCTGAGCATACCCTGCCAACTTATGGCGAACAAAGCGGTACAAAAGGGGGTGGTGATGGACGGAGCATCAGAACAAATCAAACACTCAAAGCCAGTCAAGAGATGTGGGTTCGATTCATCACCGTTCTTTAGCCCACTCTGCCACCCCAGTTCAGACATGGCCATATGCAAATCAGTCTGACCCTGTGCCTCATGGGAACAGTCCAGCCCGAACTGCCAAGCCATGCCTTCCCTGGACCGGATACAAGCTTCCTAGGACCGGTTTCTGGTATTTCTGCCGTCTTCAGCCAGGCTTGCTTGAATCCAGTGGCAAAGTGAGCAAGGGACTCACGTCTGAGCATACCCTGCCAACTTATGGCGAACAAAGCGGTACAAAAGGGGGTGGTGATGGACGGAGCATCAGAACCAATCAAACACTCACAACCAGTCAAGAGATCTGGGTTTGATCCATCACCGTTCTTTAGCCCACTCTGCCACCCCAGTTCAGACATGGCCATATGCAAATCAGTCTGACCCTGTGCCTCATGGGAACAGTCCAGCCCGAACTGCCAAGCCATGCCTTTCCTGGACCGGAAACAAGCTTCCTAGGACCGGTTTCTGGCATTTCAGCTGTCTTCAGCCAGGCTTGCTTGAATCCAGTGGCAAAGTGAGCAAGGGACTCACGTCTGAGCATACCCTGCCAACTTATGGCGAACAAAGCGGTACAAATGGGGGTGGTGATGGATGGAGCATCAGAACCAATCAAACACTCACAGCCAGTGAAGAGATCTCGGTTTGATCCATCACCGTTGTTTAGCCCACTCTGCCACCCCAGTTCAGACATGGCCATATGCAAATCAGTCTGACCCTGTGACTCATAGGAACAGTCCATCCCGAACTGCCAAGCCATGCCTTCCCTGGACCGGAAATAAGTTTCCTAGGACCGGTTTCTGGCATTTCAGCAGTCCTCAGCCAGGCTTGCTTGAATCCAGTGGCAAAGTGAGCAAGGGACTCACGTCTGAGCATACCCTGCCAACTTATGGCGAACAAAGCGGTACAAAAGGGGGTGGTGATGGACGGAGCATCAGAACCAATCAAACACTCACAGCCAGTCAAGAGATCTGGGTTTGATCCATCACCGTTCTTTAGCCCACTCTGCCACCCCAGTTCAGACATGGCCATATGCAAATCAGTCTGACCCTGTGCCTCATAGGAACAGTCCATCCCGAACTGCCAAGCCATGCCTTCCCTGGACCGGAAACAAGCTTCCTAGGACAGGTTTCTGGCATTTCAGCTGTCTTCAGCCAGGCTTGCTTGAATCCAGTGGCAAAGTGAGCAAGGGACTCACGTCTGAGCATACCCTGCCAACTTATGGCGAACAAAGTGGTACAAAAGGGGGTGGTGATGGACGGAGCATAAGAACCAATCAAACACTCAAAGCCAGTCAAGAGATCTGGGTTTTATCCATCACCGTTCTTTAGCCCACTCTGCCGCCCCAGTTCAGACATGGCCATATGCAAATCAGTCTGACCCTGTGCCTCATAGGAACAGTCCATCCCGAACTGCCAAGCCATGCCTTCCCTGGACCGGAAATAAGTTTCCTAGGACCGGTTTCTGGCATTTCAGCAGTCCTCAGCCAGGCTTGCTTGAATCCAGTGGCAAAGTGAGCAAGGGACTCACGTCTGAGCATACCCTGCCAACTTATGGCGAACAAAGCGGTACAAAAGGGGGTGGTGATGGACGGAGCATCAGAACCAATCAAACACTCACAGCCAGTCAAGAGATCTGGGTTTGATCCATCACCGTTCTTTAGCCCACTCTGCCACCCCAGTTCAGACATGGCCATATGCAAATCAGTCTGACCCTGTGACTCATGGTAACAGTCCAGCCCGAACTGCCAAGCCATGCCTTCCCTGGACCGGAAACAAGCTTCCTAGGACCGGTTTCTGGTATTTCAGCCGTCTTCAGCCAGGCTTGCTTGAATCCAGTGGCAAAGTGAGCAAGGGACTCACGTCTGAGCATACCCTGCCAACTTATGGCGAACAAAGCGGTACAGAAGGGGTGGTGATGGACGGAGCATCAGAAGCAATCAAACACTCACAGCCAGTCAAGAGATCTGGGTTTGATCCATCACCGTTCTTTAGCCCACTCTGCCACCCCAGTTCAGACATGGCCATATGCAAATCAGTCTGACCCTGTGCCTCATGGGAACAGTCCAGCCCGAACTGCCAAGGCATGCCTTCCCTGGACCGGAAACAAGCTTCCTAGGACCGGTTTCTGGCATTTCAGCCGTCTTCAGCCAGGCTTGCTTGAATCCAGTGGCAAAGTGAGCAAGGGACTCACGTCTGAGCATACCCTGCCAATTTATGGCAAACAAAGCGGTACAAAAGGGGGTGGTGATGGACGGAGCATCAGAACCAATCAAACACTCACAGCCCGTCAAGAGATCTGGGTTTGATCCATCACCGTTCTTTAGCCCACTCTGCCACCCCAGTTCAGACATGGCCATATGCAAATCAGTCTGACTCTGTGCCTCATGGGAACAGTCCAGCCCGAACTGCCAAGCCATGCCTTCCCTGGACCGGAAACAAGCTTCCTAGGACCGGTTTCTGGCATTTCAGCCGTCTTCAGCCAGGCTTGCTTGAATCCAGTGGCAAAGTGAGCAAGGGACTCACATCTGAGCATACCCTGCCAACTTATGGCGAACAAAGTGGTACAAAAGGGGGTGGTGATGGACGGAGCATCAGAACCAATCAAACACTCACAGCCAGTCAAGAGATCTGGGTTTGATCCATCACCGTCCTTTAGCCCACTCTGCCACCCCAGTTCAGACATGGCCATATGCAAATCAGTCTGACCCTGTGCCTCATGGGAACAGTCCAGCCCAAACTGCCAAGCCATGCCTTCCCTGGACCGGAAACAGGCTTCCTAGGACCGGTTTCTGGCATTTCAGCCGTCTTCAGCCAGGCTTGCTTGAATCCAGTGGCAAAGTGAGCAAGGGACTCACGTCTGAGCATACCCTGCCAACTTAGGGCGAACAAAGCGGTACAAAAGGGGGTGGTGATGGACGGAGCATCAGAACCAATCAAACACTCAAAGCCAGTCAAGAGATCTGGGTTTGATTCATCACCGTTCTTTAGCCCACTCTGCCACCCCAGTTCAGACATGGCCAAATGCAAATCAGTCTGACCCTGTGCCTCATGGGAACAGTCCAGCCCAAACTGCCAAGCCATGCCTTCCCTGGGCCGGAAACAGGCTTCCTAGGACCGGTTTCTGGTATTTCAGCCGTCTTCAGCCAGGCTTGCTTGAATCCAGTGGCAAAGTGAGCAAGGGACTCACGTCTGAGCATACCCTGCCAACTTATGGCGAACAAAGCGGTACAAAAGGGGGTGGTGATGGACGGAGCATCAGAACCAATCAAACACTCACAGCCAGTCAAGAGATCTGGGTTTGATCCATCACCGTTCTTTAGCCCACTCTGACACCCCAGTTCAGACATGGCCATATGCAAATCAGTCTGACCCTGTGCCTCATGGGAACAGTCCAGCCCGAACTGCCAAGCCATGCCTTTCCTGGACCGGAAACAAGCTTCCTAGGACCGGTTTCTGGCATTTCAGCCGTTTTCAGCCAGGCTTGCTTGAATCCAGTGGCAAAGTGAGCAAGGGAATCACGTCTGAGCATACCCAGCCAACTTATGGCGAACAAAGCGGTACAGAAGGGGGTGGTGATGGACGGAGCATCAGAACCAATCAAACACTCACAGCCAGTCAAGAGATCTGGGTTTGATCCATCACCGTTCTTTAGCCCACTCTGCCACCCCAGTTCAGACATGGCCATATGCAAATCAGTCTGACCCTGTGCCTCATGGGAACAGTGCAGCCCAAACTGCCAAGCCATGCCTTCCCTGGACCGGAAACAAGCTTCCTAGGACCGGTTTCTGGCATTTCAGCCGTCTTCAGCCAGGCTTGCTTGAATCCAGTGGCAAAGTGAGCAAGGGATTCACTTCTGAGCATACCCTGCCAACTTATGGTGAACAAAGCGGTACAAAAGGGGGTGGTGATGGACGGAGCATCAGAACAAATCAAACACTCAAAGCCAGTCAAGAGATGTGGGTTCGATTCATCACCGTTCTTTAGCCCACTCTGCCACCCCAGTTCAGACATGGCCATATGCAAATCAGTCTGACCCTGTGCCTCATGGGAACAGTCCAGCCCGAACTGCCAAGCCATGCCTTCCCTGGACCGGATACAAGCTTCCTAGGACCGGTTTCTGGTATTTCTGCCGTCTTCAGCCAGGCTTGCTTGAATCCAGTGGCAAAGTGAGCAAGGGACTCACATCTGAGCATACCCTGCCAACTTATGGCGAACAAAGTGGTACAAAAGGGGGTGGTGATGGACAGAGCATCAGAACCAATCAAACACTCACAGCCAGTCAAGAGATCTGGGTTTGATCCATCACCGTCCTTTAGCCCACTCTGCCACCCCAGTTCAGACATGGCCATATGCAAATCAGTCTGACCCTGTGCCTCATGGGAACAGTCCAGCCCAAACTGCCAAGCCATGCCTTCCCTGGACCGGAAACAGGCTTCCTAGGACCGGTTTCTGGCATTTCAGCCGTCTTCAGCCAGGCTTGCTTGAATCCAGTGGCAAAGTGAGCAAGGGACTCACGTCTGAGCATACCCTGCCAACTTAGGGCGAACAAAGCGGTACAAAAGGGGGTGGTGATGGACGGAGCATCAGAACCAATCAAACACTCAAAGCCAGTCAAGAGATCTGGGTTTGATTCATCACCGTTCTTTAGCCCACTCTGCCACCCCAGTTCAGACATGGCCAAATGCAAATCAGTCTGACCCTGTGCCTCATGGGAACAGTCCAGCCCAAACTGCCAAGCCATGCCTTCCCTGGGCCGGAAACAGGCTTCCTAGGACCGGTTTCTGGTATTTCAGCCGTCTTCAGCCAGGCTTGCTTGAATCCAGTGGCAAAGTGAGCAAGGGACTCACGTCTGAGCATACCCTGCCAACTTATGGCGAACAAAGCGGTACAAAAGGGGGTGGTGATGGACGGAGCATCAGAACCAATCAAACACTCACAGCCAGTCAAGAGATCTGGGTTTGATCCATCACCGTTCTTTAGCCCACTCTGACACCCCAGTTCAGACATGGCCATATGCAAATCAGTCTGACCCTGTGCCTCATGGGAACAGTCCAGCCCGAACTGCCAAGCCATGCCTTTCCTGGACCGGAAACAAGCTTCCTAGGACCGGTTTCTGGCATTTCAGCCGTTTTCAGCCAGGCTTGCTTGAATCCAGTGGCAAAGTGAGCAAGGGAATCACGTCTGAGCATACCCAGCCAACTTATGGCGAACAAAGCGGTACAGAAGGGGGTGGTGATGGACGGAGCATCAGAACCAATCAAACACTCACAGCCAGTCAAGAGATCTGGGTTTGATCCATCACCGTTCTTTAGCCCACTCTGCCACCCCAGTTCAGACATGGCCATATGCAAATCAGTCTGACCCTGTGCCTCATGGGAACAGTGCAGCCCAAACTGCCAAGCCATGCCTTCCCTGGACCGGAAACAAGCTTCCTAGGACCGGTTTCTGGTATTTCAGCCGTCTTCAGCCAGGCTTGCTTGAATCCAGTGGCAAAGTGAGCAAGGGATTCACTTCTGAGCATACCCTGCCAACTTATGGCGAACAAAGCGGTACAAAAGGGGGTGGTGATGGACGGAGCATCAGAACAAATCAAACACTCAAAGCCAGTCAAGAGATGTGGGTTCGATTCATCACCGTTCTTTAGCCCACTCTGCCACCCCAGTTCAGACATGGCCATATGCAAATCAGTCTGACCCTGTGCCTCATGGGAACAGTCCAGCCCGAACTGCCAAGCCATGCCTTCCCTGGACCGGATACAAGCTTCCTAGGACCGGTTTCTGGTATTTCTGCCGTCTTCAGCCAGGCTTGCTTGAATCCAGTGGCAAAGTGAGCAAGGGACTCACGTCTGAGCATACCCTGCCAACTTATGGCGAACAAAGCGGTACAAAAGGGGGTGGTGATGGACGGAGCATCAGAACCAATCAAACACTCACAACCAGTCAAGAGATCTGGGTTTGATCCATCACCGTTCTTTAGCCCACTCTGCCACCCCAGTTCAGACATGGCCATATGCAAATCAGTCTGACCCTGTGCCTCATGGGAACAGTCCAGCCCGAACTGCCAAGCCATGCCTTTCCTGGACCGGAAACAAGCTTCCTAGGACCGGTTTCTGGCATTTCAGCTGTCTTCAGCCAGGCTTGCTTGAATCCAGTGGCAAAGTGAGCAAGGGACTCACGTCTGAGCATACCCTGCCAACTTATGGCGAACAAAGCGGTACAAAAGGGGGTGGTGATGGATGGAGCATCAGAACCAATCAAACACTCACAGCCAGTGAAGAGATCTCGGTTTGATCCATCACCGTTGTTTAGCCCACTCTGCCACCCCAGTTCAGACATGGCCATATGCAAATCAGTCTGACCCTGTGACTCATAGGAACAGTCCATCCCGAACTGCCAAGCCATGCCTTCCCTGGACCGGAAATAAGTTTCCTAGGACCGGTTTCTGGCATTTCAGCAGTCCTCAGCCAGGCTTGCTTGAATCCAGTGGCAAAGTGAGCAAGGGACTCACGTCTGAGCATACCCTGCCAACTTATGGCGAACAAAGCGGTACAAAAGGGGGTGGTGATGGACGGAGCATCAGAACCAATCAAACACTCACAGCCAGTCAAGAGATCTGGGTTTGATCCATCACCGTTCTTTAGCCCACTCTGCCACCCCAGTTCAGACATGGCCATATGCAAATCAGTCTGACCCTGTGCCTCATAGGAACAGTCCATCCCGAACTGCCAAGCCATGCCTTCCCTGGACCGGAAACAAGCTTCCTAGGACAGGTTTCTGGCATTTCAGCTGTCTTCAGCCAGGCTTGCTTGAATCCAGTGGCAAAGTGAGCAAGGGACTCACGTCTGAGCATACCCTGCCAACTTATGGCGAACAAAGTGGTACAAAAGGGGGTGGTGATGGACGGAGCATAAGAACCAATCAAACACTCAAAGCCAGTCAAGAGATCTGGGTTTTATCCATCACCGTTCTTTAGCCCACTCTGCCGCCCCAGTTCAGACATGGCCATATGCAAATCAGTCTGACCCTGTGCCTCATAGGAACAGTCCATCCCGAACTGCCAAGCCATGCCTTCCCTGGACCGGAAATAAGTTTCCTAGGACCGGTTTCTGGCATTTCAGCAGTCCTCAGCCAGGCTTGCTTGAATCCAGTGGCAAAGTGAGCAAGGGACTCACGTCTGAGCATACCCTGCCAACTTAGGGCGAACAAAGCGGTACAAAAGGGGGTGGTGATGGACGGAGCATCAGAACCAATCAAACACTCAAAGCCAGTCAAGAGATCTGGGTTTGATTCATCACCGTTCTTTAGCCCACTCTGCCACCCCAGTTCAGACATGGCCAAATGCAAATCAGTCTGACCCTGTGCCTCATGGGAACAGTCCAGCCCAAACTGCCAAGCCATGCCTTCCCTGGGCCGGAAACAGGCTTCCTAGGACCGGTTTCTGGTATTTCAGCCGTCTTCAGCCAGGCTTGCTTGAATCCAGTGGCAAAGTGAGCAAGGGACTCACGTCTGAGCATACCCTGCCAACTTATGGCGAACAAAGCGGTACAAAAGGGGGTGGTGATGGACGGAGCATCAGAACCAATCAAACACTCACAGCCAGTCAAGAGATCTGGGTTTGATCCATCACCGTTCTTTAGCCCACTCTGACACCCCAGTTCAGACATGGCCATATGCAAATCAGTCTGACCCTGTGCCTCATGGGAACAGTCCAGCCCGAACTGCCAAGCCATGCCTTTCCTGGACCGGAAACAAGCTTCCTAGGACCGGTTTCTGGCATTTCAGCCGTTTTCAGCCAGGCTTGCTTGAATCCAGTGGCAAAGTGAGCAAGGGAATCACGTCTGAGCATACCCAGCCAACTTATGGCGAACAAAGCGGTACAGAAGGGGGTGGTGATGGACGGAGCATCAGAACCAATCAAACACTCACAGCCAGTCAAGAGATCTGGGTTTGATCCATCACCGTTCTTTAGCCCACTCTGCCACCCCAGTTCAGACATGGCCATATGCAAATCAGTCTGACCCTGTGCCTCATGGGAACAGTGCAGCCCAAACTGCCAAGCCATGCCTTCCCTGGACCGGAAACAAGCTTCCTAGGACCGGTTTCTGGCATTTCAGCCGTCTTCAGCCAGGCTTGCTTGAATCCAGTGGCAAAGTGAGCAAGGGATTCACTTCTGAGCATACCCTGCCAACTTATGGCGAACAAAGCGGTACAAAAGGGGGTGGTGATGGACGGAGCATCAGAACAAATCAAACACTCAAAGCCAGTCAAGAGATGTGGGTTCGATTCATCACCGTTCTTTAGCCCACTCTGCCACCCCAGTTCAGACATGGCCATATGCAAATCAGTCTGACCCTGTGCCTCATGGGAACAGTCCAGCCCGAACTGCCAAGCCATGCCTTCCCTGGACCGGATACAAGCTTCCTAGGACCGGTTTCTGGTATTTCTGCCGTCTTCAGCCAGGCTTGCTTGAATCCAGTGGCAAAGTGAGCAAGGGACTCACGTCTGAGCATACCCTGCCAACTTATGGCGAACAAAGCGGTACAAAAGGGGGTGGTGATGGACGGAGCATCAGAACCAATCAAACACTCACAACCAGTCAAGAGATCTGGGTTTGATCCATCACCGTTCTTTAGCCCACTCTGCCACCCCAGTTCAGACATGGCCATATGCAAATCAGTCTGACCCTGTGCCTCATGGGAACAGTCCAGCCCGAACTGCCAAGCCATGCCTTTCCTGGACCGGAAACAAGCTTCCTAGGACCGGTTTCTGGCATTTCAGCCGTCTTCAGCCAGGCTTGCTTGAATCCAGTGGCAAAGTGAGCAAGGGACTCACGTCTGAGCATACCCTGCCAACTTATGGCGAACAAAGCGGTACAAAAGGGGGTGGTGATGGATGGAGCATCAGAACCAATCAAACACTCACAGCCAGTTAAGAGATCTCGGTTTGATCCATCACCGTTGTTTAGCCCACTCTGCCACCCCAGTTCAGACATGGCCATATGCAAATCAGTCTGACCCTGTGACTCATGGTAACAGTCCAGCCCGAACTGCCAAGCCATGCCTTCCCTGGACCGGAAACCAGCTTCCTAGGACCGGTTTCTGGCATTTCAGCCGTCTTCAGCCAGGCTTGCTTGAATCCAGTGGCAAAGTGAGCAAGGGACTCACGTCTGAGCATACCCTGTCAACTTATGGCGAACAAAGCGGTACAGAAGGGGGTGGTGATGGACGGAGCATCAGAACCAATCAAACACTCACAGCCAGTCAAGAGATCTGGGTTTGATCCATCACCGTTCTTTAGCCCACTCTGCCACCCCAGTTCAGACATGGCCATATGCAAATCAGTCTGACCCTGTGACTCATGGTAACAGTCCAGCCCGAACTGCCAAGCCATGCCTTCCCTGGACCGGAAACAAGCTTCCTAGGACCGGTTTCTGGTATTTCAGCCGTCTTCAGCCAGGCTTGCTTGAATCCAGTGGCAAAGTGAGCAAGGGACTCACGTCTGAGCATACCCTGCCAACTTATGGCGAACAAAGCGGTACAGAAGGGGTGGTGATGGACGGAGCATCAGAAGCAATCAAACACTCACAGCCAGTCAAGAGATCTGGGTTTGATCCATCACCGTTCTTTAGCCCACTCTGCCACCCCAGTTCAGACATGGCCATATGCAAATCAGTCTGACCCTGTGCCTCATGGGAACAGTCCAGCCCGAACTGCCAAGGCATGCCTTCCCTGGACCGGAAACAAGCTTCCTAGGACCGGTTTCTGGCATTTCAGCCGTCTTCAGCCAGGCTTGCTTGAATCCAGTGGCAAAGTGAGCAAGGGACTCACGTCTGAGCATACCCTGCCAATTTATGGCAAACAAAGCGGTACAAAAGGGGGTGGTGATGGACGGAGCATCAGAACCAATCAAACACTCACAGCCCGTCAAGAGATCTGGGTTTGATCCATCACCGTTCTTTAGCCCACTCTGCCACCCCAGTTCAGACATGGCCATATGCAAATCAGTCTGACTCTGTGCCTCATGGGAACAGTCCAGCCCGAACTGCCAAGCCATGCCTTCCCTGGACCGGAAACAAGCTTCCTAGGACCGGTTTCTGGCATTTCAGCCGTCTTCAGCCAGGCTTGCTTGAATCCAGTGGCAAAGTGAGCAAGGGACTCACATCTGAGCATACCCTGCCAACTTATGGCGAACAAAGTGGTACAAAAGGGGGTGGTGATGGACGGAGCATCAGAACCAATCAAACACTCACAGCCAGTCAAGAGATCTGGGTTTGATCCATCACCGTCCTTTAGCCCACTCTGCCACCCCAGTTCAGACATGGCCATATGCAAATCAGTCTGACCCTGTGCCTCATGGGAACAGTCCAGCCCAAACTGCCAAGCCATGCCTTCCCTGGACCGGAAACAGGCTTCCTAGGACCGGTTTCTGGCATTTCAGCCGTCTTCAGCCAGGCTTGCTTGAATCCAGTGGCAAAGTGAGCAAGGGACTCACGTCTGAGCATACCCTGCCAACTTAGGGCGAACAAAGCGGTACAAAAGGGGGTGGTGATGGACGGAGCATCAGAACCAATCAAACACTCACAGCCAGTCAAGAGATCTGGGTTTGATCCATCACCGTTCTTTAGCCCACTCTGCCACCCCAGTTCAGACATGGCCATATGCAAATCAGTCTGACCCTGTGCCTCATGGGAACAGTGCAGCCCAAACTGCCAAGCCATGCCTTCCCTGGACCGGAAACAAGCTTCCTAGGACCGGTTTCTGGTATTTCAGCCGTCTTCAGCCAGGCTTGCTTGAATCCAGTGGCAAAGTGAGCAAGGGATTCACTTCTGAGCATACCCTGCCAACTTATGGCGAACAAAGCGGTACAAAAGGGGGTGGTGATGGACGGAGCATCAGAACAAATCAAACACTCAAAGCCAGTCAAGAGATGTGGGTTCGATTCATCACCGTTCTTTAGCCCACTCTGCCACCCCAGTTCAGACATGGCCATATGCAAATCAGTCTGACCCTGTGCCTCATGGGAACAGTCCAGCCCGAACTGCCAAGCCATGCCTTCCCTGGACCGGATACAAGCTTCCTAGGACCGGTTTCTGGTATTTCTGCCGTCTTCAGCCAGGCTTGCTTGAATCCAGTGGCAAAGTGAGCAAGGGACTCACGTCTGAGCATACCCTGCCAACTTATGGCGAACAAAGCGGTACAAAAGGGGGTGGTGATGGACGGAGCATCAGAACCAATCAAACACTCACAACCAGTCAAGAGATCTGGGTTTGATCCATCACCGTTCTTTAGCCCACTCTGCCACCCCAGTTCAGACATGGCCATATGCAAATCAGTCTGACCCTGTGCCTCATGGGAACAGTCCAGCCCGAACTGCCAAGCCATGCCTTTCCTGGACCGGAAACAAGCTTCCTAGGACCGGTTTCTGGCATTTCAGCTGTCTTCAGCCAGGCTTGCTTGAATCCAGTGGCAAAGTGAGCAAGGGACTCACGTCTGAGCATACCCTGCCAACTTATGGCGAACAAAGCGGTACAAAAGGGGGTGGTGATGGATGGAGCATCAGAACCAATCAAACACTCACAGCCAGTGAAGAGATCTCGGTTTGATCCATCACCGTTGTTTAGCCCACTCTGCCACCCCAGTTCAGACATGGCCATATGCAAATCAGTCTGACCCTGTGACTCATAGGAACAGTCCATCCCGAACTGCCAAGCCATGCCTTCCCTGGACCGGAAATAAGTTTCCTAGGACCGGTTTCTGGCATTTCAGCAGTCCTCAGCCAGGCTTGCTTGAATCCAGTGGCAAAGTGAGCAAGGGACTCACGTCTGAGCATACCCTGCCAACTTATGGCGAACAAAGCGGTACAAAAGGGGGTGGTGATGGACGGAGCATCAGAACCAATCAAACACTCACAGCCAGTCAAGAGATCTGGGTTTGATCCATCACCGTTCTTTAGCCCACTCTGCCACCCCAGTTCAGACATGGCCATATGCAAATCAGTCTGACCCTGTGCCTCATAGGAACAGTCCATCCCGAACTGCCAAGCCATGCCTTCCCTGGACCGGAAACAAGCTTCCTAGGACAGGTTTCTGGCATTTCAGCTGTCTTCAGCCAGGCTTGCTTGAATCCAGTGGCAAAGTGAGCAAGGGACTCACGTCTGAGCATACCCTGCCAACTTATGGCGAACAAAGTGGTACAAAAGGGGGTGGTGATGGACGGAGCATAAGAACCAATCAAACACTCAAAGCCAGTCAAGAGATCTGGGTTTTATCCATCACCGTTCTTTAGCCCACTCTGCCGCCCCAGTTCAGACATGGCCATATGCAAATCAGTCTGACCCTGTGCCTCATAGGAACAGTCCATCCCGAACTGCCAAGCCATGCCTTCCCTGGACCGGAAATAAGTTTCCTAGGACCGGTTTCTGGCATTTCAGCAGTCCTCAGCCAGGCTTGCTTGAATCCAGTGGCAAAGTGAGCAAGGGACTCACGTCTGAGCATACCCTGCCAACTTAGGGCGAACAAAGCGGTACAAAAGGGGGTGGTGATGGACGGAGCATCAGAACCAATCAAACACTCAAAGCCAGTCAAGAGATCTGGGTTTGATTCATCACCGTTCTTTAGCCCACTCTGCCACCCCAGTTCAGACATGGCCAAATGCAAATCAGTCTGACCCTGTGCCTCATGGGAACAGTCCAGCCCAAACTGCCAAGCCATGCCTTCCCTGGGCCGGAAACAGGCTTCCTAGGACCGGTTTCTGGTATTTCAGCCGTCTTCAGCCAGGCTTGCTTGAATCCAGTGGCAAAGTGAGCAAGGGACTCACGTCTGAGCATACCCTGCCAACTTATGGCGAACAAAGCGGTACAAAAGGGGGTGGTGATGGACGGAGCATCAGAACCAATCAAACACTCACAGCCAGTCAAGAGATCTGGGTTTGATCCATCACCGTTCTTTAGCCCACTCTGACACCCCAGTTCAGACATGGCCATATGCAAATCAGTCTGACCCTGTGCCTCATGGGAACAGTCCAGCCCGAACTGCCAAGCCATGCCTTTCCTGGACCGGAAACAAGCTTCCTAGGACCGGTTTCTGGCATTTCAGCCGTTTTCAGCCAGGCTTGCTTGAATCCAGTGGCAAAGTGAGCAAGGGAATCACGTCTGAGCATACCCAGCCAACTTATGGCGAACAAAGCGGTACAGAAGGGGGTGGTGATGGACGGAGCATCAGAACCAATCAAACACTCACAGCCAGTCAAGAGATCTGGGTTTGATCCATCACCGTTCTTTAGCCCACTCTGCCACCCCAGTTCAGACATGGCCATATGCAAATCAGTCTGACCCTGTGCCTCATGGGAACAGTGCAGCCCAAACTGCCAAGCCATGCCTTCCCTGGACCGGAAACAAGCTTCCTAGGACCGGTTTCTGGCATTTCAGCCGTCTTCAGCCAGGCTTGCTTGAATCCAGTGGCAAAGTGAGCAAGGGATTCACTTCTGAGCATACCCTGCCAACTTATGGCGAACAAAGCGGTACAAAAGGGGGTGGTGATGGACGGAGCATCAGAACAAATCAAACACTCAAAGCCAGTCAAGAGATGTGGGTTCGATTCATCACCGTTCTTTAGCCCACTCTGCCACCCCAGTTCAGACATGGCCATATGCAAATCAGTCTGACCCTGTGCCTCATGGGAACAGTCCAGCCCGAACTGCCAAGCCATGCCTTCCCTGGACCGGATACAAGCTTCCTAGGACCGGTTTCTGGTATTTCTGCCGTCTTCAGCCAGGCTTGCTTGAATCCAGTGGCAAAGTGAGCAAGGGACTCACGTCTGAGCATACCCTGCCAACTTATGGCGAACAAAGCGGTACAAAAGGGGGTGGTGATGGACGGAGCATCAGAACCAATCAAACACTCACAACCAGTCAAGAGATCTGGGTTTGATCCATCACCGTTCTTTAGCCCACTCTGCCACCCCAGTTCAGACATGGCCATATGCAAATCAGTCTGACCCTGTGCCTCATGGGAACAGTCCAGCCCGAACTGCCAAGCCATGCCTTTCCTGGACCGGAAACAAGCTTCCTAGGACCGGTTTCTGGCATTTCAGCCGTCTTCAGCCAGGCTTGCTTGAATCCAGTGGCAAAGTGAGCAAGGGACTCACGTCTGAGCATACCCTGCCAACTTATGGCGAACAAAGCGGTACAAAAGGGGGTGGTGATGGATGGAGCATCAGAACCAATCAAACACTCACAGCCAGTTAAGAGATCTCGGTTTGATCCATCACCGTTGTTTAGCCCACTCTGCCACCCCAGTTCAGACATGGCCATATGCAAATCAGTCTGACCCTGTGACTCATGGTAACAGTCCAGCCCGAACTGCCAAGCCATGCCTTCCCTGGACCGGAAACCAGCTTCCTAGGACCGGTTTCTGGCATTTCAGCCGTCTTCAGCCAGGCTTGCTTGAATCCAGTGGCAAAGTGAGCAAGGGACTCACGTCTGAGCATACCCTGTCAACTTATGGCGAACAAAGCGGTACAGAAGGGGGTGGTGATGGACGGAGCATCAGAACCAATCAAACACTCACAGCCAGTCAAGAGATCTGGGTTTGATCCATCACCGTTCTTTAGCCCACTCTGCCACCCCAGTTCAGACATGGCCATATGCAAATCAGTCTGACCCTGTGACTCATGGTAACAGTCCAGCCCGAACTGCCAAGCCATGCCTTCCCTGGACCGGAAACAAGCTTCCTAGGACCGGTTTCTGGTATTTCAGCCGTCTTCAGCCAGGCTTGCTTGAATCCAGTGGCAAAGTGAGCAAGGGACTCACGTCTGAGCATACCCTGCCAACTTATGGCGAACAAAGCGGTACAGAAGGGGTGGTGATGGACGGAGCATCAGAAGCAATCAAACACTCACAGCCAGTCAAGAGATCTGGGTTTGATCCATCACCGTTCTTTAGCCCACTCTGCCACCCCAGTTCAGACATGGCCATATGCAAATCAGTCTGACCCTGTGCCTCATGGGAACAGTCCAGCCCGAACTGCCAAGGCATGCCTTCCCTGGACCGGAAACAAGCTTCCTAGGACCGGTTTCTGGCATTTCAGCCGTCTTCAGCCAGGCTTGCTTGAATCCAGTGGCAAAGTGAGCAAGGGACTCACGTCTGAGCATACCCTGCCAATTTATGGCAAACAAAGCGGTACAAAAGGGGGTGGTGATGGACGGAGCATCAGAACCAATCAAACACTCACAGCCCGTCAAGAGATCTGGGTTTGATCCATCACCGTTCTTTAGCCCACTCTGCCACCCCAGTTCAGACATGGCCATATGCAAATCAGTCTGACTCTGTGCCTCATGGGAACAGTCCAGCCCGAACTGCCAAGCCATGCCTTCCCTGGACCGGAAACAAGCTTCCTAGGACCGGTTTCTGGCATTTCAGCCGTCTTCAGCCAGGCTTGCTTGAATCCAGTGGCAAAGTGAGCAAGGGACTCACATCTGAGCATACCCTGCCAACTTATGGCGAACAAAGTGGTACAAAAGGGGGTGGTGATGGACGGAGCATCAGAACCAATCAAACACTCACAGCCAGTCAAGAGATCTGGGTTTGATCCATCACCGTCCTTTAGCCCACTCTGCCACCCCAGTTCAGACATGGCCATATGCAAATCAGTCTGACCCTGTGCCTCATGGGAACAGTCCAGCCCAAACTGCCAAGCCATGCCTTCCCTGGACCGGAAACAGGCTTCCTAGGACCGGTTTCTGGCATTTCAGCCGTCTTCAGCCAGGCTTGCTTGAATCCAGTGGCAAAGTGAGCAAGGGACTCACGTCTGAGCATACCCTGCCAACTTAGGGCGAACAAAGCGGTACAAAAGGGGGTGGTGATGGACGGAGCATCAGAACCAATCAAACACTCAAAGCCAGTCAAGAGATCTGGGTTTGATTCATCACCGTTCTTTAGCCCACTCTGCCACCCCAGTTCAGACATGGCCAAATGCAAATCAGTCTGACCCTGTGCCTCATGGGAACAGTCCAGCCCAAACTGCCAAGCCATGCCTTCCCTGGACCGGAAACAGGCTTCCTAGGACCGGTTTCTGGTATTTCAGCCGTCTTCAGCCAGGCTTGCTTGAATCCAGTGGCAAAGTGAGCAAGGGACTCACGTCTGAGCATACCCTGCCAACTTATGGCGAACAAAGCGGTACAAAAGGGGGTGGTGATGGACGGAGCATCAGAACCAATCAAACACTCACAGCCAGTCAAGAGATCTGGGTTTGATCCATCACCGTTCTTTAGCCCACTCTGACACCCCAGTTCAGACATGGCCATATGCAAATCAGTCTGACCCTGTGCCTCATGGGAACAGTCCAGCCCGAACTGCCAAGCCATGCCTTTCCTGGACCGGAAACAAGCTTCCTAGGACCGGTTTCTGGCATTTCAGCCGTTTTCAGCCAGGCTTGCTTGAATCCAGTGGCAAAGTGAGCAAGGGAATCACGTCTGAGCATACCCAGCCAACTTATGGCGAACAAAGCGGTACAGAAGGGGGTGGTGATGGACGGAGCATCAGAACCAATCAAACACTCACAGCCAGTCAAGAGATCTGGGTTTGATCCATCACCGTTCTTTAGCCCACTCTGCCACCCCAGTTCAGACATGGCCATATGCAAATCAGTCTGACCCTGTGCCTCATGGGAACAGTGCAGCCCAAACTGCCAAGCCATGCCTTCCCTGGACCGGAAACAAGCTTCCTAGGACCGGTTTCTGGCATTTCAGCCGTCTTCAGCCAGGCTTGCTTGAATCCAGTGGCAAAGTGAGCAAGGGATTCACTTCTGAGCATACCCTGCCAACTTATGGCGAACAAAGCGGTACAAAAGGGGGTGGTGATGGACGGAGCATCAGAACAAATCAAACACTCAAAGCCAGTCAAGAGATGTGGGTTCGATTCATCACCGTTCTTTAGCCCACTCTGCCACCCCAGTTCAGACATGGCCATATGCAAATCAGTCTGACCCTGTGCCTCATGGGAACAGTCCAGCCCGAACTGCCAAGCCATGCCTTCCCTGGACCGGATACAAGCTTCCTAGGACCGGTTTCTGGTATTTCTGCCGTCTTCAGCCAGGCTTGCTTGAATCCAGTGGCAAAGTGAGCAAGGGACTCACGTCTGAGCATACCCTGCCAACTTATGGCGAACAAAGCGGTACAAAAGGGGGTGGTGATGGACGGAGCATCAGAACCAATCAAACACTCACAACCAGTCAAGAGATCTGGGTTTGATCCATCACCGTTCTTTAGCCCACTCTGCCACCCCAGTTCAGACATGGCCATATGCAAATCAGTCTGACCCTGTGCCTCATGGGAACAGTCCAGCCGGAACTGCCAAGCCATGCCTTTCCTGGACCGGAAACAAGCTTCCTAGGACCGGTTTCTGGCATTTCAGCCGTCTTCAGCCAGGCTTGCTTGAATCCAGTGGCAAAGTGAGCAAGGGACTCACGTCTGAGCATACCCTGCCAACTTATGGCGAACAAAGCGGTACAAAAGGGGGTGGTGATGGATGGAGCATCAGAACCAATCAAACACTCACAGCCAGTTAAGAGATCTCGGTTTGATCCATCACCGTTGTTTAGCCCACTCTGCCACCCCAGTTCAGACATGGCCATATGCAAATCAGTCTGACCCTGTGCCTCATGGGAACAGTCCAGCCCGAACTGCCAAGCCATGCCTTCCCTGGACCGGAAACCAGCTTCCTAGGACCGGTTTCTGGCATTTCAGCCGTCTTCAGCCAGGCTTGCTTGAATCCAGTGGCAAAGTGAGCAAGGGACTCACGTCTGAGCATACCCTGTCAACTTATGGCGAACAAAGCGGTACAGAAGGGGGTGGTGATGGACGGAGCATCAGAACCAATCAAACACTCACAGCCAGTCAAGAGATCTGGGTTTGATCCATCACCGTTCTTTAGCCCACTCTACCACCCCAGTTCAGACATGGCCATATGCAAATCAGTCTGACCCTGCGCCTCATGGGAACAGTCCAGCCCGAACTGTCAAGCCATGCCTTCCCTGGACCGGAAACAAGCTTCCTAGGTCCAGTTTCTGGCATTTCAGCCGTCTTCAGCCAGGCTTGCTTGAATCCAGTGGCAAAGTGAGCAAGGGACTCACGTCTGAGCATACCCTGCCAACTTATGGCGAACAAAGCGGTACAAAAGGGGGTGGTGATGGACGGAGCATCAGAACCAATCAAACACTCACAGCCAGTCAAGAGATCTGGGTTTGATCCATCACCGTTCTTTTGCCCACTCTGCCACCCCAGTTCAGACATGGCCATATGCAAATCAGTCTGACCCTCTGCCTCATGGGAACAGTCCAGCCCGAACTGCCAAGCCATGCCTTTCCTGGACCGGAAACAAGCTTCCTAGGACCGGTTTCTGGCATTTCAGCCGTCTTCAGCCAGGCTTGCTTGAATCCAGTGGCAAAGTGAGCAAGGACTCACGTCTGAGCATACCCTGCCAACTTATGGCGAACAAAGCGGTACAGAAGGGGGTGGTGATGGACGGAGCATCAGAACCAATCAAACACTCACAGCCAGTCAAGAGATCTGGGTTTGATCCATCACCGTTCTTTAGCCCACTCTACCACCCCAGTTCAGACATGGCCATATGCAAATCAGTCTGACCCTGTGCCTCATGGGAACAGTCCAGCCCGAACTGCCAAGCCATGCCTTCCCTGGACCGGAAACAAGATTCCTAGGACCGGTTTCTGGCATTTCAGCCGTCTTCAGCCAGGCTTGCGTGAATCCAGTGGCAAAGTGAGCAAGGGACTCACGTCTGAGCATACCCCGCCAACTTATGGCGAACAAGGCGGTACAAAAGGGGGTGGTGATGGACGGAGCATCAGAACCAATCAAACACTCACAGCCAGTCAAGAGATCTGGGTTTGATCCATCACCGTTCTTTAGCCCACTCTGCCTCCCCAGTTCAGACATGGCCATATGCAAATCAGTCTGACCCTGTGCCTCATGGGAACAGTCCAGCCCGAACTGCCAAGCCATGCCTTCCCTGGACCGGAAACAAACTTCCTAGGACCGGTTTCTGGCATTTCAGCCGTCTTCAGCCAGGCTTGCTTGAATCCAGTGGCAAAGTGAGCAAGGGACTCACGTCCGAGCATACGCTGCCAACTTATGGCGAACAAAGCGGAACGGGAAGGGGGTGGTGATGGACGGAGAATCAGAACCAATCAAACACTCACAGCCAGTCAAGATATCTGGGTTTTATCCATCACCGTTCTTTAGCCCACTCTGCCACCCCAGTTCAGACATGGCCATATGCAAATCAGTCTGACCCTGTGCCTCATGGGAACAGTCCAGCCCGAACTGCCAAGCCATGCCTTCCCTGGACCGGAAACAAGCTTCCTAGAACCGGATTCTGGCATTTCAGCCGTCTTCAGCCAGGCTTGCTTGAATCCAGTGGCAAAGTGAGCAAGGGACCAACGTCTGAGCATACCCTGCCAACTTATGGCGAACAAAGCGGTACAGAAGGGGGTGGTGATGGACGGAGCATCAGAACCAATCAAACACTCACATCCAGTCAAGATATCTGGGTTTTATCCATCACCGTTCTTTAGCCCACTCTGCCACCCCAGTTCAGACATGGCCATATGCAAATCAGTCTGACCCTGTGCCTCATGGGAACAGTGCAGCCCAAACTGCCAAGCCATGCCTTCCCTGGACCGGAAACAAGCTTCCTAGGACCGGTTTCTGGCATTTCAGCCATCTTCAGCCAGGCTTGCTTGAATCCAGTGGCAAAGTGAGCAAGGGATTCACTTCTGAGCATACCCTGCCAACTTATGGCGAACAAAGCGGTACAAAAGGGGGTGGTGATGGACGGAGCATCAGAACAAATCAAACACTCAAAGCCAGTCAAGAGATGTGGGTTCGATTCATCACCGTTCTTTAGCCCACTCTGCCACCCCAGTTCAGACATGGCCATATGCAAATCAGTCTGACCCTGTGCCTCATGGGAACAGTCCAGCCCGAACTGCCAAGCCATGCCTTCCCTGGACCGGATACAAGCTTCCTAGGACCGGTTTCTGGTATTTCTGCCGTCTTCAGCCAGGCTTGCTTGAATCCAGTGGCAAAGTGAGCAAGGGACTCACGTCTGAGCATACCCTGCCAACTTATGGCGAACAAAGCGGTACAAAAGGGGGTGGTGATGGACGGAGCATCAGAACCAATCAAACACTCACAACCAGTCAAGAGATCTGGGTTTGATCCATCACCGTTCTTTAGCCCACTCTGCCACCCCAGTTCAGACATGGCCATATGCAAATCAGTCTGACCCTGTGCCTCATGGGAACAGTCCAGCCGGAACTGCCAAGCCATGCCTTTCCTGGACCGGAAACAAGCTTCCTAGGACCGGTTTCTGGCATTTCAGCCGTCTTCAGCCAGGCTTGCTTGAATCCAGTGGCAAAGTGAGCAAGGGACTCACGTCTGAGCATACCCTGCCAACTTATGGCGAACAAAGCGGTACAAAAGGGGGTGGTGATGGATGGAGCATCAGAACCAATCAAACACTCACAGCCAGTTAAGAGATCTCGGTTTGATCCATCACCGTTGTTTAGCCCACTCTGCCACCCCAGTTCAGACATGGCCATATGCAAATCAGTCTGACCCTGTGCCTCATGGGAACAGTCCAGCCCGAACTGCCAAGCCATGCCTTCCCTGGACCGGAAACCAGCTTCCTAGGACCGGTTTCTGGCATTTCAGCCGTCTTCAGCCAGGCTTGCTTGAATCCAGTGGCAAAGTGAGCAAGGGACTCACGTCTGAGCATACCCTGTCAACTTATGGCGAACAAAGCGGTACAGAAGGGGGTGGTGATGGACGGAGCATCAGAACCAATCAAACACTCACAGCCAGTCAAGAGATCTGGGTTTGATCCATCACCGTTCTTTAGCCCACTCTACCACCCCAGTTCAGACATGGCCATATGCAAATCAGTCTGACCCTGCGCCTCATGGGAACAGTCCAGCCCGAACTGTCAAGCCATGCCTTCCCTGGACCGGAAACAAGCTTCCTAGGTCCAGTTTCTGGCATTTCAGCCGTCTTCAGCCAGGCTTGCTTGAATCCAGTGGCAAAGTGAGCAAGGGACTCACGTCTGAGCATACCCTGCCAACTTATGGCGAACAAAGCGGTACAAAAGGGGGTGGTGATGGACGGAGCATCAGAACCAATCAAACACTCACAGCCAGTCAAGAGATCTGGGTTTGATCCATCACCGTTCTTTAGCCCACTCTACCACCCCAGTTCAGACATGGCCATATGCAAATCAGTCTGACCCTGTGCCTCATGGGAACAGTCCAGCCCGAACTGCCAAGCCATGCCTTCCCTGGACCGGAAACAAGATTCCTAGGACCGGTTTCTGGCATTTCAGCCGTCTTCAGCCAGGCTTGCGTGAATCCAGTGGCAAAGTGAGCAAGGGACTCACGTCTGAGCATACCCCGCCAACTTATGGCGAACAAGGCGGTAAAAAAGGGGGTGGTGATGGACGGAGCATCAGAACCAATCAAACACTCACAGCCAGTCAAGAGATCTGGGTTTGATCCATCACCGTTCTTTAGCCCACTCTGCCACCCCAGTTCAGACATGGCCATATGCAAATCAGTCTGACCCTGTGCCTCATGGGAACAGTCCAGCCCGAACTGCCAAGCCATGCCTTCCCTGGACCGGAAACAAGCTTCCTAGGACCGGTTTCTGGCATTTCAGCCGTCTTCAGCCAGGCTTGCTTGAATCCAGTGGCAAAGTGAGCAAGGGACTCACGTCTGAGCATACCCTGCCAATT
Organism: Triturus cristatus; assembly: GCF_964204655.1. NCBI lineage: Eukaryota > Metazoa > Chordata > Amphibia > Caudata > Salamandridae > Triturus > Triturus cristatus. Next base: position 621,278,597 of record NC_140579.1, on the reverse strand, counting down.
TATGGCGAACAAAGCGGTACAGAAGGGGGTGGTGATGGACGGAGCATCAGAACCAATCAAACACTCACAGCCAGTCAAGAGATCTGGGTTTGATCCATCACCGTTCTTTAGCCCACTCTGCCACCCCAGTTCAGACATGGCCATATGCAAATCAGTCTGACCCTGTGCCTCATGGGAACAGTCCAGCCCGAACTGCCAAGCCATGCCTTCCCTGGACCGGAAACAAGCTTCCTAGGACCGGTTTCTGGCATTTCAGCTGTTTTCAGCCACGCTTGCTTGAATCCAGTGGCAAAGTGAGCAAGGGAATCACGTCTGAGCACACCCAGCCAACTTATGGCGAACAAAGCGGTACAGAAGGGGGTGGTGATGGACGGAGCATCAGAACCAATCAAACACTCACAGCCAGGCAAGAGATCTGGGTTTGATCCATCACCGTTCTTTAGCCCACTCTGCCACCCCAGTTCAGACATGGCCATATGCAAATCAGTCTGACCCTGTGCCTCATGGGAACAGTGCAGCCCAAACTGCCAAGCCATGCCTTCCCTGGACTGGAAACAAGCTTCCTAGGACCGGTTTCTGGCATTTCAGCCGTCTTCAGCCAGGCTTGCTTGAATCCAGTGGCAAAGTGAGCAAGGGATTCACTTCTGAGCATACCCTGCCAACTTATGGCGAACAAAGCGGTACAAAAGGGGGTGGTGATGGACGGAGCATCAGAACAAATCAAACACTCAAAGCCAGTCAAGAGATGTGCGTTCGATTCATCACCGTTCTTTAGCCCACTCTGCCACCCCAGTTCAGACATGGCCATATGCAAATCAGTCTGACCCTGTGCCTCATGGGAACAGTCCAGCCCGAACTGCCAAGCCATGCCTTCCCTGGACCGGATACAAGCTTCCTAGGACCGGTTTCTGGTATTTCTGCCGTCTTCAGCCAGGCTTGCTTGAATCCAGTGGCAAAGTGAGCAAGGGACTCACGTCTGAGCATACCCTGCCAACTTATGGCGAACAAAGCGGTACAAAAGGGGGTGGTGATGGACGGAGCATCAGAACCAATCAAACACTCACAACCAGTCAAGAGATCTGGGTTTGATCCATCACCGTTCTTTAGCCCACTCTGCCACCCCAGTTCAGACATGGCCATATGCAAATCAGTCTGACCCTGTGCCTCATGGGAACAGTCCAGCCCGAACTGCCAAGCCATGCCTTTCCTGGACCGGAAACAAGCTTCCTCGGACCGGTTTCTGGCATTTCAGCCGTCTTCAGCCAGGCTTGCTTGAATCCAGTGGCAAAGTGAGCAAGGGACTCACGTCTGAGCATACCCTGCCAACTTATGGCGAACAAAGCGGTACAAAAGGGGGTGGTGATGGATGGAGCATCAGAACCAATCAAACACTCACAGCCAGTTAAGAGATCTCGGTTTGATCCATCACCGTTGTTTAGCCCACTCTGCAACCCCAGTTCAGACATGGCCATATGCAAATCAGTCTGACCCTGTGCCTCATGGGAACAGTCCAGCCCGAACTGCCAAGCCATGCCTTCCCTGGACGGAAACCAGCTTCCTAGGACCGGTTTCTGGCATTTCAGCCGTATTCAGCCAGGCTGGCTTGAATCCAGTGGCAAAGTGAGCAAGGGACTCACGTCTGAGCATACCCTGTCAACTTATGGCGAACAAAGCGGTACAGAAGGGGGTGGTGATGGACGGAGCATCAGAACCAATCAAACACTCACAGCCAGTTAAGAGATCTGGGTTTGATCCATCACCGTTCTTTAGCCCACTCTACCACCCCAGTTCAGACATGGCCATATGCAAATCAGTCTGACCCTGTGCCTCATGGGAACAGTCCAGCCCGAACTGCCAAGCCATGCCTTCCCTGGACCAGAAACAAGCTTCCTAGGACCGGTTTCTGGCATTTCAGCCGTCTTCAGCCAGGCTTGCTTGAATCCAGTGGCAAAGTGAGCAAGGGACTCACGTCTGAGCATACCCTGCCAACTTATGGCGAACAAAGCGGTACAGAAGGGGGTGGTGATGGAAGGAGCATCAGAACCAATCAAACACTCACAGCCAGTCAAGAGATCTGGGTTTGATCCATCACCGTTCTTTAGCCCACTCTACCACCCCAGTTCAGACATGGCCATATGCAAATCAGTCTGACCCTGTGCCTCATGGGAACAGTCCAGCCCGAACTGCCAGGCCATGCCTTCCCTGGACCGGAAACAAGCTTCCTAGGTCCAGTTTCTGGCATTTCAGCCATCTTCAGCCAGGCTTGCTTGAATCCAGTGGCAAAGTGAGCATGGGACTCACGTCTGAGCATACCCTGCCAACTTATGGCGAACAAAGTGGTACAGAAGGGGGTGGTGATGGACGGAACATCAGAACCAATTAAACACTCACAGCCAGTCAAGAGATCTGGGTTTGATCCATCACCGTTCTTTAGCCCACTCTGCCACCCCAGTTCAGACATGGCCATATGCAAATCAGTCTGACCCTGTGCCTCATGGGAACAGTCCAGCCCGAACTGCCAAGCCATGCCTTCCCTGGACCGGAAACAAACTTCCTAGGACCGGTTTCTGGCATTTCAGCCGTCTTCAGCCAGGCTTGCTTGAATCCAGTGGCAAAGTGAGCAAGGGACTCACGTCTGAGCATACGCTGCCAACTTATGGCGAACAAAGCGGTACAGAAGGGGGTGGTGATGGACGGAGCATCAGAACCAATCAAACACTCACAGCCAGTCAAGATATCTGGGTTTTATCCGTCACCGTTCTTTAGCCCACTCTGCCACCCCAGTTCAGACATGGCCATATGCAAATCAGTCTGACCCTCTACCTCATGGGAACAGTCCAGCCCGAACTGCCAAGCCATGCCTTCCCTGGACCGGAAACAAGCTTCCTAGGACCAGTTTCTGGAATTTCAGCCGTCTTCAGCCAGGCTTGCTTGAATCCAGTGGCACAGTGAGCAAGGGACTCACGTCTGAGCATACCCTGCCAACTTATGGCGAACGAAGCGGTAAAGAAGGGGGTGGTGATGGACGGAGCATCAGAACCAATCAAACACTCACAGCCAGTCAAGAGATCTGGGTTTGATCCATCACCGTTCTTTAGCCCACTCTGCCACCCCAGTTCAGACATGGCCATATGCAAATCAGTCTGACCCTGTGCCTCATGGGAACAGTCCAGCCCGAACTGCCAAGCCATGCCTTCCCTGGACCGGAAACAAGCTTCCTAGGACCGGTTTCTGGCATTTCAGCCGTCTTCAGCCAGGCTTGCTTGAATCCAGTGGCAAAGTGAGCAAGGGACTCACGTCTGAGCATACCCTGCCAATTTATGGCGAACAAAGCGGTACAGAAGGGGGTGGTGATGGACGGAGCATCAGAACCAATCAAACACTCACAGCCAGTCAAGAGATCTGGGTTTGATCCATCACCGTTCTTTAGCCCACTCTGCCACCCCAGTTCAGACATGGCCATATGCAAATCAGTCTGACCCTGTGCCTCATGGGAACAGTCCAGCCCGAACTGCCAAGCCATGCCTTCCCTGGACCGGAAACAAGCTTCCTAGGACCGGTTTCTGGCATTTCAGCCGTTTTCAGCCACGCTTGCTTGAATCCAGTGGCAAAGTGAGCAAGGGAATCACGTCTGAGCATACCCAGCCAACTTATGGCGAACAAAGCGGTACAGAAGGGGGTGGTGATGGACGGAGCATCAGAACCAATCAAACACTCACAGCCAGTCAAGAGATCTGGGTTTGATCCATCACCGTTCTTTAGCCCACTCTGCCACCCCAGTTCAGACATGGCCATATGCAAATCAGTCTGACCCTGTGCCTCATGGGAACAGTCCAGCCCAAACTGCCACGCCATGCCTTCCCTGGACCGGAAACAAGCTTCCTAGGACCGGTTTCTGGCATTTCAGCCATCTTCAGCCAGGCTTGCTTGAATCCAGTGGCAAAGTGAACAAGGGACTCACGTCTGAGCATACCCTGCCAACTTATGGCGAACAAAGCGGTACAAAAGGGGGTGGTGATGGACGGAGCATCAGAACAAATCAAACACTCAAAGCCAGTCAAGAGATCTGGGTTCGATTCATCACCGTTCTTTAGCCCACTCTGCCACCCCAGTTCAGACATGGCCATATGCAAATCAGTCTGACCCTGTGCCTCATGGGAACAGTCCAGCCCGAACTGCCAAGCCATGCCTTCCCTGGACCGGATACAAGCTTCCTAGGACCGGTTTCTGGTATTTCTGCCGTCTTCAACCAGGCTTGCTTGAATCCAGTGGCAAAGTGAGCAACGGACTCACGTCTGAGCATACCCTGCCAACTTATGGCGAACAAAGCGGTACAAAAGGGGGTGGTGATGGACGGAGCATCAGAACCAATCAAACACTCACAGCCAGTCAGGAGATCTGGGTTTGATCCATCACCGTTCTTTAGCCCACTCTGCCACCCCAGTTCAGACATGGCCATATGCAAATCAGTCTGACCCTGTGCCTCATGGGAACAGTCCAGCCCGAACTGCCAAGCCATGCCTTTCCTGGACCGGAAACAAGCTTCCTAGGACCGGTTTCTGGCATTTCAGCCGCCTTCAGCCAGGCTTGCTTGAATCCAGTGGCAAAGTGAGCAAGGGACTCACGTCTGAGCATACCCTGCCAACTTATGGCGAACAAAGCGGTACAAAAGGGGGTGGTGATGGATGGAGCATCAGAACCAATCAAACACTCACAGCCAGTTAAGAGATCTAGGTTTGATCCATCACCGTTGTTTAGCCCACTCTGCCACCCCAGTTCAGACATGGTCATATGCAAATCAGTCTGACCCTGTGCCTCATGGGAACAGTCCAGCCCGAACTGCCAAGCCATGCCTTCCCTGGACCGGAAACAAGCTTCCTAGGACCGGTTTCTGGCATTTCAGCCGTCTTCAGCCAGGCTTGCTTGAATCCAGTGGCAAAGTGAGCAAGGGACTCACGTCTGAGCATACCCTGCCAACTTATGGCGAACAAAGCGGTACAGAAGGGGGTGGTGATGGACGGAGCATCAGAACCAATCAAACACTCACAGCCAGTCAAGAGATCTGGGTTTGATCCATCACCGTTCTTTAGCCCACTCTACCACCCCAGTTCAGACATGGCCATATGCAAATCAGTCTGACCCTGCGCCTCATGGGAACAGTCCAGCCCGAACTGCCAAGCCATGCCTTCCCTGGACCGGAAACAAGCTTCCTAGGTCCAGTTTCTGGCATTTCAGCCGTCTTCAGCCAGGCTTGCTTGAATCCAGTGGCAAAGTGAGCAAGGGACTCACGTCTGAGCATACCCTGCCAACTTATGGCGAACAAAGCGGTACAGAAGGGGATGGTGATGGACGGAACATCAGAACCAATCAAACACTCACAGCCAGTCAAGAGATCTGGGTTTGATCCATCACCGTTCTTTAGCCCACACTGCCACCCCAGTTCAGACATGGCCATATGCAAATCAGTCTGACCCTGTGCCTCATGGGAACAGTCCAGCCCGAACTGCCAAGCCATGCCTTCCCTGGACCGGAAACAAGCTTGCTAGGTCCGGTTTCTGGCATTTCAGCCGTCTTCAGCCAGGCATGCTTGAATTCAGTGGCAAAGTGAGCAAGGGACTCACGTCTGAGCATACCCTGCCAACTTATGGCGAACAAAGCGGTACAGAAGGGGGTGGTGATGGACGGAGCATCAGAACCAATCAAACACTCACAGCCAGTCAAGAGATCTGGGTTTGATCCATCACCGTTCTTTAGCCTACTCTGCCACCCCAGTTCAGACATGGCCATATGCAAATCAGTCTGACCCTGTGCCTCATGGGAACAGTCCAGCCCAAACTGCCAAGCCATGCCTTCCCTGGACCGGAAACAAGCTTCCTAGGACCGGTTTCTGGCATTTCAGCCGTCTTCAGCCAGGCTTGCTTGAATCCAGTGGCAAAGTGAGCAAGGGATTCACTTCTGAGCATACCCTGCCAACTTATGGCGAACAAAGCGGTACAAAAGGGGGTGGTGATGGACGGAGCATCAGAACCAATCAAACACTCACAGCCAGTCAATAGATCTGGGTTTTATCCATCACCGTTCTTTAGCCCACTCTGCCACCCCAGTTCAGACATGGCCATATGCAAATCAGTCTGACCCTGTGCCTCATAGGAACAGTCCAGCCGGAACTGCCAAGCCATGCCTTCCCTGGACCGGAAACAAGCTTCCTAGGACCGGTTTCTGGCATTTCAGCCATCTTCAGCCAGGCTTGCTTGAATCCAGTGGCAAAGTGAGCAAGGGACTCACGTCTGAGCATACCCTGCCAACTTATGGCGAACAAAGCGGTACAAAAGGGGGTGGTGATGGACGGAGCATCAGAACAAATCAAACACTCAAAGCCAGTCAAGAGATCTGGGTTCGATTCATCACCGTTCTTTAGCCCACTCTGCCACCCCAGTTCAGACATGGCCATATGCAAATCAGTCTGACCCTGTGCCTCATGGGAACAGTCCAGCCCGAACTGCCAAGCCATGCCTTCCCTGGACCGGATACAAGCTTCCTAGGACCGGTTTCTGGTATTTCTGCCGTCTTCAGCCAGGCTTGCTTGAATCCAGTGGCAAAGTGAGCAAGGGACTCACGTCTGAGCATACCCTGCCAACTTATGGCGAACAAAGCGGTACAAAAGTGGGTGGTGATGGACGGAGCATCAGAACCAATCAAACACTCACAGCCAGTCAAGAGATCTGGGTTTGATCCATCACCGTTCTTTAGCCCACTCTGCCACCCCAGTTCAGACATGGCCATATGCAAATCAGTCTGACCCTGTGCCTCATGGGAACAGTCCAGCCCGAACTGCCAAGCCATGCCTTTCCTGGACCGGAAACAAGCTTCCTAGGACCGGTTTCTGGCATTTCAGCCGTCTTCAGCCAGGCTTGCTTGAATCCAGTGGCAAAGTGAGCAAGGGACTCACGTCTGAGCATACCCTGCCAACTTATGGTGAACAAAGCGGTACAGAAGGGGATGGTGATGGACGGAACATCAGAACCAATCAAACACTCACAGCCAGTCAAGAGATCTGGGTTTGATCTATCACAGTTCTTTAGCCCACACTGCCACCCCAGTTCAGACATGGCCATATGCAAATCAGTCTGACCCTGTGCCTCATGGGAACAGTCCAGCCCGAACTGCCAAGCCATGCCTTCCCTGGACCGGAAACAAGCTTGCTAGGTCCGGTTTCTGGCATTTCAGCCGTCTTCAGCCAGGCATGCTTGAATTCAGTGGCAAAGTGAGCAAGGGACTCACGTCTGAGCATACCCTGCCAACTTATGGCGAACAAAGCGGTACAAAAGGGGGTGATGATGGACGGAGCATCAGAAACAATCAAACACTCAAAGCCAGTCAAGAGATCTGGGTTTGATTCATCACCGTTCTTTAGCCCACTCTGCCACCCCAGTTCAGACATGGCCATATGCAAATCAGTCTGACCCTGTGCCTCATGGGAACAGTCCAGCCCGAACTGCCAAGCCATGCCTTCCCTGGACCGGAAACAAGCTTCCTACGACCGGTTTCTGGTATTCCAGCCGTCTTCAGCCAGGCTTGCTTGAATCCAGTGGCAAAGTGAGCAAGGGACTCACGTCTGAGCATACCCTGCCAACTTATGGCGAACAAAGCGGTACAAAAGGGGGTGGTGATGGACGGAGCATCAGAACCAATCAAACACTCACAGCCAGTCAAGAGATCTGGGTTTGATCCATCACCGTTCTTTAGCCCACTCTGCCACCCCAGTTCAGACATGGCCATATGCAAATCAGTCTGACCCTCTGCCTCATGGGAACAGTCCAGCCCGAACTGCCAAGCCAAGCCTTTCCTGGACCGGAAACAAGCTTCCTAGGACCGGTTTCTGGCATTTCAGCCATCTTCAGCCAGGCTTGCTTGAATCCAGTGGCAAAGTGAGCAAGGGACTCACGTCTGAGCATACCCTGCCAACTTATGGCGAACAAAGCGGTACAAAAGGGGGTGGTGATGGATGGAGCATCAGAACCAATCAAACACTCACAGCCAGTCAAGAGATCTGGGTTTGATCCATCACCGTTCTTTAGCCCACTCTGCCACCCCAGTTCAGACATGGCCATATGCAAATCAGTCTGACCCTGCGCCTCATGGGAACAGTCCAGCCCGAACTGCCAAGCCATGCCTTCCCTGGACCGGAAACAAGCTTCCTAGGTCCAGTTTCTGGCATTTCAGCCGTCTTCAGCCAGGCTTGCTTGAATCCAGTGGCAAAGTGAGCAAGGGACTCACGTCTGAGCATACCCTGCCAACTTATGGTGAACAAAGCGGTACAGAAGGGGATGGTGATGGACGGAACATCAGAACCAATCAAACACTCACAGCCAGTCAAGAGATCTGGGTTTGATCTATCACAGTTCTTTAGCCCACACTGCCACCCCAGTTCAGACATGGCCATATGCAAATCAGTCTGACCCTGTGCCTCATGGGAACAGTCCAGCCCGAACTGCCAAGCCATGCCTTCCCTGGACCGGAAACAAGCTTGCTAGGTCCGGTTTCTGGCATTTCAGCCGTCTTCAGCCAGGCATGCTTGAATTCAGTGGCAAAGTGAGCAAGGGACTCACGTCTGAGCATACCCTGCCAACTTATGGCGAACAAAGCGGTACAAAAGGGGGTGGTGATGGACGGAGCATCAGAAACAATCAAACACTCAAAGCCAGTCAAGAGATCTGGGTTTGATTCATCACCGTTCTTTAGCCCACTCTGCCACCCCAGTTCAGACATGGCCATATGCAAATCAGTCTGACCCTGTGCCTCATGGGAACAGTCCAGCCCGAACTGCCAAGCCATGCCTTCCCTGGACCGGAAACAAGCTTCCTACGACCGGTTTCTGGTATTCCAGCCGTCTTCAGCCAGGCTTGCTTGAATCCAGTGGCAAAGTGAGCAAGGGACTCACGTCTGAGCATACCCTGCCAACTTATGGCGAACAAAGCGGTACAAAAGGGGGTGGTGATGGACGGAGCATCAGAACCAATCAAACACTCACAGCCAGTCAAGAGATCTGGGTTTGATCCATCACCGTTCTTTAGCCCACTCTGCCACCCCAGTTCAGACATGGCCATATGCAAATCAGTCTGACCCTCTGCCTCATGGGAACAGTCCAGCCCGAACTGCCAAGCCATGCCTTTCCTGGACCGGAAACAAGCTTCCTAGGACCGGTTTCTGGCATTTCAGCCATCTTCAGCCAGGCTTGCTTGAATCCAGTGGCAAAGTGAGCAAGGGACTCACGTCTGAGCATACCCTGCCAACTTATGGCGAACAAAGCGGTACAAAAGGGGGTGGTGATGGATGGAGCATCAGAACCAATCAAACACTCACAGCCAGTTAAGAGATCTGGGTTTGATCCATCACAGTTCTTTAGCCCACTCTGCCACCCCAGTTCAGACATGGCCATATGCAAATCAGTCTGACCCTGTGCCTCATGGGAACAGTCCAGCCTGAACTGCCAAACCATGCCTTCCCTGGACCAGAAACAAGCTTCCTAGGACCGGTTTCTGGCATTTCAGCCGTCTTCAGCCAGGCTTGCTTGAATCCAGTGGCAAAGTGAGCAAGGGACTCACGTCTGAGCATACCCTGCCAACTTATGGCGAACAAAGCGGTACAAAAGGGTGTGGTGATGGATGGAGCATCAGAACCAATCAAACACTCACAGCCAGTTAAGAGATCTAGGTTTGATCCATCATCGTTGTTTAGCCCACTCTGCCACCCCAGTTCAGACATGGCCATATGCAAATCAGTCTGACCCTGTGCCTCATGGGAACAGTCCAGCCCGAACTGCCAAGCCATGCCTTCCCTGGACCGGAAACAAGCTTCCTAGGACCGGTTTCTGGCATTTCAGCCGTCTTCAGCCAGGCTTGCTTGAATCCAGTGGCAAAGTGAGCAAAGGACTCACGTCTGAGCATACCCTGCCAACTTATGGCGAACAAAGCGGTACAGAAGGGGGTGGTGATGGACGGAGCATCAGAACCAATCAAACACTCACAGCCAGTCAAGAGATCTGGGTTTGATCCATCACCGTTCTTTAGCCCACTCTACCACCCCAGTTCAGACATGGCCATATGCAAATCAGTCTGACCCTGCGCCTCATGGGAACAGTCCAGCCCGAACTGCCAAGCCATGCCTTCCCTGGACCGGAAACAAGCTTCCTACGACCGGTTTCTGGTATTCCAGCCGTCTTCAGCCAGGCTTGCTTGAATCCAGTGGCAAAGTGAGCAAGGGACTCACGTCTGAGCATACCCTGCCAACTTATGGCGAACAAAGCGGTACAAAAGGGGGTGGTGATGGACGGAGCATCAGAACCAATCAAACACTCACAGCCAGTCAAGAGATCTGGGTTTGATCCATCACCGTTCTTTAGCCCACTCTGCCACCCCAGTTCAGACATGGCCATATGCAAATCAGTCTGACCCTCTGCCTCATGGGAACAGTCCAGCCCGAACTGCCAAGCCATGCCTTTCCTGGACCGGAAACAAGCTTCCTAGGACCGGTTTCTGGCATTTCAGCCATCTTCAGCCAGGCTTGCTTGAATCCAGTGGCAAAGTGAGCAAGGGACTCACGTCTGAGCATACCCTGCCAACTTATGGCGAACAAAGCGGTACAAAAGGGGGTGGTGATGGATGGAGCATCAGAACCAATCAAACACTCACAGCCAGTTAAGAGATCTGGGTTTGATCCATCACAGTTCTTTAGCCCACTCTGCCACCCCAGTTCAGACATGGCCATATGCAAATCAGTCTGACCCTGTGCCTCATGGGAACAGTCCAGCCTGAACTGCCAAACCATGCCTTCCCTGGACCAGAAACAAGCTTCCTAGGACCGGTTTCTGGCATTTCAGCCGTCTTCAGCCAGGCTTGCTTGAATCCAGTGGCAAAGTGAGCAAGGGACTCACGTCTGAGCATACCCTGCCAACTTATGGCGAACAAAGCGGTACAAAAGGGGGTGGTGATGGATGGAGCATCAGAACCAATCAAACACTCACAGCCAGTTAAGAGATCTAGGTTTGATCCATCACCGTTGTTTAGCCCACTCTGCCACCCCAGTTCAGACATGGCCATATGCAAATCAGTCTGACCCTGTGCCTCATGGGAACAGTCCAGCCCGAACTGCCAAGCCATGCCTTCCCTGGACCGGAAACAAGCTTCCTAGGACCGGTTTCTGGCATTTCAGCCGTCTTCAGCCAGGCTTGCTTGAATCCAGTGGCAAAGTGAGCAAGGGACTCACGTCTGAGCATACCCTGCCAACTTATGGCGAACAAAGCGGTACAGAAGGGGGTGGTGATGGACGGAGCATCAGAACCAATCAAACACTCACAGCCAGTCAAGAGATCTGGGTTTGATCCATCACCGTTCTTTAGCCCACTCTACCACCCCAGTTCAGACATGGCCATATGCAAATCAGTCTGACCCTGCGCCTCATGGGAACAGTCCAGCCCGAACTGCCAAGCCATGCCTTCCCTGGACCGGAAACAAGCTTCCTAGGTCCAGTTTCTGGCATTTCAGCCGTCTTCAGCCAGGCTTGCTTGAATCCAGTGGCAAAGTGAGCAAGGGACTCACGTCTGAGCATACCCTGCCAACTTATGGTGAACAAAGCGGTACAGAAGGGGATGGTGATGGACGGAACATCAGAACCAATCAAACACTCACAGCCAGTCAAGAGATCTGGGTTTGATCTATCACAGTTCTTTAGCCCACACTGCCACCCCAGTTCAGACATGGCCATATGCAAATCAGTCTGACCCTGTGCCTCATGGGAACAGTCCAGCCCGAACTGCCAAGCCATGCCTTCCCTGGACCGGAAACAAGCTTGCTAGGTCCGGTTTCTGGCATTTCAGCCGTCTTCAGCCAGGCATGCTTGAATTCAGTGGCAAAGTGAGCAAGGGACTCACGTCTGAGCATACCCTGCCAACTTATGGCGAACAAAGCGGTACAAAAGGGGGTGGTGATGGACGGAGCATCAGAAACAATCAAACACTCAAAGCCAGTCAAGAGATCTGGGTTTGATTCATCACCGTTCTTTAGCCCACTCTGCCACCCCAGATCAGACATGGCCATATGCAAATCAGTCTGACCCTGTGCCTCATGGGAACAGTCCAGCCCGAACTGCCAAGCCATGCCTTCCCTGGACCGGAAACAAGCTTCCTACGACCGGTTTCTGGTATTCCAGCCGTCTTCAGCCAGGCTTGCTTGAATCCAGTGGCAAAGTGAGCAAGGGACTCACGTCTGAGCATACCCTGCCAACTTATGGCGAACAAAGCGGTACAAAAGGGGGTGGTGATGGACGGAGCATCAGAACCAATCAAACACTCACAGCCAGTCAAGAGATCTGGGTTTGATCCATCACCGTTCTTTAGCCCACTCTGCCACCCCAGTTCAGACATGGCCATATGCAAATCAGTCTGACCCTCTGCCTCATGGGAACAGTCCAGCCCGAACTGCCAAGCCATGCCTTTCCTGGACCGGAAACAAGCTTCCTAGGACCGGTTTCTGGCATTTCAGCCATCTTCAGCCAGGCTTGCTTGAATCCAGTGGCAAAGTGAGCAAGGGACTCACGTCTGAGCATACCCTGCCAACTTATGGCGAACAAAGCGGTACAAAAGGGGGTGGTGATGGATGGAGCATCAGAACCAATCAAACACTCACAGCCAGTCAAGAGATCTGGGTTTGATCCATCACCGTTCTTTAGCCCACTCTGCCACCCCAGTTCAGACATGGCCATATGCAAATCAGTCTGACCCTGCGCCTCATGGGAACAGTCCAGCCCGAACTGCCAAGCCATGCCTTCCCTGGACCGGAAACAAGCTTCCTAGGTCCAGTTTCTGGCATTTCAGCCGTCTTCAGCCAGGCTTGCTTGAATCCAGTGGCAAAGTGAGCAAGGGACTCACGTCTGAGCATACCCTGCCAACTTATGGTGAACAAAGCGGTACAGAAGGGGATGGTGATGGACGGAACATCAGAACCAATCAAACACTCACAGCCAGTCAAGAGATCTGGGTTTGATCTATCACAGTTCTTTAGCCCACACTGCCACCCCAGTTCAGACATGGCCATATGCAAATCAGTCTGACCCTGTGCCTCATGGGAACAGTCCAGCCCGAACTGCCAAGCCATGCCTTCCCTGGACCGGAAACAAGCTTCCTAGGACCGGTTTCTGGCATTTCAGCCGTCTTCAGCCAGGCTTGCTTGAATCCAGTGGCAAAGTGAGCAAGGGACTCACGTCTGAGCATACCCTGCCAACTTATGGCGAACAAAGCGGTACAGAAGGGGGTGGTGATGGACGGAGCATCAGAACCAATCAAACACTCACAGCCAGTCAAGAGATCTGGGTTTGATCCATCACCGTTCTTTAGCCCACTCTACCACCCCAGTTCAGACATGGCCATATGCAAATCAGTCTGACCCTGCGCCTCATGGGAACAGTCCAGCCCGAACTGCCAAGCCATGCCTTCCCTGGACCGGAAACAAGCTTCCTAGGTCCAGTTTCTGGCATTTCAGCCGTCTTCAGCCAGGCTTGCTTGAATCCAGTGGCAAAGTGAGCAAGGGACTCACGTCTGAGCATACCCTGCCAACTTATGGTGAACAAAGCGGTACAGAAGGGGATGGTGATGGACGGAACATCAGAACCAATCAAACACTCACAGCCAGTCAAGAGATCTGGGTTTGATCTATCACAGTTCTTTAGCCCACACTGCCACCCCAGTTCAGACATGGCCATATGCAAATCAGTCTGACCCTGTGCCTCATGGGAACAGTCCAGCCCGAACTGCCAAGCCATGCCTTCCCTGGACCGGAAACAAGCTTGCTAGGTCCGGTTTCTGGCATTTCAGCCGTCTTCAGCCAGGCATGCTTGAATTCAGTGGCAAAGTGAGCAAGGGACTCACGTCTGAGCATACCCTGCCAACTTATGGCGAACAAAGCGGTACAAAAGGGGGTGGTGATGGACGGAGCATCAGAAACAATCAAACACTCAAAGCCAGTCAAGAGATCTGGGTTTGATTCATCACCGTTCTTTAGCCCACTCTGCCACCCCAGATCAGACATGGCCATATGCAAATCAGTCTGACCCTGTGCCTCATGGGAACAGTCCAGCCCGAACTGCCAAGCCATGCCTTCCCTGGACCGGAAACAAGCTTCCTACGACCGGTTTCTGGTATTCCAGCCGTCTTCAGCCAGGCTTGCTTGAATCCAGTGGCAAAGTGAGCAAGGGACTCACGTCTGAGCATACCCTGCCAACTTATGGTGAACAAAGCGGTACAAAAGGGGGTGGTGATGGACGGAGCATCAGAACCAATCAAACACTCACAGCCAGTCAAGAGATCTGGGTTTGATCCATCACCGTTCTTTAGCCCACTCTGCCACCCCAGTTCAGACATGGCCATATGCAAATCAGTCTGACCCTCTGCCTCATGGGAACAGTCCAGCCCGAACTGCCAAGCCATGCCTTTCCTGGACCGGAAACAAGCTTCCTAGGACCGGTTTCTGGCATTTCAGCCATCTTCAGCCAGGCTTGCTTGAATCCAGTGGCAAAGTGAGCAAGGGACTCACGTCTGAGCATACCCTGCCAACTTATGGCGAACAAAGCGGTACAAAAGGGGGTGGTGATGGATGGAGCATCAGAACCAATCAAACACTCACAGCCAGTCAAGAGATCTGGGTTTGATCCATCACCGTTCTTTAGCCCACTCTGCCACCCCAGTTCAGACATGGCCATATGCAAATCAGTCTGACCCTGCGCCTCATGGGAACAGTCCAGCCCGAACTGCCAAGCCATGCCTTCCCTGGACCGGAAACAAGCTTCCTAGGTCCAGTTTCTGGCATTTCAGCCGTCTTCAGCCAGGCTTGCTTGAATCCAGTGGCAAAGTGAGCAAGGGACTCACGTCTGAGCATACCCTGCCAACTTATGGTGAACAAAGCGGTACAGAAGGGGATGGTGATGGACGGAACATCAGAACCAATCAAACACTCACAGCCAGTCAAGAGATCTGGGTTTGATCTATCACAGTTCTTTAGCCCACACTGCCACCCCAGTTCAGACATGGCCATATGCAAATCAGTCTGACCCTGTGCCTCATGGGAACAGTCCAGCCCGAACTGCCAAGCCATGCCTTCCCTGGACCGGAAACAAGCTTGCTAGGTCCGGTTTCTGGCATTTCAGCCGTCTTCAGCCAGGCATGCTTGAATTCAGTGGCAAAGTGAGCAAGGGACTCACGTCTGAGCATACCCTGCCAACTTATGGCGAACAAAGCGGTACAAAAGGGGGTGGTGATGGACGGAGCATCAGAAACAATCAAACACTCAAAGCCAGTCAAGAGATCTGGGTTTGATTCATCACCGTTCTTTAGCCCACTCTGCCACCCCAGTTCAGACATGGCCATATGCAAATCAGTCTGACCCTGTGCCTCATGGGAACAGTCCAGCCCGAACTGCCAAGCCATGCCTTCCCTGGACCGGAAACAAGCTTCCTACGACCGGTTTCTGGTATTCCAGCCGTCTTCAGCCAGGCTTGCTTGAATCCAGTGGCAAAGTGAGCAAGGGACTCACGTCTGAGCATACCCTGCCAACTTATGGCGAACAAAGCGGTACAAAAGGGGGTGGTGATGGACGGAGCATCAGAACCAATCAAACACTCACAGCCAGTCAAGAGATCTGGGTTTGATCCATCACCGTTCTTTAGCCCACTCTGCCACCCCAGTTCAGACATGGCCATATGCAAATCAGTCTGACCCTCTGCCTCATGGGAACAGTCCAGCCCGAACTGCCAAGCCATGCCTTTCCTGGACCGGAAACAAGCTTCCTAGGACCGGTTTCTGGCATTTCAGCCATCTTCAGCCAGGCTTGCTTGAATCCAGTGGCAAAGTGAGCAAGGGACTCACGTCTGAGCATACCCTGCCAACTTATGGCGAACAAAGCGGTACAAAAGGGGGTGGTGATGGATGGAGCATCAGAACCAATCAAACACTCACAGCCAGTTAAGAGATCTGGGTTTGATCCATCACAGTTCTTTAGCCCACTCTGCCACCCCAGTTCAGACATGGCCATATGCAAATCAGTCTGACCCTGTGCCTCATGGGAACAGTCCAGCCTGAACTGCCAAACCATGCCTTCCCTGGACCAGAAACAAGCTTCCTAGGACCGGTTTCTGGCATTTCAGCCGTCTTCAGCCAGGCTTGCTTGAATCCAGTGGCAAAGTGAGCAAGGGACTCACGTCTGAGCATACCCTGCCAACTTATGGCGAACAAAGCGGTACAGAAGGGGGTGGTGATGGAAGGAGCATCAGAACCAATCAAACACTCACAGCCAGTCAAGTGATCTGGGTTTGATCCATCACCGTTCTTTAGCCCACTCTACCACCCCAGTTCAGACATGGCCATATGCAAATCAGTCTGACCCTGTGCCTCATGGGAACAGTCCAGCCCGAACTGCCAGGCCATGCCTTCCCTGGACCGGAAACAAGCTTCCTAGGTCCAGTTTCTGGCATTTCAGCCGTCTTCAGCCAGACTTGCTTGAATCCAGTGGCAAAGTGAGCATGGGACTCACGTCTGAGCATACCCTGCCAACTTATGGCAAACAAAGCGGTACAGAAGGGGGTGGTGATGGACGGAACATCAGAACCAATCAAACACTCACAGCCAGTCAAGAGATCTGGGTTTGATCCATCACCGTTCTTTAGCCCACTCTGCCACCCCAGTTCAGACATGGCCATATGCAAATCAGTCTGACCCTGTGCCTCATGGGAACAGTCCAGCCCGAACTGCCAAGCCATGCCTTCCCTGGACCGGAAACAAGCTTCCTAGGACCGGTTTCTGGCATTTCAGCCGTCTTCAGCCTGGCTTGCTTGAATCCAGTAGCAAAGTGAGCAAGGGACTCACGTCTGAGCATACCCTGCCAACTTTTGGCGAACACAGCGGTACAAAAGGGGGTGGTGATGGACAGAGCATCAGAACCAATCAAACACTCAAAGCCAGTCAAGAGATCTGGGTTTGATCCATCACCGTTCTTTAGCCCACTCTGCCACCCCAGTTCAGACATGGCCATATGCAAATCAGTCTGACCCTGTGCCTCATGGGAACAGTCCAGCCCGAACTGCTAAGCCATGCCTTCCCTGGACCGGAAACAGGCTTCCTAGGACCGGTTTCTGGTATTTCAGCCGTCTTCAGCCAGGCTTGCTTGAATCCAGTGGCAAAGTGAGCAAGGGACTCACGTCTGAGCATACCCTGCCAACTTTTGGCGAACACAGCGGTACAAAAGGGGGTGGTGATGGACAGAGCATCGGAACCAATCAAACACTCACAGCCAGTCAAGAGATCTAGGTTTGATCCATCACCGTTGTTTAGCCCACTCTGCCACCCCAGTTCAGACATGGCCATATGCAAATCAGTCTGACCCTGTGCCTCATGGGAACAGTCCAGCCCGAACTGCCAAGCCATGCCTTCCCTGGACCGGAAACAAGCTTCCTAGGACCGGTTTCTGGCATTTCAGCCGTCTTCAGCCAGGCTTGCTTGAATCCAGTGGCAAAGTGAGCAAGGGACTCACGTCTGAGCATACCCTGCCAACTTATGGCGAACAAAGCGGTACAGAAGGGGGTGGTGATGGACGGAGCATCAGAACCAATCAAACACTCACAGCCAGTCAAGAGATCTGGGTTTGATCCATCACCGTTCTTTAGCCCACTCTACCACCCCAGTTCAGACATGGCCATATGCAAATCAGTCTGACCCTGCGCCTCATGGGAACAGTCCAGCCCGAACTGCCAAGCCATGCCTTCCCTGGACCGGAAACAAGCTTCCTAGGTCCAGTTTCTGGCATTTCAGCCGTCTTCAGCCAGGCTTGCTTGAATCCAGTGGCAAAGTGAGCAAGGGACTCACGTCTGAGCATACCCTGCCAACTTATGGCGAACAAAGCGGTACAGAAGGGGATGGTGATGGACGGAACATCAGAACCAATCAAACACTCACAGCCAGTCAAGAGATCTGGGTTTGATCCATCAGAGTTCTTTAGCCCACACTGCCACCCCAGTTCAGACATGGCCATATGCAAATCAGTCTGACCCTGTGCCTCATGGGAACAGTCCAGCCCGAACTGCCAAGCCATGCCTTCCCTGGACCGGAAACAAGCTTGCTAGGTCCGGTTTCTGGCATTTCAGCCGTCTTCAGCCAGGCATGCTTGAATTCAGTGGCAAAGTGAGCAAGGGACTCACGTCTGAGCATACCCTGCCAACTTATGGCGAACAAAGCGGTACAAAAGGGGGTGGTGATGGACGGAGCATCAGAAACAATCAAACACTCAAAGCCAGTCAAGAGATCTGGGTTTGATTCATCACCGTTCTTTAGCCCACTCTGCCACCCCAGTTCAGACATGGCCATATGCAAATCAGTCTGACCCTGTGCCTCATGGGAACAGTCCAGCCCGAACTGCCAAGCCATGCCTTCCCTGGACCGGAAACAAGCTTCCTACGACCGGTTTCTGGTATTTCAGCCGTCTTCAGCCAGGCTTGCTTGAATCCAGTGGCAAAGTGAGCAAGGGACTCACGTCTGAGCATACCCTGCCAACTTATGGCGAACAAAGCGGTACAAAAGGGGGTGGTGATGGACGGAGCATCAGAACCAATCAAACACTCACAGCCAGTCAAGAGATCTGGGTTTGATCCATCACCGTTCTTTAGCCCACTCTGCCACCCCAGTTCAGACATGGCCATATGCAAATCAGTCTGACCCTCTGCCTCATGGGAACAGTCCAGCCCGAACTGCCAAGCCATGCCTTTCCTGGACCGGAAACAAGCTTCCTAGGACCGGTTTCTGGCATTTCAGCCATCTTCAGCCAGGCTTGCTTGAATCCAGTGGCAAAGTGAGCAAGGGACTCACGTCTGAGCATACCCTGCCAACTTATGGTGAACAAAGCGGTACAAAAGGGGGTGGTGATGGATGGAGCATCAGAACCAATCAAACACTCACAGCCAGTTAAGAGATCTGGGTTTGATCCATCACCGTTCTTTAGCCCACTCTGCCACCCCAGTTCAGACATGGCCATATGCAAATCAGTCTGACCCTGTGCCTCATGGGAACAGTCCAGCCTGAACTGCCAAGCCATGCCTTCCCTGGACCAGAAACAAGCTTCCTAGGACCGGTTTCTGGCATTTCAGCCGTCTTCAGCCAGGCTTGCTTGAATCCAGTGGCAAAGTGAGCAAGGGACTCACGTCTGAGCATACCCTGCCAACTTATGGCGAACAAAGCGGTACAGAAGGGGGTGGTGATGGAAGGAGCATCAGAACCAATCAAACACTCACAGCCAGTCAAGTGATCTGGGTTTGATCCATCACCGTTCTTTAGCCCACTCTACCACCCCAGTTCAGACATGGCCATATGCAAATCAGTCTGACCCTGTGCCTCATGGGAACAGTCCAGCCCGAACTGCAAGGCCATGCCTTCCCTGGACCGGAAACAAGCTTCCTAGGTCCAGTTTCTGGCATTTCAGCCGTCTTCAGCCAGGCTTGCTTGAATCCAGTGGCAAAGTGAGCATGGGACTCACGTCTGAGCATACCCTGCCAACTTATGGCAAACAAAGCGGTACAGAAGGGGGTGGTGATGGACGGAACATCAGAACCAATCAAACACTCACAGCCAGTCAAGAGATCTGGGTTTGATCCATCACCGTTCTTTAGCCCACTCTGCCACCCCAGTTCAGACATGGCCATATGCAAATCAGTCTGACCCTGTGCCTCATGGGAACAGTCCAGCCCGAACTGCCAAGCCATGCCTTCCCTGGACCGGAAACAAGCTTCCTAGGACCGGTTTCTGGCATTTCAGCCGTCTTCAGCCAGGCTTGCTTGAATCCAGTGGCAAAGTGAGCAAGGGACTCACGTCTGAGCATACCCTGCCAACTTATGGCGAACAAAGCGGTACAGAAGGGGGTGGTGATGGACGGAGCATCAGAACCAATCAAACACTCACAGCCAGTCAAGAGATCTGGGTTTGATCCATCACCGTTCTTTAGCCCACTCTACCACCCCAGTTCAGACATGGCCATATGCAAATCAGTCTGACCCTGTGCCTCATGGGAACAGTCCAGCCCGACTGCCAAGCCATGCCTTCCCTGGACCGGAAACAAGCTTCCTAGGACCGGTTTCTGGCATTTCAGCCGTCTTCAGCCAGGCTTGCTTGAATCCAGTGGCAAAGTGAGCAAGGGACTCACGTCTGAGCATACCCTGCCAACTTAAGGGCGAACAAGGCGGTACAAAAGGGGGTGGTGATGGACGGAGCATCAGAACCAATCAAACACTCACAGCCAGTCAAGAGATCTGGGTTTGATAAACCACCGTTCTTTAGCCCACTCTGCCTCCCCAGTTCAGACATGGCCATATGCAAATCAGTCTGACCCTGTGCCTCATGGGAACAGTCCAGCCCGAACTGCCAAGCCATGCCTTCCCTGGACCGGAAACAAACTTCCTAGGACCGGTTTCTGGCATTTCAGCTGTCTTCAGCCAGGCTTGCTTGAATCCAGTGGCAAAGTGAGCAAGGGACTCACGTCTGAGCATACCCTGCCAACTTATGGCGAACAAAGCGGTACAGAAGGGGGTGGTGATGGACAGAGCATCAGAACCAATCAAACTCTCACAGCCAGTCAAGAGATCTGGGTTTGATCCATCACCGTTCTTTAGCCCACTCTGCCACCCCAGTTCAGACATGGCCATATGCAAATCAGTCTGACCCTGTGCCTCATGGGAACAGTCCAGCCCGAACTGCCAATCCATGCCTTCCCTGGACCGGAAACAAGATTCCTAGGACCGGTTTCTGGCATTTCAGCGGTCTTCAGCCAAGCTTGCTTGAATCCAGTGGCAAAGTGAGCAAGGGACTCACGTCTGAGCATACCCTGCCAACTTATGGCGAACAAAGCGGTACAAAAGGGGGTGGGGATGGATGGAGCATCAGAACCAATCAAACACTCACAGCCAGTCAAGAGTTCTGGGTTTGATCCATCACCGTTCTTTAGCCCACTCTGCCACCCCAGTTCAGACATGGCCATATGCAAATCAGTCTGACCCTGTGCCTCATGGGAACAGTCCAGCCTGAACTGCCAAGGCATGCCTTTCCTGGACCGGAAACAAGCTTCCTAGGACCGGTTTCTGGCATTTCAGCCGTCTTCAGCCAGGCTTGCTTGAATCCAGTGGCAAAGTGAGCAAGGGACTCACGTCTGAGCATACCCTGCCAACTTATGGCGAACAAAGCGGTACAAAAGGGGGTGGTGATGGATAGGGCATCAGAACCAATCAAACACTCACAGCCAGTCAAGAGATCTGGGTTTGATCCATCACCGTTCTTTAGCCCACTCTGCCACCCCAGTTCAGACATGGCCATATGCAAATCAGTCTGACCCTGTGCCTCATGGGAACAGTCCAGCCCGAACTGCCAAGCCATGCCTTCCCTGGACCGGAAACAAGCTTCCTAGGACCAGTTTCTGGCATTTCAGCCGTCTTAAGCCAGGCTTGCTTGAATCCAGTGGCAAAGTGAGCAAGGGACTCACGTATGAGCATATCCTGCCAACTTATGGTGAACAAAGCAGTACAGAAGGGGGTGGTGATGGACGGAGCATCAGAACCAATCAAACACTCACAGCCAGTCAAGAGATCTGGGTTTGATCCATCACCGTTCTTTAGCCCACTCTACCACCCTAGTTCAGACATGGCCATATGCAAATCAGTCTGACCCTGTGCCTCATGGGAACAGTCCAGCCCGAACTGCCAAGCCATGCCTTCCCTGGACCGGAAACAAGCTTCCTAGGACCGGTTTCTGGCATTTCAGCCGTCTTCAGCCAGGCTTGTTTGAATCCAGTGGCAATGTGAGCAAGGGACTCACGTCTGAGCATACCCTGCCAACTTATGGCGAACAAGGCGGTACAAAAGGGGGTGGTGATGGACGGAGCGTCAGAACCAATCAAACACTCACAGCCAGTCAAGAGATCTGGGTTTGATCCATCACCGTTCTTTAGCCCACTCTGCCTCCCCAGTTCAGACATGGCCATATGCAAATCAGTCTGACCCTGTGCCTCATGGGAACAGTCCAGCCCGAACTGCCAAGCCATGCCTTCCCTGGACCGGAAACAAACTTCCTAGGACCGGTTTCTGGCATTTCAGCCGTCTTCAGCCAGGCTTGCTTGAATCCAGTGGCAAAGTGAGCAAGGGACTCACGTCTGAGCATACGCTGCCAACTTATGGCGAACAAAGCGGTACAGAAGGGGGTGGTGATGGACCGAGCATCAGAACCAATCAAACACTCACAGCCAGTCAAGATATCTGGGTTTTATCCATCACCGTTCTTTAGCCCACTCTGCCACCCCAGTTCAGACATGGCCATATGCAAATCAGTCTGACCCTCTACCTCATGGGAACAGTCCAGCCCGAAATGCCAAGCCATGCCTTCCCTGGACCGGAAACAAGCTTCCTAGGACCGGTTTCTGGATTTTCAGCCGTCTTCAGCCAGGCTTCCTTGAATCCAGTGGCACAGTGAGCAAGGGACTCACGTCTGAGCATACCCTGCCAACTTATGGCGAAAGAAGCGGTAAAGAAGGGGGTGGTGATGGACGGAGCATCAGAACCAATCAAACACTCACAGCCAGTCAAGAGATCTGGGTTTGATCCATCACCGTTCTTTAGCCCACTCTGCCACCCCAGTTCAGACATGGCCATATGCAAATCAGTCTGACCCTGTGCCTCATGGGAACAGTCCAGCCCGAACTGCCAAGCCATGCCTTCCCTGGACCGGAAACAAGCTTCCTAGGACCGGTTTCTGGCATTTAAGCCGTCTTTAGCCAGGCTTGCTTGAATCCAGTGGCAAAGTGAGCAAGGGACTCACATCTGAGCATACCCTGCCAATTTATGGCGAACAAAGCGGTACAGAAGGGGGTGGTGATGGACGGAGCATCAGAACCAATCAAACACTCACAGCCAGTCTAGAGATCTGGGTTTGATCCATCACCGTTCTTTAGCCCACTCTGCCACCCCAGTTCAGACATGGCCATATGCAAATCAGTCTGACCCTGTGCCTCATGGGAACAGTCCAGCCCGAACTGCCAAGCCATGCCTTCCCTGGACCGGAAACAAGCTTCCTAGGACCGGTTTCTGGCATTTCAGCCGTTTTCAGCCACGCTTGCTTGAATTCAGTGGCAAAGTGAGCAAGGGAATCACGTCTGAGCATACCCAGCCAACTTATGGCGAACAAAGCGGTACAGAAGGGGGTGGTGATGGACGGAGCATGAGAACCAATCAAACACTCACAGCCAGTCAAGAGATCTGGGTTTGATCCATCACCGTTCTTTAGCCCACTCTGCCACCCCAGTTCAGACATGGCCATATGCAAATCAGTCTGACCCTCTGCCTCATGGGAACAGTCCAGCCCGAACTGCCAAGCCATGCCTTTCCTGGACCGGAAACAAGCTTCCTAGGACCGGTTTCTGGCATTTCAGCCATCTTCAGCCAGGCTTGCTTGAATCCAGTGGCAAAGTGAGAAAGGGACTCACGTCTGAGCATACCCTGCCAACTTATGGCGAACAAAGCGGTACAAAAGGGGGTGGTGATGGATGGAGCATCAGAACCAATCAAACACTCACAGCCAGTTAAGAGATCTGGGTTTGATCCATCACCGTTCTTTAGCCCACTCTGCCACCCCAGTTCAGACATGGCCATATGCAAATCAGTCTGACCCTGTGCCTCATGGGAACAGTCCAGCCTGAACTGCCAAGCCATGCCTTCCCTGGACCAGAAACAAGCTTCCTAGGACCGGTTTCTGGCATTTCAGCCGTCTTCAGCCAGGCTTGCTTGAATCCAGTGGCAAAGTGAGCAAGGGACTCACGTCTGAGCATACCCTGCCAACTTATGGCGAACAAAGCGGTACAGAAGGGGGTGGTGATGGAAGGAGCATCAGAACCAATCAAACACTCACAGCCAGTCAAGAGATCTGGGTTTGATCCATCACCGTTCTTTAGCCCACTCTACCACCCCAGTTCAGACATGGCCATATGCAAATCAGTCTGACCCTGTGCCTCATGGGAACAGTCCAGCCCGAACTGCCAAGCCATGCCTTCCCTGGACCGGAAACAAGCTTCCTAGGACCGGTTTCTGGCATTTCAGCCGTCTTCAGCCTGGCTTGCTTGAATCCAGTGGCAAAGTGAGCAAGGGACTCACGTCTGAGCATACCCTGCCAACTTTTGGCGAACAAAGCGGTACAAAAGGGGGTGGTGATGGACGGAGCATCAGAACCAATCAAACACTCAAAGCCAGTCAAGAGATCTGGGTTTGATCCATCACCGTTCTTTAGCCCACTCTGCCACCCCAGTTCAGACATGGCCATATGCAAATCAGTCTGACCCTGTGCCTCATGGGAACAGTCCAGCCCGAACTGCTAAGCCATGCCTTCCCTGGACCGGAAACAAGCTTCCTAGGACAGGTTTCTGGTATTTCAGCCGTCTTCAGCCAGGCTTGCTTGAATCCAGTGGCAAAGTGAGCAAGGGACTCACGTCTGAGCATACCCTGCCAACTTATGGCGAACAAAGCGGTACAAAAGGGGGTGGTGATGGACGGAGCATCAGAACCAATCAAACACTCACAGCCAGTCAAGAGATCTGGGTTTAATCCATCACCGTTCTTTAGCCCACTCTGCCACCCCAGTTCAGACATGGCCATATGCAAATCAGTCTGACCCTGTGCCTCATGGGAACAGTCCAGCCCGAACTGCCAAGCCATGCCTTCCCTGGACCGGAAACAAGCTTCCTAGGACCGGTTTCTGGCATTTCAGCCGTCTTCAGCCAGGCTTGCTTGAATCCAGTGGCAAAGTGAGCAAGGGACTCACGTCTGAGCATACCCTGCCAACTTATGGCGAACAAAGCGGTACAGAAGGGGGTGGTGATGGACGGAGCATCAGAACCAATCAAACACTCACAGCCAGTCAAGAGATCTGGGTTTGATCCATCACCGTTCTTTAGCCCACTCTACCACCCCAGTTCAGACATGGCCATATGCAAATCAGTCTGACCCTGTGCCTCATGGGAACAGTCCAGCCTGAACTGCCAAGCCATGCCTTCCCTGGACCGGAAACAAGCTTCCTAGGACCGGTTTCTGGCATTTCAGCCGTCTTCAGCCAGGCTTGCTTGAATCAGGTGGCAAAGTGAGCAAAGGACTCACGTCTGAGCATACCCTGCCAACTTAAGGGCGAACAAGGCGGTACAAAAGGGGGTGGTGATGGACGGAGCATCAGAACCAATCAAACACTCACAGCCAGTCAAGAGATCTGGGTTTAATCCATCACCGTTCTTTAGCCCACTCTGCCACCCCAGTTCAGACATGGCCATATGCAAATCAGTCTGACCCTGTGCCTCATGGGAACAGTCCAGCCCGAACTGCCAAGCCATGCCTTCCCTGGACCGGAAACAAGCTTCCTAGGACCGGTTTCTGGCATTTCAGCCGTCTTCAGCCAGGCTTGCTTGAATCCAGTGGCAAAGTGAGCAAGGGACTCACGTCTGAGCATACCCTGCCAACTTATGGCGAACAAAGCGGTACAGAAGGGGGTGGTGATGGACGGAGCATCAGAACCAATCAAACACTCACAGCCAGTCAAGAGATCTGGGTTTGATCCATCACCGTTCTTTAGCCCACTCTACCACCCCAGTTCAGACATGGCCATATGCAAATCAGTCTGACCCTGTGCCTCATGGGAACAGTCCAGCCCGAACTGCCAAGCCATGCCTTCCCTGGACCGGAAACAAGCTTCCTAGGACCGGTTTCTGGCATTTCAGCCGTCTTCAGCCAGGCTTGCTTGAATCCAGTGGCAAAGTGAGCAAGGGACTCACGTCTGAGCATACCCTGCCAACTTATGGCGAACAAAGCGGTACAGAAGGGGGTGGTGATGGACAGAGCATCAGAACGAATCAAACACTCACAGCCAGTCAAGAGATCTGGGTTTGATCCATCACCGTTCTTTAGCCCACTATGCCACCCCAGTTCAGACATGGCCATATGCAAATCAGTCTGACCCTGTGCCTCATGGGAACAGTCCAGCCTGAACTGCCAAGCCATGCCTTCCCTGGACCAGAAACAAGCTTCCTAGGACCGGTTTCTGGCATTTCAGCCGTCTTCAGCCAGGCTTGCTTGAATCCAGTGGCAAAGTGAGCAAGGGACTCACGTCTGAGCATACCCTGCCAACTTATGGCGAACAAAGCGGTACAGAAGGGGGTGGTGATGGAAGGAGCATCAGAACCAATCAAACACTCACAGCCAGTCAAGAGATCTGGGTTTGATCCATCACCGTTCTTTAGCCCACTCTACCACCCCAGTTCAGACATGGCCATATGCAAATCAGTCTGACCCTGTGCCTCATGGGAACAGTCCAGCCCGAACTGCCAGGCCATGCCTTCCCTGGACCGGAAACAAGCTTCCTAGGTCCAGTTTCTGGCATTTCAGCCGTCTTCAGCCAGGCTTGCTTGAATCCAGTGGCAAAGTGAGCATGGGACTCACGTCTGAGCATACCCTGCCAACTTATGGCAAACAAAGCGGTACAGAAGGGGGTGGTGATGGACGGAACATCAGAACCAATCAAACACTCACAGCCAGTCAAGAGATCTGGGTTTGATCCATCACCGTTCTTTAGCCCACTCTGCCACCCCAGTTCAGACATGGCCATATGCAAATCAGTCTGACCCTGTGCCTCATGGGAACAGTCCAGCCCGAACTGCCAAGCCATGCCTTCCCTGGACCGGAAACAAGCTTCCTAGGACCGGTTTCTGGCATTTCAGCCGTCTTCAGCCTGGCTTGCTTGAATCCAGTGGCAAAGTGAGCAAGGGACTCACGTCTGAGCATACCCTGCCAACTTTTGGCGAACAAAGCGGTACAAAAGGGGGTGGTGATGGACGGAGCATCAGAACCAATCAAACACTCAAAGCCAGTCAAGAGATCTGGGTTTGATCCATCACCGTTCTTTAGCCCACTCTGCCACCCCAGTTCAGACATGGCCATATGCAAATCAGTCTGACCCTGTGCCTCATGGGAACAGTCCAGCCCGAACTGCTAAGCCATGCCTTCCCTGGACCGGAAACAAGCTTCCTAGGACCGGTTTCTGGTATTTCAGCCGTCTTCAGCCAGGCTTGCTTGAATCCAGTGGCAAAGTGAGCAAGGGACTCACGTCTGAGCATACCCTGCCAACTTATGTCGAACAAAGCGGTACAAAAGGGGGTGGTGATGGACAGAGCATCAGAACCAATCAAACACTCACAGCCAGTCAAGAGATCTGGGTTTGATCCATCACCGTTCTTTAGCCCACTCTACCACCCCAGTTCAGACATGGCCATATGCAAATCAGTCTGACCCTGTGCCTCATGGGAACAGTCCAGCCCGAACTGCCAAGCCATGCCTTCCCTGGACCGGAAACAAGCTTCCTAGGACCGGTTTCTGGCATTTCAGCCGTCTTCAGCCAGGCTTGCTTGAATCCAGTGGCAAAGTGAGCAAGGGACTCACGTCTGAGCATACCCTGCCAACTTATGGCGAACAAAGCGGTACAAAACGGGGTGGTGATGGATGGAGCATCAGAACCAATCAAACACTCACAGCCAGTTAAGAGATCTGGGTTTGATCCATCACCGTTGTTTAGCCCACTCTGCCACCCCAGTTCAGACGTGGCCATATGCAAATCAGTCTGACCCTGTGCCTCATGGGAACAGTCCAGCCCGAACTGCCAAGCCATGCCTTCCCTGGACCGGAAACAAGCTTCCTAGGACCGGTTTCTGGCATTTCAGCCGTCTTCAGCCAGGCTTGCTTGAATCCAGTGGCAAAGTGAGCAAGGGACTCACGTCTGAGCATACCCTGCCAACTTATGGCAAACAAAGCGGTACAGAAGGGGGTGGTGATGGACGGAGCATCAGAACCAATCAAACACTCACAGCCAGTCAAGAGATCTGGGTTTGATCCATCACCGTTCTTTAGCCCACTCTACCACCCCAGTTCAGACATGGCCATATGCAAATCAGTCTGACCCTGCGCCTCATGGGAACAGTCCAGCCCGAACTGCCAAGCCATGCCTTCCCTGGACCGGAAACAAGCTTCCTAGGTCCAGTTTCTGGCATTTCAGCCGTCTTCAGCCAGGCTTGCTTGAATCCAGTGGCAAAGTGAGCAAGGGACTCACGTCTGAGCATACCCTGCCAACTTATGGTGAACAAAGCGGTACAGAAGGGGATGGTGATGGACGGAACATCAGAACCAATCAAACACTCACAGCCAGTCAAGAGATCTGGGTTTGATCCATCACCGTTCTTTAGCCCACACTGCCACCCCAGTTCAGACATGGCCATATGCAAATCAGTCTAACCCTGTGCCTCATGGGAACAGTCCAGCCCGAACTGCCAAGCCATGCCTTCCCTGGACCGGAAACAAGCTTCCTAGGTCCAGTTTCTGGCATTTCAGCCGTCTTCAGGCAGGCTTGCTTGAATCCAGTGGCAAAGTGAGCAAGGGACTCATGTCTGAGCATACCCTGCCAACTTATGGAGAACAAAGCGGTACAGAAGGGGGTGGTGATGGACGGAACATCAGAACCAATCAAACACTCACAGCCAGTCAAGAGATCTGGGTTTGATCCATCACCGTTCTTTAGCCCACTCTGCCTCCCCAGTTCAGACATGGCCATATGCAGATCAGTCTGTACCTGTGCCTCATGGGAACAGTCCAGCCTGAACTGCCAAGCCATGCTTTCCCTGGACCGGAAACAAACTTCCTAGGACCGGTTTCTGGCATTTCAGCCGTCTTCGGCCAGGCTTGCTTGAATACAGTGGCAAAGTGAGCAAGGGACTCACGTCTGAGCATACCCTGCCAACTTATGGCGAACAAGGCGGTACAAAAGGGGGTGGTGATGGACGGAGCATCAGAACCAATCAAACACTCACAGCCAGTCAAGAGATCTGGGTTTGATCCATCACCGTTCTTTAGCCCACTCTGCCTCCCCAGTTCAGACATGGCCATATGCAAATCAGTCTGACCCTGTGCCTCATGGGAACAGTCCAGCCCAAACTGCCAAGCCATGCCTTCCCTGGACCGGAAACAAACTTCCTAGGACCGGTTTCTGGCATTTCAGCCGTCTTCAGCCAGGCTTGCTTGAATCCAGTGGCAAAGTGAGCAAGGGACTCACGTCTGAGCATACGCTGCCAACTTATGGCGAACAAAGCGGTACAGAAGGGGGTGGTGATGGACGGAGCATCAAAACCAATCAAACACTCACAGCCAGTCAAGAGATCTGGGTTTGATCCATCACCGTTCTTTAGCCCACTCTGCCACCCCAGTTCAGACATGGCCATATGCAAATCAGTCTGACCCTGTGCCTCATGGGAACAGTCCAGCCCGAACTGCTAAGCCATGCCTTCACTGGACCGGAAACAAGCTTCCTAGGACCGGTTTCTGGTATTTCAGCCGTCTTCAGCCAGGCTTGCTTGAATCCAGTGGCAAAGTGAGCAAGGGACTCACGTCTGAGCATACCCTGCCAACTTATGGCGAACAAAGCGGTACAAAAGGGGGTGGTGATGGACGGAGCATCAGAACCAATCAAACACTCACAGCCAGTCAAGAGATCTGGGTTTAATCCATCACCGTTCTTTAGCCCACTCTGCCACCCCAGTTCAGACATGGCCATATGCAAATCAGTCTGACCCTGTGCCTCATGGGAACAGTCCAGCCCGAACTGCCAAGCCATGCCTTCCCTGGACCGGAAACAAGCTTCCTAGGACCGGTTTCTGGCATTTCAGCCGTCTTAAGCCAGGCTTGCTTGAATCCAGTGGCAAAGTGAGCAAGGGACTCACGTCTGAGCATATCCTGCCAACTTATGGTGAACAAAGCGGTACAGAAGGGGGTGGTGATGGACGGAGCATAAGAACCAATCAAACACTCACAGCCAGTCAAGAGATCTGGGTTTGATCCATCACCGTTCTTTAGCCCACTCTACCACCCCAGTTCAGACATGGCCATATGCAAATCAGTCTGACCCTGTGCCTCATGGGAACAGTCCAGCCCGAACTGCCAAGCCATGCCTTCCCTGGACCGGAAACAAGCTTCCTAGGACCGGTTTCTGGCATTTCAGCCGTCTTCAGCCAGGCTTGCTTGAATCCAGTGGCAAAGTGAGCAAGGGACTCACGTCTGAGCATACCCTGCCAACTTATGGCGAACAAAGCGGTACAAAACGGGGTGGTGATGGATGGAGCATCAGAACCAATCAAACACTCACAGCCAGTTAAGAGATCTGGATTTGATCCATCACCGTTGTTTAGCCCACTCTGCCACCCCAGTTCAGACGTGGCCATATGCAAATCAGTCTGACCCTGTGCCTCATGGGAACAGTCCAGCCCGAACTGCCAAGCCATGCCTTCCCTGGACCGGAAACAAGCTTCCTAGGACCGGATTCTGGCATTTCAGCCGTCTTCAGCCAGGCTTGCTTGAATCCAGTGGCAAAGTGAGCAAGGGACTCACGTCTGAGCATACCCTGCCAACTTATGGCAAACAAAGCGGTACAGAAGGGGGTGGTGATGGACGGAGCATCAGAACCAATCAAACACTCACAGCCAGTCAAGAGATCTGGGTTTGATCCATCACCGTTCTTTAGCCCACTCTACCACCCCAGTTCAGACATGGCCATATGCAAATCAGTCTGACCCTGCGCCTCATGGGAACAGTCCAGCCCGAACTGCCAAGCCATGCCTTCCCTGGACCGGAAACAAGCTTCCTAGGTCCAGTTTCTGGCATTTCAGCCGTCTTCAGCCAGGCTTGCTTGAATCCAGTGGCAAAGTGAGCAAGGGACTCACGTCTGAGCATACCCTGCCAACTTATGGTGAACAAAGCGGTACAGAAGGGGATGGTGATGGACGGAACATCAGAACCAATCAAACACTCACAGCCAGTCAAGAGATCTGGGTTTGATCCATCACCGTTCTTTAGCCCACACTGCCACCCCAGTTCAGACATGGCCATATGCAAATCAGTCTAACCCTGTGCCTCATGGGAACAGTCCAGCCCGAACTGCCAAGCCATGCCTTCCCTGGACCGGAAACAAGCTTCCTAGGTCCAGTTTCTGGCATTTCAGCCGTCTTCAGGCAGGCTTGCTTGAATCCAGTGGCAAAGTGAGCAAGGGACTCATGTCTGAGCATACCCTGCCAACTTATGGAGAACAAAGCGGTACAGAAGGGGGTGGTGATGGACGGAACATCAGAACCAATCAAACACTCACAGCCAGTCAAGAGATCTGGGTTTGATCCATCACCGTTCTTTAGCCCACTCTGCCTCCCCAGTTCAGACATGGCCATATGCAGATCAGTCTGTACCTGTGCCTCATGGGAACAGTCCAGCCTGAACTGCCAAGCCATGCTTTCCCTGGACCGGAAACAAACTTCCTAGGACCGGTTTCTGGCATTTCAGCCGTCTTCGGCCAGGCTTGCTTGAATACAGTGGCAAAGTGAGCAAGGGACTCACGTCTGAGCATACCCTGCCAACTTATGGCGAACAAGGCGGTACAAAAGGGGGTGGTGATGGACGGAGCATCAGAACCAATCAAACACTCACAGCCAGTCAAGAGATCTGGGTTTGATCCATCACCGTTCTTTAGCCCACTCTGCCTCCCCAGTTCAGACATGGCCATATGCAAATCAGTCTGACCCTGTGCCTCATGGGAACAGTCCAGCCCAAACTGCCAAGCCATGCCTTCCCTGGACCGGAAACAAACTTCCTAGGACCGGTTTCTGGCATTTCAGCCGTCTTCAGCCAGGCTTGCTTGAATCCAGTGGCAAAGTGAGCAAGGGACTCACGTCTGAGCATACGCTGCCAACTTATGGCGAACAAAGCGGTACAGAAGGGGGTGGTGATGGACGGAGCATCAGAACCAATCAAACACTCACAGCCAGTCAAGATATCTGAGTTTTATCCATCACCGTTCTTTAGCCCACTCTGCCACCCCAGTTCAGACATGGCCATATGCAAATCAGTCTGACCCTCTGCCTCATGGGAACAGTCCAGCCCGAACTGCCAAGCCATGCCTTCCCTGGACCGGAAACAAGCTTCCTAGGACCGGTTTCTGGCATTTCAGCCGTCTTCAGCCAGGCTTGCCGTCTTCAGCCAGGCTTGCTTGAATCCAGTGGCAAAGTGAGCAAGGGACTCACGTCTGAGCATACCCAGCCAATTTATGGGGAACAAAGCGGTACAGAAGGGGGTGGTGATGGACGGAGCATCAAAACCAATCAAACACTCACAGCCAGTCAAGAGATCTGGGTTTGATCCATCACCGTTCTTTAGCCCACTCTGCCACCCCAGTTCAGACATGGCCATATGCAAATCAGTCTGACCCTGTGCCTCATGGGAACAGTCCAGCCCGAACTGCCAAGCCATGCCTTCCCTGGACCGGAAACAAGCTTCCTAGGACCGGTTTCTGGCATTTCAGCCGTTTTCAGCCAGGCTTGCTTGAATCCAGTGGCAAAGTGAGCAAGGGAATCACGTCTGAGCATACCCAGCCAACTTATGGCGAACAAAGCGGTACAGAAGGGGGTGGTGATGGACGGAGCATCAGAACCAATCACACACTCACAGCCAGTCAAGAGATCTGGGTTGGATCCATCACCGTTCTTTAGCCCACTCTGCCACCCCAGTTCAGACATGGCCATATGCAAATCAGTCTGACCCTGTGCCTCATGGGAACAGTCCGGCCCAAACTGCTAAGCCATGCCTTCCGTGGACCGGAAACAAGCTTCCTAGGACCGGTTTCTGGCATTTCAGCTGTCTTCAGCCAGGCTTGCTTGAATCCAGTGGCAAAGTGAGCAAGGGATTCACGTCTGAGCATACCCTGCCAACTTATGGCGAACAAAGCGGTACAAAAGGGGGTGGTGATGGACGGAGCATCAGAACCAATCAAACACTCACAGCCAGTCAATAGATCTGGGTTTTATCCATCACCGTTCTTTAGCCCACTCTGCCACCCCAGTTCAGACATGGCCATATGCAAATCAGTCTGACCCTGTGCCTCATAGGAACAGTCCAGCCCGAACTGCCAAGCCATGCCTTCCCTGGACCGGAAACAAGCTTCCTAGGACTGGTTTCTGGCATTTCAGCCATCTTCAGCCAGGCTTGCTTGAATCCAGTGGCAAAGTGAGCAAGGGACTCACATCTGAGCATACCCTGCCAACTTATAGCAAACAAAGCGGTACAAAAGGGTTGGTGATGGACGGATCATCAGAACCAATCAAACACTCAAAGCCAGTCAAGAGATCTGGGTTTGATTCATCACCGTTCTTTAGCCCACTCTGCCACCCCAGTTCAGACATGGCCATATGCAAATCAGTCTGACCCTGTGCCTCATAGGAACAGTCCAGCCCGAACTGCCAAGCCATGCCATCCCTGGACCGGAAACAAGCTTCCTAGGACCGGTTTCTGGTATTTCAGCCGTCTTCAGCCAGGCTTGCTTGAATCCAGTGGCAAAGTGAGCAAGGGACTCACGTTTGAGCATACCCTGCCAACTTATGGCGAACAAAGCGGTACAAAAGGGGGTGGTGATGGACGGAGCATCAGAACCAATCAAACACTCACAGCCAGTCAAGAGATCTGGGTTTGATCCATCACCGTTCTTTAGCCCACTCTGCCACCCCAGTTCAGACATGGCCATATGCAAATCAGTCTGAAACCTGTGCCTCATGGGAACAGTCCAGCCCGAACTGCCAAGCCATGCCTTTCCTGGACCGGAAACAAGCTTCCTAGGACCAGTTTCTGGCATTTCAGCCGTCTTCAGCCAGGCTTGCTTGAATCCAGTGGCAAAGTGAGCAAGGGACTCACGTCTGAGCATACCCTGCCAACTTATGGCGAACAAAGCGGTACAAAAGGGGGTGGTGATGGATGGAGCATCAGAACCAATCAAACACTCACAGCCAGTCAAGAGATCTGGGTTTGATCCATCACCGTTCTTTAGCCCACTCTGCCACCCCAGTTCAGACATGGCCATATGCAAATCAGTCTGACCCTGTGCCTCATGGGAACAGTCCAGCCCGAACTGCCAAGCCATGCCTTCCCTGGACCGGAAACAAGCTTCCTAGGACCGGTTTCTGGCATTTCAGCCGTCTTAAGCCAGGCTTGCTTGAATCCAGTGGCAAAGTGAGCAAGGGACTCACGTCTGAGCATATCCTGCCAACTTATGGCGAACAAAGCAGTACAGAAGGGGGTGGTGATGGACGGAGCATCAGAACCAATCAAACACTCACAGCCAGTCAAGAGATCTGGGTTTGATCCATCACCGTTCTTTAGCCCAATCTACCACCCTAGTTCAGACATGGCCATATGCAAATCAGTCTGACCCTGTGCCTCATGGGAACAGTCCAGCCCGAACTGCCAAGCCATGCCTTCCCTGGACCGGAAACAAACTTCCTAGGACCGGTTTCTGGCATTTCAGCCGTCTTCAGCCAGGCTTGCTTGAATCCAGTGGCAAAGTGAGCAAGGGACTCACGTCTGAGCATACGCTGCCAACTTATGGCGAACAAAGCGGTACAGAAGGGGGTGGTGATGGACGGAGCATCAGAACCAATCAAACACTCACAGCCAGTCAAGATATCTGGGTTTTATCCATCACCGTTCTTTAGCCCACTCTGCCACCCCAGTTCAGACATGGCCATATGCAAATCAGTCTGACCCTCTACCTCATGGGAACAGTCCAGCCCGAACTGCCAAGCCATGCCTTCCCTGGACCGGAAACAAGCTTCCTAGGACCGGTTTCTGGAATTTCAGCCGTCTTCAGCCAGGCTTGCTTGAATCCAGTGGCACAGTGAGCAAGGGACTCACGTCTGAACATACCCTGCCAACTTATGGCGAACGAAGCGGTAAAGAAGGGGGTGGTGATGGACGGAGCATCAGAACCAATCAAACACTCACAGCCAGTCAAGAGATCTGGGTTTGATCCATCACCGTTCTTTAGCCCACTCTGCCACACCAGTTCAGACATGGCCATATGCAAATCAGTCTGACCCTGTGCTTCATGGGAACAGTCCAGCCCGAACTGCCAAGCCATGCCTTCCCTGGACCGGAAACAAGCTTCCTAGGACAGGTTTCTGGCATTTCAGCCGTATCCAGCAAGGCTTGCTTGAATCAAGTGGCAAAATGAGCAAGGGACTCACGTCTGAGCATACCCTGCCAATTTATGGCGAACAAAGCGGTACAGAAGGGGGTGGTGATGGACGGAGCATCAGAACCAATCAAACACTCACAGCCAGTCAAGAGATCTGGGTTTGATCCATCACCGTTCTTTAGCCCACTCTGCCACCCCAGTTCAGACATGGCCATATGCAAATCAGTCTGACCCTGTGCCTCATGGGAACAGTCCAGCCCGAACTGCCAAGCCATGCCTTCCCTGGACCGGAAACAAGCTTCCTAGGACCGGTTTCTGGCATTTCAGCCGTTTTCAGCCAGGCTTGCTTGAATCCAGTGGAAAAGTGAGCAAGGGAATCACGTCTGAGCATACCCTGCCAACTTATGGCGAACAAAGCGATACAGAAGGGGGTGGTGATGGACGGAGCATCAGAACCAATCAAACACTCACAGCCAGTCAAGAGATCTGGGTTTGATCCATCACCGTTCTTTAGCCCACTCTACCACCCCAGTTCAGAGATGGCCATATGCAAATCAGTCTGACCCTGTGCCTCATGGGAACAGTCCAGCCCGAACTGCCAAGCCATGCCTTCCCTGGACCGGAAACAAGCTTCCTAGGTTCAGTTTCTGGCATTTCAGCCGTCTTCAGCCAGGCTTGCTTGAATCCAGTGGCAAAGTGAGCAAGGGACTCACGTCTGAGCATACCCTGCCAACTTATGGCGAACAAAGCGGTACAGAAGGGGATGGTGATGGACGGAACATCAGAACCAATCAAACACTCACAGCCAGTCAAGAGATCTGGGTTTGATCCATCACCGTTCTTTAGCCCACACTGCCACCCCAGTTCAGACATGGCCATATGCAAATCAGTCTGACCCTGTGCCTCATGGGAACAGTCCAGCCCGAACTGCCAAGCCATGCCTTCCCTGGACCGGAAACAAGCTTGCTAGGTCCGGTTTCTGGCATTTCAGCCGTCTTCAGCCAGGCTTGCTTGAATCCAGTGGCAAAGTGAGCAAGGGACTCACGTCTGAGCATACGCTGCCAACTTATGGCGAACAAAGCGGTACAGAAGGGGGTGGTGATGGACGGAGCAGCAGAACCAATAAAACACTCACAGCCAGTCAAGAGATCTGGGTTTGATCCATCACCGTTCTTTAGCCCACTCTGCCACCCCAGTTCAGACATGGCCATATGCAAATCAGTCTGACCCTGTGCCTCATGGGAACAGTCCAGCCCGAACTGCCAAGCCATGCCTTCCCTGGACCAGAAACAAGCTTCCTGGACCGGTTTCTGGCATTTCAGCCGTCTTCAGCCAGGCTTGCTTGAATCCAGTGGCAAAGTGAGCAAGGGACTCACGTCTGAGCATACCCTGCCAACTTATGGCGAACAAAGCGGTACAGAAGGGGGTGGTGATGGACGGAGCATCAGAACCAATCAAACACTCACAGCCAGTCAAGAGATCTGGGTTTGATCCATCACCGTTCTTTAGCCCACTCTGCCACCCCAGTTCAGACATGGCCATATGCAAATAAGTCTGACCCTGTGCCTCATGGGAACAGTCCAGCCCGAACTGCCAAGCCATGCCTTGCCTAGACCGGAAACAAGCTTCCTAGGACCGGTTTCTGGCATTTCAGCCGTCTTCGGCCAGGCTTGCTTGAATCCAGTGGCAAAGTGAGCAAGGGACTCACGTCTGAGCATACCCTGCCAACTTATGGCAAACAAGGCGGTACAAAAGGGGGTGGTGATGGACGGAGCATCAGAACCAATCAAACACTCACAGCCAGTCAAGAGATCTGGGTTTGATCCATCACCGTTCTTTAGCCCACTCTGCCTCCCCAGTTCAGACATGGCCATATGCAAATCAGTCTGACCCTGTGCCTCATGGGAACAGTCCAGCCCAAACTGCCAAGCCATGCCTTCCCTAGACCGGAAACAAACTTCCTATGACCGGTTTCTGGCATTTCAGCCGTCTTCAGCCAGGCTTGCTTGAATCCAGTGGCAAAGTGAGCAAGGGACTCACGTCTGAGCATACGCTGCCAACTTATGGCGAACAAAGCGGTACAGAAGGGGGTGGTGATGGACGGAGCATCAGAACCAATCAAACACTCACAGCCAGTCAAGATATCTGGGTTTTATCCATCACCGTTCTTTAGCCCACTCTGCCACCCCAGTTCAGACATGGCCATATGCAAATCAGTCTGACCCTCTGCCTCATGGGAACAGTCCAGCCCGAACTGCCAAGCCATGCCTTCCCTGGACCGGAAACAAGCTTCCTAGGACCAGTTTCTGGCCTTTCAGCCGTCTTCAGCCAGGCTTGCTTGAATCCAGTGGCAAAGTGAGCAAGGGACTCACGTCTGAGCATACCCTGCCAATTTATGGCGAACAAAGCGGTACAGAAGGGGGTGGTGATGGACGGAGCATCAGAACCAATCAAACACTCACAGCCAGTCAAGAGATCTGGGTTTGATCCATCACCGTTCTTTAGCCCACTCTGCCACCCCAGTTCAGACATGGCCATATGCAAATCAGTCTGACCCTGTGCCTCATGGGAACAGTCCAGCCCGAACTGCCAAGCCATGCCTTCCCTGGACCGGAAACAAGCTTCCTAGGACCGGTTTCTGGCATTTCAGCCGTTTTCAGCCAGGCTTGCTTGAATCCAGTGGCAAAGTGAGCAAGGGAATTACGTCTGAGCATACCCAGCCAACTTATGGCGAACAAAGCGGTACAGAAGGGGGTGGTGATGGACGGAGCATCAGAACCAATCAAACACTCACAGCCAGACCAGAGATCTGGGTTTGATCCATCACCGTTCTTTAGCCCACTCTGCCACCCCAGTTCAGACATGGCCATATGCAAATCAGTCTGACCCTGTGCCTCATGGGAACAGTCCAGCCCAAACTGCCAAACCATGCCTTCCCTGGACCGGAAACAAGCTTCCTAGGACCGGTTTCTGGCATTTCAGCCGTTTTCAGCCAGGCTTGCTTGAATCCAGTGGCAAAGTGAGCAAGGGACTCACGTCTGAGCATACCCTGCCAACTTATGGCGAACAAAGCGATACAGAAGGGGGTGGTGATGGACGGAGCATCAGAACCAGTCAAACACTCACAGCCAGTCAAGAGATCTGGGTTTGATCCATCACCGTTCTTTAGCCCACTCTACCACCCCAGTTCAGAGATGGCCACATGCAAATCAGTCTGACCCTGCGCCTCATGGGAACAGTCCAGCCCGAACTGCCAAGCCATGCCTTCCCTGGACCGGAAACAAGCTTCCTAGGTTCAGTTTCTGGCATTTCAGCCGTCTTCAGCCAGGCTTGCTTGAATCCAGTGGCAAAGTGAGCAAGGGACTCACGTCTGAGCATACCCTGCCAACTTATGGCGAACAAAGCGGTACAGAAGGGGATGGTGATGGACGGAACATCAGAACCAATCAAACACTCACAGCCAGTCAAGAGATCTGGGTTTGATCCATCACCGTTCTTTAGCCCACACTGCCACCCCAGTTCAGACATGGCCATATGCAAATCAGTCTGACCCTGTGCCTCATGGGAACAGTCCAGCCCGAACTGCCAAGCCATGCCTTCCCTGGACCGGAAACAAGCTTGCTAGGTCCGGTTTCTGGCATTTCAGCCGTCTTCAGCCAGGCTTGCTTGAATCCAGTGGCAAAGTGAGCAAGGGACTCACGTCTGAGCATACGCTGCCAACTTATGGCGAACAAAGCGGTACAGAAGGGGGTGGTGATGGACGGAGCATCAGAACCAATAAAACACTCACAGCCAGTCAAGAGATCTGGGTTTGATCCATCACCGTTCTTTAGCCCACTCTGCCACCCCAGTTCAGACATGGCCATATGCAAATAAGTCTGACCCTGTGCCTCATGGGAACAGTCCAGCCCGAACTGCCAAGCCATGCCTTCCCTAGACCAGAAACAAGCTTCCTAGGACCGGTTTCTGGCATTTCAGCCGTCTTCGGCCAGGCTTGCTTGAATCCAGTGGCAAAGTGAGCAAGGGACTCACGTCTGAGCATACCCTGCCAACTTATGGCGAACAAGGCGGTACAAAAGGGGGTGGTGATGGACGGAGCATCAGAACCAATCAAACACTCACAGCCAGTCAAGAGATCTGGGTTTGATCCATCACCGTTCTTTAGCCCACTCTGCCTCCCCAGTTCAGACATGGCCATATGCAAATCAGTCTGACCCTGTGCCTCATGGGAACAGTCCAGCCCGAACTGCCAAGCCATGCCTTCCCTGGACCGGAAACAAGCTTCCTAGGACCGGTTTCTGGTATTTCAGCCGTCTTCAGCCAGGCTTGCTTGAATCCAGTGGCAAAGTGAGCAAGGGTCTCACGTTTGAGCATACCCTGCCAACTTATGGCGAACAAAGCGGTACAAAAGGGGGTGGTGATGGACGGAGCATCAGAACCAATCAAACACTCACAGCCAGTCAAGAGATCTGGGTTTGATCCATCACCGTTCTTTAGCCAACTCTGCCACCCCAGTTCAGACATGGCCATATGCAAATCAGTCTGAAACCTGTGCCTCATGGGAACAGTCCAGCCCGAACTGCCAAGCCATGCCTTTCCTGGACCGGAAACAAGCTTCCTAGGACCAGTTTCTGGCATTTCAGCCGTCTTCAGCCAGGCTTGCTTGAATCCAGTGGCAAAGTGAGCAAGGGACTCACGTCTGAGCATACCCTGCCAACTTATGGCGAACAATGCGGTACAAAAGGGGGTGGTGATGGATGGAGCATCAGAACCAATCAAACACTCACAGCCAGTGAAGAGATCTGGGTTTGATCCATCACCGTTCTTTAGCCCACTCTGCCACCCCAGTTCAGACATGGCCATATGCAAATCAGTCTGACCCTGTGCCTCATGGGAACAGTCCAGCCCGAACTGCCAAGCCATGCCTTCCCTGGACCGGAAACAAGCTTCCTAGGACCGGTTTCTGGCATTTCAGCCGTCTTAAGCCAGGCTTGCTTGAATCCAGTGGCAAAGTGAGCAAGGGACTCACGTCTGAGCATATCCTGCCAACTTATGGCGAACAAA
The DNA here is from genome assembly GCF_964204655.1 of Triturus cristatus. Taxonomy (NCBI): domain Eukaryota; kingdom Metazoa; phylum Chordata; class Amphibia; order Caudata; family Salamandridae; genus Triturus; species Triturus cristatus. Next base: position 621,238,393 of record NC_140579.1, on the reverse strand, counting down.
GCAGTACAGAAGGGGGTGGTGATGGACGGAGCATCAGAACCAATCAAACACTCACAGGCAGTCAAGAGATCTGGGTTTGATCCATCACCGTTCTTTAGCCCAATCTACCACCCTAGTTCAGACATGGCCATATGCAAATCAGTCTGACCCTGTGCCTCATGGGAACAGTCCAGCCCGAACTGCCAAGCCATGCCTTCCCTGGACCGGAAACAAACTTCCTAGGACCGGTTTCTGGCATTTCAGCCGTCTTCAGCCAGGCTTGCTTGAATCCAGTGGCAAAGTGAGCAAGGGACTCACGTCTGAGCATACGCTGCCAACTTATGGCGAACAAAGCGGTACAGAAGGGGGTGGTGATGGACGGAGCATCAGAACCAATCAAACACTCACAGCCAGTCAAGAGATCTGGGTTTGATCCATCACCGTTCTTTAGCCCACTCTGCCACACCAGTTCAGACATGGCCATATGCAAATCAGTCTGACCCTGTGCTTCATGGGAACAGTCCAGCCCGAACTGCCAAGCCATGCCTTCCCTGGACCGGAAACAAGCTTCCTAGGACAGGTTTCTGGCATTTCAGCCGTCTCCAGCCAGGCTTGCTTGAATCCAGTGGCAAAATGAGCAAGGGACTCACGTCTGAGCATACCCTGCCAATTTATGGCGAACAAAGCGGTACAGAAGGGGGTGGTGATGGACGGAGCATCAGAACCAATCAAACACTCACAGCCAGTCAAGAGATCTGGGTTTGATCCATCACCGTTCTTTAGCCCACTCTGCCACCCCAGTTCAGACATGGCCATATGCAAATCAGTCTGACCCTGTGCCTCATGGGAACAGTCCAGCCCGAACTGCCAAGCCATGCCTTCCCTGGACCGGAAACAAGCTTCCTAGGACCGGTTTCTGGCATTTCAGCCGTTTTCAGCCAGGCTTGCTTGAATCCAGTGGCAAAGTGAGCAAGGGAATCACGTCTGAGCATACCCTGCCAACTTATGGCGAACAAAGCGATACAGAAGGGGGTGGTGATGGACGGAGCATCAGAACCAATCAAACACTCACAGCCAGTCAAGAGATCTGGGTTTGATCCATCACCGTTCTTTAGCCCACTCTACCACCCCAGTTCAGAGATGGCCATATGCAAATCAGTCTGACCCTGCGCCTCATGGGAACAGTCCAGCCCGAACTGCCAAGCCATGCCTTCCCTGGACCGGAAACAAGCTTCCTAGGTTCAGTTTCTGGCATTTCAGCCGTCTTCAGCCAGGCTTGCTTGAATCCAGTGGCAAAGTGAGCAAGGGACTCACGTCTGAGCATACCCTGCCAACTTATGGCGAACAAAGCGGTACAGAAGGGGATGGTGATGGACGGAACATCAGAACCAATCAAACACTCACAGCCAGTCAAGAGATCTGGGTTTGATCCATCACCGTTCTTTAGCCCACACTGCCACCCCAGTTCAGACATGGCCATATGCAAATCAGTCTGACCCTGTGCCTCATGGGAACAGTCCAGCCCGAACTGCCAAGCCATGCCTTCCCTGGACCGGAAACAAGCTTGCTAGGTCCGGTTTCTGGCATTTCAGCCGTCTTCAGCCAGGCTTGCTTGAATCCAGTGGCAAAGTGAGCAAGGGACTGACGTCTGAGCATACGCTGCCAACTTATGGCGAACAAAGCGGTACAGAAGGGGGTGGTGATGGACGGAGCAGCAGAACCAATAAAACACTCACAGCCAGTCAAGAGATCTGGGTTTGATCCATCACCGTTCTTTAGCCCACTCTGCCACCCCAGTTCAGACATGGCCATATGCAAATCAGTCTGACCCTGTGCCTCATGGGAACAGTCCAGCCCGAACTGCCAAGCCATGCCTTCCCTGGACCAGAAACAAGCTTCCTGGACCGGTTTCTGGCATTTCAGCCGTCTTCAGCCAGGCTTGCTTGAATCCAGTGGCAAAGTGAGCAAGGGACTCACGTCTGAGCATACCCTGCCAACTTATGGCGAACAAAGCGGTACAGAAGGGGGTGGTGATGGACGGAGCATCAGAACCAATCAAACACTCACAGCCAGTCAAGAGATCTGGGTTTGATCCATCACCGTTCTTTAGCCCACTCTGCCACCCCAGTTCAGACATGGCCATATGCAAATAAGTCTGACCCTGTGCCTCATGGGAACAGTCCAGCCCGAACTGCCAAGCCATGCCTTCCCTAGACCGGAAACAAGCTTCCTAGGACCGGTTTCTGGCATTTCAGCCGTCTTCGGCCAGGCTTGCTTGAATCCAGTGGCAAAGTGAGCAAGGGACTCACGTCTGAGCATACCCTGCCAACTTATGGCGAACAAGGCGGTACAAAAGGGGGTGGTGATGGACGGAGCATCAGAACCAATCAAACACTCACAGCCAGTCAAGAGATCTGGGTTTGATCCATCACCGTTCTTTAGCCCACTCTGCCTCCCCAGTTCAGACATGGCCATATGCAAATCAGTCTGACCCTGTGCCTCATGGGAACAGTCCAGCCCGAACTGCCAAGCCATGCCTTCCCTGGACCGGAAACAAACTTCCTAGGACCGGTTTCTGGCATTTCAGCCGTCTTCAGCCAGGCTTGCTTGAATCCAGTGGCAAAGTGAGCAAGGGACTCACGTCTGAGCATACGCTGCCAACTTATGGCGAACAAAGCGGTACAGAAGGGGGTGGTGATGGACGGAGCATCAGAACCAATCAAACACTCACAGCCAGTCAAGATATCTGGGTTTTATCCATCACCGTTCTTTAGCCCACTCTGCCACCCCAGTTCAGACATGGCCATATGCAAATCAGTCTGACCCTCTACCTCATGGGAACAGTCCAGCCCGAACTGCCAAGCCATGCCTTCCCTGGACCGGAAACAAGCTTCCTAGGACCGGTTTCTGGAATTTCAGCCGTCTTCAGCCAGGCTTGCTTGAATCCAGTGGCACAGTGAGCAAGGGACTCACGTCTGAACATACCCTGCCAACTTATGGCGAACGAAGCGGTAAAGAAGGGGGTGGTGATGGACGGAGCATCAGAACCAATCAAACACTCACAGCCAGTCAAGAGATCTGGGTTTGATCCATCACCGTTCTTTAGCCCACTCTGCCACACCAGTTCAGACATGGCCATATGCAAATCAGTCTGACCCTGTGCTTCATGGGAACAGTCCAGCCCGAACTGCCAAGCCATGCCTTCCCTGGACCGGAAACAAGCTTCCTAGGACAGGTTTCTGGCATTTCAGCCGTCTCCAGTCAGGCTTGCTTGAATCCAGTGGCAAAATGAGCAAGGGACTCACGTCTGAGCATACCCTGCCAATTTATGGCGAACAAAGCGGTACAGAAGGGGGTGGTGATGGACGGAGCATCAGAACCAATCAAACACTCACAGCCAGTCAAGAGATCTGGGTTTGATCCATCACCGTTCTTTAGCCCACTCTGCCACCCCAGTTCAGACAAAGCCATATGCAAATCAGTCTGACCCTGTGCCTCATGGGAACAGTCCAGCCCGAACTGCCAAGCCATGCCTTCCCTGGACCGGAAATAAGCTTCCTAGGACCGGTTTCTGGCATTTCAGCCGTTTTCAGCCAGGCTTGCTTGAATCCAGTGGCAAAGTGAGCAAGGGAATCACGTCTGAGCATACCCTGCCAACTTATGGCGAACAAAGCGATACAGAAGGGGGTGGTGATGGACGGAGCATCAGAACCAATCAAACACTCACAGCCAGTCAAGAGATCTGGGTTTGATCCATCACCGTTCTTTAGCCCACTCTACCACCCCAGTTCAGAGATGGCCATATGCAAATCAGTCTGACCCTGCGCCTCATGGGAACAGTCCAGCCCGAACTGCCAAGCCATGCCTTCCCTGGACCGGAAACAAGCTTCCTAGGTTCAGTTTCTGGCATTTCAGCCGTCTTCAGCCAGGCTTGCTTGAATCCAGTGGCAAAGTGAGCAAGGGACTCACGTCTGAGCATACCCTGCCAACTTATGGCGAACAAAGCGGTACAGAAGGGGATGGTGATGGACGGAACATCAGAACCAATCAAACACTCACAGCCAGTCAAGAGATCTGGGTTTGATCCATCACCGTTCTTTAGCCCACACTGCCACCCCAGTTCAGACATGGCCATATGCAAATCAGTCTGACCCTGTGCCTCATGGGAACAGTCCAGCCCGAACTGCCAAGCCATGCCTTCCCTGGACCGGAAACAAGCTTGCTAGGTCCGGTTTCTGGCATTTCAGCCGTCTTCAGCCAGGCTTGCTTGAATCCAGTGGCAAAGTGAGCAAGGGACTCACGTCTGAGCATACGCTGCCAACTTATGGCGAACAAAGCGGTACAGAAGGGGGTGGTGATGGACGGAGCAGCAGAACCAATAAAACACTCACAGCCAGTCAAGAGATCTGGGTTTGATCCATCACCGTTCTTTAGCCCACTCTGCCACCCCAGTTCAGACATGGCCATATGCAAATCAGTCTGACCCTGTGCCTCATGGGAACAGTCCAGCCCGAACTGCCAAGCCATGCCTTCCCTGGACCAGAAACAAGCTTCCTGGACCGGTTTCTGGCATTTCAGCCGTCTTCAGCCAGGCTTGCTTGAATCCAGTGGCAAAGTGAGCAAGGGACTCACGTCTGAGCATACCCTGCCAACTTATGGCGAACAAAGCGGTACAGAAGGGGGTGGTGATGGACGGAGCATCAGAACCAATCAAACACTCACAGCCAGTCAAGAGATCTGGGTTTGATCCATCACCGTTCTTTAGCCCACTCTGCCACCCCAGTTCAGACATGGCCATATGCAAATAAATCTGACCCTGTGCCTCATGGGAACAGTCCAGCCCGAACTGCAAGCCATGCCTTCCCTAGACCGGAAACAAGCTTCCTAGGACTGGTTTCTGGCATTTCAGCCGTCTTCGGCCAGGCTTGCTTGAATCCAGTGGCAAAGTGAGCAAGGGACTCACGTCTGAGCATACCCTGCCAACTTATGGCGAACAAGGCGGTACAAAAGGGGGTGGTGATGGACGGAGCATCAGAACCAATCAAACACTCACAGCCAGTCAAGAGATCTGGGTTTGATCCATCAACGTTCTTTAGCCCACTCTGCCTCCCCAGTTCAGACATGGCCATATGCAAATCAGTCTGACCCTGTGCCTCATGGGAACAGTCCAGCCCAAACTGCCAAGCCATGCCTTCCCTAGACCGGAAACAAACTTCCTATGACCGGTTTCTGGCATTTCAGCCGTCTTCAGCCAGGCTTGCTTGAATCCAGTGGCGAAGTGAGCAAGGGACTCACGTCTGAGCATACGCTGCCAACTTATGGCGAACAAAGCGGTACAGAAGGGGGTGGTGATGGACGGAGCATCAGAACCAATCAAACACTCACAGCCAGTCAAGATATCTGGGTTTTATCCATCACCGTTCTTTAGCCCACTCTGCCACCCCAGTTCAGACATGGCCATATGCAAATCAGTCTGACCCTCTGCCTCATGGGAACAGTCCAGCCCGAACTGCCAAGCCATGCCTTCCCTGGACCGGAAACAAGCTTCCTAGGACCAGTTTCTGGCCTTTCAGCCGTCTTCAGCCAGGCTTGCTTGAATCCAGTGGCAAAGTGAGCAAGGGACTCACGTCTGAGCATACCCTGCCAATTTATGGCGAACAAAGCGGTACAGAAGGGGGTGGTGATGGACGGAGCATCAGAACCAATCAAACACTCACAGCCAGTCAAGAGATCTGGGTTTGATCCATCACCGTTCTTTAGCCCACTCTGCCACCCCAGTTCAGACATGGCCATATGCAAATCAGTCTGACCCTGTGCCTCATGGGAACAGTCCAGCCCGAACTGCCAAGCCATGCCTTCCCTGGACCGGAAACAAGCTTCCTAGGACCGGTTTCTGGCATTTCAGCCGTTTTCAGCCAGGCTTGCTTGAATCCAGTGGCAAAGTGAGCAAGGGAATTACGTCTGAGCATACCCAGCCAACTTATGGCGAACAAAGCGGTACAGAAGGGGGTGGTGATGGACGGAGCATCAGAACCAATCAAACACTCACAGCCAGTCAAGAGATCTGGGTTTGATCCATCACCGTTCTTTAGCCCACTCTGCCACCCCAGTTCAGACATGGCCATATGCAAATCAGTCTGACCCTGTGCCTCATGGGAACAGTCCAGCCCAAACTGCCAAACCATGCCTTCCCTGGACCGGAAACAAGCTTCCTAGGACCGGTTTCTGGCATTTCAGCCGTTTTCAGCCAGGCTTGCTTGAATCCAGTGGCAAAGTGAGCAAGGGAATCACGTCTGAGCATACCCTGCCAACTTATGGCGAACAAAGCGATACAGAAGGGGGTGGTGATGGACGGAGCATCAGAACCAATCAAACACTCACAGCCAGTCAAGAGATCAGGGTTTGATCCATCACCGTTCTTTAGCCCACTCTACCACCCCAGTTCAGAGATGGCCATATGCAAATCAGTCTGACCCTGCGCCTCATGGGAACAGTCCAGCCCGAACTGCCAAGCCATGCCTTCCCTGGACCGGAAACAAGCTTCCTAGGTTCAGTTTCTGGCATTTCAGCCGTCTTCAGCCAGGCTTGCTTGAATCCAGTGGCAAAGTGAGCAAGGGACTCACGTCTGAGCATACCCTGCCAACTTATGGCGAACAAAGCGGTACAGAAGGGGATGGTGATGAACGGAACATCAGAACCAATCAAACACTCACAGCCAGTCAAGAGATCTGGGTTTGATCCATCACCGTTCTTTAGCCCACACTGCCACCCCAGTTCAGACATGGCCATATGCAAATCAGTCTGACCCTGTGCCTCATGGGAACAGTCCAGCCCGAACTGCCAAGCCATGCCTTCCCTGGACCGGAAACAAGCTTGCTAGGTCCGGTTTCTGGCATTTCAGCCGTCTTCAGCCAGGCTTGCTTGAATCCAGTGGCAAAGTGAGCAAGGGACTCACGTCTGAGCATACGCTGCCAACTTATGGCGAACAAAGCGGTACAGAAGGGGGTGGTGATGGACGGAGCATCAGAACCAATAAAACACTCACAGCCAGTCAAGAGATCTGGGTTTGATCCATCACCGTTCTTTAGCCCACTCTGCCACCCCAGTTCAGACATGGCCATATGCAAATAAGTCTGACCCTGTGCCTCATGGGAACAGTCCAGCCCGAACTGCCAAGCCATGCCTTCCCTAGACCGGAAACAAGCTTCCTAGGACCGGTTTCTGGCATTTCAGCCGTCTTCGGCCAGGCTTGCTTGAATCCAGTGGCAAAGTGAGCAAGGGACTCACGTCTGAGCATACCCTGCCAACTTATGGCGAACAAGGCGGTACAAAAGGGGGTGGTGATGGACGGAGCATCAGAACCAATCAAACACTCACAGCCAGTCAAGAGATCTGGGTTTGATCCATCACCGTTCTTTAGCCCACTCTGCCTCCCCAGTTCAAACATGGCCATATGCAAATCAGTCTGACCCTGTGCCTCATGGGAACAGTCCAGCCCAAACTGCCAAGCCATGCCTTCCCTAGACCGGAAACAAACTTCCTATGACCGGTTTCTGGCATTTCAGCCGTCTTCAGCCAGGCTTGCTTGAATCCAGTGGCAAAGTGAGCAAGGGACTCACGTCTGAGCATACGCTGCCAACTTATGGCGAACAAAGCGGTACAGAAGGGGGTGGTGATGGACGGAGCATCAGAACCAATCAAACACTCACAGCCAGTCAAGATATCTGGGTTTTATCCATCACCGTTCTTTAGCCCACTCTGCCACCCCAGTTGAGACAGGGCCATATGCAAATCAGTCTGACCCTCTGCCTCATGGGAACAGTCCAGCCCGAACTGCCAAGCCATGCCTTCCCTGGACCGGAAACAAGCTTCCTAGGACCAGTTTCTGGCCTTTCAGCCGTCTTCAGCCAGGCTTGCTTGAATCCAGTGGCAAAGTGAGCAAGGGACTCACGTCTGAGCATACCCTGCCAATTTATGGCGAACAAAGCGGTACAGAAGGGGGTGGTGATGGACGGAGCATCAGAACCAATCAAACACTCACAGCCAGTCAAGAGATCTGGGTTTGATCCATCACCGTTCTTTAGCCCACTCTGCCACCCCAGTTCAGACATGGCCATATGCAAATCAGTCTGACCCTGTGCCTCATGGGAACAGTCCAGCCCGAACTGCCAAGCCATGCCTTCCCTGGACCGGAAACAAGCTTCCTAGGACCGGTTTCTGGCATTTCAGCCGTTTTCAGCCAGGCTTGCTTGAATCCAGTTGCAAAGTGAGCAAGGGAATTACGTCTGAGCATACCCAGCCAACTTATGGCGAACAAAGCGGTACAGAAGGGGGTGGTGATGGACGGAGCATCAGAACCAATCAAACACTCACAGCCAGTCAAGAGATCTGGGTTTGATCCATCACCGTTCTTTAGCCCACTCTGCCACCCCAGTTCAGACATGGCCATATGCAAATCAGTCTGACCCTGTGCCTCATGGGAACAGTCCAGCCTGAACTGCCAAGCCATGCTTTCCCTGGACCGGAAACAAACTTCCTAGGACCGGTTTCTGGCATTTCAGCCGTCTTCGGCCAGGCTTGCTTGAATACAGTGGCAAAGTGAGCAAGGGACTCACGTCTGAGCATACCCTGCCAACTTATGGCGAACAAGGCGGTACAAAAGGGGGTGGTGATGGACGGAGCATCAGAACCAATCAAACACTCACAGCCAGTCAAGAGATCTGGGTTTGATCCATCACCGTTCTTTAGCCCACTCTGCCTCCCCAGTTCAGACATGGCCATATGCAAATCAGTCTGACCCTGTGCCTCATGGGAACAGTCCAGCCCAAACTGCCAAGCCATGCCTTCCCTGGACCGGAAACAAACTTCCTAGGACCGGTTTCTGGCATTTCAGCCGTCTTCAGCCAGGCTTGCTTGAATCCAGTGGCAAAGTGAGCAAGGGACTCACGTCTGAGCATACGCTGCCAACTTATGGCGAACAAAGCGGTACAGAAGGGGGTGGTGATGGACGGAGCATCAAAACCAATCAAACACTCACAGCCAGTCAAGAGATCTGGGTTTGATCCATCACCGTTCTTTAGCCCACTCTGCCACCCCAGTTCAGACATGGCCATATGCAAATCAGTCTGACCCTGTGCCTCATGGGAACAGTCCAGCCCGAACTGCTAAGCCATGCCTTCACTGGACCGGAAACAAGCTTCCTAGGACCGGTTTCTGGTATTTCAGCCGTCTTCAGCCAGGCTTGCTTGAATCCAGTGGCAAAGTGAGCAAGGGACTCACGTCTGAGCATACCCTGCCAACTTATGGCGAACAAAGCGGTACAAAAGGGGGTGGTGATGGACGGAGCATCAGAACCAATCAAACACTCACAGCCAGTCAAGAGATCTGGGTTTAATCCATCACCGTTCTTTAGCCCACTCTGCCACCCCAGTTCAGACATGGCCATATGCAAATCAGTCTGACCCTGTGCCTCATGGGAACAGTCCAGCCCGAACTGCCAAGCCATGCCTTCCCTGGACCGGAAACAAGCTTCCTAGGACCGGTTTCTGGCATTTCAGCCGTCTTAAGCCAGGCTTGCTTGAATCCAGTGGCAAAGTGAGCAAGGGACTCACGTCTGAGCATATCCTGCCAACTTATGGTGAACAAAGCGGTACAGAAGGGGGTGGTGATGGACGGAGCATAAGAACCAATCAAACACTCACAGCCAGTCAAGAGATCTGGGTTTGATCCATCACCGTTCTTTAGCCCACTCTACCACCCCAGTTCAGACATGGCCATATGCAAATCAGTCTGACCCTGTGCCTCATGGGAACAGTCCAGCCCGAACTGCCAAGCCATGCCTTCCCTGGACCGGAAACAAGCTTCCTAGGACCGGTTTCTGGCATTTCAGCCGTCTTCAGCCAGGCTTGCTTGAATCCAGTGGCAAAGTGAGCAAGGGACTCACGTCTGAGCATACCCTGCCAACTTATGGCGAACAAAGCGGTACAAAACGGGGTGGTGATGGATGGAGCATCAGAACCAATCAAACACTCACAGCCAGTTAAGAGATCTGGATTTGATCCATCACCGTTGTTTAGCCCACTCTGCCACCCCAGTTCAGACGTGGCCATATGCAAATCAGTCTGACCCTGTGCCTCATGGGAACAGTCCAGCCCGAACTGCCAAGCCATGCCTTCCCTGGACCGGAAACAAGCTTCCTAGGACCGGATTCTGGCATTTCAGCCGTCTTCAGCCAGGCTTGCTTGAATCCAGTGGCAAAGTGAGCAAGGGACTCACGTCTGAGCATACCCTGCCAACTTATGGCAAACAAAGCGGTACAGAAGGGGGTGGTGATGGACGGAGCATCAGAACCAATCAAACACTCACAGCCAGTCAAGAGATCTGGGTTTGATCCATCACCGTTCTTTAGCCCACTCTACCACCCCAGTTCAGACGTGGCCATATGCAAATCAGTCTGACCCTGTGCCTCATGGGAACAGTCCAGCCCGAACTGCCAAGCCATGCCTTCCCTGGACCGGAAACAAGCTTCCTAGGACCGGATTCTGGCATTTCAGCCGTCTTCAGCCAGGCTTGCTTGAATCCAGTGGCAAAGTGAGCAAGGGACTCACGTCTGAGCATACCCTGCCAACTTATGGCAAACAAAGCGGTACAGAAGGGGGTGGTGATGGACGGAGCATCAGAACCAATCAAACACTCACAGCCAGTCAAGAGATCTGGGTTTGATCCATCACCGTTCTTTAGCCCACTCTACCACCCCAGTTCAGACATGGCCATATGCAAATCAGTCTGACCCTGCGCCTCATGGGAACAGTCCAGCCCGAACTGCCAAGCCATGCCTTCCCTGGACCGGAAACAAGCTTCCTAGGTCCAGTTTCTGGCATTTCAGCCGTCTTCAGCCAGGCTTGCTTGAATCCAGTGGCAAAGTGAGCAAGGGACTCACGTCTGAGCATACCCTGCCAACTTATGGTGAACAAAGCGGTACAGAAGGGGATGGTGATGGACGGAACATCAGAACCAATCAAACACTCACAGCCAGTCAAGAGATCTGGGTTTGATCCATCACCGTTCTTTAGCCCACACTGCCACCCCAGTTCAGACATGGCCATATGCAAATCAGTCTAACCCTGTGCCTCATGGGAACAGTCCAGCCCGAACTGCCAAGCCATGCCTTCCCTGGACCGGAAACAAGCTTCCTAGGTCCAGTTTCTGGCATTTCAGCCGTCTTCAGGCAGGCTTGCTTGAATCCAGTGGCAAAGTGAGCAAGGGACTCATGTCTGAGCATACCCTGCCAACTTATGGAGAACAAAGCGGTACAGAAGGGGGTGGTGATGGACGGAACATCAGAACCAATCAAACACTCACAGCCAGTCAAGAGATCTGGGTTTGATCCATCACCGTTCTTTAGCCCACTCTGCCTCCCCAGTTCAGACATGGCCATATGCAGATCAGTCTGTACCTGTGCCTCATGGGAACAGTCCAGCCTGAACTGCCAAGCCATGCTTTCCCTGGACCGGAAACAAACTTCCTAGGACCGGTTTCTGGCATTTCAGCCGTCTTCGGCCAGGCTTGCTTGAATACAGTGGCAAAGTGAGCAAGGGACTCACGTCTGAGCATACCCTGCCAACTTATGGCGAACAAGGCGGTACAAAAGGGGGTGGTGATGGACGGAGCATCAGAACCAATCAAACACTCACAGCCAGTCAAGAGATCTGGGTTTGATCCATCACCGTTCTTTAGCCCACTCTGCCTCCCCAGTTCAGACATGGCCATATGCAAATCAGTCTGACCCTGTGCCTCATGGGAACAGTCCAGCCCAAACTGCCAAGCCATGCCTTCCCTGGACCGGAAACAAACTTCCTAGGACCGGTTTCTGGCATTTCAGCCGTCTTCAGCCAGGCTTGCTTGAATCCAGTGGCAAAGTGAGCAAGGGACTCACGTCTGAGCATACGCTGCCAACTTATGGCGAACAAAGCGGTACAGAAGGGGGTGGTGATGGACGGAGCATCAGAACCAATCAAACACTCACAGCCAGTCAAGATATCTGAGTTTTATCCATCACCGTTCTTTAGCCCACTCTGCCACCCCAGTTCAGACATGGCCATATGCAAATCAGTCTGACCCTCTGCCTCATGGGAACAGTCCAGCCCGAACTGCCAAGCCATGCCTTCCCTGGACCGGAAACAAGCTTCCTAGGACCGGTTTCTGGCATTTCAGCCGTCTTCAGCCAGGCTTGCCGTCTTCAGCCAGGCTTGCTTGAATCCAGTGGCAAAGTGAGCAAGGGACTCACGTCTGAGCATACCCAGCCAATTTATGGGGAACAAAGCGGTACAGAAGGGGGTGGTGATGGACGGAGCATCAAAACCAATCAAACACTCACAGCCAGTCAAGATATCTGGGTTTGATCCATCACCGTTCTTTAGCCCACTCTGCCACCCCAGTTCAGACATGGCCATATGCAAATCAGTCTGACCCTGTGCCTCATGGGAACAGTCCAGCCCGAACTGCCAAGCCATGCCTTCCCTGGACCGGAAACAAGCTTCCTAGGACCGGTTTCTGGCATTTCAGCCGTTTTCAGCCAGGCTTGCTTGAATCCAGTGGCAAAGTGAGCAAGGGAATCACGTCTGAGCATACCCAGCCAACTTATGGCGAACAAAGCGGTACAGAAGGGGGTGGTGATGGACGGAGCATCAGAACCAATCACACACTCACAGCCAGTCAAGAGATCTGGGTTGGATCCATCACCGTTCTTTAGCCCACTCTGCCACCCCAGTTCAGACATGGCCATATGCAAATCAGTCTGACCCTGTGCCTCATGGGAACAGTCCGGCCCAAACTGCCAAGCCATGCCTTCCGTGGACCGGAAACAAGCTTCCTAGGACCGGTTTCTGGCATTTCAGCTGTCTTCAGCCAGGCTTGCTTGAATCCAGTGGCAAAGTGAGCAAGGGATTCACGTCTGAGCATACCCTGCCAACTTATGGCGAACAAAGCGGTACAAAAGGGGGTGGTGATGGACGGAGCATCAGAACCAATCAAACACTCACAGCCAGTCAATAGATCTGGGTTTTATCCATCACCGTTCTTTAGCCCACTCTGCCACCCCAGTTCAGACATGGCCATATGCAAATCAGTCTGACCCTGTGCCTCATAGGAACAGTCCAGCCCGAACTGCCAAGCCATGCCTTCCCTGGACCGGAAACAAGCTTCCTAGGACTGGTTTCTGGCATTTCAGCCATCTTCAGCCAGGCTTGCTTGAATCCAGTGGCAAAGTGAGCAAGGGACTCACATCTGAGCATACCCTGCCAACTTATAGCAAACAAAGCGGTACAAAAGGGTTGGTGATGGACGGATCATCAGAACCAATCAAACACTCAAAGCCAGTCAAGAGATCTGGGTTTGATTCATCACCGTTCTTTAGCCCACTCTGCCACCCCAGTTCAGACATGGCCATATGCAAATCAGTCTGACCCTGTGCCTCATAGGAACAGTCCAGCCCGAACTGCCAAGCCATGCCATCCCTGGACCGGAAACAAGCTTCCTAGGACCGGTTTCTGGTATTTCAGCCGTCTTCAGCCAGGCTTGCTTGAATCCAGTGGCAAAGTGAGCAAGGGACTCACGTTTGAGCATACCCTGCCAACTTATGGCGAACAAAGCGGTACAAAAGGGGGTGGTGATGGACGGAGCATCAGAACCAATCAAACACTCACAGCCAGTCAAGAGATCTGGGTTTGATCCATCACCGTTCTTTAGCCCACTCTGCCACCCCAGTTCAGACATGGCCATATGCAAATCAGTCTGAAACCTGTGCCTCATGGGAACAGTCCAGCCCGAACTGCCAAGCCATGCCTTTCCTGGACCGGAAACAAGCTTCCTAGGACCAGTTTCTGGCATTTCAGCCGTCTTCAGCCAGGCTTGCTTGAATCCAGTGGCAAAGTGAGCAAGGGACTCACGTCTGAGCATACCCTGCCAACTTATGGCGAACAAAGCGGTACAAAAGGGGGTGGTGATGGATGGAGCATCAGAACCAATCAAACACTCACAGCCAGTCAAGAGATCTGGGTTTGATCCATCACCGTTCTTTAGCCCACTCTGCCACCCCAGTTCAGACATGGCCATATGCAAATCAGTCTGACCCTGTGCCTCATGGGAACAGTCCAGCCCGAACTGCCAAGCCATGCCTTCCCTGGACCGGAAACAAGCTTCCTAGGACCGGTTTCTGGCATTTCAGCCGTCTTAAGCCAGGCTTGCTTGAATCCAGTGGCAAAGTGAGCAAGGGACTCACGTCTGAGCATATCCTGCCAACTTATGGCGAACAAAGCAGTACAGAAGGGGGTGGTGATGGACGGAGCATCAGAACCAATCAAACACTCACAGCCAGTCAAGAGATCTGGGTTTGATCCATCACCGTTCTTTAGCCCAATCTACCACCCTAGTTCAGACATGGCCATATGCAAATCAGTCTGACCCTGTGCCTCATGGGAACAGTCCAGCCCGAACTGCCAAGCCATGCCTTCCCTGGACCGGAAACAAACTTCCTAGGACCGGTTTCTGGCATTTCAGCCGTCTTCAGCCAGGCTTGCTTGAATCCAGTGGCAAAGTGAGCAAGGGACTCACGTCTGAGCATACGCTGCCAACTTATGGCGAACAAAGCGGTACAGAAGGGGGTGGTGATGGACGGAGCATCAGAACCAATCAAACACTCACAGCCAGTCAAGATATCTGGGTTTTATCCATCACCGTTCTTTAGCCCACTCTGCCACCCCAGTTCAGACATGGCCATATGCAAATCAGTCTGACCCTCTACCTCATGGGAACAGTCCAGCCCGAACTGCCAAGCCATGCCTTCCCTGGACCGGAAACAAGCTTCCTAGGACCGGTTTCTGGAATTTCAGCCGTCTTCAGCCAGGCTTGCTTGAATCCAGTGGCACAGTGAGCAAGGGACTCACGTCTGAACATACCCTGCCAACTTATGGCGAACGAAGCGGTAAAGAAGGGGGTGGTGATGGACGGAGCATCAGAACCAATCAAACACTCACAGCCAGTCAAGAGATCTGGGTTTGATCCATCACCGTTCTTTAGCCCACTCTGCCACACCAGTTCAGACATGGCCATATGCAAATCAGTCTGACCCTGTGCTTCATGGGAACAGTCCAGCCCGAACTGCCAAGCCATGCCTTCCCTGGACCGGAAACAAGCTTCCTAGGACAGGTTTCTGGCATTTCAGCCGTATCCAGCAAGGCTTGCTTGAATCAAGTGGCAAAATGAGCAAGGGACTCACGTCTGAGCATACCCTGCCAATTTATGGCGAACAAAGCGGTACAGAAGGGGGTGGTGATGGACGGAGCATCAGAACCAATCAAACACTCACAGCCAGTCAAGAGATCTGGGTTTGATCCATCACCGTTCTTTAGCCCACTCTGCCACCCCAGTTCAGACATGGCCATATGCAAATCAGTCTGACCCTGTGCCTCATGGGAACAGTCCAGCCCGAACTGCCAAGCCATGCCTTCCCTGGACCGGAAACAAGCTTCCTAGGACCGGTTTCTGGCATTTCAGCCGTTTTCAGCCAGGCTTGCTTGAATCCAGTGGAAAAGTGAGCAAGGGAATCACGTCTGAGCATACCCTGCCAACTTATGGCGAACAAAGCGATACAGAAGGGGGTGGTGATGGACGGAGCATCAGAACCAATCAAACACTCACAGCCAGTCAAGAGATCTGGGTTTGATCCATCACCGTTCTTTAGCCCACTCTACCACCCCAGTTCAGAGATGGCCATATGCAAATCAGTCTGACCCTGTGCCTCATGGGAACAGTCCAGCCCGAACTGCCAAGCCATGCCTTCCCTGGACCGGAAACAAGCTTCCTAGGTTCAGTTTCTGGCATTTCAGCCGTCTTCAGCCAGGCTTGCTTGAATCCAGTGGCAAAGTGAGCAAGGGACTCACGTCTGAGCATACCCTGCCAACTTATGGCGAACAAAGCGGTACAGAAGGGGATGGTGATGGACGGAACATCAGAACCAATCAAACACTCACAGCCAGTCAAGAGATCTGGGTTTGATCCATCACCGTTCTTTAGCCCACACTGCCACCCCAGTTCAGACATGGCCATATGCAAATCAGTCTGACCCTGTGCCTCATGGGAACAGTCCAGCCCGAACTGCCAAGCCATGCCTTCCCTGGACCGGAAACAAGCTTGCTAGGTCCGGTTTCTGGCATTTCAGCCGTCTTCAGCCAGGCTTGCTTGAATCCAGTGGCAAAGTGAGCAAGGGACTCACGTCTGAGCATACGCTGCCAACTTATGGCGAACAAAGCGGTACAGAAGGGGGTGGTGATGGACGGAGCAGCAGAACCAATAAAACACTCACAGCCAGTCAAGAGATCTGGGTTTGATCCATCACCGTTCTTTAGCCCACTCTGCCACCCCAGTTCAGACATGGCCATATGCAAATCAGTCTGACCCTGTGCCTCATGGGAACAGTCCAGCCCGAACTGCCAAGCCATGCCTTCCCTGGACCAGAAACAAGCTTCCTGGACCGGTTTCTGGCATTTCAGCCGTCTTCAGCCAGGCTTGCTTGAATCCAGTGGCAAAGTGAGCAAGGGACTCACGTCTGAGCATACCCTGCCAACTTATGGCGAACAAAGCGGTACAGAAGGGGGTGGTGATGGACGGAGCATCAGAACCAATCAAACACTCACAGCCAGTCAAGAGATCTGGGTTTGATCCATCACCGTTCTTTAGCCCACTCTGCCACCCCAGTTCAGACATGGCCATATGCAAATAAGTCTGACCCTGTGCCTCATGGGAACAGTCCAGCCCGAACTGCCAAGCCATGCCTTGCCTAGACCGGAAACAAGCTTCCTAGGACCGGTTTCTGGCATTTCAGCCGTCTTCGGCCAGGCTTGCTTGAATCCAGTGGCAAAGTGAGCAAGGGACTCACGTCTGAGCATACCCTGCCAACTTATGGCAAACAAGGCGGTACAAAAGGGGGTGGTGATGGACGGAGCATCAGAACCAATCAAACACTCACAGCCAGTCAAGAGATCTGGGTTTGATCCATCACCGTTCTTTAGCCCACTCTGCCTCCCCAGTTCAGACATGGCCATATGCAAATCAGTCTGACCCTGTGCCTCATGGGAACAGTCCAGCCCAAACTGCCAAGCCATGCCTTCCCTAGACCGGAAACAAACTTCCTATGACCGGTTTCTGGCATTTCAGCCGTCTTCAGCCAGGCTTGCTTGAATCCAGTGGCAAAGTGAGCAAGGGACTCACGTCTGAGCATACGCTGCCAACTTATGGCGAACAAAGCGGTACAGAAGGGGGTGGTGATGGACGGAGCATCAGAACCAATCAAACACTCACAGCCAGTCAAGATATCTGGGTTTTATCCATCACCGTTCTTTAGCCCACTCTGCCACCCCAGTTCAGACATGGCCATATGCAAATCAGTCTGACCCTCTGCCTCATGGGAACAGTCCAGCCCGAACTGCCAAGCCATGCCTTCCCTGGACCGGAAACAAGCTTCCTAGGACCAGTTTCTGGCCTTTTAGCCGTCTTCAGCCAGGCTTGCTTGAATCCAGTGGCAAAGTGAGCAAGGGACTCACGTCTGAGCATACCCTGCCAATTTATGGCGAACAAAGCGGTACAGAAGGGGGTGGTGATGGACGGAGCATCAGAACCAATCAAACACTCACAGCCAGTCAAGAGATCTGGGTTTGATCCATCACCGTTCTTTAGCCCACTCTGCCACCCCAGTTCAGACATGGCCATATGCAAATCAGTCTGACCCTGTGCCTCATGGGAACAGTCCAGCCCGAACTGCCAAGCCATGCCTTCCCTGGACCGGAAACAAGCTTCCTAGGACCGGTTTCTGGCATTTCAGCCGTTTTCAGCCAGGCTTGCTTGAATCCAGTGGCAAAGTGAGCAAGGGAATTACGTCTGAGCATACCCAGCCAACTTATGGCGAACAAAGCGGTACAGAAGGGGGTGGTGATGGACGGAGCATCAGAACCAATCAAACACTCACAGCCAGACCAGAGATCTGGGTTTGATCCATCACCGTTCTTTAGCCCACTCTGCCACCCCAGTTCAGACATGGCCATATGCAAATCAGTCTGACCCTGTGCCTCATGGGAACAGTCCAGCCCAAACTGCCAAACCATGCCTTCCCTGGACCGGAAACAAGCTTCCTAGGACAGGTTTCTGGCATTTCAGCCGTTTTCAGCCAGGCTTGCTTGAATCCAGTGGCAAAGTGAGCAAGGGACTCACGTCTGAGCATACCCTGCCAACTTATGGCGAACAAAGCGATACAGAAGGGGGTGGTGATGGACGGAGCATCAGAACCAGTCAAACACTCACAGCCAGTCAAGAGATCTGGGTTTGATCCATCACCGTTCTTTA
The DNA here is from genome assembly GCF_964204655.1 of Triturus cristatus. Taxonomy (NCBI): domain Eukaryota; kingdom Metazoa; phylum Chordata; class Amphibia; order Caudata; family Salamandridae; genus Triturus; species Triturus cristatus. The sequence continues at coordinate 621,220,021 of NC_140579.1, read as the reverse complement.
GCCCACTCTACCACCCCAGTTCAGAGATGGCCACATGCAAATCAGTCTGACCCTGCGCCTCATGGGAACAGTCCAGCCCGAACTGCCAAGCCATGCCTTCCCTGGACCGGAAACAAGCTTCCTAGGTTCAGTTTCTGGCATTTCAGCCGTCTTCAGCCAGGCTTGCTTGAATCCAGTGGCAAAGTGAGCAAGGGACTCACGTCTGAGCATACCCTGCCAACTTATGGCGAACAAAGCGGTACAGAAGGGGATGGTGATGGACGGAACATCAGAACCAATCAAACACTCACAGCCAGTCAAGAGATCTGGGTTTGATCCATCACCGTTCTTTAGCCCACACTGCCACCCCAGTTCAGACATGGCCATATGCAAATCAGTCTGACCCTGTGCCTCATGGGAACAGTCCAGCCCGAACTGCCAAGCCATGCCTTCCCTGGACCGGAAACAAGCTTGCTAGGTCCGGTTTCTGGCATTTCAGCCGTCTTCAGCCAGGCTTGCTTGAATCCAGTGGCAAAGTGAGCAAGGGACTCACGTCTGAGCATACGCTGCCAACTTATGGCGAACAAAGCGGTACAGAAGGGGGTGGTGATGGACGGAGCATCAGAACCAATAAAACACTCACAGCCAGTCAAGAGATCTGGGTTTGATCCATCACCGTTCTTTAGCCCACTCTGCCACCCCAGTTCAGACATGGCCATATGCAAATAAGTCTGACCCTGTGCCTCATGGGAACAGTCCAGCCCGAACTGCCAAGCCATGCCTTCCCTAGACCAGAAACAAGCTTCCTAGGACCGGTTTCTGGCATTTCAGCCGTCTTCGGCCAGGCTTGCTTGAATCCAGTGGCAAAGTGAGCAAGGGACTCACGTCTGAGCATACCCTGCCAACTTATGGCGAACAAGGCGGTACAAAAGGGGGTGGTGATGGACGGAGCATCAGAACCAATCAAACACTCACAGCCAGTCAAGAGATCTGGGTTTGATCCATCACCGTTCTTTAGCCCACTCTGCCTCCCCAGTTCAGACATGGCCATATGCAAATCAGTCTGACCCTGTGCCTCATGGGAACAGTCCAGCCCGAACTGCCAAGCCATGCCTTCCCTGGACCGGAAACAAGCTTCCTAGGACCGGTTTCTGGTATTTCAGCCGTCTTCAGCCAGGCTTGCTTGAATCCAGTGGCAAAGTGAGCAAGGGACTCACGTTTGAGCATACCCTGCCAACTTATGGCGAACAAAGCGGTACAAAAGGGGGTGGTGATGGACGGAGCATCAGAACCAATCAAACACTCACAGCCAGTCAAGAGATCTGGGTTTGATCCATCACCGTTCTTTAGCCCACTCTGCCACCCCAGTTCAGACATGGCCATATGCAAATCAGTCTGAAACCTGTGCCTCATGGGAACAGTCCAGCCCGAACTGCCAAGCCATGCCTTTCCTGGACCGGAAACAAGCTTCCTAGGACCAGTTTCTGGCATTTCAGCCGTCTTCAGCCAGGCTTGCTTGAATCCAGTGGCAAAGTGAGCAAGGGACTCACGTCTGAGCATACCCTGCCAACTTATGGCGAACAATGCGGTACAAAAGGGGGTGGTGATGGATGGAGCATCAGAACCAATCAAACACTCACAGCCAGTGAAGAGATCTGGGTTTGATCCATCACCGTTCTTTAGCCCACTCTGCCACCCCAGTTCAGACATGGCCATATGCAAATCAGTCTGACCCTGTGCCTCATGGGAACAGTCCAGCCCGAACTGCCAAGCCATGCCTTCCCTGGACCGGAAACAAGCTTCCTAGGACCGGTTTCTGGCATTTCAGCCGTCTTAAGCCAGGCTTGCTTGAATCCAGTGGCAAAGTGAGCAAGGGACTCACGTCTGAGCATATCCTGCCAACTTATGGCGAACAAAGCAGTACAGAAGGGGGTGGTGATGGACGGAGCATCAGAACCAATCAAACACTCACAGGCAGTCAAGAGATCTGGGTTTGATCCATCACCGTTCTTTAGCCCAATCTACCACCCTAGTTCAGACATGGCCATATGCAAATCAGTCTGACCCTGTGCCTCATGGGAACAGTCCAGCCCGAACTGCCAAGCCATGCCTTCCCTGGACCGGAAACAAACTTCCTAGGACCGGTTTCTGGCATTTCAGCCGTCTTCAGCCAGGCTTGCTTGAATCCAGTGGCAAAGTGAGCAAGGGACTCACGTCTGAGCATACGCTGCCAACTTATGGCGAACAAAGCGGTACAGAAGGGGGTGGTGATGGACGGAGCATCAGAACCAATCAAACACTCACAGCCAGTCAAGAGATCTGGGTTTGATCCATCACCGTTCTTTAGCCCACTCTGCCACACCAGTTCAGACATGGCCATATGCAAATCAGTCTGACCCTGTGCTTCATGGGAACAGTCCAGCCCGAACTGCCAAGCCATGCCTTCCCTGGACCGGAAACAAGCTTCCTAGGACAGGTTTCTGGCATTTCAGCCGTCTCCAGCCAGGCTTGCTTGAATCCAGTGGCAAAATGAGCAAGGGACTCACGTCTGAGCATACCCTGCCAATTTATGGCGAACAAAGCGGTACAGAAGGGGGTGGTGATGGACGGAGCATCAGAACCAATCAAACACTCACAGCCAGTCAAGAGATCTGGGTTTGATCCATCACCGTTCTTTAGCCCACTCTGCCACCCCAGTTCAGACATGGCCATATGCAAATCAGTCTGACCCTGTGCCTCATGGGAACAGTCCAGCCCGAACTGCCAAGCCATGCCTTCCCTGGACCGGAAACAAGCTTCCTAGGACCGGTTTCTGGCATTTCAGCCGTTTTCAGCCAGGCTTGCTTGAATCCAGTGGCAAAGTGAGCAAGGGAATCACGTCTGAGCATACCCTGCCAACTTATGGCGAACAAAGCGATACAGAAGGGGGTGGTGATGGACGGAGCATCAGAACCAATCAAACACTCACAGCCAGTCAAGAGATCTGGGTTTGATCCATCACCGTTCTTTAGCCAACTCTACCACCCCAGTTCAGAGATGGCCATATGCAAATCAGTCTGACCCTGCGCCTCATGGGAACAGTCCAGCCCGAACTGCCAAGCCATGCCTTCCCTGGACCGGAAACAAGCTTCCTAGGTTCAGTTTCTGGCATTTCAGCCGTCTTCAGCCAGGCTTGCTTGAATCCAGTGGCAAAGTGAGCAAGGGACTCACGTCTGAGCATACCCTGCCAACTTATGGCGAACAAAGCGGTACAGAAGGGGATGGTGATGGACGGAACATCAGAACCAATCAAACACTCACAGCCAGTCAAGAGATCTGGGTTTGATCCATCACCGTTCTTTAGCCCACACTGCCACCCCAGTTCAGACATGGCCATATGCAAATCAGTCTGACCCTGTGCCTCATGGGAACAGTCCAGCCCGAACTGCCAAGCCATGCCTTCCCTGGACCGGAAACAAGCTTGCTAGGTCCGGTTTCTGGCATTTCAGCCGTCTTCAGCCAGGCTTGCTTGAATCCAGTGGCAAAGTGAGCAAGGGACTGACGTCTGAGCATACGCTGCCAACTTATGGCGAACAAAGCGGTACAGAAGGGGGTGGTGATGGACGGAGCAGCAGAACCAATAAAACACTCACAGCCAGTCAAGAGATCTGGGTTTGATCCATCACCGTTCTTTAGCCCACTCTGCCACCCCAGTTCAGACATGGCCATATGCAAATCAGTCTGACCCTGTGCCTCATGGGAACAGTCCAGCCCGAACTGCCAAGCCATGCCTTCCCTGGACCAGAAACAAGCTTCCTGGACCGGTTTCTGGCATTTCAGCCGTCTTCAGCCAGGCTTGCTTGAATCCAGTGGCAAAGTGAGCAAGGGACTCACGTCTGAGCATACCCTGCCAACTTATGGCGAACAAAGCGGTACAGAAGGGGGTGGTGATGGACGGAGCATCAGAACCAATCAAACACTCACAGCCAGTCAAGAGATCTGGGTTTGATCCATCACCGTTCTTTAGCCCACTCTGCCACCCCAGTTCAGACATGGCCATATGCAAATAAGTCTGACCCTGTGCCTCATGGGAACAGTCCAGCCCGAACTGCCAAGCCATGCCTTCCCTAGACCGGAAACAAGCTTCCTAGGACCGGTTTCTGGCATTTCAGCCGTCTTCGGCCAGGCTTGCTTGAATCCAGTGGCAAAGTGAGCAAGGGACTCACGTCTGAGCATACCCTGCCAACTTATGGCGAACAAGGCGGTACAAAAGGGGGTGGTGATGGACGGAGCATCAGAACCAATCAAACACTCACAGCCAGTCAAGAGATCTGGGTTTGATCCATCACCGTTCTTTAGCCCACTCTGCCTCCCCAGTTCAGACATGGCCATATGCAAATCAGTCTGACCCTGTGCCTCATGGGAACAGTCCAGCCCGAACTGCCAAGCCATGCCTTCCCTGGACCGGAAACAAACTTCCTAGGACCGGTTTCTGGCATTTCAGCCGTCTTCAGCCAGGCTTGCTTGAATCCAGTGGCAAAGTGAGCAAGGGACTCACGTCTGAGCATACGCTGCCAACTTATGGCGAACAAAGCGGTACAGAAGGGGGTGGTGATGGACGGAGCATCAGAACCAATCAAACACTCACAGCCAGTCAAGATATCTGGGTTTTATCCATCACCGTTCTTTAGCCCACTCTGCCACCCCAGTTCAGACATGGCCATATGCAAATCAGTCTGACCCTCTACCTCATGGGAACAGTCCAGCCCGAACTGCCAAGCCATGCCTTCCCTGGACCGGAAACAAGCTTCCTAGGACCGGTTTCTGGAATTTCAGCCGTCTTCAGCCAGGCTTGCTTGAATCCAGTGGCACAGTGAGCAAGGGACTCACGTCTGAACATACCCTGCCAACTTATGGCGAACGAAGCGGTAAAGAAGGGGGTGGTGATGGACGGAGCATCAGAACCAATCAAACACTCACAGCCAGTCAAGAGATCTGGGTTTGATCCATCACCGTTCTTTAGCCCACTCTGCCACACCAGTTCAGACATGGCCATATGCAAATCAGTCTGACCCTGTGCTTCATGGGAACAGTCCAGCCCGAACTGCCAAGCCATGCCTTCCCTGGACCGGAAACAAGCTTCCTAGGACAGGTTTCTGGCATTTCAGCCGTCTCCAGTCAGGCTTGCTTGAATCCAGTGGCAAAATGAGCAAGGGACTCACGTCTGAGCATACCCTGCCAATTTATGGCGAACAAAGCGGTACAGAAGGGGGTGGTGATGGACGGAGCATCAGAACCAATCAAACACTCACAGCCAGTCAAGAGATCTGGGTTTGATCCATCACCGTTCTTTAGCCCACTCTGCCACCCCAGTTCAGACAAAGCCATATGCAAATCAGTCTGACCCTGTGCCTCATGGGAACAGTCCAGCCCGAACTGCCAAGCCATGCCTTCCCTGGACCGGAAATAAGCTTCCTAGGACCGGTTTCTGGCATTTCAGCCGTTTTCAGCCAGGCTTGCTTGAATCCAGTGGCAAAGTGAGCAAGGGAATCACGTCTGAGCATACCCTGCCAACTTATGGCGAACAAAGCGATACAGAAGGGGGTGGTGATGGACGGAGCATCAGAACCAATCAAACACTCACAGCCAGTCAAGAGATCTGGGTTTGATCCATCACCGTTCTTTAGCCCACTCTACCACCCCAGTTCAGAGATGGCCATATGCAAATCAGTCTGACCCTGCGCCTCATGGGAACAGTCCAGCCCGAACTGCCAAGCCATGCCTTCCCTGGACCGGAAACAAGCTTCCTAGGTTCAGTTTCTGGCATTTCAGCCGTCTTCAGCCAGGCTTGCTTGAATCCAGTGGCAAAGTGAGCAAGGGACTCACGTCTGAGCATACCCTGCCAACTTATGGCGAACAAAGCGGTACAGAAGGGGATGGTGATGGACGGAACATCAGAACCAATCAAACACTCACAGCCAGTCAAGAGATCTGGGTTTGATCCATCACCGTTCTTTAGCCCACACTGCCACCCCAGTTCAGACATGGCCATATGCAAATCAGTCTGACCCTGTGCCTCATGGGAACAGTCCAGCCCGAACTGCCAAGCCATGCCTTCCCTGGACCGGAAACAAGCTTGCTAGGTCCGGTTTCTGGCATTTCAGCCGTCTTCAGCCAGGCTTGCTTGAATCCAGTGGCAAAGTGAGCAAGGGACTCACGTCTGAGCATACGCTGCCAACTTATGGCGAACAAAGCGGTACAGAAGGGGGTGGTGATGGACGGAGCAGCAGAACCAATAAAACACTCACAGCCAGTCAAGAGATCTGGGTTTGATCCATCACCGTTCTTTAGCCCACTCTGCCACCCCAGTTCAGACATGGCCATATGCAAATCAGTCTGACCCTGTGCCTCATGGGAACAGTCCAGCCCGAACTGCCAAGCCATGCCTTCCCTGGACCAGAAACAAGCTTCCTGGACCGGTTTCTGGCATTTTAGCCGTCTTCAGCCAGGCTTGCTTGAATCCAGTGGCAAAGTGAGCAAGGGACTCACGTCTGAGCATACCCTGCCAACTTATGGCGAACAAAGCGGTACAGAAGGGGGTGGTGATGGACGGAGCATCAGAACCAATCAAACACTCACAGCCAGTCAAGAGATCTGGGTTTGATCCATCACCGTTCTTTAGCCCACTCTGCCACCCCAGTTCAGACATGGCCATATGCAAATAAGTCTGACCCTGTGCCTCATGGGAACAGTCCAGCCCGAACTGCAAGCCATGCCTTCCCTAGACCGGAAACAAGCTTCCTAGGACTGGTTTCTGGCATTTCAGCCGTCTTCGGCCAGGCTTGCTTGAATCCAGTGGCAAAGTGAGCAAGGGACTCACGTCTGAGCATACCCTGCCAACTTATGGCGAACAAGGCGGTACAAAAGGGGGTGGTGATGGACGGAGCATCAGAACCAATCAAACACTCACAGCCAGTCAAGAGATCTGGGTTTGATCCATCAACGTTCTTTAGCCCACTCTGCCTCCCCAGTTCAGACATGGCCATATGCAAATCAGTCTGACCCTGTGCCTCATGGGAACAGTCCAGCCCAAACTGCCAAGCCATGCCTTCCCTAGACCGGAAACAAACTTCCTATGACCGGTTTCTGGCATTTCAGCCGTCTTCAGCCAGGCTTGCTTGAATCCAGTGGCGAAGTGAGCAAGGGACTCACGTCTGAGCATACGCTGCCAACTTATGGCGAACAAAGCGGTACAGAAGGGGGTGGTGATGGACGGAGCATCAGAACCAATCAAACACTCACAGCCAGTCAAGATATCTGGGTTTTATCCATCACCGTTCTTTAGCCCACTCTGCCACCCCAGTTCAGACATGGCCATATGCAAATCAGTCTGACCCTCTGCCTCATGGGAACAGTCCAGCCCGAACTGCCAAGCCATGCCTTCCCTGGACCGGAAACAAGCTTCCTAGGACCAGTTTCTGGCCTTTCAGCCGTCTTCAGCCAGGCTTGCTTGAATCCAGTGGCAAAGTGAGCAAGGGACTCACGTCTGAGCATACCCTGCCAATTTATGGCGAACAAAGCGGTACAGAAGGGGGTGGTGATGGACGGAGCATCAGAACCAATCAAACATTCACAGCCAGTCAAGAGATCTGGGTTTGATCCATCACCGTTCTTTAGCCCACTCTGCCACCCCAGTTCAGACATGGCCATATGCAAATCAGTCTGACCCTGTGCCTCATGGGAACAGTCCAGCCCGAACTGCCAAGCCATGCCTTCCCTGGACCGGAAACAAGCTTCCTAGGACCGGTTTCTGGCATTTCAGCCGTTTTCAGCCAGGCTTGCTTGAATCCAGTGGCAAAGTGAGCAAGGGAATTACGTCTGAGCATACCCAGCCAACTTATGGCGAACAAAGCGGTACAGAAGGGGGTGGTGATGGACGGAGCATCAGAACCAATCAAACACTCACAGCCAGTCAAGAGATCTGGGTTTGATCCATCACCGTTCTTTAGCCCACTCTGCCACCCCAGTTCAGACATGGCCATATGCAAATCAGTCTGACCCTGTGCCTCATGGGAACAGTCCAGCCCAAACTGCCAAACTATGCCTTCCCTGGACCGGAAACAAGCTTCCTAGGACCGGTTTCTGGCATTTCAGCCGTTTTCAGCCAGGCTTGCTTGAATCCAGTGGCAAAGTGAGCAAGGGAATCACGTCTGAGCATACCCTGCCAACTTATGGCGAACAAAGCGATACAGAAGGGGGTGGTGATGGACGGAGCATCAGAACCAATCAAACACTCACAGCCAGTCAAGAGATCAGGGTTTGATCCATCACCGTTCTTTAGCCCACTCTACCACCCCAGTTCAGAGATGGCCATATGCAAATCAGTCTGACCCTGCGCCTCATGGGAACAGTCCAGCCCGAACTGCCAAGCCATGCCTTCCCTGGACCGGAAACAAGCTTCCTAGGTTCAGTTTCTGGCATTTCAGCCGTCTTCAGCCAGGCTTGCTTGAATCCAGTGGCAAAGTGAGCAAGGGACTCACGTCTGAGCATACCCTGCCAACTTATGGCGAACAAAGCGGTACAGAAGGGGATGGTGATGAACGGAACATCAGAACCAATCAAACACTCACAGCCAGTCAAGAGATCTGGGTTTGATCCATCACCGTTCTTTAGCCCACACTGCCACCCCAGTTCAGACATGGCCATATGCAAATCAGTCTGACCCTGTGCCTCATGGGAACAGTCCAGCCCGAACTGCCAAGCCATGCCTTCCCTGGACCGGAAACAAGCTTGCTAGGTCCGGTTTCTGGCATTTCAGCCGTCTTCAGCCAGGCTTGCTTGAATCCAGTGGCAAAGTGAGCAAGGGACTCACGTCTGAGCATACGCTGCCAACTTATGGCGAACAAAGCGGTACAGAAGGGGGTGGTGATGGACGGAGCATCAGAACCAATAAAACACTCACAGCCAGTCAAGAGATCTGGGTTTGATCCATCACCGTTCTTTAGCCCACTCTGCCACCCCAGTTCAGACATGGCCATATGCAAATAAGTCTGACCCTGTGCCTCATGGGAACAGTCCAGCCCGAACTGCCAAGCCATGCCTTCCCTAGACCGGAAACAAGCTTCCTAGGACCGGTTTCTGGCATTTCAGCCGTCTTCGGCCAGGCTTGCTTGAATCCAGTGGCAAAGTGAGCAAGGGACTCACGTCTGAGCATACCCTGCCAACTTATGGCGAACAAGGCGGTACAAAAGGGGGTGGTGATGGACGGAGCATCAGAACCAATCAAACACTCACAGCCAGTCAAGAGATCTGGGTTTGATCCATCACCGTTCTTTAGCCCACTCTGCCTCCCCAGTTCAGACATGGCCATATGCAAATCAGTCTGACCCTGTGCCTCATGGGAACAGTCCAGCCCAAACTGCCAAGCCATGCCTTCCCTAGACCGGAAACAAACTTCCTATGACCGGTTTCTGGCATTTCAGCCGTCTTCAGCCAGGCTTGCTTGAATCCAGTGGCAAAGTGAGCAAGGGACTCACGTCTGAGCATACGCTGCCAACTTATGGCGAACAAAGCGGTACAGAAGGGGGTGGTGATGGACGGAGCATCAGAACCAATCAAACACTCACAGCCAGTCAAGATATCTGGGTTTTATCCATCACCGTTCTTTAGCCCACTCTGCCACCCCAGTTGAGACAGGGCCATATGCAAATCAGTCTGACCCTCTGCCTCATGGGAACAGTCCAGCCCGAACTGCCAAGCCATGCCTTCCCTGGACCGGAAACAAGCTTCCTAGGACCAGTTTCTGGCCTTTCAGCCGTCTTCAGCCAGGCTTGCTTGAATCCAGTGGCAAAGTGAGCAAGGGACTCACGTCTGAGCATACCCTGCCAATTTATGGCGAACAAAGCGGTACAGAAGGGGGTGGTGATGGACGGAGCATCAGAACCAATCAAACACTCACAGCCAGTCAAGAGATCTGGGTTTGATCCATCACCGTTCTTTAGCCCACTCTGCCACCCCAGTTCAGACATGGCCATATGCAAATCAGTCTGACCCTGTGCCTCATGGGAACAGTCCAGCCCGAACTGCCAAGCCATGCCTTCCCTGGACCGGAAACAAGCTTCCTAGGACCGGTTTCTGGCATTTCAGCCGTTTTCAGCCAGGCTTGCTTGAATCCAGTTGCAAAGTGAGCAAGGGAATTACGTCTGAGCATACCCAGCCAACTTATGGCGAACAAAGCGGTACAGAAGGGGGTGGTGATGGACGGAGCATCAGAACCAATCAAACACTCACAGCCAGTCAAGAGATCTGGGTTTGATCCATCACCGTTCTTTAGCCCACTCTGCCACCCCAGTTCAGACATGGCCATATGCAAATCAGTCTGACCCTGTGCCTCATGGGAACAGTCCAGCCCGAACTGCCAAGCCATGCCTTCCCTGGACCGGAAACAAGCTTCCTAGGACTGGTTTCTGGCATTTCAGCCGTCTTCAGACAGGCTTGCTTGAATCCAGTGGCAAAGTGAGCAAGAGACTCACGTCTGAGCATACCCTGCCAACTTATAGCGAACAAAGCGGTACAAAAGGGTTGGTGATGGACGGAGCATCAGAACCAATCAAACACTCAAAGCCAGTCAAGATATCTGGGTTTGATTCATCACCGTTCTTTAGCCCACTCTGCCACCCCAGTTCAGACATGGCCATATGCAAATCAGTCTGACCCTGTGCCTCATGGGAACAGTCCAGCCCGAACTGCCAAGCCATGCCTTCTCTGGACCGGAAACAAGCTTCCTAGGACCGGTTTCTGGTATTTCAGCCGTCTTCAGCCAGGCTTGCTTGAATCCAGTGGCAAAGTGAGCAAGGGACTCACGTCTGAGCATACCCTGCCAACTTATGGCGAACAAAGCGGTACAAAAGGGGGTGGTGATGGACGGAGCATCAGAACCAATCAAACACTCACAGCCAGTCAAGAGATCTGGGTTTGATCCATCACCGTTCTTTAGCCCACTCTGCCACCCCAGTTCAGACATGGCCATATGCAAATCAGTCTGACCCTGTGCCTCATGGGAACAGTCCAGCCCGAACTGCCAAGCCATGCCTTTTCTGGACCGGAAACAAGCTTCCTAGGACCGGTTTCTGGCATTTCAGCCGTCTTCAGCCAGGCTTGCTTGAATCCTGTGGCAAAGTGAGCAAGGGACTCACGTCTGAGCATACCCTGCCAACTTATGGCGAACAAAGCGGTACAAAAGGGGGTGGTGATGGATGGAGCATCAGAACCAATCAAACACTCACAGCCAGTTAAGAGATCTGGGTTTGATCCATCACCGTTCTTTAGCCCACTCTGCCACCCCAGTTCAGACATGGCCATATGCAAATCAGTCTGACCCTGTGCCTCATGGGAACAGTCCAGCCCGAACTGCCAAGCCATGCCTTCCCTGGACCGGAAACAAGCTTCCTAGGACCGGTTTCTGGCATTTCAGCCGTCTTCAGCCAGGCTTGCTTGAACCCAGTGGCAAAGTGAGCAAGGGACTCACGTCTGAGCATACCCTGCCAACTTATGGCGAACAAAGCGGTACAGAAGGGGGTGGTGATGGACGGAGCATCAGAACCAATCAAACACTCACAGCCAGTCAAGAGATCTGGGTTTGATCCATCACCGTTCTTTAGCCAACTCTACCACCCCAGTTCAGACATGGCCATATGCAAATCAGTCTGACCCTGCGCCTCATGGGAACAGTCCAGCCCGAACTGCCAAGCCATGCCTTCCCTGGAACGGAAACAAGCTTCCTAGGTCCAGTTTCTGGCATTTCAGCCGTCTTCAGCCAGGCTTGCTTGAATCCAGTGGCAAAGTGAGCAAGGGACTCACGTCTGAGCATACCCTGCCAACTTATGGCGAACAAAGCGGTACAGAAGGGGGTGGTGATGGACGGAACATCAGAACCAATCAAACACTCACAGCCAGTCAAGAGATATGGGTTTGATCCATCACCGTTCTTTAGCCCACTCTGCCACCCCAGTTCAGACATGGCCATATGCAAATCAGTCTGACCCTGAGCGTCATGGGAACAGTCCAGCCCGAACTGCCAAGCCATGCCTTCCCTGGACCGGAAACAAGCTTGCTAGGACCGGTTTCTGGCATTTCAGCCGTCTTCAGCCAGGCTTGCTTGAATCCAGTGGCAAAGTGAGCAAGGGACTCACGTCTGAGCATACCCTGCCAACTTATGGCGAACAAGGCGGTACAAAATGGGTCGTGATGGACGGAGCATCAGAACCAATCAAACACTCACAGCCAGTCAAGAGATCTGGGTTTGATCCATCACCGTTCTTTAGCCCACTCTGCCACCCCAGGTCAGACATGGCCATATGCAAATCAGTCTGACCCTGTGCCTCAAGGGAACAGTCCAGCCCGAACTGCCAAGCCATGCCTTCCCTGGACCGGAAACAAGCTTCCTAGGACCGGTTTCTGGCATTTCAGCCATCTTCAGCCAGGCTTGCTTGAATCCAGTGGCAAAGTGAGCAAGGGACTCACGTCTGAGCATACCCTGTCAAACTTATGGCGAACAAAGCGGTACAGAAGGGGGTGGTGATGGACGGAACATCAGAACCAATCAAACACTCACAGCCAGTCAAGAGATCTGGGTTTGATCCATCACCGTTCTTTAGCCCACTCTGCCACCCAAGTTCAGACATGGCCATATGCAAATCAGTCTGACCCTGTGCCTCATGGGAACAGTCCAGCCCGAACTGCCAAGCCATGCCTTCCCTAGACCGGAAACAAGCTTCCTAGGACCGGTTTCTGGCATTTCAGCCGTCTTCGGCCAGGCTTGCTTGAATCCAGTGGCAAAGTGAGCAAGGGACTCACGTCTGAGCATACCCTGCCAACTTATGGCGAACAAGGCGGTACAAAAGGGGGTGGTGATGGACGGAGCATCAGAACCAATCAAACACTCACAGCCAGTCAAGAGATCTGGGTTTGATCCATCACCGTTCTTTAGCCCACTCTGCCTCCCCAGTTCAGACATGGCCATATGCAAATCAGTCTGACCCTGTGCCTCATGGGAACAGTCCAGCCCAAACTGCCAAGCCATGCCTTCCCTGGACCGGAAACAAACTTCCTAGGACCGGTTTCTGGCATTTCAGCCGTCTTCAGCCAGGCTTGCTTGAATCCAGTGGCAAAGTGAGCAAGGGACTCACGTCTGAGCATACGCTGCCAACTTATGGCGAACAAAGCGGTACAGAAGGGGGTGGTGATGGACGGAGCATCAGAACCAATCAAACACTCACAGCCAGTCAAGAGATCTGGGTTTGATCCATCACCGTTCTTTAGCCCACTCTGCCACCCCAGTTCAGACATGGCCATATGCAAATCAGTCTGACCCTGTGCCTCATGGGAACAGTCCAGCCCAAACTGCCAAACCATGCCTTCCCTGGACCGGAAACAAGCTTCCTAGGACCGGTTTCTGGCATTTCAGCTGTCTTCAGCCAGGCTTGCTTGAATCCAGTGGCAAAGTGAGCAAGGGATTCACGTCTGAGCATACCCTGCCAACTTATGGCGAACAAAGCGGTACAAAAGGGGGTGGTGATGGACGGAGCATCAGAACCAATCAAACACTCACAGCCAGTCAATAGATCTGGGTTTGATCCATCACCGTTCTTTAGCCCACTCTGCCACCCCAGTTCAGACATGGCCATATGCAAATCAGTCTGACCCTGTGCCTCATAGGAACAGTCCAGCCCGAACTGCCAAGCCATGCCTTCCCTGGACCGGAAACAAGCTTGCTAGGACCGGTTTCTGGCATTTCAGCCGTCTTCAGCCAGGCTTGCTTGAATCCAGTGGCAAAGTGAGCAAGGGACTCACGTCTGAGCATACCCTGCCAACTTATGGCGAACAAGGCGGTACAAAATGGGTCGTGATGGACGGAGCATCAGAACCAATCAAACACTCACAGCCAGTCAAGAGATCTGGGTTTGATCCATCACCGTTCTTTAGCCCACTCTGCCACCCCAGGTCAGACATGGCCATATGCAAATCAGTCTGACCCTGTGCCTCAAGGGAACAGTCCAGCCCGAACTGCCAAGCCATGCCTTCCCTGGACCGGAAACAAGCTTCCTAGGACCGGTTTCTGGCATTTCAGCCATCTTCAGCCAGGCTTGCTTGAATCCAGTGGCAAAGTGAGCAAGGGACTCACGTCTGAGCATACCCTGTCAAACTTATGGCGAACAAAGCGGTACAGAAGGGGGTGGTGATGGACGGAACATCAGAACCAATCAAACACTCACAGCCAGTCAAGAGATCTGGGTTTGATCCATCACCGTTCTTTAGCCCACTCTGCCACCCAAGTTCAGACATGGCCATATGCAAATCAGTCTGACCCTGTGCCTCATGGGAACAGTCCAGCCCGAACTGCCAAGCCATGCCTTCCCTAGACCGGAAACAAGCTTCCTAGGACCGGTTTCTGGCATTTCAGCCGTCTTCGGCCAGGCTTGCTTGAATCCAGTGGCAAAGTGAGCAAGGGACTCACGTCTGAGCATACCCTGCCAACTTATGGCGAACAAGGCGGTACAAAAGGGGGTGGTGATGGACGGAGCATCAGAACCAATCAAACACTCACAGCCAGTCAAGAGATCTGGGTTTGATCCATCACCGTTCTTTAGCCCACTCTGCCTCCCCAGTTCAGACATGGCCATATGCAAATCAGTCTGACCCTGTGCCTCATGGGAACAGTCCAGCCCAAACTGCCAAGCCATGCCTTCCCTGGACCGGAAACAAACTTCCTAGGACCGGTTTCTGGCATTTCAGCCGTCTTCAGCCAGGCTTGCTTGAATCCAGTGGCAAAGTGAGCAAGGGACTCACGTCTGAGCATACGCTGCCAACTTATGGCGAACAAAGCGGTACAGAAGGGGGTGGTGATGGACGGAGCATCAGAACCAATCAAACACTCACAGCCAGTCAAGAGATCTGGGTTTGATCCATCACCGTTCTTTAGCCCACTCTGCCACCCCAGTTCAGACATGGCCATATGCAAATCAGTCTGACCCTGTGCCTCATGGGAACAGTCCAGCCCAAACTGCCAAACCATGCCTTCCCTGGACCGGAAACAAGCTTCCTAGGACCGGTTTCTGGCATTTCAGCTGTCTTCAGCCAGGCTTGCTTGAATCCAGTGGCAAAGTGAGCAAGGGATTCACGTCTGAGCATACCCTGCCAACTTATGGCGAACAAAGCGGTACAAAAGGGGGTGGTGATGGACGGAGCATCAGAACCAATCAAACACTCACAGCCAGTCAATAGATCTGGGTTTGATCCATCACCGTTCTTTAGCCCACTCTGCCACCCCAGTTCAGACATGGCCATATGCAAATCAGTCTGACCCTGTGCCTCATAGGAACAGTCCAGCCCGAACTGCCAAGCCATGCCTTCCCTGGACCGGAAACAAGCTTCCTAGGACTGGTTTCTGGAATTTCAGCCGTCTTCAGCCAGGCTTGCTTGAATCCAGTGGCAAAGTGAGCAAGGGACTCACGTCTGAGCATACCCTGCCAACTTATAGCGAACAAAGTGGTACAAAAGGGTTGGTGATGGACGGAGCATCAGAACCAATCAAACACTCAAAGCCAGTCAAGAGATCTGGGTTTGATCCATCACCGTTCTTTAGCCCACTCTGCCACCCCAGGTCAGACATGGCCATATGCAAATCAGTCTGACCCTGTGCCTCAAGGGAACAGTCCAGCCCGAACTGCCAAGCCATGCCTTCCCTGGACCGGAAACAAGCTTCCTAGGACCGGTTTCTGGCATTTCAGCCATCTTCAGCCAGGCTTGCTTGAATCCAGTGGCAAAGTGAGCAAGGGACTCACGTCTGAGCATACCCTGTCAAACTTATGGCGAACAAAGCGGTACAGAAGGGGGTGGTGATGGACGGAACATCAGAACCAATCAAACACTCACAGCCAGTCAAGAGATCTGGGTTTGATCCATCACCGTTCTTTAGCCCACTCTGCCACCCAAGTTCAGACATGGCCATATGCAAATCAGTCTGACCCTGTGCCTCATGGGAACAGTCCAGCCCGAACTGCCAAGCCATGCCTTCCCTAGACCGGAAACAAGCTTCCTAGGACCGGTTTCTGGCATTTCAGCCGTCTTCGGCCAGGCTTGCTTGAATCCAGTGGCAAAGTGAGCAAGGGACTCACGTCTGAGCATACCCTGCCAACTTATGGCGAACAAGGCGGTACAAAAGGGGGTGGTGATGGACGGAGCATCAGAACCAATCAAACACTCACAGCCAGTCAAGAGATCTGGGTTTGATCCATCACCGTTCTTTAGCCCACTCTGCCTCCCCAGTTCAGACATGGCCATATGCAAATCAGTCTGACCCTGTGCCTCATGGGAACAGTCCAGCCCAAACTGCCAAGCCATGCCTTCCCTGGACCGGAAACAAACTTCCTAGGACCGGTTTCTGGCATTTCAGCCGTCTTCAGCCAGGCTTGCTTGAATCCAGTGGCAAAGTGAGCAAGGGACTCACGTCTGAGCATACGCTGCCAACTTATGGCGAACAAAGCGGTACAGAAGGGGGTGGTGATGGACGGAGCATCAGAACCAATCAAACACTCACAGCCAGTCAAGAGATCTGGGTTTGATCCATCACCGTTCTTTAGCCCACTCTGCCACCCCAGTTCAGACATGGCCATATGCAAATCAGTCTGACCCTGTGCCTCATGGGAACAGTCCAGCCCAAACTGCCAAACCATGCCTTCCCTGGACCGGAAACAAGCTTCCTAGGACCGGTTTCTGGCATTTCAGCTGTCTTCAGCCAGGCTTGCTTGAATCCAGTGGCAAAGTGAGCAAGGGATTCACGTCTGAGCATACCCTGCCAACTTATGGCGAACAAAGCGGTACAAAAGGGGGTGGTGATGGACGGAGCATCAGAACCAATCAAACACTCACAGCCAGTCAATAGATCTGGGTTTGATCCATCACCGTTCTTTAGCCCACTCTGCCACCCCAGTTCAGACATGGCCATATGCAAATCAGTCTGACCCTGTGCCTCATAGGAACAGTCCAGCCCGAACTGCCAAGCCATGCCTTCCCTGGACCGGAAACAAGCTTCCTAGGACTGGTTTCTGGAATTTCAGCCGTCTTCAGCCAGGCTTGCTTGAATCCAGTGGCAAAGTGAGCAAGGGACTCACGTCTGAGCATACCCTGCCAACTTATAGCGAACAAAGTGGTACAAAAGGGTTGGTGATGGACGGAGCATCAGAACCAATCAAACACTCAAAGCCAGTCAAGAGATCTGGGTTTGATTCATCACCGTTCTTTAGCCCACTCTGCCACCCCAGTTCAGACATGGCCATATGCAAATCAGTCTGACCCTGTGCCTCATGGGAACAGTCCAGCCCGAACTGCCAAGCCATGCCTTCCCTGGACCGGAAACAAGCTTCCTAGGACCGGTTTCTGGCATTTCAGCCGTCTTCAGCCAGGCTTGCTTGAATCCAGTGGCAAAGTGAGCAAGGGACTCACGTCTGAGCATACCCTGCCAACTTATGGCGAACAAAGCGGTACAAAAGGGGGTGGTGATGGACGGAGCATCAGAACCAATCAAACACTCACAGCCAGTCAAGAGATCTGGGTTTGATCCATCACCGTTCTTTAGCCCACTCTGCCACCCCAGGTCAGACATGGCCATATGCAAATCAGTCTGACTCTGTGCCTCATGGGAACAGTCCAGCCCGAACTGCCAAGCAATGCCTTTCCTGGACCGGAAACAAGCTTCCTAGGACCGGTTTCTGGCATTTCAGCCGTCTTCAGCCAGGCTTGCTTGAATCCAGTGGCAAAGTGAGCAAGGGACTCACGTCTGAGCATACCCTGCCAACTTATGGCGAACAAAGCGGTACAGAAGGGGGTGGTGATGGATGGAGCATCAGAACCAATCAAACACTCACAGCCAGTCAAGAGATCTGGGTTTGATCCATCACCGTTCTTTAGCCCACTCTACCACCCCAGTTCAGACATGGCCATATGCAAATCAGTCTGACCCTGCGCCTCATGGGAACAGTCCAGCCCGAACTGCCAAGCCATGCCTTTCCTGGACCGGAAACAAGCTTCCTAGGACCGGTTTCTGGCATTTCAGCCGTCTTCAGCCAGGCTTGCTTGAATCCAGTGGCAAAGTGAGCAAGGGACTCACGTCTGAGCATACCCTGCCAACTTATGGCGAACAAAGCGGTACAGAAGGGGGTGGTGATGGACGGAGCATCAGAACCAATCAAACACTCACAGCCAGTCAATAGATCTGGGTTTGATCCATCACCGTTCTTTAGCCCACTCTACCACCCCAGTTCAGACATGGCCATATGCAAATCAGTCTGACCCTGTGCCTCATAGGAACAGTCCAGCCCGAACTGCCAAGCCATGCCTTCCCTGGACCGGAAACAAGCTTCCTAGGACTGGTTTCTGGAATTTCAGCCGTCTTCAGCCAGGCTTGCTTGAATCCAGTGGCAAAGTGAGCAAGGGACTCACGTCTGAGCATACCCTGCCAACGTATAGCGAACAAAGTGGTACAAAAGGGTTGGTGATGGACGGAGCATCAGAACCAATCAAACACTCAAAGCCAGTCAAGAGATCTGGGTTTGATTCATCACCGTTCTTTAGCCCACTCTGCCACCCCAGTTCAGACATGGCCATATGCAAATCAGTCTGACCCTGTGCCTCATGGGAACAGTCCAGCCCGAACTGCCAAGCCATGCCTTCCCTGGACCGGAAACAAGCTTCCTAGGACCGGTTTCTGGCATTTCAGCCGTCTTCAGCCAGGCTTGCTTGAATCCAGTGGCAAAGTGAGCAAGGGACTCACGTCTGAGCATACCCTGCCAACTTATGGCGAACAAAGCGGTACAAAAGGGGGTGGTGATGGACGGAGCATCAGAACCAATCAAACACTCACAGCCAGTCAAGAGATCTGGGTTTGATCCATCACCGTTCTTTAGCCCACTCTGCCACCCCAGGTCAGACATGGCCATATGCAAATCAGTCTGACTCTGTGCCTCATGGGAACAGTCCAGCCCGAACTGCCAAGCAATGCCTTTCCTGGACCAGAAACAAGCTTCCTAGGACCGGTTTCTGGCATTTCAGCCGTCTTCAGCCAGGCTTGCTTGAATCCAGTGGCAAAGTGAGCAAGGGACTCACGTCTGAGCATACCCTGCCAACTTATGGCGAACAAAGCGGTACAGAAGGGGGTGGTGATGGACGGAGCATCAGAACCAATCAAACACTCACAGCCAGTCAAGAGATCTGGGTTTGATCCATCACCGTTCTTTAGCCCACTCTGCCACCCCAGTTCAGACATGGCCATATGCAAATCAGTCTGACCCTGCGCCTCATGGGAACAGTCCAGCCCGAACTGCCAAGCCATGCCTTTCCTGGACCGGAAACAAGCTTCCTAGGACCGGTTTCTGGCATTTCAGCCGTCTTCAGCCAGGCTTGCTTGAATCCAGTGGCAAAGTGAGCAAGGGACTCACGTCTGAGCATACCCTGCCAACTTATGGCGAACAAAGCGGTACAGAAGGGGGTGGTGATGGACGGAACATCAGAACCAATCAAACACTAACAGCCAGTCAAGAGATATGGGTTTGATCCATCACCGTTCTTTAGCCCACTCTGCCACCCCAGTTCAGACATGGCCATATGCAAATCAGTCTGACCCTGTGCCTCATGGGAACAGTCCAGCCCGAACTGCCAAGCCATGCCTTCCCTGGACCGGAAACAAGCTTGCTAGGACCGGTTTCTGGCATTTCAGCCGTCTTCAGCCAGGCTTGCTTGAATCCAGTGGCAAAGTGAGCAAGGGACTCACGTCTGAGCATACCCTGCCAACTTATGGCGAACAAGGCGGTACAAAATGGGTGGTGATGGACGGAGCATCAGAACCAATCAAACACTCACAGCCAGTCAAGAGATCTGGGTTTGATCCATCACCGTTCTTAAGCCCACTCTGCCACCCCAGGTCAGACATGGCCATATGCAAATCAGTCTGAGCCTGTGCCTCAAGGGAACAGTCCAGCCCGAACTGCCAAGCCATGCCTTCCCTGGACCGGAAACAAGCTTCCTAGGACCGGTTTCTGGCATTTCAGCCGTCTTCAGCCAGGCTTGCTTGAATCCAGTGGCAAAGTGAGCAAGGGACTCACGTCTGAGCATACCCTGCCAAACTTATGGCGAACAAAGCGGTACAGAAGGGGGTGGTGATGGACGGAGCATCAGAACCAATCAAACACTCACAGCCAGTCAAGAGATCTGGGTTTGATCCATCACCGTTCTTTAGCCCACTCTGCCACCCAAGTTCAGACATGGCCATATGCAAATCAGTCTGACCCTGTGCCTCATGGGAACAGTCCAGCCCGAACTGCCAAGCCATGCCTTCCCTAGACCGGAAACAAGCTTCCTAGGACCGGTTTCTGGCATTTCAGCCGTCTTCAGCCAGGCTTGCTTGAATCCAGTGGCAAAGTGAGCAAGGGACTCACGTCTGAGCATACGCTGCCAACTTATGGCGAACAAAGCGGTACAGAAGGGGGTGGTGATGGACGGAGCATCAGAACCAATCAAACACTCACAGCCAGTCAAGAGATCTGGGTTTGATCCATCACCGTTCTTTAGCCCACTCTGCCATCCCAGTTCAGACATGGCCATATGCAAATCAGTCTGACCCTGTGCCTCATGGGAACAGTCCAGCCCAAACTGCCAAACCATGCCTTCCCTGGACCGGAAACAAGCTTCCTAGGACCGGTTTCTGGCATTTCAGCTGTCTTCAGCCAGGCTTGCTTGAATCCAGTGGCAAAGTGAGCAAGGGATTCACGTCTGAGCATACCCTGCCAACTTATGGCGAACAAAGCGGTACAAAAGGGAGTGGTGATGGACGGAGCATCAGAACCAATCAAACACTCACAGCCAGTCAATAGATCTGGGTTTGATCCATCACCGTTCTTTAGCCTACTCTGCCACCCCAGTTCAGACATGGCCATATGCAAATCAGTCTGACCCTGTGCCTCATGGGAACAGTCCAGCCCGAACTGCCAAGCCATGCCTTCCCTGGACCGAAAAGAAGCTTCCTAGGACCGGTTTCTGGCATTTCAGCCGTCTTCAGCCAGGCTTGCTTGAATCCAGTGGCAAAGTGAGCAAGGGACTCAGGTCTGAGCATACCCTGCCAACTTATGGCGAACAAAGCGGTACAAAAGGGGGTGGTGATGGACGGAGCATCAGAACCAATCAAACACTCACAGCCAGTCAAGAGATCTGGGTTTGATCCATCACCGTTCTTTAGCCCACTCTGCCACCCCAGGTCAGACATGACCATATGCAAATCAGTCTGACTCTGTGCCTCATGGGAACAGTCCAGCCCGAACTGCCAAGCCATGCCTTTCCTGGACCGGAAACAAGCTTCCTAGGACCGGTTTCTGGCATTTCAGCCGGCTTCAGCCAGGCTTGCTTGAATCCAGTGGCAAAGTGAGCAAGGGACTCACGTCTGAGCATACCATGCCAACTTATGGCGAACAAAGCGGTACAGAAGGGGGTGGTGATGGATGGAGCATCAGAACCAATCAAACACTCACAGCCAGTCAAGAGATCTGGGTTTGATCCATCACCGTTCTTTAGCCCACTCTACCACCCCAGTTCAGACATGGCCATATGCAAATCAGTCTGAACCTGCGCCTCATGGGAACAGTCCAGCCCGAACTGCCAAGCCATGCCTTTCCTGGACCGGAAACAAGCTTCCTAGGACCGGTTTCTGGCATTTCAGCCGTCTTCAGCCAGGCTTGCTTGAATCCAGTGGCAAAGTGAGCAAGGGACTCACGTCTGAGCATACCCTGCCAACTTATGGCGAACAAAGCGGTACAGAAGGGGGTGGTGATGGACGGAACATCAGAACCAATCAAACACTCACAGCCAGTCAAGAGATATGGGTTTGATCCATCACCGTTATTTAGCCCACTCTGCCACCCCAGTTCAGACATGCCCATATGCAAATCAGTCTGACCCTGTGCCTCATGGGAACAGTCCAGCCTGAACTGCCAAGCCATGCCTTCCCTGAACCGGAAACAAGCTTGCTAGGACCTGTTTCTGGCATTTCAGCCATCTTCAGCCAGGCTTGCTTGAATCCAGTGGCAAAGTGAGCAAGGGACTCACGTCTGAGCATACCCTGCCAACTTATGGCGAACAAGGCGGTACAAAATGGGTGGTGATGGACGGAGCATCAGAACCAATCAAACACTCACAGCCAGTCAAGAGATCTGGGTTTGATCCATCACCGTTCTTTAGCCCACTCTGCCACCCCAGGTCAGACATGGCCATATGCAAATCAGTCTGACCCTGTGCCTCATGGGAACAGTCCAGCCCGAACTGCCAAGCCATGCCTTCCCTGGACCGGAAACAAGCTTCCTAGGACCGGTTTCTGGCATTTCAGCCGTCTTCAGCAAGGCTTGCTTGAATCCAGTGGCAAAGTGAGCAAGGGACTCACGTCTGAGCATACCCTGCCAACTTATGGCGAACAAAGCGGTACAAAAGGGGGTGGTGATGGACGGAGCATCAGAACCAATCAAAACCTCACAGCCAGTCAAGAGATCTGGGTTTGATCCATCACCGTTCTTTAGCCCACTCTGCCACCCTAGTTCAGACATGGCCATATGCAAATCAGTCTGACCCTGTGCCTCATGGGAACAGTCCAGCCCGAACTGCCAAGCCATGCCTTCCCTGGACCGGAAACAAGCTTCCTAGGACCGGTTTCTGGCATTTCAGCCGTCTTCAGCCAGGCTTATTTGAATCCAGTGGCAAAGTGAGCAAGGGACTCACGTCTGAGCATATCCTGCCAACTTATGGCGAACAAAGCAGTACAGAAGGGGGTGGTGATGGACGGAGCATCAGAACCAATCAAACACTCACAGCCAGTCAAGAGATCTGGGTTTGATCCATCACCGTTCTTTAGCCCACTCTACCACCCCAGTTCAGACATGGCCATATGCAAATCAGTCTGACCCTGTGCCTCATGGGAACAGTCCAGCCCGAACTGCCAAGCCATGCCTTCCCTGGACCGGAAACAAGCTTCCTAGGACCAGTTTCTGGCATTTCAGCCGTCTTCAGCCAGGCTTGCTTGAATCCAGTGGCAAAGTGAGCAAGGGACTCACGTCTGAGCATACCCTGCCAACTTATGGCGAACAAGGGGGTACAAAAGGGGATGGTGATGGACGGAGCATCAGAACCAATCAAACACTCACAGCCAGTCAAGAGATCTGGGTTTGATCCATCACCGTTCTTTAGCCCACTCTGCCTCCCCAGTTCAGACATGGCCATATGCAAATCAGTCTGACCCTGTGCCTCATGGGAACAGTCCAGCCCGAACTGCCAAGCCATGCCTTCCCTGGACCGGAAACAAACTTCCTAGGACCGGTTTCTGGCATTTCAGCCGTCTTCAGCCAGGCTTGCTTGAATCCAGTGGCAAAGTGAGCAAGGGACTCACGTCTGAGCATACGCTGCCAACTTATGGCGAACAAAGCGGTACAGAAGGGGGTGGTGATGGACGGAGCATCAGAACCAATCAAACACTCACAGCCAGTCAAGATATCTGGGTTTTATCCATCACCGTTCTTTAGCCCACTCTGCCACCCCAGTTCAGACATGGCCATATGCAAATCAGTCTGACCCTCTACCTCATGGGAACAGTCCAGCCCGAACTGCCAAGCCATGCCTTCCCTGGACCGGAAACAAGCTTCCTAGGACCGGTTTCTGGAATTTCAGGCGTCTTCAGCCAGGCTTGCTTGCATCCAGTGGCACAGTGAGCAAGGGACTCACGTCTGAGCATACCCTGCCAACTTATGGCGAACAAAGCGGTACAGAAGGGGGTGGTGATGGACGGAGCATCAGAACCAATCAAACACTCACAGCCAGTCAAGAGATCTGGGTTTGATCCATCACCGTTCTTTAGCCCACTCTGCCACCCCAGTTCAGACATGGCCATATGCAAATCAGTCTGACCCTGTGCCTCATGGGAACAGTCCAGCCCGAACTGCCAAGCCATGCCTTCCCTGGACCGGAAACAAGCTTGCTAGGACCGGTTTCTGGCATTTCAGCCGTCTTCAGCCAGGCTTGCTTGAATCCAGTGGCAAAGTGAGCAAGGGTCTCACGTCTGAGCATACCCTGCCAACTCATGGTGAACAAGGCGGTACAAAATGGGTGGTGATGGACGGAGCATCAGAACCAATCAAACACTCACAGCCAGTCAAGAGATCTGGGTTTGATCCATCACCGTTCTTTAGCCCACTCTGCCACCCCAGGTCAGACATGGCCATATGCAAATCAGTCTGACCCTGTGCCTCAAGGGAACAGTCCAGCCCGAACTGCCAAGCCATGCCTTCCCTGGACCGGAAACAAGCTTCCTAGGACCGGTTTCTGGCATTTCAGCCGTCTTCAGCCAGGCTTGCTTGAATCCAGTGGCAAAGTGAGCAAGGGACTCACGTCTGAGCATACCCTGCCAAACTTATGGCGAACAAAGCGGTACAGAAGGGGGTGGTGATGGACGGAGCATCAGAACCAATCAAACACTCACAGCCAGTCAAGAGATCTGGGTTTGATCCATCACCGTTCTTTAGCCCACTCTGCCACCCCAGTTCAGACATGGCCATATGCAAATCAGTCTGACCCTGTGCCTCATGGGAACAGTCCAGCCCGAACTGCCAAGCCATGCCTTCCCTAGACCGGAAACAAGCTTCCTAGGACCGGTTTCTGGCATTTCAGCCGTCTTCGGCCAGGCTTGCTTGAATCCAGTGGCAAAGTGAGCAAGGGACTCACGTCTGAGCATACCCTGCCAACTTATGGCGAACAAGGCGGTACAAAAGGGGGTGGTGATGGACGGAGCATCAGAACCAATCAAACACTCACAGCCAGTCAAGAGATCTGGGTTTGATCCATCACCGTTCTTTAGCCCACTCTGCCTCCCCAGTTCAGACATGGCCATATGCAAATCAGTCTGACCCTGTGCCTCATGGGAACAGTCCAGCCCAAACTGCCAAGCCATGCCTTCCCTGGACCGGAAAAAAACTTCCTAGGACCGGTTTCTGGCATTTCAGCCGTCTTCAGCCAGGCTTGCTTGAATCCAGTGGCAAAGTGAGCAAGGGACTCACATCTGAGCATACGCTGCCAACTTATGGCGAACAAAGCGGTACAGAAGGGGGTGGTGATGGACGGAGCATCAGAACCAATCAAACACTCACAGCCAGTCAAGAGATCTGGGTTTGATCCATCACCGTTCTTTAGCCCACTCTGCCTCCCCAGTTCAGACATGGCCATATGCAAATCAGTCTGACCCTGTGCCTCATGGGAACAGTCCAGCCCAAACTGCCAAGCCATGCCTTCCCTGGACCGGAAACAAACTTCCTAGGACCGGTTTCTGGCATTTCAGCCGTCTTCAGCCAGGCTTGCTTGAATCCAGTGGCAAAGTGAGCAAGGGACTCACATCTGAGCATACGCTGCGAACTTATGGCGAACAAAGCGGTACAGAAGGGGGTGGTGATGGACGGAGCATCAGAACCAATCAAACACTCACAGCCAGTCAAGATATCTGGGTTTTATCCATCACCGTTCTTTAGCCCACTCTGCCACCCCAGTTCAGACATGGCCATATGCAAATCAGTCTGACCCTCTGCCTCATGGGAACAGTCCAGCCCGAACTGCCAAGCCATGCCTTCCCTGGACCGGAAACAAGCTTCCTAGGACCGGTTTCTGGCATTTCAGCCGTCTTCAGCCAGGCTTGCTTGAATCCAGTGGCAAAGTGAGCAAGGGACTCACGTCTGAGCATACCCTGCCAATTTATGGCGAACAAAGCGGTACAGAAGGGGGTGGTGATGGACGGAGCATCAGAACCAATCAAACACTCACAGCCAGTCAAGAGATCTGGGTTTGATCCATCACCGTTCTTTAGCCCACTCTGCCACCCCAGTTCAGACATGGCCATATGCAAATCAGTCTGACCCTGTGCCTCATGGGAACAGTACAGGCCGAACTGCCAAGCCATGCCTTCCCTGGACCGGAAACAAGCTTCCTAGGACCGGTTTCTGGCATTTCAGCCGTTTTCAGCCAGGCTTGCTTGAATCCAGTGGCAAAGTGAGCAAGGGAATCACGTCTGAGCATACCCAGCCAACTTATGGCGAACAAAGCGGTACAGAAGGGGGTGGTGATGGACGGAGCATCAGAACCAATCAAACACTCACAGCCAGTCAAGAGATCTGGGTTTGATCCATCACCGTTCTTTAGCCCACTCTGCCACCCCAGTTCAGACATGGCCATATGCAAATCAGTCTGACCCTGTGCCTCATGGGAACAGTCCAGCCCAAACTGCCAAATCATGCCTTCCCTGGACCGGAAACAAGCTTCCTAGGACCGGTTTCTGGCATTTCAGCTGTCTTCAGCCAGGCTTGCTTGAATCCAGTGGCAAAGTGAGCAAGGGATTCACGTCTGAGCATACCCTGCCAACTTATGGCGAACAAAGCGGTACAAAAGGGAGTGGTGATGGACGGAGCATCAGAACCAATCAAACACTCACAGCCAGTCAATAGATCTGGGTTTGATCCATCACCGTTCTTTAGCCCACTCTGCCACCCCAGTTCAGACATGGCCATATGCAAATCAGTCTGACCCTGTGCCTCATAGGAACAGTCCAGCCCGAACTGCCAAGCCATGCCTTCCCTGGACCGGAAACAAGCTTCCTAGGACTGGTTTCTGGCATTTCAGCCATCTTCAGCCAGGCTTGCTTGAATCCAGTGGCAAAGTGAGCAAGGGACTCACGTCTGAGCATACCCTGCCAACTTATAGCGAACAAAGCGGTACAAAAGGGTTGGTGATGGACGGAGCATCAGAACCAATCAAACACTCACAGCCAGTCAAGAGATCTGGGTTTGATCCATCACCGTTCTTTAGCCCACTCTGCCACCCCAGGTCAGACATGGCCATATGCAAATCAGTCTGACCCTGTGCCTCAAGGGAACAGTCCAGCCCGAACTGCCAAGCCATGCCTTCCCTGGACTGGAAACAAGCTTCCTAGGACCGGTTTCTGGCATTTCAGCCGTCTTCAGCCAGGCTTGCTTGAATCCAGTGGCAAAGTGAGCAAGGGACTCACGTCTGAGCATACCCTGCCAATTTATGGCGAACAAAGCGGTACAGAAGGGGGTGGTGATGGACGGAGCATCAGAACCAATCAAACACTCACAGCCAGTCAAGAGATCTGGGTTTGATCCATCACCGTTCTTTAGCCCACTCTGCCACCCCAGTTCAGACATGGCCATATGCAAATCAGTCTGACCCTGTGCCTCATGGGAACAGTCCAGCCCGAACTGCCAAGCCATGCCTTCCCTAGACCGGAAACAAGCTTCCTAGGACCGGTTTCTGGCATTTCAGCCGTCTTCGGCCAGGCTTGCTTGAATCCAGTGGCAAAGTGAGCAAGGGACTCACGTCTGAGCATACCCTGCCAACTTATGGCGAACAAGGCGGTACAAAAGGGGGTGGTGATGGACGGAGCATCAGAACCAATCAAACACTCACAGCCAGTCAAGAGATCTGGGTTTGATCCATCACCGTTCTTTAGCCCACTCTGCCTCCCCAGTTCAGACATGGCCATATGCAAATCAGTCTGACCCTGTGCCTCATGGGAACAGTCCAGCCCAAACTGCCAAGCCATGCCTTCCCTGGACCGGAAAAAAACTTCCTAGGACCGGTTTCTGGCATTTCAGCCGTCTTCAGCCAGGCTTGCTTGAATCCAGTGGCAAAGTGAGCAAGGGACTCACATCTGAGCATACGCTGCCAACTTATGGCGAACAAAGCGGTACAGAAGGGGGTGGTGATGGACGGAGCATCAGAACCAAACAAACACTCACAGCCAGTCAAGAGATCTGGGTTTGATCCATCACCGTTCTTTAGCCCACTCTGCCTCCCCAGTTCAGACATGGCCATATGCAAATCAGTCTGACCCTGTGCCTCATGGGAACAGTCCAGCCCAAACTGCCAAGCCATGCCTTCCCTGGACCGGAAACAAACTTCCTAGGACCGGTTTCTGGCATTTCAGCCGTCTTCAGCCAGGCTGGCTTGAATCCAGTGGCAAAGTGAGCAATGGACTCACATCTGAGCATACGCTGCCAACTTATGGCGAACAAAGCGGTACAGAAGGGGGTGGTGATGGACGGAGCATCAGAACCAATCAAACACTCACAGCCAGTCAAGATATCTGGGTTTTATCCATCACCGTTCTTTAGCCCACTCTGCCACCCCAGTTCAGACATGGCCATATGCAAATCAGTCTGACCCTCTGCCTCATGGGAACAGTCCAGCCCGAACTGCCAAGCCATGCCTTCCCTGGACCGGAAACAAGCTTCCTAGGACCGGTTTCTGGCATTTCAGCCGTCTTCAGCCAGGCTTGCTTGAATCCATTGGCAAAGTGAGCAAGGGACTCACGTCTGAGCATACCCTGCCAATTTATGGCGAACAAAGCGGTACAGAAGGGGGTGGTGATGGACGGAGCATCAGAACCAATCAAACACTCACAGCCAGTCAAGAGATCTGGGTTTGATCCATCACCGTTCTTTAGCCCACTCTGCCACCCCAGTTCAGACATGGCCATATGCAAATCAGTCTGACCCTGTGCCTCATGGGAACAGTCCAGCCCGAACTGCCAAGCCATGCCTTCCCTGGACCGGAAACAAGCTTCCTAGGACCGGTTTCTGGCATTTCAGCCGTTTTCAGCCAGGCTTGCTTGAATCCAGTGGCAAAGTGAGCAAGGGAATCACGTCTGAGCATACCCAGCCAACTTATGGCGAACAAAGCGGTACAGAAGGGGGTGGTGATGGACGGAGCATCAGAACCAATCAAACACTCACAGCCAGTCAAGAGATCTGGGTTTGATCCATCACCGTTCTTTAGCCCACTCTGCCACCCCAGTTCAGACATGGCCATATGCAAATCAGTCTGACCCTGTGCCTCATGGGAACAGTCCAGCCCAAACTGCCAAACCATGCCTTCCCTGGACCGGAAACAAGCTTCCTAGGACCGGTTTCTGGCATTTCAGCTGTCTTCAGCCAGGCTTGCTTGAATCCAGTGGCAAAGTGAGCAAGGGATTCACGTCTGAGCATACCCTGCCAACTTATGGCGAACAAAGCGGTACAAAAGGGAGTGGTGATGGACGGAGCATCAGAACCAATCAAACACTCACAGCCAGTCAATAGATCTGGGTTTGATCCATCACCGTTCTTTAGCCCACTCTGCCACCCCAGTTCAGACATGGCCATATGCAAATCAGTCTGACCCTGTGCCTCATAGGAACAGTCCGGCCCGAACTGCCAAGCCATGCCTTCCCTGGACCGGAAACAAGCTTCCTAGGACTGGTTTCTGGCATTTCAGCCGTCTTCAGCCAGGCTTGCTTGAATCCAGTGGCAAAGTGAGCAAGGGACTCACGTCTGAGCATACCCTGCCAACTTATAGCGAACAAAGCGGTACAAAAGGGTTGGTGATGGACAGAGCATCAGAACCAATCAAACACTCACAGCCAGTCAAGAGATCTGGGTTTGATCCATCACCGTTCTTTAGCCCACTCTGCCACCCCAGGTCAGACATGGCCATATGCAAATCAGTCTGACCCTGTGCCTCAAGGGAACAGTCCAGCCCGAACTGCCAAGCCATGCCTTTCCTGGACTGGAAACAAGCTTCCTAGGACCGGTTTCTGGCATTTCAGCCGTCTTCAGCCAGGCTTGCTTGAATCCAGTGGCAAAGTGAGCAAGGGACTCACATCTGAGCATACCCTGCCAACTTATGGCGAACAAAGCGGTACAGAAGGGGGTGGTGATGGACGGAACATCAGAACCAATCAAACCCTCACAGCCAGTCACGAGATATGGGTTTGATCCATCACCGTTCTTTAGCCCACTCTGCCACCCCAGTTCAGACATGGCCATATGCAAATCAGTCTGACCCTGTGCCTCATGGGAACAGTCCAGCCCGAACTGCCAAGCCATGCCTTCCCTGGACCGGAAACAAGCTTGCTAGGACCGGTTTCTGGCATTTCAGCCGTCTTCAGCCAGGCTTGCTTGAATCCAGTGGCAAAGTGAGCAAGGGACTCACGTCTGAGCATACCCTGCCAACTTATGGCGAACAAGGCGGTACAAAATGGGTGGTGATGGACGGAGCATCAGAACCAATCAAACACTCACAGCCAGTCAAGAGATCTGGGTTTGATCCATCACCGTTCTTAAGCCCACTCTGTCACCCCAGGTCAGACATGGCCATATGCAAATCAGTCTGACCCTGTGCCTCAAGGGAACAGTCCAGCCCGAACTGCCAAGCCATGCCTTCCCTGGACCGGAAACAAGCTTCCTAGGACCGGTTTCTGGCATTTCAGCCGTCTTCAGCCAGGCTTGCTTGAATCCAGTGGCAAAGTGAGCAAGGGACTCACGTCTGAGCATACCCTGCCAACTTATGGCGAACAAAGCGGTACAGAAGGGGGTGGTGATGGACGGAGCATCAGAACCAATCAAACACTCACAGCCAGTCAAGAGATCTGGGTTTGATCCATCACCGTTCTATAGCCCACTCTGCCACCCCAGTTCAGACATGGCCATATGCAAATCAGTCTGACCCTGTGCCTCATGGGAACAGTCCAGCCCGAACTGCCAAGCCATGCCTTCCCTAGACCGGAAACAAGCTTCCTAGGACCGGTTTCTGGCATTTCAGCCGTCTTCGGCCAGGCTTGCTTGAATCCAGTGGCAAAGTGAGCAAGGGACTCACGTCTGAGCATACCCTGCCAACTTATGGCGAACAAGGCGGTACAAAAGGGGGTGGTGATGGACGGAGCATCAGAACCAATCAAACACTCACAGCCAGTCAAGAGATCTGGGTTTGATCCATCACCGTTCTTTAGCCCACTCTGCCTCCCCAGTTCAGACATGGCCATATGCAAATCAGTCTGACCCTGTGCCTCATGGGAACAGTCCAGCCCAAACTGCCAAGCCATGCCTTCCCTGGACCGGAAACAAACTTCCTAGGACCGGTTTCTGGCATTTCAGCCGTCTTCAGCCAGGCTTGTTTGAATCCAGTGGCAAAGTGAGCAAGGGACTCACGTCTGAGCATACGCTGCCAACTTATGGCGAACAAAGTGGTACAGATGGGGGTGGTGATGGACGGAGCATCAGAACCAATCAAACACTCACAGCCAGTCAAGATATCTGGGTTTTATCCATCACCGTTCTTTAGCCCACTCTGCCACCCCAGTTCAGACATGGCCATATGCAAATCAGTCTGACCCTCTGCCTCATGGGAACAGTCCAGCCCGAACTGCCAAGCCATGCCTTCCCTGGACCGGAAACAAGCTTCCTAGGACCGGTTTCTGGCATTTCAGCCGTCTTCAGCCAGGCTTGCTTGAATCCAGTGGCAAAGTGAGCAAGGGACTCACGTCTGAGCATACCCTGCCAATTTATGGCGAACAAAGCGGTACAGAAGGGGGTGGTGATGGACGGAGCATCAGAACCAATCAAACACTCACAGCCAGTCAAGAGATCTGGGTTTGATCCATCACCGTTCTTTAGCCCACTCTGCCACCCCAGTTCAGACATGGCCATATGCAAATCAGTCTGACCCTGTGCCTCATGGGAACAGTCCAGCCCGAACTGCCAAGCCATGCCTTCCCTGGACCGGAAACAAGCTTCCTAGGACCGGTTCCTGGCATTTCAGCCGTTTTCAGCCAGGCTTGCTTGAATCCAGTGGCAAAGTGAGCAAGGGAATCACGTCTGAGCATACCCAGCCAACTTATGGCGAACAAAGCGGTACAGAAGGGGGTGGTGATGGACGGAGCATCAGAACCAATCAAACACTCACAGCCAGTCAAGAGATCTGGGTTTGATCCATCACCGTTCTTTAGCCCACTCTGCCACCCCAGTTCAGACATGGCCATATGCAAATCAGTCTGACCCTGTGCCTCATGGGAACAGTCCAGCCCAAACTGCCAAACCATGCCTTCCCTGGACCGGAAACAAGCTTCCTAGGACCGGTTTCTGGCATTTCAGCTGTCTTCAGCCAGGCTTGCTTGAATCCAGTGGCAAAGTGAGCAAGGGATTCACGTCTGAGCATACCCTGCCAACTTATGGCGAACAAAGCGGTACAAAAGGGAGTGGTGATGGACGGAGCATCAGAACCAATCAAACACTCACAGCCAGTCAATAGATCTGGGTTTGATCCATCAACGTTCTTTAGCCCACTCTGCCACCCCAGTTCAGACATGGCCATATGCAAATCAGTCTGACCCTGTGCCTCATAGGAACAGTCCAGCCCGAACTGCCAAGCCATGCCTTCCCTGGACCGGAAACAAGCTTCCTAGGACTGGTTTCTGGCATTTCAGCCATCTTCAGCCAGGCTTGCTTGAATCCAGTGGCAAAGTGAGCAAGGGACTCACGTCTGAGCATACCCTGCCAACTTATAGCGAACAAAGCGGTACAAAAGAGTTGGTGATGGACGGAGCATCAGAACCAATCAAACACTCACAGCCAGTCAAGAGATCTGGGTTTGATCCATCACCGTTCTTTAGCCCACTCTGCCACCCCAGGTCAGACATGGCCATATGCAAATCAGTCTGAACCTGTGCCTCAAGGGAACAGTCCAGCCCGAACTGCCAAGCCATGCCTTCCCTGGACTGGAAACAAGCTTCCTAGGACCGGTTTCTGGCATTTCAGCCGTCTTCAGCCAGGCTTGCTTGAATCCAGTGGCAAAGTGAGCAAGGGACTCACGTCTGAGCATACCCTGCCAATTTATGGCGAACAAAGCGGTACAGAAGGGGGTGGTGATGGACGGAGCATCAGAACCAATCAAACACTCACAGCCAGTCAAGAGATCTGGGTTTGATCCATCACCGTTCTTTAGCCCACTCTGCCTCCCCAGTTCAGACATGGCCATATGCAAATCAGTCTGACCCTGTGCCTCATGGGAACAGTCCAGCCCAAACTGCCAAGCCATGCCTTCCCTGGACCGGAAAAAAACTTCCTAGGACCGGTTTCTGGCATTTCAGCCGTCTTCAGCCAGGCTTGCTTGAATCCAGTGGCAAAGTGAGCAAGGGACTCACATCTGAGCATACGCTGCCAACTTATGGCGAACAAAGCGGTACAGAAGGGGGTGGTGATGGACGGAGCATCAGAACCAAACAAACACTCACAGCCAGTCAAGAGATCTGGGTTTGATCCATCACCGTTCTTTAGTTCACTCTGCCTCCCCATTTCAGACATGGCCATATGCAAATCAGTCTGACCCTGTGCCTCATGGGAACAGTCCAGCCCAAACTGCCAAGCCATGCCTTCCCTGGACCGGAAACAAACTTCCTAGGACCGGTTTCTGGCATTTCAGCCGTCTTCAGCCAGGCTTGCTTGAATCCAGTGGCAAAGTGAGCAAGGGACTCACATCTGAGCATACGCTGCCAACTTATGGCGAACAAAGCGGTACAGAAGGGGGTGGTGATGGACGGAGCATCAGAACCAATCAAACACTCACAGCCAGTCAAGATATCTGGGTTTTATCCATCACCGTTCTTTAGCCCACTCTGCCACCCCAGTTCAGACATGGCCATATGCAAATCAGTCTGACCCTCTGCCTCATGGGAACAGTCCAGCCCGAACTGCCAAGCCATGCCTTCCCTGGACCGGAAACAAGCTTCCTAGGACCGGTTTCTGGCATTTCAGCCGTCTTCAGCCAGGCTTGCTTGAATCCAGTGGCAAAGTGAGCAAGGGACTCACGTCTGAGCATACCCTGCCAATTTATGGCGAACAAAGCGGTACAGAAGGGGGTGGTGATGGACGGAGCATCAGAACCAATCAAACACTCACAGCCAGTCAAGAGATCTGGGTTTGATCCATCACCGTTCTTTAGCCCACTCTGCCACCCCAGTTCAGACATGGCCATATGCAAATCAGTCTGACCCTGTGCCTCATGGGAACAGTCCAGCCCGAACTGCCAAGCCATGCCTTCCCTGGACCGGAAACAAGCTTCCTAGGACCGGTTTCTGGCATTTCAGCCGTTTTCAGCCAGGCTTGCTTGAATCCAGTGGCAAAGTGAGCAAGGGAATCACGTCTGAGCATACCCAGCCAACTTATGGCGAACAAAGCGGTACAGAAGGGGGTGGTGATGGACGGAGCATCAGAACCAATCAAACACTCACAGCCAGTCAAGAGATCTGGGTTTGATCCATCACCATTCTTTAGCCCACTCTGCCACCCCAGTTCAGACATGGCCATATGCAAATCAGTCTGACCCTGTGCCTCATGGGAACAGTCCAGCCCGAACTGCCAAGCCATGCCTTCCCTGGACCGAAAAGAAGCTTCCTAGGACCGGTTTCTGGCATTTCAGCCGTCTTCGGCCAGGCTTGCTTGAATCCAGTGGCAAAGTGAGCAAGGGACTCAGGTCTGAGCATACCCTGCCAACTTATGGCGAACAAAGCGGTACAAAAGGGGGTGGTGATGGACGGAGCATCAGAACCACTCAAACACTCACAGCCAGTCAAGAGATCTGGGTTTGATCCATCACCGTTCTTTAGCCCACTCTGCCACCCCAGGTCAGACATGACCATATGCAAATCAGTCTGACTCTGTGCCTCATGGGAACAGTCCAGCCCGAACTGCCAAGCCATGCCTTTCCTGGACCGGAAACAAGCTTCCTAGGACCGGTTTCTGGCATTTCAGCCGGCTTCAGCCAGGCTTGCTTGAATCCAGTGGCAAAGTGAGCAAGGGACTCACGTCTGAGCATACCCTGCCAACTTATGGCGAACAAAGCGGTACAGAAGGGGGTGGTGATGGATGGAGCATCAGAACCAATCAAACACTCACAGCCAGTCAAGAGATCTGGGTTTGATCCATCACCGTTCTTTAGCCCACTCTACCACCCCAGTTCAGACATGGCCATATGCAAATCAGTCTGAACCTGCGCCTCATGGGAACAGTCCAGCCCGAACTGCCAAGCCATGCCTTTCCTGGACCGGAAACAAGCTTCCTAGGACCGGTTTCTGGCATTTCAGCCGTCTTCAGCCAGGCTTGCTTGAATCCAGTGGCAAAGTGAGCAAGGGACTCACGTCTGAGCATACCCTGCCAACTTATGGCGAACAAAGCGGTACAGAAGGGGGTGGTGATGGACGGAACATCAGAACCAATCAAACACTCACAGCCAGTCAAGAGATATGGGTTTGATCCATCACCGTTATTTAGCCCACTCTGCCACCCCAGTTCAGACATGCCCATATGCAAATCAGTCTGACCCTGTGCCTCATGGGAACAGTCCAGCCTGAACTGCCAAGCCATGCCTTCCCTGGACCGGAAACAAGCTTGCTAGGACCTGTTTCTGGCATTTCAGCCATCTTCAGCCAGGCTTGCTTGAATCCAGTGGCAAAGTGAGCAAGGGACTCACGTCTGAGCATACCCTGCCAACTTATGGCGAACAAGGCGGTACAAAATGGGTGGTGATGGACGGAGCATCAGAACCAATCAAACACTCACAGCCAGTCAAGAGATCTGGGTTTGATCCATCACCGTTCTTTAGCCCACTCTGCCACCCCAGGTCAGACATGGCCATATGCAAATCAGTCTGACCCTGTGCCTCATGGGAACAGTCCAGCCCGAACTGCCAAGCCATGCCTTCCCTGGTCCGGAAACAAGCTTCCTAGGACCGGTTTCTGGCATTTCAGCCGTCTTCAGCAAGGCTTGCTTGAATCCAGTGGCAAAGTGAGCAAGGGACTCACGTCTGAGCATACCCTGCCAACTTATGGCGAACAAAGCAGTACAAAAGGGGGTGGTGATGGACGGAGCATCAGAACCAATCAAAACCTCACAGCCAGTCAAGAGATCTGGGTTTGATCCATCACCGTTCTTTAGCCCACTCTGCCACCCTAGTTCAGACATGGCCATATGCAAATCAGTCTGACCCTGTGCCTCATGGGAACAGTCCAGCCCGAACTGCCAAGCCATGCCTTCCCTGGACCGGAAACAAGCTTCCTAGGACCGGTTTCTGGCATTTCAGCCGTCTTCAGCCAGGCTTATTTGAATCCAGTGGCAAAGTGAGCAAGGGACTCACGTCTGAGCATATCCTGCCAACTTATGGCGAACAAAGCAGTACAGAAGGGGGTGGTGATGGACGGAGCATCAGAACCAATCAAACACTCACAGCCAGTCAAGAGATCTGGGTTTGATCCATCACCGTTCTTTAGCCCACTCTACCACCCCAGTTCAGACATGGCCATATGCAAATCAGTCTGACCCTGTGCCTCATGGGAACAGTCCAGCCCGAACTGCCAAGCCATGCCTTCCCTGGACCGGAAACAAGCTTCCTAGGACCGGTTTCTGGCATTTCAGCCGTCTTCAGCCAGGCTTGCTTGAATCCAGTGGCAAAGTGAGCAAGGGACTCACGTCTGAGCATACCCTGCCAACTTATGGCGAACAAGGGGGTACAAAAGGGGATGGTGATGGACGGAGCATCAGAACCAATCAAACACTCACAGCCAGTCAAGAGATCTGGGTTTGATCCATCACCGTTCTTTAGCCCACTCTGCCTCCCCAGTTCAGACATGGCCATATGCAAATCAGTCTGACCCTGTGCCTCATGGGAACAGTCCAGCCCGAACTGCCAAGCCATGCCTTCCCTGGACCGGAAACAAACTTCCTAGGACCGGTTTCTGGCATTTCAGCCGTCTTCAGCCAGGCTTGCTTGAATCCAGTGGCAAAGTGAGCAAGGGACTCACGTCTGAGCATACGCTGCCAACTTATGGCGAACAAAGCGGTACAGAAGGGGGTGGTGATGGACGGAGCATCAGAACCAATCAAACACTCACAGCCAGTCAAGATATCTGGGTTTTATCCATCACCGTTCTTTAGCCCACTCTGCCACCCCAGTTCAGACATGGCCATATGCAAATCAGTCTGACCCTCTACCTCATGGGAACAGTCCAGCCCGAACTGCCAAGCCATGCCTTCCCTGGACCGGAAACAAGCTTCCTAGGACCGGTTTCTGGAATTTCAGCCGTCTTCAGCCAGGCTTGCTTGCATCCAGTGGCACAGTGAGCAAGGGACTCACGTCTGAGCATACCCTGCCAACTTATGGCGAACAAAGCGGTACAAAAGGGGGTGGTGATGGACGGAGCATCAGAACCAATCAAACACTCACAGCCAGTCAAGAGATCTGGGTTTGATCCATCACCGTTCTTTAGCCCACTCTGCCACCCCAGTTCAGACATGGCCATATGCAAATCAGTCTGACCCTGTGCCTCATGGGAACAGTCCAGCCCGAACTGCCAAGCCATGCCTTCCCTAGACCGGAAACAAGCTTCCTAGGACCGGTTTCTGGCATTTCAGCCGTCTTCGGCCAGGCTTGCTTGAATCCAGTGGCAAAGTGAGCAAGGGACTCACGTCTGAGCATACCCTGCCAACTTATGGCGAACAAGGCGGTACAAAAGGGGGTGGTGATGGACGGAGCATCAGAACCAATCAAACACTCACAGCCAGTCAAGAGATCTGGGTTTGATCCATCACCGTTCTTTAGCCCACTCTGCCTCCCCAGTTCAGACATGGCCATATGCAAATCAGTCTGACCCTGTGCCTCATGGGAACAGTCCAGCCCAAACTGCCAAGCCATGCCTTCCCTGGACCGGAAAAAAACTTCCTAGGACCGGTTTCTGGCATTTCAGCCGTCTTCAGCCAGGCTTGCTTGAATCCAGTGGCAAAGTGAGCAAGGGACTCACATCTGAGCATACGCTGCCAACTTATGGCGAACAAAGCGGTACAGAAGGGGGTGGTGATGGACGGAGCATCAGAACCAATCAAACACTCACAGCCAGTCAAGAGATCTGGGTTTGATCCATCACCGTTCTTTAGCCCACTCTGCCTCCCCAGTTCAGACATGGCCATATGCAAATCAGTCTGACCCTGTGCCTCATGGGAACAGTCCAGCCCAAACTGCCAAGCCATGCCTTCCCTGGACCGGAAACAAACTTCCTAGGACCGGTTTCTGGCATTTCAGCCGTCTTCAGCCAGGCTTGCTTGAATCCAGTGGCAAAGTGAGCAAGGGACTCACATCTGAGCATACGCTGCCAACTTATGGCGAACAAAGCGGTACAGAAGGGGGTGGTGATGGACGGAGCATCAGAACCAATCAAACACTCACAGCCAGTCAAGATATCTGGGTTTTATCCATCACCGTTCTTTAGCCCACTCTGCCACCCCAGTTCAGACATGGCCATATGCAAATCAGTCTGACCCTCTGCCTCATGGGAACAGTCCAGCCCGAACTGCCAAGCCATGCCTTCCCTGGACCGGAAACAAGCTTCCTAGGACCGGTTTCTGGCATTTCAGCCGTCTTCAGCCAGGCTTGCTTGAATCCAGTGGCAAAGTGAGCAAGGGACTCACGTCTGAGCATACCCTGCCGATTTATGGCGAACAAAGCGGTACAGAAGGGGGTGGTGATGGACGGAGCATCAGAACCAATCAAACACTCACAGCCAGTCAAGAGATCTGGGTTTGATCCATCACCGTTCTTTAGCCCACTCTGCCACCCCAGTTCAGACATGGCCATATGCAAATCAGTCTGACCCTGTGCCTCATGGGAACAGTACAGCCCGAACTGCCAAGCCATGCCTTCCCTGGACCGGAAACAAGCTTCCTAGGACCGGTTTCTGGCATTTCAGCCGTTTTCAGCCAGGCTTGCTTGAATCCAGTGGCAAAGTGAGCAAGGGAATCACGTCTGAGCATACCCAGCCAACTTATGGCGAACAAAGCGGTACAGAAGGGGGTGGTGATGGACGGAGCATCAGAACCAATCAAACACTCACAGCCAGTCAAGAGATCTGGGTTTGATCCATCACCGTTCTTTAGCCCACTCTGCCACCCCAGTTCAGACATGGCCATATGCAAATCAGTCTGACCCTGTGCCTCATGGGAACAGTCCAGCCCAAACTGCCAAACCATGCCTTCCCTGGACCGGAAACAAGCTTCCTAGGACCGGTTTCTGGCATTTCAGCTGTCTTCAGCCAGGCTTGCTTGAATCCAGTGGCAAAGTGAGCAAGGGATTCACGTCTGAGCATACCCTGCCAATTTATGGCGAACAAAGCGGTACAGAAGGGGGTGGTGATGGACGGAGCATCAGAACCAATCAAACACTCACAGCCAGTCAAGAGATCTGGGTTTGATCCATCACCGTTCTTTAGCCCACTCTGCCACCCCAGTTCAGACATGGCCATATGCAAATCAGTCTGACCCTGTGCCTCATGGGAACAGTCCAGCCCGAACTGCCAAGCCATGCCTTCCCTAGACCGGAAACAAGCTTCCTAGGACCGGTTTCTGGCATTTCAGCCGTCTTCGGCCAGGCTTGCTTGAATCCAGTGGCAAAGTGAGCAAGGGACTCACGTCTGAGCATACCCTGCCAACTTATGGCGAACAAGGCGGTACAAAAGGGGGTGGTGATGGACGGAGCATCAGAACCAATCAAACACTCACAGCCAGTCAAGAGATCTGGGTTTGATCCATCACCGTTCTTTAGCCCACTCTGCCTCCCCAGTTCAGACATGGCCATATGCAAATCAGTCTGACCCTGTGCCTCATGGGAACAGTCCAGCCCAAACTGCCAAGCCATGCCTTCCCTGGACCGGAAAAAAACTTCCTAGGACCGGTTTCTGGCATTTCAGCCGTCTTCAGCCAGGCTTGCTTGAATCCAGTGGCAAAGTGAGCAAGGGACTCACATCTGAGCATACGCTGCCAACTTATGGCGAACAAAGCGGTACAGAAGGGGGTGGTGATGGACGGAGCATCAGAACCAAACAAACACTCACAGCCAGTCAAGAGATCTGGGTTTGATCCATCACCGTTCTTTAGCCCACTCTGCCTCCCCAGTTCAGACATGGCCATATGCAAATCAGTCTGACCCTGTGCCTCATGGGAACAGTCCAGCCCAAACTGCCAAGCCATGCCTTCCCTGGACCGGAAACAAACTTCCTAGGACCGGTTTCTGGCATTTCAGCCGTCTTCAGCCAGGCTTGCTTGAATCCAGTGGCAAAGTGAGCAAGGGACTCACATCTGAGCATACGCTGCCAACTTATGGCGAACAAAGCGGTACAGAAGGGGGTGGTGATGGACGGAGCATCAGAACCAATCAAACACTCACAGCCAGTCAAGATATCTGGGTTTTATCCATCACCGTTCTTTAGCCCACTCTGCCACCCCAGTTCAGACATGGCCATATGCAAATCAGTCTGACCCTCTGCCTCATGGGAACAGTCCAGCCCGAACTGCCAAGCCATGCCTTCCCTGGACCGGAAACAAGCTTCCTAGGACCGGTTTCTGGCATTTCAGCCGTCTTCAGCCAGGCTTGCTTGAATCCAGTGGCAAAGTGAGCAAGGGACTCACGTCTGAGCATACCCTGCCAATTTATGGCGAACAAAGCGGTACAGAAGGGGGTGGTGATGGACGGAGCATCAGAACCAATCAAACACTCACAGCCAGTCAAGAGATCTGGGTTTGATCCATCACCGTTCTTTAGCCCACTCTGCCACCCCAGTTCAGACATGGCCATATGCAAATCAGTCTGACCCTGTGCCTCATGGGAACAGTCCAGCCCGAACTGCCAAGCCATGCCTTCCCTGGACCGGAAACAAGCTTCCTAGGACCGGTTTCTGGCATTTCAGCCGTTTTCAGCCAGGCTTGCTTGAATCCAGTGGCAAAGTGAGCAAGGGAATCACGTCTGAGCATACCCAGCCAACTTATGGCGAACAAAGCGGTACAGAAGGGGGTGGTGATGGACGGAGCATCAGAACCAATCAAACACTCACAGCCAGTCAAGAGATCTGGGTTTGATCCATCACCGTTCTTTAGCCCACTCTGCCACCCCAGTTCAGACATGGCCATATGCAAATCAGTCTGACCCTGTGCCTCATGGGAACAGTCCAGCCCAAACTGCCAAACCATGCCTTCCCTGGACCGGAAACAAGCTTCCTAGGACCGGTTTCTGGCATTTCAGCTGTCTTCAGCCAGGCTTGCTTGAATCCAGTGGCAAAGTGAGCAAGGGATTCACGTCTGAGCATACCCTGCCAACTTATGGCGAACAAAGCGGAACAAAAGGGAGTGGTGATGGACGGAGCATCAGAACCAATCAAACACTCACAGCCAGTCAATAGATCTGGGTTTGATCCATCACCGTTCTTTAGCCCACTCTGCCACCCCAGTTCAGACATGGCCATATGCAAATCAGTCTGACCCTGTGCCTCATAGGAACAGTCCGGCCCGAACTGCCAAGCCATGCCTTCCCTGGACCGGAAACAAGCTTCCTAGGACTGGTTTCTGGCATTTCAGCCGTCTTCAGCCAGGCTTGCTTGAATCCAGTGGCAAAGTGAGCAAGGGACTCACGTCTGAGCATACCCTGCCAACTTATAGCGAACAAAGCGGTACAAAAGGGTTGGTGATGGACGGAGCATCAGAACCAATCAAACACTCACAGCCAGTCAAGAGATCTGGGTTTGATCCATCACCGTTCTTTAGCCCACTCTGCCACCCCAGGTCAGACATGGCCATATGCAAATCAGTCTGACCCTGTGCCTCAAGGGAACAGTCCAGCCCGAACTGCCAAGCCATGCCTTCCCTGGACTGGAAACAAGCTTCCTAGGACCGGTTTCTGGCATTTCAGCCGTCTTCAGCCAGGCTTGCTTGAATCCAGTGGCAAAGTGAGCAAGGGACTCACGTCTGAGCATACCCTGCCAACTTATGGCGAACAAGGCGGTACACAAGGGGGTGGTGATGGACGGAGCATCAGAACCAATCAAACACTCACAGCCAGTTAAGAGATCTGGGTTTGATCCATCACCGTTCTTTAGCCCACTCTGCCACCCCAGTTCAGACATGGCCATATGCAAATCAGTCTGACCCTGTGCCTCATAGGAACAGTCCAGCCCGAACTGCCAAGCCATGCCTTCCCTGGACCGGAAACAAGCTTCCTAGGACTGGTTTCTGGCATTTCAGCCGTCTTCAGCCAGGCTTGCTTGAATCCAGTGGCAAAGTGAGCAAGGGACTCACGTCTGAGCATACCCTGCCAACTTATAGCAAACAAAGCGGTACAAAAGGGTTGGTGATGGACGGAGCATCAGAACCAATCAAACACTCAAAGCCAGTCAAGAGATCTGGGTTTGATTCATCACCGTTCTTTAGCCCACTCTGCCAACCCAGTTCAGACATGGCCATATGCAAATCAGTCTGACCCTGTGCCTCATGGGAACAGTCCAGCCCGAACTGCCAAGCCATGCCTTTCCTGGACTGGAAACAAGCTTCCTAGGACCGGTTTCTGGCATTTCAGCCGTCTTCAGCCAGGCTTGCTTGAATCCAGTGGCAAAGTGAGCAAGGGACTCACGTCTGAGCATACCCTGCCAACTTATGGCGAACAAAGCGGTACAAAAGGGGGTGGTGATGGATGGAGCATCAGAACCAATCAAACACTCACAGCCAGTTAAGAGATCTGGGTTTGATCCATCACCGTTCTTTAGCCCACTCTGCCACCCCAGTTCAGACATGGCCATATGCAAATCAGTCTGACCCTGTGCCTCATGGGAACAGTCCAGCCCGAACTGCCAAGCCATGCCTTCCCTGGACCGGAAACAAGCTTCCTAGGACTGGTTTCTGGCATTTCAGCTGTCTTCAGCCAGGCTTGCTTGAATCCAGTGGCAAAGTGAGCAAGGGACTCACGTCTGAGCATACCCTGCCAACTTATGGCGAACAAAGCGGTACAGAAGGGGGTGGTGATGGACGGAGCATCAGAACCAATCAAACACTCACAGCCAGTCAAGAGATCTGGGTTTGATCCATCACCGTTCTTTAGCCCACTCTACCACCCCAGTTCAGACATGGCCATATGCAAATCAGTCTGACCCTGCGCCTCATGGGAACAGTCCAGCCCGAACTTCCAAGCCATGCCTTCCCTGGAACGGAAACAAGCTTCCTAGGTCCAGTTTCTGGCATTTCAGCCATCCTCAGCCAGGCTTGCTTGAATCCAGTGGCAAAGTGAGCAAGGGACTCACAACTGAGCATACCCTGCCAACTTATGGCGAACAAAGCGGTACAGAAGGGGGTGGTGATGGACGGAACATCAGAACCAATCAAACACTCACAGCCAGTCAAGATATCTGGGTTTTATCCATCACCGTTCTTTAGCCCACTCTGCCACCCCAGTTCAGACATGGCCATATGCAAATCAGTCTGACCCTGTGCCTCATGGGAACAGTCCAGCCCGAACTGCCAAGCCATGCCTTCCCTGGACCGGAAACAAGCTTGCTAGGACCGGTTTCTGGCATTTCAGCCGTCTTCAGCCAGGCTTGCTTGAATCCAGTGGCAAAGTGAGCAAGGGACTCACGTCTGAGCATACCCTGCCAACTTATGGCGAACAAGGCGGTACAAAATGGGTGGTGATGGACGGAGCATCAGAACCAATCAAACACTCACAGCCAGTCAAGAGATCTGGGTTTGATCCATCACCGTTCTTAAGCCCACTCTGTCACCCCAGGTCAGACATGGCCATATGCAAATCAGTCTGACCCTGTGCCTCAAGGGAACAGTCCAGCCCGAACTGCCAAGCCATGCCTTCCCTGGACCGGAAACAAGCTTCCTAGGACCGGTTTCTGGCATTTCAGCCGTCTTCAGCCAGGCTTGCTTGAATCCAGTGGCAAAGTGAGCAAGGGACTCACGTCTGAGCATACCCTGCCAACTTATGGCGAACAAAGCGGTACAGAAGGGGGTGGTGATGGACGGAGCATCAGAACCAATCAAACACTCACAGCCAGTCAAGAGATCTGGGTTTGATCCATCACCATTCTATAGCCCACTCTGCCACCCCAGTTCAGACATGGCCATATGCAAATCAGTCTGACCCTGTGCCTCATGGGAACAGTCCAGCCCGAACTGCCAAGTCATGCCTTCCCTAGACCGGAAACAAGCTTCC
Organism: Triturus cristatus; assembly: GCF_964204655.1. Classification (NCBI taxonomy): domain Eukaryota; kingdom Metazoa; phylum Chordata; class Amphibia; order Caudata; family Salamandridae; genus Triturus; species Triturus cristatus. The sequence continues at coordinate 621,176,089 of NC_140579.1, read as the reverse complement.
TAGGACCGGTTTCTGGCATTTCAGCCGTCTTCGGCCAGGCTTGCTTGAATCCAGTGGCAAAGTGAGCAAGGGACTCACGTCTGAGCATACCCTGCCAACTTATGGCGAACAAGGCGGTACAAAAGGGGGTGGTGATGGACAGAGCATCAGAACCAATCAAACACTCACAGCCAGTCAAGAGATCTGGGTTTGATCCATCACCGTTCTTTAGCCCACTCTGCCTCCCCAGTTCAGACATGGCCATATGCAAATCAGTCTGACCCTGTGCCTCATGGGAACAGTCCAGCCCAAACTGCCAAGCCATGCCTTCCCTGGACCGGAAACAAACTTCCTAGGACCGGTTTCTGGCATTTCAGCCGTCTTCAGCCAGGCTTGTTTGAATCCAGTGGCAAAGTGAGCAAGGGACTCACGTCTGAGCATACGCTGCCAACTTATGGCGAACAAAGTGGTACAGATGGGGGTGGTGATGGACGGAGCATCAGAACCAATCAAACACTCACAGCCAGTCAAGATATCTGGGTTTTATCCATCACCGTTCTTTAGCCCACTCTGCCACCCCAGATCAGACATGGCCATATGCAAATCAGTCTGACCCTCTGCCTCATGGGAACAGTCCAGCCCGAACTGCCAAGCCATGCCTTCCCTGGACCGGAAACAAGCTTCCTAGGACCGGTTTCTGGCATTTCAGCCGTCTTCAGCCAGGCTTGCTTGAATCCAGTGGCAAAGTGAGCAAGGGACTCACGTCTGAGCATACCCTGCCAATTTATGGCGAACAAAGCGGTACAGAAGGGGGTGGTGATGGACGGAGCATCAGAACCAATCAAACACTCACAGCCAGTCAAGAGATCTGGGTTTGATCCATCACCGTTCTTTAGCCCACTCTGCCACCCCAGTTCAGACATGGCCATATGCAAATCAGTCTGACCCTGTGCCTCATGGGAACAGTCCAGCCCGAACTGCCAAGCCATGCCTTCCCTGGACCGGAAACAAGCTTCCTAGGACCGGTTTCTGGCATTTCAGCCGTTTTCAGCCAGGCTTGCTTGAATCCAGTGGCAAAGTGAGCAAGGGAATCACGTCTGAGCATACCCAGCCAACTTATGGCGAACAAAGCGGTACAGAAGGGGGTGGTGATGGACGGAGCATCAGAACCAATCAAACACTCACAGCCAGTCAAGAGATCTGGGTTTGATCCATCACCGTTCTTTAGCCCACTCTGCCACCCCAGTTCAGACATGGCCATATGCAAATCAGTCTGACCCTGTGCCTCATGGGAACAGTCCAGCCCAAACTGCCAAACCATGCCTTCCCTGGACCGGAAACAAGCTTCCTAGGACCGGTTTCTGGCATTTCAGCTGTCTTCAGCCAGGCTTGCTTGAATCCAGTGGCAAAGTGAGCAAGGGATTCACGTCTGAGCATACCCTGCCAACTTATGGCGAACAAAGCGGTACAAAAGGGAGTGGTGATGGACGGAGCATCAGAACCAATCAAACACTCACAGCCAGTCAATAGATCTGGGTTTGATCCATCACCGTTCTTTAGCCCACTCTGCCACCCCAGTTCAGACATGGCCATATGCAAATCAGTCTGACCCTGTGCCTCATGAGAACAGTCCAGCCCGAACTGCCAAGCCATGCCTTCCCTGGACCGGAAACAAGCTTCCTAGGACTGGTTTCTGGCATTTCAGCCATCTTCAGCCAGGCTTGCTTGAATCCAGTGGCAAAGTGAGCAAGGGACTCACGTCTGAGCATACCCTGCCAACTTATAGCGAACAAAGCGGTACAAAAGGGTTGGTGATGGACGGAGCATCAGAACCAATCAAACACTCACAGCCAGTCAAGAGATCTGGGTTTGATCCATCACCGTTCTTTAGCCCACTCTGCCACCCCAGGTCAGACATGGCCATATGCAAATCAGTCTGACCCTGTGCCTCAAGGGAACAGTCCAGCCCGAACTGCCAAGCCATGCCTTCCCTGGACTGGAAACAAGCTTCCTAGGACCGGTTTCTGGCATTTCAGCCGTCTTCAGCCAGGCTTGCTTGAATCCAGTGGCAAAGTGAGCAAGGGACTCACGTCTGAGCATACCCTGCCAATTTATGGCGAACAAAGCGGTACAGAAGGGGGTGGTGATGGACGGAGCATCAGAACCAATCAAACACTCACAGCCAGTCAAGAGATCTGGGTTTGATCCATCACCGTTCTTTAGCCCACTCTGCCACCCCAGTTCAGACATGGCCATATGCAAATCAGTCTGACCCTGTGCCTCATGGGAACAGTCCAGCCCGAACTGCCAAGCCATGCCTTCCCTAGACCGGAAACAAGCTTCCTAGGACCGGTTTCTGGCATTTCAGCCGTCTTCGGCCAGGCTTGCTTGAATCCAGTGGCAAAGTGAGCAAGGGACTCACGTCTGAGCATACCCTGCCAACTTATGGCGAACAAGGCGGTACAAAAGGGGGTGGTGATGGACGGAGCATCAGAACCAATCAAACACTCACAGCCAGTCAAGAGATCTGGGTTTGATCCATCACCGTTCTTTAGCCCACTCTGCCTCCCCAGTTCAGACATGGCCATATGCAAATCAGTCTGACCCTGTGCCTCATGGGAACAGTCCAGCCCAAACTGCCAAGCCATGCCTTCCCTGGACCGGAAAAAAACTTCCTAGGACCGGTTTCTGGCATTTCAGCCGTCTTCAGCCAGGCTTGCTTGAATCCAGTGGCAAAGTGAGCAAGGGACTCACATCTGAGCATACGCTGCCAACTTATGGCGAACAAAGCGGTACAGAAGGGGGTGGTGATGGACGGAGCATCAGAACCAAACAAACACTCACAGCCAGTCAAGAGATCTGGGTTTGATCCATCACCGTTCTTTAGCCCACTCTGCCTCCCCAGTTCAGACATGGCCATATGCAAATCAGTCTGACCCTGTGCCTCATGGGAACAGTCCAGCCCAAACTGCCAAGCCATGCCTTCCCTGGACCGGAAACAAACTTCCTAGGACCGGTTTCTGGCATTTCAGCCGTCTTCAGCCAGGCTTGCTTGAATCCAGTGGCAAAGTGAGCAAGGGACTCACATCTGAGCATACGCTGCCAACTTATGGCGAACAAAGCGGTACAGAAGGGGGTGGTGATGGACGGAGCATCAGAACCAATCAAACACTCACAGCCAGTCAAGATATCTGGGTTTTATCCATCACCGTTCTTTAGCCCACTCTGCCACCCCAGTTCAGACATGGCCATATGCAAATCAGTCTGACCCTCTGCCTCATGGGAACAGTCCAGCCCGAACTGCCAAGCCATGCCTTCCCTGGACCGGAAACAAGCTTCCTAGGACCGGTTTCTGGCATTTCAGCCGTCTTCAGCCAGGCTTGCTTGAATCCAGTGGCAAAGTGAGCAAGGGACTCACGTCTGAGCATACCCTGCCAATTTATGGCGAACAAAGCGGTACAGAAGGGGGTGGTGATGGACGGAGCATCAGAACCAATCAAACACTCACAGCCAGTCAAGAGATCTGGGTTTGATCCATCACCGTTCTTTAGCCCACTCTGCCACCCCAGTTCAGACATGGCCATATGCAAATCAGTCTGACCCTGTGCCTCATGGGAACAGTCCAGCCCGAACTGCCAAGCCATGCCTTCCCTGGACCGGAAACAAGCTTCCTAGGACCGGTTTCTGGCATTTCAGCCGTTTTCAGCCAGGCTTGCTTGAATCCAGTGGCAAAGTGAGCAAGGGAATCACGTCTGAGCATACCCAGCCAACTTATGGCGAACAAAGCGGTACAGAAGGGGGTGGTGATGGACGGAGCATCAGAACCAATCAAACACTCACAGCCAGTCAAGAGATCTGGGTTTGATCCATCACCATTCTTTAGCCCACTCTGCCACCCCAGTTCAGACATGGCCATATGCAAATCAGTCTGACCCTGTGCCTCATGGGAACAGTCCAGCCCAAACTGCCAAACCATGCCTTCCCTGGACCGGAAACAAGCTTCCTAGGACCGGTTTCTGGTATTTCAGCTGTCTTCAGCCAGGCTTGCTTGAATCCAGTGGCAAAGTGAGCAAGGGATTCACGTCTGAGCATACCCTGCCAACTTATGGCGAACAAAGCGGTACAAAAGGGAGTGGTGATGGACGGAGCATCAGAACCAATCAAACACTCACAGCCAGTCAATAGATCTGGGTTTGATCCATCACCGTTCTTTAGCCCACTCTGCCACCCCAGTTCAGACATGGCCATATGCAAATCAGTCTGACCCTGTGCCTCATAGGAACAGTCCGGCCCGAACTGCCAAGCCATGCCTTCCCTGGACCGGAAACAAGCTTCCTAGGACTGGTTTCTGGCATTTCAGCCGTCTTCAGCCAGGCTTGCTTGAATCCAGTGGCAAAGTGAGCAAGGGACTCACGTCTGAGCATACCCTGCCAACTTATAGCGAACAAAGCGGTACAAAAGGGTTGGTGATGGACGGAGCATCAGAACCAATCAAACACTCACAGCCAGTCAAGAGATCTGGGTTTGATCCATCACCGTTCTTTAGCCCACTCTGCCACCCCAGTTCAGACATGGCCATATGCAAATCAGTCTGACCCTGTGCCTCATAGGAACAGTCCAGCCCGAACTGCCAAGCCATGCCTTCCCTGGACCGGAAACAAGCTTCCTAGGACTGGTTTCTGGCATTTCAGCCGTCTTCAGCCAGGCTTGCTTGAATCCAGTGGCAAAGTGAGCAAGGGACTCACGTCTGAGCATACCCTGCCAACTTATAGCAAACAAAGCGGTACAAAAGGGTTGGTGATGGACGGAGCATCAGAACCAATCAAACACTCAAAGCCAGTCAAGAGATCTGGGTTTGATTCATCACCGTTCTTTAGCCCACTCTGCCAACCCAGTTCAGACATGGCCATATGCAAATCAGTCTGACCCTGTGCCTCATGGGAACAGTCCAGCCCGAACTGCCAAGCCATGCCTTTCCTGGACTGGAAACAAGCTTCCTAGGACCGGTTTCTGGCATTTCAGCCGTCTTCAGCCAGGCTTGCTTGAATCCAGTGGCAAAGTGAGCAAGGGACTCACGTCTGAGCATACCCTGCCAACTTATGGCGAACAAAGCGGTACAAAAGGGGGTGGTGATGGATGGAGCATCAGAACCAATCAAACACTCACAGCCAGTTAAGAGATCTGGGTTTGATCCATCACCGTTCTTTAGCCCACTCTGCCACCCCAGTTCAGACATGGCCATATGCAAATCAGTCTGACCCTGTGCCTCATGGGAACAGTCCAGCCCGAACTGCCAAGCCATGCCTTCCCTGGACCGGAAACAAGCTTCCTAGGACTGGTTTCTGGCATTTCAGCTGTCTTCAGCCAGGCTTGCTTGAATCCAGTGGCAAAGTGAGCAAGGGACTCACGTCTGAGCATACCCTGCCAACTTATGGCGAACAAAGCGGTACAGAAGGGGGTGGTGATGGACGGAGCATCAGAACCAATCAAACACTCACAGCCAGTCAAGAGATCTGGGTTTGATCCATCACTGTTCTTTAGCCCACTCTACCACCCCAGTTCAGACATGGCCATATGCAAATCAGTCTGACCCTGCGCCTCATGGGAACAGTCCAGCCCGAACTTCCAAGCCATGCCTTCCCTGGAACGGAAACAAGCTTCCTAGGTCCAGTTTCTGGCATTTCAGCCATCCTCAGCCAGGCTTGCTTGAATCCAGTGGCAAAGTGAGCAAGGGACTCACATCTGAGCATACCCTGCCAACTTATGGCGAACAAAGCGGTACAGAAGGGGGTGGTGATGGACGGAACATCAGAACCAATCAAACACTCACAGCCAGTCAAGAGATATGGGTTTGATCCATCACCGTTCTTTAGCCCACTCTGCCACCCCAGTTCAGACATGGCCATATGCAAATCAGTCTGACCCTGTGCCTCATGGGAACAGTCCAGCCCGAACTGCCAAGCCATGCCTTCCCTGGACCGGAAACAAGCTTGCTAGGACCGGTTTCTGGCATTTCAGCCGTCTTCAGCCAGGCTTGCTTGAATCCAGTGGCAAAGTGAGCAAGGGACTCACGTCTGAGCATACCCTGCCAACTTATGGCGAACAAGGCGGTACAAAATTGGTGGTGATGGACGGAGCATCAGAACCAATCAAACACTCACAGCCAGTCAAGAGATCTGGGTTTGATCCATCACCGTTCTTAAGCCCACTCTGTCACCCCAGGTCAGACATGGCCATATGCAAATCAGTCTGACCCTGTGCCTCAAGGGAACAGTCCAGCCCGAACTGCCAAGCCATGCCTTCCCTGGACCGGAAACAAGCTTCCTAGGACGGGTTTCTGGCATTTCAGCCGTCTTCAGCCAGGCTTGCTTGAATCCAGTGGCAAAGTGAGCAAGGGACTCACGTCTGAGCATACCCTGCCAACTTATGGCGAACAAAGCGGTACAGAAGGGGGTGGTGATGGACGGAGCATCAGAACCAATCAAACACTCACAGCCAGTCAAGAGATCTGGGTTTGATCCATCACCGTTCTATAGCCCACTCTGCCACCCCAGTTCAGACATGGCCATATGCAAATCAGTCTGACCCTGTGCCTCATGGGAACAGTCCAGCCCGAACTGCCAAGCCATGCCTTCCCTAGACCGGAAACAAGCTTCCTAGGACCGGTTTCTGGCATTTCAGACGTCTTCGGCCAGGCTTGCTTGAATCCAGTGGCAAAGTGAGCAAGGGACTCACGTCTGAGCATACCCTGCCAACTTATGGCGAACAAGGCGGTACAAAAGGGGGTGGTGATGGACGGAGCATCAGAACCAATCAAACACTCACAGCCAGTCAAGAGATCTGGGTTTGATCCATCACCGTTCTTTAGCCCACTCTGCCTCCCCAGTTCAGACATGGCCATATGCAAATCAGTCTGACCCTGTGCCTCATGGGAACAGTCCAGCCCAAACTGCCAAGCCATGCCTTCCCTGGACCGGAAACAAACTTCCTAGGACCGGTTTCTGGCATTTCAGCCGTCTTCAGCCAGGCTTGTTTGAATCCAGTGGCAAAGTGAGCAAGGGACTCACGTCTGAGCATACGCTGCCAACTTATGGCGAACAAAGTGGTACAGATGGGGGTGGTGATGGACGGAGCATCAGAACCAATCAAACACTCACAGCCAGTCAAGATATCTGGGTTTTATCCATCACCGTTCTTTAGCCCACTCTGCCACCCCAGTTCAGACATGGCCATATGCAAATCAGTCTGACCCTCTGCCTCATGGGAACAGTCCAGCCCGAACTGCCAAGCCATGCCTTCCCTGGACCGGAAACAAGCTTCCTAGGACCGGTTTCTGGCATTTCAGCCGTCTTCAGCCAGGCTTGCTTGAATCCAGTGGCAAAGTGAGCAAGGGACTCACGTCTGAGCATACCCTGCCAATTTATGGCGAACAAAGCGGTACAGAAGGGGGTGGTGATGGACGGAGCATCAGAACCAATCAAACACTCACAGCCAGTCAAGAGATCTGGGTTTGATCCATCACCGTTCTTTAGCCCACTCTGCCACCCCAGTTCAGACATGGCCATATGCAAATCAGTCTGACCCTGTGCCTCATGGGAACAGTCCAGCCCGAACTGCCAAGCCATGCCTTCCCTGGACCGGAAACAAGCTTCCTAGGACCGGTTTCTGGCATTTCAGCCGTTTTCAGCCAGGCTTGCTTGAATCCAGTGGCAAAGTGAGCAAGGGAATCACGTCTGAGCATACCCAGCCAACTTATGGCGAACAAAGCGGTACAGAAGGGGGTGGTGATGGACGGAGCATCAGAACCAATCAAACACTCACAGCCAGTCAAGAGATCTGGGTTTGATCCATCACCGTTCTTTAGCCCACTCTGCCACCCCAGTTCAGACATGGCCATATGCAAATCAGTCTGACCCTGTGCCTCATGAGAACAGTCCAGCCCAAACTGCCAAACCATGCCTTCCCTGGACCGGAAACAAGCTTCCTAGGACCGGTTTCTGGCATTTCAGCTGTCTTCAGCCAGCCTTGCTTGAATCCAGTGGCAAAGTGAGCAAGGGATTCACGTCTGAGCATACCCTGCCAACTTATGGCGAACAAAGCGGTACAAAAGGGGGTGGTGATGGACGGAGCATCAGAACCAATCAAACACTCACAGCCAGTTAATAGATCTGGGTTTGATCCATCACCGTTCTTTAGCCCACTCTGCCACCCCAGTTCAGACATGGCCATATGCAAATCAGTCTGACCCTGTGCCTCATAGGAACAGTCCAGCCCGAACTGCCAAGCCATGCCTTCCCTGGACCGGAAACAAGCTTCCTAGGACTGGTTTCTGGCATTTCAGCCGTCTTCAGCCAGGCTTGCTTAAATCCAGTGGCAAAGTGAGCAAGGGACTCACGTCTGAGCATACCCTGCCAACTTATAGCGAACAAAGCGGTACAAAAGGGTTGGTGATGGACGGAGCATCAGAACCAATCAAACACTCAAAGCCAGTCAAGAGATCTGGGTTTGATTCATCACCGTTCTTTAGCCCACTCTGCCACCCCAGTTCAGACATGGCCATATGCAAATCAGTCTGACCCTGTGCCTCATGGGAACAGTCCAGCCCGAACTGCCAAGCCATGCCTTTCCTGGACCGGAAACAAGCTTCCTAGGACCGGTTTCTGGCATTTCAGCCGTCTTCAGCCAGGCTTGCTTGAATACAGTGGCAAAGTGAGCAAGGGACTCACGTCTGAGCATACCCTTCCAACTTATGTCAAACAAAGCGGTACAAAAGGGGGTGGTGATGGATGGAGCATCAGAACCAATCAAACACTCACAGCCAGTTAAGAGATCTGGGTTTGATCCATCACCGTTCTTTAGCCCACTCTGCCACCCGAGTTCAGACATGGCCATATGCAAATCAGTCTGACCCTGTGCCTCATGGGAACAGTCCAGCCCGAACTGCCAAGCCATGCCTTCCCTGGATCGGAAACAAGCTTCCTAGGACCGGTTTCTGGCATTTCAGCCGTCTTCAGCCAGGCTTGCTTGAATCCAGTGGCAAAGTGAGCAAGGGACTCACGTCTGAGCATACCCTGCCAACTTATGGCGAACAAAGCGGTACAAAAGGGGGTGGTGATGGACGGAGCATCAGAACCAATCAAACACTCACAGCCAGTCAAGATATCTGGGTTTTATCCATCACCAATCTTTAGCCCACTCTGCCACCCCAGTTCAGACATGGCCATGTGCAAATCAGTCTGACCCTCTGTCTCATGGGAACAGTCCAGCCCGAACTTCCAAGCCATGCCTTCCCTGGACCGGAAACAAGCTTCCTAGGACCGGTTTCTGGCCTTTCAGCCGTCTTCAGCCAGGCTTGCTTAAATCCAGTGGCAAAGTGAGCAAGGGACTCACGTCTGAGCATACCCTGCCAATTTATGGCGAACAAAGCGGTACAGAAGGGGGTGGTGATGGACGGAGCATCAGAACCAATCAAACACTCACAGCCAGTCAAGAGATCTGGGTTTGATCCATCACCGTTCTTTAGCCCACTCTGCCACCTCAGTTCAGACATGGCCATATGCAAATCAGTCTGACCCTGTGCCTCATGGGAACAGTCCAGCCCGCACTGCCAAGCCATGCCTTCCCTGGACCGGAAACAAGCTTCCTAGGACCGGTTTCTGGCATTTCAGCCGTTTTCAGCCAGGCTTGCTTGAATCCAGTGGCAAAGTGAGCAAGGGAATTACGTCTGAGCATACCCAGCCAACTTATGGCGAACAAAGCGGTACAGAAGGGGGTGGTGATGGACGGAGCATCAGAACCAATCAAACACTCACAGCCAGTCAAGAGATCTGGGTTTGATCCATCACCGTTCTTTAGCCCACTCTGCCACCCCAGTTCAGACATGGCCATATGCAAATCAGTCTGACCCTGTGCCTCATGGGAACAGTCCAGCCCAAACTGCCAAACCATGCCTTCCCTGGACCGGAAACAAGCTTCCTAGGACCGGTTTCTGGCATTTCAGCTGTCTTCAGCCAGGCTTGCTTGAATCCAGTGGCAAAGTGAGCAAGGGATTCACGTCTGAGCATACCCTGCCAACTTATAGTGAACAAAGCGGTACAAAAGGGGGTGGTGATGGACGGAGCATCAGAACCAATCAAACACTCACAGCCAGTCAATAGATCTGGGTTTGATCCATCACCGTTCTTTAGCCCACTCTGCCACCCCAGTTCAGACATGGCCATATGCAAATCAGTCTGACCCTGTGCCTCATAGGAACAGTCCAGCCCGAACTGCCAAGCCATGCCTTCCCTGGACCGGAAACAAGCTTCCTAGGACTGGTTTCTGGCATTTCAGCCGTCTTCAGCCAGGCTTGCTTGAATCCAGTGGCAAAGTGAGCAAGGGACTCACGTCTGAGCATACCCTGCCAACTTATAGCGAACAAAGCGGTACAAAAGGGTTGGTGATGGACGGAGCATCAGAACCAATCAAACACTCAAAGCCAGTCAAGAGATCTGGGTTTGATTCATCACCGTTCTTTAGCCCACTCTGCCACCCCAGTTCAGACATGGCCATATGCAAATCAGTCTGACCCTGTGCCTCATGGGAACAGTCCAGCCCGAACTGCCAAGCCATGCCTTCCCTGGACCGAAAACAAGCTTCCTAGGACCGGTTTCTGGTATTTCAGCCGTCTTCAGCCAGGCTTGCTTGATTCCAGTGGCAAAGTGAGCAAGGGACTCACGTCTGAGCATACCCTGCCAACTTATGGCGAACAAAGCGGTACAAAAGGGGGTGGTGATGGACGGAGCATCAGAACCAATCAAACACTCAAAGCCAGTCAAGAGATCTGGGTTTGATTCATCACCGTTCTTTAGCCCACTCTGCCACCCCAGTTCAGACATGGCCATATGCAAATCAGTCTGACCCTGTGCCTCATGGGAACAGTCCAGCCCGAACTGCCAAGCCATGCCTTCCCTGGACCGGAAACAAGCTTCCTAGGACCGGTTTCTGGTATTTCAGCCGTCTTCAGCCAGGGTTGCTTGATTCCAGTGGCAAAGTGAGCAAGGGACTCACGTCTGAGCATACCCTGCCAACTTATGGCGAACAAAGCGGTACAAAAGGGGGTGGTGATGGACGGAGCATCAGAACCAATCAAACACTCACAGCCAGTCAAGAGATCTGGGTTTGATCCATCACCGTTCTTTAGCCCACTCTGCCACCCCAGTTCAGACATGGCCATATGCAAATCAGTCTGACCCTGTGCCTCATGGGAACAGTCCAGCCCGAACTGCCAAGCCATGCCTTTCCTGGACTGGAAACAAGCTTCCTAGGACCGGTTTCTGGCATTTCAGCCGTCTTCAGCCAGGCTTGCTTGAATCCAGTGGCAAAGTGAGCAAGGGACTCACGTCTGAGCATACCCTGCCAACTTATGGCGAACAAAGCGGTACAAAAGGGGGTGGTGATGGATGGAGCATCAGAACCAATCAAACACTCACAGCCAGTTAAGAGATCTGGGTTTGATCCATCACCGTTCTTTAGCCCACTCTGCCACCCCAGTTCAGACATGGCCATATGCAAATCAGTCTGACCCTGTGCCTCATGGGAACAGTCCAGCCCGAACTGCCAAGCCATGCCTTCCCTGGACCGGAAACAAGCTTCCTAGGACTGGTTTCTGGCATTTCAGCCGTCTTCAGCCAGGCTTGCTTGAATCCAGTGGCAAAGTGAGCAAGGGACTCACGTCTGAGCATACCCTGCCAACTTATGGCGAACAAAGCGGTACAGAAGTGGGTGGTGATGGACGGAGCATCAGAACCAATCAAACACTCACAGCCAGTCAAGAGATCTGGGTTTGATCCATCACCGTTCTTTAGCCCACTCTACCACCCCAGTTCAGACATGGCCATATGCAAATCAGTCTGACCCTGCGCCTCATGGGAACAGTCCAGCCCGAACTGCCAAGCCATGCCTTCCCTGGAATGGAAACAAGCTTCCTAGGTCCAGTTTCTGGCATTTCAGCCGTCTTCAGCCAGGCTTGCTTGAATCCAGTGGCAAAGTGAGCAAGGGACTCACATCTGAGCATACCCTGCCAACTTATGGCGAACAAAGCGGTACAGAAGGGGGTGGTGATGGACGGAACATCAGAACCAATCAAACACTCACAGCGAGTCAAGAGATATGGGTTTGATCCATCACCGTTCTTTAGCCCACTCTGCCACCCCAGTTCAGACATGGCCATATGCAAATCAGTCTGACCCTGTGCCTCATGGGAACAGACCAGCCCGAACTGCCAAGCCATGCCTTCCCTGGACCGGAAACAAGCTTGCTAGGACCGGTTTCTGGCATTTCAGCCGTCTTCAGCCAGGCTTGCTTGAATCCAGTGGCAAAGTGAGCAAGGGACTCACGTCTGAGCATACCCTGCCAACTTATGGCGAACAAGGCGGTACAAAATGGGTGGTGATGGACGGAGCATCAGAACCAATCAAACACTCACAGCCAGTCAAGAGATCTGGGTTTGATCCATCACCGTTCTTTAGCCCACTCTGCCACCCCAGGTCAGACATGGCCATATGCAAATCAGTCTGACCCTGTGCCTCAAGGAAACAGTCCAGCCCGAACTGCCAAGCCATGCCTTCCCTGGACCGGAAACAAGCTTCCTAGGACCGGTTTCTGGCATTTCAGCCGTTTTCAGCCAGGCTTGCTTGAATCCAGTGGCAAAGTGAGCAAGGGAATCACGTCTGAGCATACCCAGCCAACTTATGGCGAACAAAGCGGTACAGAAGGGGGTGGTGATGGACGGAGCATCAGAACCAATCAAACACTCACAGCCAGTCAAGAGATCTGGTTTTGATCCATCACCGTTCTTTAGCCCACTCTGCCACCCCAGTTCAGACATGGCCATATGCAAATCAGTCTGACCCTGTGCCTCATGGGAAGAGTCCAGCCCAAACTGCCAAACCATGCCTTCCCTGGACCGGAAGCAAGCTTCCTAGGACCGGTTTCTGGCATTTCAGCTGTCTTCAGCCAGGCTTGCTTGAATCCAGTGGCAAAGTGAGCAAGGGATTCACGTCTGAGCATACCCTGCCAACTTATGGCGAACAAAGCGGTACAAAAGGGGGTGGTGATGGACGGAGCATCAGAACCAATCAAACACTCACAGCCAGTCAATAGATCTGGGTTTGATCCATCACCGTTCTTTAGCCCACTCTGGCACCCCAGTTCAGACATGGCCATATGCAAATCAGTCTGACCCTGTGCCTCATAGGAACAGTCCAGCCCGAACTGCCAAGCCATGCCTTCCCTGGACCGGAAACAAGCTTCCTAGGACTGGTTTCTGGCATTTCAGCCGTCTTCAGCCAGGCTTGCTTGAATCCAGTGGCAAAGTGAGCAAGGGACTCACGTCTGAGCATACCCTGCCAACTTATAGCGAACTAAGCGGTACAAAAGGGTTGGTGATGGACGGAGCATCAGAACCAATCAAACACTCAAAGCCAGTCAAGAGATCTGGGTTTGATTCATCACCGTTCTATAGCCCACTCTGCCACCCCAGTTCAGACATGGCCATATGCAAATCAGTCTGACCCTGTGCCTCATGGGAACAGTCCAGCCCGAACTGCCAAGCCATGCCTTCCCTGGACCAGAAACAAGCTTCCTAGGTCCAGTTTCTGGCATTTCAGCCGTCTTCAGCCAGGCTTGCTTGAATCCAGTGGCAAAGTGAGCAAGGGACTCACGTCTGAGCATACCCTGCCAACTTATGGCGAACAAAGCGGTACAGAAGGGGGTGGTGATGGACGGAACATCAGAACCAATCAAACACTCACAGCCAGTCACGAGATATGGGTTTGATCCATCACCGTTCTTTAGCCCACTCTGCCACCCCAGTTCAGACATGGCCATATGCAAATCAGTCTGACCCTGTGCCTCATGGGAACAGTCCAGCCCGAACTACCAAGCCATGCCTTCCCTGGACCGGAAACAAGCTTGCTAGGACCGGTTTCTGGCATTTCAGCCGTCTTCAGCCAGGCTTGCTTGAATCCAGTGGCAAAGTGAGCAAGGGACTCACGTCTGAGCATACCCTGCCAACTTATGGCGAACAAGGCGGTACAAAATGGGTGGTGATGGACGGAGCATCAGAACCAATCAAACACTCACAGCCAGTCAAGAGATCTGGGTTTGATCCATCACCGTTCTTTAGCCCACTCTGCCACCCCAGGTCAGACATGGCCATATGCAAATCAGTCTGACCCTGTGCCTCATGGGAACAGTCAAGCCCGAACTGCCAAGCCATGCCTTCCCTGGACCGGAAACAAGCTTCCTAGGACCGGTTTCTGGCATTTCAGCCGTCTTCAGCCAGGCTTGCTTGAATCCAGTGGCAAAGTGAGCAAGGGACTCACGTCTGAGCCAACTTATGGCGAACAAAGCGGTACAAAAGGGGGTGGTGATGGACGGCGCATCAGAACCAATCAAACACTCACAGCCAGTCAAGAGATCTGGGTTTGATCCATCACCATTCTTTAGCCCACTCTGCCACCCCAGTTCAGACATGGCCATATGCAAATCAGTCTGACCCTGTGCCTCATGGGAACAGTCCAGCCCAAACTGCCAAGCCATGCCTTCCCTGGACCGGAAACAAGCTTCCTAGGACCGGTTTCTGGCATTTCAGCCGTCTTCAGCCAGGCTTGCTTGAATCCAGTGGCAAAGTGAGCAAGGGACTCACGTCTGAGCATATCCTGCCAACTTATGGCGAACAAAGCAGTACAGAAGGGGGTGGTGATGGACGGAGCATCAGAACCAATCAAACACTCACAGCCAGTCAAGAGATCTGGGTTTGATCCATCACCGTTCTTCAGCCCACTCTACCACCCTAGTTCAGACATGGCCATATGCAAATCAGTCTGACCCTGTGCCTCATGGGAAGAGTCCTGCCCGAACTGCCAAGCCATGCCTTCCCTGGACCGGAAACAAGCTTCCTCGGACCGGTTTCTGGCATTTCAGCCGTCTTCAGCCAGGCTTGCTTGAATCCAGTGGCAAAGTGAGCAAGGGACTCACGTCTGAGCATACCCTGCCAACTTATAGCGAACAAAGCGGTACAAAAGGGTTGGTGATGGACGGAGCATCAGAACCAATCAAACACTCAAAGCCAGTCAAGAGATCTGGGTTTGATTCATCACCGTTCTTTAGCCCACTCTGCCACCCCAGTTCAGACATGGCCATATGCAAATCAGTCTGACCCTGTGCCTCATGTGAACAGTCCAGCCCGAACTGCCAAGCCATGCCTTCCCTGGACCGGAAACAAGCTTCCTAGGACCGGTTTCTGGTATTTCAGCCGTCTTCAGCCAGGCTTGCTTGAATCCAGTGGCAAAGTGAGCAAGGGACTCACGTCTGAGCATACCCTGCCAACTTATGGCGAACAAAGCGGTACAAAAGGGGGTGGTGATGGACGGAGCATCAGAACCAATCAAACACTCACAGACAGTCAAGAGATCTGGGTTTGATCCATCACCGTTCTTTAGCCCACTCTGCCACCCCAGTTCAGACATGGCCATATGCAAATCAGTCTGACCCTGTGCCTCATGGGAACAGTCCAGCCCGAACTGCCAAGCCATGCCTTTCCTGGACCGGAAACAAGTTTCCTAGGACCGGTTTCTGGCATTTCAGCCGTCTTCAGCCAGGCTTGCTTGAATCCAGTGGCAAAGTGAGCAAGGGACTCACGTCTGAGCATACCCTGCCAACTTATGTCGAACAAAGCGGTACAAAAGGGGGTGG
This sequence comes from Triturus cristatus, assembly GCF_964204655.1. NCBI lineage: Eukaryota > Metazoa > Chordata > Amphibia > Caudata > Salamandridae > Triturus > Triturus cristatus. The sequence goes on along the minus strand of NC_140579.1, from coordinate 621,160,372 downwards.
TGATGGATGGAGCATCAGAACCAATCAAACACTCACAGCCAGTTAAGAGATCTGGGTTTGATCCATCACCGTTCTTTAGCCCACTCTGCCACCCCAGTTCAGACATGGCCATATGCAAATCAGTCTGACCCTGTGCCTCATGGGAACAGTCCAGCCCGAACTGCCAAGCCATGCCTTCCCTGGACCGGAAACAAGCTTCCTAGGACCGGTTTCTGGCATTTCAGCCGTCTTCAGCCAGGCTTGCTTGAATCCAGTGGCAAAGTGAGCAAGGGACTCACGTCTGAGCATACCCTGCCAACTTATGGCGAACAAAGCGGTACAGAAGGGGGTGGTGATGGACGGAGCATCAGAACCAATCAAACACTCACAGCCAGTCAAGAGATCTGGGTTTGATCCATCACCGTTCTTTAGCCCACTCTACCACCCCAGTTCAGACATGGCCATATGCAAATCAGTCTGACCCTGCGCCTCATGGGAACAGTCCAGCCCGAACTGCCAAGCCATGCCTTCCCTGGAACGGAAACAAGCTTCCTAGGTCCAGTTTCTGGCATTTCAGCCGTCTTCAGCCAGGCTTGCTTGAATCCAGTGGCAAAGTGAGCAAGGGACTCTCGTCTGAGCATACCCTGCCAACTTATGGCGAACAAAGCGGTACAGAAGGGGGTGGTGATGGACGGAACATCAGAACCAATCAAACACTCACAGCCAGTCAAGAGATATGGGTTTGATCCATCACCGTTCTTTAGCCCACTCTGCCACCCCAGTTCAGACATGGCCATATGCAAATCAGTCTGACCCTGTGCCTCATGGGAACAGTCCAGCCCGAACTACCAAGCCATGCCTTCCCTGGACCGGAAACAAGCTTGCTAGGACCGGTTTCTGGCATTTCAGCCGTCTTCAGCCAGGCTTGCTTGAATCCAGTGGCAAAGTGAGCAAGGGACTCACGTCTGAGCATACCCTGCCAACTTATGGCGAACAAGGCGGTACAAAATGGGTGGTGATGACGGAGCATCAGAACCAATCAAACACTCACAGCCAGTCAAGAGATCTGGGTTTGATCCATCACCGTTCTTTAGCCCACTCTGCCACCCCAGGTCAGACATGGCCATATGCAAATCAGTCTGACCCTGTGCCTCATGGGAACAGTCCAACCCGAACTGCCAAGCCCTGCCTTCCCTGGTCCGGAAACAAGCTTCCTAGGACCGGTTTCTGGCATTTCAGCCGACTTCAGCCCGGCTTGCTTGAATCCAGTGGCAAAGTGAGCAAGGGACTCACGTCTGAGCATACCCTGCCAACTTATGGCGAACAAAGCGGTACAAAAGGGGGTGGTGATGGACAGAGCATCAGAACCAATCAAACACTCACAGCCAGTCAAGAGATCTGGGTTTGATCCATCACCATTCTTTAGCCCACTCTGCCACCCCAGTTCAGACATGGCTATATGCAAATCAGTCTGACCCTGTGCCTCATGGGAACAGTCCAGCCCAAACTGCCAAGCCATGCCTTCCCTGGACCGGAAACAAGCTTCCTAGGACCGGTTTCTGGCATTTCAGCCGTCTTCAGCCAGGCTTGCTTGAATCCAGTGGCAAAGTGAGCAAGGGACTCACGTCTGAGCATATCCTGCCAACTTATGGCGAACAAAGCAGTACAGAAGGGGGTGGTGATGGACGGAGCATCAGAACCAATCAAACACTCACAGCCAGTCAAGAGATCTGGGTTTGATCCATCACCGTTCTTTAGCCCACTCTACCACCCTAGTTCAGACATGGCCATATGCAAATCAGTCTGACCCTGTGCCTCATGGGAACAGTCCAGCCCGAACTGCCAAGCCATGCCTTCCCTGGACCGGAAACAAGCTTCCTAGGACCGGTTTCTGGCATTTCAGCCGTCTTCAGCCAGGCTTGCTTGAATCCAGTGGCAAAGTGAGCAAGGGACTCACGTCTGAGCATACCCTGCCAACTTATGGCGAACAAGGCGGTACAAAAGGGGGTGGTGATGGACGGAGCATCAGAACCAATCAAACACTCACAGCCAGTCAAGAGATCTGGGTTTGATCCATCACCGTTCTTTAGCCCACTCTGCCTCCCCAGTTCAGACATGGCCATATGCAAATCAGTCTGACCCTGTGCCTCATGGGAACAGTCGAGCCCGAACTGCCAAACCATGCCGTCCCTGGACCGGAAACAAACTTCCTAGGACCGGTTTCTGGCATTTCAGCCGTCTTCAGCCAGGCTTGCTTGAATCCAGTGGCAAAGTGAGCAAGGGACTCACGTCTGAGCATACGCTGCCAACTTATGGCGAACAAACCGGTACAGAAGGGGGTGGTGATGGACGGAGCATCAGAACCAATCAAACACTCACAGCCAGTCAAGATATCTGGGTTTTATCCATCACCGTTCTTTAGCCCACTCTGCCACCCCAGTTCAGACATGGCCATATGCAAATCAGTCTGACCCTCTACCTCATGGGAACAGTCCAGCCCGAACTGCCAAGCCATGCCTTCCCTGGACCGGAAACAAGCTTCCTAGGACCGGTTTCTGGAATTTCAGCCGTCTTCAGCCAGGCTTGCTTGAATCCAGTGGCACAGTGAGCAAGGGACTCACGTCTGAGCATACCCTGCCAACTTATGGCGAACAAAGCGGTACAGAAGGGGGTAGTGATGGACGGAGCATCAGAACCAATCAAACACTCACAGCCAGTCAAGAGATCTGGGTTTGATCCATCACCGTTCTTTAGCCCACTCAGCCACCCCAGTTCAGACATGGCCATATGCAAATCAGTCTGACCCTGTGCCTCATGGGAACAGTCCAGCCCAAACTGCCAAGCCATGCCTTCCCTGGACCGGAAACAAGCTTCCTAGGACCGGTTTCTGGCATTTCAGCCGTCTTCAGCCAGGCTTGCTTGAATCCAGTGGCAAAGTGAGCAAGGGATTCACGTCTGAGCATACCCTGCCAACTTATGGCGAACAAAGCGGTACAAAAGGGGGTGGTGATGGACGGAGCATCAGAACCAATCAAACACTCACAGCCAGTCAATAGATCTGGGTTTGATCCATCACCGTTCTTTAGCCCACTCTGCCACCCTAGTTCAGACATGGCCATATGCAAATCAGTCTGACCCTGTGCCTCATAGGAACAGTCCAGCCCGAACTGCCAAGCCATGCCTTCCCTGGACCGGAAACAAGCTTCCTAGGACAGGTTTCTGGCATTTCAGCCGTCTTCAGCCAGACTTGCTTGAATCCAGTGGCAAAGTGAGCAAGGGACTCACGTCTGAGCATACCCTGCCAACTTATGGCGAACAAAGCGGTACAAAAGGGGGTGGTGATGGACGGAGCATCAGAACCAATCAAACACTCAAAGCCAGTCAAGAGATCTGGGTTTGATTCATCACCGTTCTTTAGCCCACTCTGCCACCCCAGTTCAGACATGGCCATATGCAAATCAGTCTGACCCTGTGCCTCATGGGAACAGTCCAGCCCGAACTGCCAAGCCATGCCTTCCCTGGACCGGATACAAGCTTGCTAGGACCGGTTTCTGGTATTTCTGCCGTCTTCAGCCAGGCTTGCTTGAATCCAGTGGCAAAGTGAGCAAGGGACTCACGTCTGAGCATACCCTGCCAACTTATGGCGAACAAAGCGGTACAAAAGGGGGTGGTGATGGATGGAGCATCAGAACCAATCAAACACTCACAGCCAGTTAAGAGATCTGGGTTTGATCCATCACCGTTCTTTAGCCCACTCTGCCACCCCAGTTCAGACATGGCCATATGCAAATCAGTCTGACCCTGTGCCTCATGGGAACAGTCCAGCCCGAACTGCCAAGCCATGCCTTCCCTGGACCGGAAACAAGCTTCCTAGGACCGGTTTCTGGCATTTCAGCCGTCTTCAGCCAGGCTTGCTTGAATCCAGTGGCAAAGTGAGCAAGGGACTCACGTCTGAGCATATCCTGCCAACTTATGGCGAACAAAGCAGTACAGAAGGGGGTGGTGATGGACGGAGCATCAGAACCAATCAAACACTCACAGCCAGTCAAGAGATCTGGGTTTGATCCATCACCGTTCTTTAGCCCACTCTACCACCCTAGTTCAGACATGGCCATATGCAAATCAGTCTGACCCTGTGCCTCATGGGAACAGTCCAGCCCGAACTTCCAAGCCATGCCTTCCCTGGACCGGAAACAAGCTTCCTAGGACCGGTTTCTGGCATTTCAGCCGTCTTCAGCCAGGCTTGCTTGAATCCAGTGGCAAAGTGAGCAAGGGACTCATGTCTGAGCATACCCTGCCAACTTATGGCGAACAAAGCGGTACAAAAGGGGGTGGTGATGGACGGAGCATCAGAACCAATCAAACACTCACAGCCAGTCAAGAGATCTGGGTTTGATCCATCACCGTTCTTTAGCCCACTCTGCCACCCCAGTTCAGACATGGCCATATGCAAATCAGTCTGACCCTGTGCCTCATGGGAACAGTCCAGCCCGAACTGCCAAGCCATGCGTTTCCTGGAACGGAAACAAGCTTCCTAGGACCGGTTTCTGGCATTTCAGCCGTCTTCAGCCAGGCTTGCTTGAATCCAGTGGCAAAGTGAGCAAGGGACTCACGTCTGAGCATACCCTGCCAACTTATGGCGAACAAAGCGGTACAGAAGGAGGGGGTGATGGATGGAGCATCAGAACCAATCAAACACTCACAGCCACTTAAGAGATCTGGGTTTGATCCATCACCGTTCTTTAGCCCACTCTGCCACCCCAGTTCAGACATGGCCATATGCAAATCAGTCTGACCCTGTGCCTCATGGGAACAGTCCAGCCCGAACTGCCAAGCCATGCCTTCCCTGGACCGGAAACAAGCTTCCTAGGACCGGTTTCTGGCATTTCAGCCTTTTTCAGCCAGGCTTGCTTGAATCCAGTGGCAAAGTGAGCAAGGGACTCACGTCTGAGCATACCCTGCCAACTTATGGCGAACAAAGCGGTACAGAAGGAGGGGGTGATGGACGGAGCATCAGAACCAATCAAACACTCACAGCCAGTCAAGAGATCTGGGTTTGATCCATCACCGTTCTTTAGCCCACTCTACCACCCCAGTTCAGACATGGCCATATGCAAATCAGTCTGACCCTGCGCCTCATGGGAACAGTCCAGCCCGAACTGCCAAGCCATGCCTTCCCTGGAACGGAAACAAGCTTCCTAGGTCCAGTTTCTGGCATTTCAGCCGTCTTCAGCCAGGCTTGCTTGAATCCAGTGGCAAAGTGAGCAAGGGACTCACGTCTGAGCATACCCTGCCAACTTATGGCGAACAAAGCGGTACAGAAGGGGGTGGTGATGGACGGAACATCAGAACCAATCAAACACTCACAGCCAGTCAAGAGATATGGGTTTGATCCATCACCGTTCTTTAGCCCACTCTGCCTCCCCAGTTCAGACATGGCCATATGCAAATCAGTCTGACCCTGTGCCTCATGGGAACAGTCCAGCCCGAACTGCCAAGCCATTCCTTCCCTGGACCGGAAACAAGCTTGCTAGGACCGGTTTCTGGCATTTCAGCCGTCTTCAGCCAGGCTTGCTTGAATCCAGTGGCAAAGTGAGCAAGGGACTCACGTCTGAGCATACCCTGCCAACTTATGGCGAACAAGGCGGTACAAAATGGGTGGTGATGGACGGAGCATCAGAACCAATCAAACACTCACAGCCAGTCAAGAGATCTGGGTTTGATCCATCACCGTTCTTTAGCCCACTCTGCCACCCCAGGTCAGACATGGCCATATGCAAATCAGTCTGACCCTGTGCCTCATGGGAACAGTCAAGCCCGAACTGCCAAGCCATGCCTTCCCTGGACCGGAAACAAGCTTCCTAGGACCGGTTTCTGGCATTTCAGCCGTCTTCAGCCAGGCTTGCTTGAATCCTGTGGCAAAGTGAGCAAGGGACTCACGTCTGAGCATACCCTGCCAACTTATGGCGAACAAAGCGGTACAAAAGGGGGTGGTGATGGACGGAGCATCAGAACCAATCAAACACTCAAAGCCAGTCAAGAGATCTGGGTTTGATCCATCACCGTTCTTTAGCCCACTCTGCCACCCCAGTTCAGACATGGCCATATGCAAATCAGTCTGACCCTGTGCCTCATGGGAACAGTCCAGCCCGAACTGCCAAGCCATGCCTTCCCTGGACCGGAAACAAGCTTCCTAGGACCAGTTTCTGGCATTTCAGCCGTCTTCAGCCAGGCTTGCTTGAATCCAGTGGCAAAGTGAGCAAGGGACTCACGTCTGAGCATACGCTGCCAACTTATGGCGAACAAAGCGGTAACGAAGGGGGTGGTGATGGACGGAGCATCAGAACCAATAAAACACTCACAGCCAGTCAAGAGATCTGGGTTTGATCCATCACCGTTCTTTAGCCCACTCTGCCACCCCAGTTCAGACATGGCCATATGCAAATCAGTCTGACCCTGTGGCTCATGGGAACAGTCCAGCCCGAACTGCCAAGCCATGCCTTCCCTGGACCGGAAACAAATTTCCTAGGACCGGTTTCTGGCATTTCAGTCGTCTTCAGCCAGGCTTGCTTGAATCCAGTGGCAAAGTGAGCAAGGGACTCACGTCTGAGCATACCCTGCCAACTTATGGCGAACAAAGCGGTACAGAAGGGGGTGGTGATGGACGGAGCATCAGAACCAATCAAACACTCACAGCCAGTCAAGAGATCTGGGTTTGATCCATCACCGTTCTTTAGCCCACTCTGCCACCCCAGTTCAGACATGGCCATATGCAAATCAGTCTGACCCTGTGCCTCATGGGAACAGTCCAGCCCGAACTGCCAAGCCATGCCTTCCCTAGACCGGAAACAAGCTTCCTAGGACCGGTTTCTGGCATTTCAGCCATCTTCAGCCAGGCTTGCTTGAATCCAGTGGCAAAGTGAGCAAGGGACTCACGTCTGAGCATACCCTGCCAACTTATGGCGAACAAAGTGGTACAGAAAGGGGTGGTGATGGACGGAGCATCAGAACCAATCAAACACTCACAGCCAGTCAAGAGATCTGGGTTTGATCCATCACCGTTCTTTAGCCCACTCTGCCACCCCAGTTCAGACATGGCCATATGCAAATCAGTCTGACCCTGTGCCTCATGGGAACAGTCCAGCCCAAACTGCCAAGCCATGCCTTCCCTGGACCGGAAACAAACTTCATAGGACCGGTTTCTGGCATTTCAGCCGTCTTCAGCCAGGCTTGCTTGAATCCAGTGGCAAAGTGAGCAAGGGACTCACGTCTGAGCATACGCTGCCAACTTATGGCGAACAAAGCGGTACAGAAGGGGGTGGTGATGGACGGAGCATCAGAACCAATCAAACACTCACAGCCAGTCAAGATATCTGGGTTTTATCCATCACCGTTCTTTAGCCCACTCTGCCACCCCAGTTCAGACATGGCCATATGCAAATCAGTCTGACCCTCTGCCTCATGGGAACAGTCCAGCCCAAACTGCCAAGCCATGCCTTCCCTGGACCGGAAACAAGCTTCCTAGGACCGGTTTCTGGCATTTCAGCTGTCTTCAGCCAGGCTTGCTTGAATCCAGTGGCAAAGTGAGCAAGGGATTCACGTCTGAGCATACCCTGCCAACTTATGGCGAACAAAGCGGTACAAAAGGGGGTGGTGATGGACGGAGCATCAGAACCAATCAAACACTCACAGCCAGTCAATAGATCTGGGTTTGATCCATCACCGTTCTTTAGCCCACTCTGCCACCCCAGTTCAGACATGGCCATATGCAAATCAGTCTGACCCTGTGCCTCATGGGAACAGTCCAGCCCGAACTGCCAAGCCATGCCTTCCCTGGACCGGAAACAAGCTTCCTAGGACCGGTTTCTGGTATTTCAGCCGTCTTCAGCCAGGCTTGCTTGAATCCAGTGGCAAAGTGAGCAAGGGACTCATGTCTGAGCATACCCTGCCAACTTATGGCGAACAAAGAGGTACAAAAGGGGGTGGTAATGGACGGAGCATCAGAACCAATCAAACACTCAAAGCCAGTCAAGAGATCTGGGTTTGATCCATCACCGTTCTTTAGCCCACTCTGCCACCCCAGTTCAGACATGGCCATATGCAAATCAGTCTGACCCTGTGCCTCATGGGAACAGTCCAGCCCGAACTGCCAAGCCATGCCTTTCCTGGACCGGAAACAAGCTTCCTAGGACCGGTTTCTGGCATTTCAGCCGTCTTCAGCCAGGCTTGCTTGAATCCAGTGGCAAAGTGAGCAAGGGACTCACGTCTGAGCATACCCTGCCAACTTATGGCGAACAAAGCGGTACAAAAGGGGGTGGTGATGGATGGAGCATCAGAACCAATCAAACACTGACAGCCAGTTAAGAGATCTGGGTTTGATCCATCACCGTTTTTTAGCCCACTCTGCCACCCCAGTTCAGACATGGCCATATGCAAATCAGTCTGACCCTGTGCCTCATGGGAACAGTCCAGCCCGAACTGCCAAGCTATGCCTTCCCTGGACCGGAAACAAGCTTCCTAGGACCGGTTTCTGGCATTTCAGCCGTCTTCAGCCAGGCTTGCTTGAATCCAGTGGCAAAGTGAGCAAGGGACTCACGTCTGAGCATACCCTGCCAACTTATGGCGAACAAAGCGGTACAGAAGGAGATGGTGATGGACGGAGCATCAGAACCAATCAAACACTCACAGCCAGTCAAGAGATCAGGGTTTGATCCATCACCGTTCTTTAGCCCCCTCTGCCACCCCAGTTCAGACATGGCCATATGCAAATCAGTCTGACCCTGCGCCTCATGGGAACAGTCCAGCCCGAACTGCCAAGCCATTCCTTCCCTGGAACGGAAACAAGCTTCCTAGGTCCAGTTTCTGGCATTTCAGCCGTCTTCAGCCAGGCTTGCTTGAATCCAGTGGCAAAGTGAGCAAGGGACTCACGTCTGAGCATACCCTGCCAACTTATGGCGAACAAAGCGGTACAAAGGGGGTGGTGATGGACGGAGCATCAGAACCAATCAAACACTCAAAGCCTGTCAAGAGATCTGGGTTTGATCCATCACCGTTCTTTAGCCCACTCTGCCACCCCAGTTCAGACATGGCCATATGCAAATCAGTCTGACCCTGTGCCTCATGGGAACAGTCCAGCCCGAACTGCCAAGCCATGCCTTCCCTGGACCGGAAACAAGCTTCCTAGGTCCAGTTTCTGGCATTTCAGCCATCTTCAGCCAGGCTTGCTTGAATCCAGTGGCAAAGTGAGCAAGAGACTCACGTCTGAGCATACCCTGCCAACTTATGGCGAACAAAGCGGTACAGAAGGGGGTGGTGATGGACGGAACATCAGAACCAATCAAACACTCACAGCCAGTCAAGAGATCTGGGTTTGATCCATCACCGTTCTTTAGCCCACTCTGCCACCCCAGTTCAGACATAGCCATATGCAAATCAGTCTGACCCTGTGCCTCATGGGAACAGTCCAGCCCGAACTGCCAAGCCATGCCTTCCCTGGACCGGAAACAAGCTTCCTAGGACCGGTTTCTGGCATTTCAGCAGTCTTCAGCCAGGCTTGCTTGAATCCAGTGGCAAAGTGAGCAAGGGACTCACGTCTGAGCATACCCTGCCAACTCATGGCGAACAAGGCGGTACAAAAGGGGGTGGTGATGGACGGAGCATCAGAACCAATCAAACACTCACAGCCAGTCAAGAGATCTGGGTTTGATCCATCATCGTTCTTTAGCCCACTCTGCCACCCCAGTTCAGACATGGCCATATGCAAATCAGTCTGACCCTGTGCCTCATGGGAACAGTCCAGCCCGAACTGCCAAGCCATGCCTTCCCTGGACCGGAAACAAGCTTCCTAGGACCGGTTTCTGGCATTTCAGCCGTCTTCAGCCAGGCTTGCTTGAATCCAGTGGCAAAGTGAGCAAGGGACTCACGTCTGAGCATACGCTGCCAACTTATGGCGAACAAAGCGGTACAGAAGGGGGTGGTGATGGACGGAGCATCAGAACCAATCAAACACTCACAGCCAGTCAAGATATCTGGGTTTTATCCATCACCGTTCTTTAGCCCACTCTGCCACCCCAGTTCAGACATGGCCATATGCAAATCAGTCTGACCCTCTGCCTCATGGGAACAGTCCAGCCCAAACTGCCAAGCCATGCCTTCCCTGGACCGGAAACAAGCTTCCTAGGACCGGTTTCTGGCATTTCAGCTGTCTTCAGCCAGGCTTGCTTGAATCCAGTGGCAAAGTGAGCAAGGGATTCACGTCTGAGCATACCCTGCCAACTTATGGCGAACAAAGCGGTACAAAAGGGGGTGGTGATGGACGGAGCATCAGAACCAATCAAACACTCACAGCCAGTCAATAGATCTGGGTTTGATCCATCACCGTTCTTTAGCCCACTCTGCCACCCCAGTTCAGACATGGCCATATGCAAATCAGTCTGACCCTGTGCCTCATGGGAACAGTCCAGCCCGAACTGCCAAGCCATGCCTTCCCTGGACCGGAAACAAGCTTCCTAGGACCGGTTTCTGGTATTTCAGCCGTCTTCAGCCAGGCTTGCTTGAATCCAGTGGCAAAGTGAGCAAGGGACTCATGTCTGAGCATACCCTGCCAACTTATGGCGAACAAAGAGGTACAAAAGGGGGTGGTAATGGACGGAGCATCAGAACCAATCAAACACTCAAAGCCAGTCAAGAGATCTGGGTTTGATCCATCACCGTTCTTTAGCCCACTCTGCCACCCCAGTTCAGACATGGCCATATGCAAATCAGTCTGACCCTGTGCCTCATGGGAACAGTCCAGCCCGAACTGCCAAGCCATGCCTTTCCTGGACCGGAAACAAGCTTCCTAGGACCGGTTTCTGGCATTTCAGCCGTCTTCAGCCAGGCTTGCTTGAATCCAGTGGCAAAGTGAGCAAGGGACTCACGTCTGAGCATACCCTGCCAACTTATGGCGAACAAAGCGGTACAAAAGGGGGTGGTGATGGATGGAGCATCAGAACCAATCAAACACTGACAGCCAGTTAAGAGATCTGGGTTTGATCCATCACCGTTTTTTAGCCCACTCTGCCACCCCAGTTCAGACATGGCCATATGCAAATCAGTCTGACCCTGTGCCTCATGGGAACAGTCCAGCCCGAACTGCCAAGCTATGCCTTCCCTGGACCGGAAACAAGCTTCCTAGGACCGGTTTCTGGCATTTCAGCCGTCTTCAGCCAGGCTTGCTTGAATCCAGTGGCAAAGTGAGCAAGGGACTCACATCTGAGCATACCCTGCCAACTTATGGCGAACAAAGCGGTACAGAAGGAGATGGTGATGGACGGAGCATCAGAACCAATCAAACACTCACAGCCAGTCAAGAGATCAGGGTTTGATCCATCACCGTTCTTTAGCCCACTCTGCCACCCCAGTTCAGACATGGCCATATGCAAATCAGTCTGACCCTGCGCCTCATGGGAACAGTCCAGCCCGAACTGCCAAGCCATTCCTTCCCTGGAACGGAAACAAGCTTCCTAGGTCCAGTTTCTGGCATTTCAGCCGTCTTCAGCCAGGCTTGCTTGAATCCAGTGGCAAAGTGAGCAAGGGACTCACGTCTGAGCATACCCTGCCAACTTATGGCGAACAAAGCGGTACAAAGGGGGTGGTGATGGACGGAGCATCAGAACCAATCAAACACTCAAAGCCTGTCAAGAGATCTGGGTTTGATCCATCACCGTTCTTTAGCCCACTCTGCCACCCCAGTTCAGACATGGCCATATGCAAATCAGTCTGACCCTGTGCCTCATGGGAACAGTCCAGCCCGAACTGCCAAGCCATGCCTTCCCTGGACCGGAAACAAGCTTCCTAGGACCGGTTTCTGGCATTTCAGCCGTCTTCAGCCAGGCTTGCTTGAATCCAGTGGCAAAGTGAGCAAGGGACTCACGTCTGAGCATACGCTGCCAACTTATGGCGAACAAAGCGGTACAGAAGGGGGTGGTGATGGACGGAGCATCAGAACCAATCAAACACTCACAGCCAGTCAAGATATCTGGGTTTTATCCATCACCGTTCTTTAGCCCACTCTGCCACCCCAGTTCAGACATGGCCATATGCAAATCAGTCTGACCCTCTGCCTCATGGGAACAGTCCAGCCCAAACTGCCAAGCCATGCCTTCCCTGGACCGGAAACAAGCTTCCTAGGACCGGTTTCTGGCATTTCAGCTGTCTTCAGCCAGGCTTGCTTGAATCCAGTGGCAAAGTGAGCAAGGGATTCACGTCTGAGCATACCCTGCCAACTTATGGCGAACAAAGCGGTACAAAAGGGGGTGGTGATGGACGGAGCATCAGAACCAATCAAACACTCACAGCCAGTCAATAGATCTGGGTTTGATCCATCACCGTTCTTTAGCCCACTCTGCCACCCCAGTTCAGACATGGCCATATGCAAATCAGTCTGACCCTGTGCCTCATGGGAACAGTCCAGCCCGAACTGCCAAGCCATGCCTTCCCTGGACCGGAAACAAGCTTCCTAGGACCGGTTTCTGGTATTTCAGCCGTCTTCAGCCAGGCTTGCTTGAATCCAGTGGCAAAGTGAGCAAGGGACTCATGTCTGAGCATACCCTGCCAACTTATGGCGAACAAAGAGGTACAAAAGGGGGTGGTAATGGACGGAGCATCAGAACCAATCAAACACTCAAAGCCAGTCAAGAGATCTGGGTTTGATCCATCACCGTTCTTTAGCCCACTCTGCCACCCCAGTTCAGACATGGCCATATGCAAATCAGTCTGACCCTGTGCCTCATGGGAACAGTCCAGCCCGAACTGCCAAGCCATGCCTTTCCTGGACCGGAAACAAGCTTCCTAGGACCGGTTTCTGGCATTTCAGCCGTCTTCAGCCAGGCTTGCTTGAATCCAGTGGCAAAGTGAGCAAGGGACTCACGTCTGAGCATACCCTGCCAACTTATGGCGAACAAAGCGGTACAAAAGGGGGTGGTGATGGATGGAGCATCAGAACCAATCAAACACTGACAGCCAGTTAAGAGATCTGGGTTTGATCCATCACCGTTTTTTAGCCCACTCTGCCACCCCAGTTCAGACATGGCCATATGCAAATCAGTCTGACCCTGTGCCTCATGGGAACAGTCCAGCCCGAACTGCCAAGCTATGCCTTCCCTGGACCGGAAACAAGCTTCCTAGGACCGGTTTCTGGCATTTCAGCCGTCTTCAGCCAGGCTTGCTTGAATCCAGTGGCAAAGTGAGCAAGGGACTCACATCTGAGCATACCCTGCCAACTTATGGCGAACAAAGCGGTACAGAAGGAGATGGTGATGGACGGAGCATCAGAACCAATCAAACACTCACAGCCAGTCAAGAGATCAGGGTTTGATCCATCACCGTTCTTTAGCCCACTCTGCCACCCCAGTTCAGACATGGCCATATGCAAATCAGTCTGACCCTGCGCCTCATGGGAACAGTCCAGCCCGAACTGCCAAGCCATTCCTTCCCTGGAACGGAAACAAGCTTCCTAGGTCCAGTTTCTGGCATTTCAGCCGTCTTCAGCCAGGCTTGCTTGAATCCAGTGGCAAAGTGAGCAAGGGACTCACGTCTGAGCATACCCTGCCAACTTATGGCGAACAAAGCGGTACAAAGGGGGTGGTGATGGACGGAGCATCAGAACCAATCAAACACTCAAAGCCTGTCAAGAGATCTGGGTTTGATCCATCACCGTTCTTTAGCCCACTCTGCCACCCCAGTTCAGACATGGCCATATGCAAATCAGTCTGACCCTGTGCCTCATGGGAACAGTCCAGCCCGAACTGCCAAGCCATGCCTTCCCTGGACCGGAAACAAGCTTCCTAGGTCCAGTTTCTGGCATTTCAGCCATCTTCAGCCAGGCTTGCTTGAATCCAGTGGCAAAGTGAGCAAGAGACTCACGTCTGAGCATACCCTGCCAACTTATGGCGAACAAAGCGGTACAGAAGGGGGTGGTGATGGACGGAATATCAGAACCAATCAAACACTCACAGCCAGTCAAGAGATCTGGGTTTGATCCATCACCGTTCTTTAGCCCACTCTGCCACCCCAGTTCAGACATAGCCATATGCAAATCAGTCTGACCCTGTGCCTCATGGGAACAGTCCAGCCCGAACTGCCAAGCCATGCCTTCCCTGGACCGGAAACAAGCTTCCTAGGACCGGTTTCTGGCATTTCAGCAGTCTTCAGCCAGGCTTGCTTGAATCCAGTGGCAAAGTGAGCAAGGGACTCACGTCTGAGCATACCCTGCCAACTCATGGCGAACAAGGCGGTACAAAAGGGGGTGGTGATGGACGGAGCATCAGAACCAATCAAACACTCACAGCCAGTCAAGAGATCTGGGTTTGATCCATCATCGTTCTTTAGCCCACTCTGCCACCCCAGTTCAGACATGGCCATATGCAAATCAGTCTGACCCTGTGCCTCATGGGAACAGTCCAGCCCGAACTGCCAAGCCATGCCTTCCCTGGACCGGAAACAAGCTTCCTAGGACCGGTTTCTGGCATTTCAGCCGTCTTCAGCCAGGCTTGCTTGAATCCAGTGGCAAAGTGAGCAAGGGACTCACGTCTGAGCATACCCTGCCAACTTATGGCGAACAAGGCGATACAGAAGGGGGTGGTGATGGACGGAGCATCAGAACCAATCAAACACTCACAGCCAGTCAAGAGATCTGGGTTTGATCCATCACCGTTCTTTAGCCCACTCTGCCTCCCCAGTTCAGAAATGGCCATAGGCAAATCAGTCTGTACCTGTGCCTCATGAGAATAGTCCAGCCTGAACTGCCAAGCCATGCTTTCCCTGGACCGGAAACAAACTTCCTAGGACCGGTTTCTGGCATTTCAGCCGTCTTCAGCCAGGCTTGCTTGAATCCAGTGGCAAAGTGAGCAAGGGACTCACGTCTGAGCATACCCTGCCAACTTATGGCGAACAAAGCGGTACAGAAGGGGGTGGTGATGGACGGAGCATCAGAACCAATCAAACACTCACAGCCAGTCAAGAGATCTGGGTTTGATCCATCACCGTTCTTTAGCCCACTCTGCCACCCCAGTTCAGACATGGCCATGTGCAAATCAGTCTGACCCTGTGCCTCATGGGAACAGTCCAGCCCGAACTGCCAAGCCATGCCTGCCCCGGACCGGAAACAAGCTTCCTAGGACCGGTTTCTGGCATTTCAGCCGTCTTCAGCCAGGCTTGCTTGAATCCAGTGGCAAAGTGAGCAAGGGACTCACGTCTGAGCATACCCTGCCAACTTATGGCGAACAAAGCGGTACAGAAGGGGGTGGTGATGGACGGAGCATCAGAACCAATCAAACACTCACAGCCAGTCAAGAGATCTGGGTTTGATCCATCACCGTTCTTTAGCCCACT
This sequence comes from Triturus cristatus, assembly GCF_964204655.1. Classification (NCBI taxonomy): domain Eukaryota; kingdom Metazoa; phylum Chordata; class Amphibia; order Caudata; family Salamandridae; genus Triturus; species Triturus cristatus. The sequence continues at coordinate 621,145,021 of NC_140579.1, read as the reverse complement.
CTGCCACCCCAGTTCAGACATGGCCATATGCAAATCAGTCTGACCCTGTGCCTCATGGGAACAGTCCAGCTCGAACTGCCAAGCCATGCCTTCCCTAGACCGGAAACAAGCTTCCTAGGACCGATTTCTGGCATTTCAGCCGTCTTCGGCCAGGCTTGCTTGAATCCAGTGGCAAAGTGAGCAAGGGACTCATGTCTGAGCATACCCTGCCAACTTATGGCGAACAAGGCAGTACAAAAGGGGGTGGTGATGGACGGAGCATCAGAACTAATCAAACACTCACAGCCAGTCAAGAGATCTGGGTTTGATCCATCACCGTTCTTTAGCCCACTCTGCCTCCCCAGTTCAGACATGGCCATATGCAAATCAGTCTGACACTGTGCCTCATGGGAACAGTCCAACCCAAACTGCCAAGCCATGCCTTCCCTGGACCTGAAACAAACTTCCTAGGACCGGTTTCTGGCATTTCAGCCGTCTTCAGCCAGGCTTGCTTGAATCCAGTGGCAAAGTGAGCAAGGGACTCACGTCTGAGCATACGCTGCCAACTTATGGCGAACAAAGCGGTACAGAAAGGGGTGGTGATGGACGGAGCATCAGAACCAATCAAACACTCACAGCCAGTCAAGATATCTGGGTTTTATCCATCACTGTTCTTTAGCCCACTCTGCCACCCCAGTTCAGACATGGCCATATGCAAATCAGTCTGACCCTCTGCCTCATGGGAACAGTCCAGCCCAAACTGCCAAGCCATGCCTTCCCTGGACCGGAAACGAGCTTCCTAGGACCGGTTTCTGGCATTTCAGCTGTCTTCAGCCAGGCTTGCTTGAATCCAGTGGCAAAGTGAGCAAGGGATTCACGTCTGAGCATACCCTGCCAACTTATGGCGAACAAAGCGGTACAAAAGGGGGTGGTGATGGACGGAGCATCAGAACCAATCAAACACTCACAGCCAGTCAATAGATCTGGGTTTGATCCATCACCGTTCTTTAGCCCACTCTGCCACCCCAGTTCAGACATGGCCATATGCAAATCAGTCTGACCCTGTGCCTCATGGGAACAGTCCAGCCCGAACTGCCAAGCCATGCCTTCCCTGGACCGGAAACAAGCTTCCTAGGACCAGTTTCTGGTATTTCAGCCGTCTTCAGCCAGGCTTGCTTGAATCCAGTGGCAAAGTGAGCAAGGGACTCATGTCTGAGCATACACTGCCAACTTATGGCGAACAAAGCGGTACAAAAGGGGGTGGTGATGGACGGAGCATCAGAACCAATCAAACACTCACAGCCAGTCAATAGATCTGGGTTTGATCCATCACCGTTCTTTAGCCCACTCTGCCACCCCAGTTCAGACATGGCCATATGCAAATCAGTCTGACCCTGTGCCTCATGGGAACAGTCCAGCCCGAACTGCCAAGCCATGCCTTCCCTGGACCGGAAACAAGCTTCCTAGGACCGGTTTCTGGTATTTCAGCCGTCTTCAGCCAGGCTTGCTTAAATCCAGTGGCAAAGTGAGCAAGGGACTCATGTCTGAGCATACCCTGCCAACTTATGGCGAACAAAGCGATACAAAAGGGGGTGGTGATGGACGGAGCATCAGAACCAATCAAACACTCACAGCCAGTCAAGAGATCTGGGTTTGATCCATCACCGTTCTTTAGCCCACTCTGCCACCCCAGTTCAGACATGGCCATATGCAAATCAGTCTGACCCTGTGCCTCATGGGAACAGTCCAGCCCGAACTGCCAAGCCATGCCTTCCCTGGACCGGAAACAAGCTTCCTAGGACCGGTTTCTGGCATTTCAGCCGTCTTCAGCCAGGCTTGCTTTAATCCAGTGGCAAAGTGAGCAAGGGACTCACGTCTGAGCATACCCTGCCAACTTATGTCGAACAAAGCGGTACAAAAGGGGGTGGTGATGGATGGAGCATCAGAACCAATCAAACACTCACAGCCAGTTAAGAGATCTGGGTTTGATCCATCACCGTTCTTTAGCCCACTCTGCCACCCCAGTTCAGACATGGCCATATGCAAATCAGTCTGACCCTGTGCCTCATGGGAACAGTCCAGCCCGAACTGCCAAGCCATGCCTTCCCTGGACCGGAAACAAGCTTCCTAGGACCGGTTTCTGGCATTTCAGCCGTCTTCAGCCAGGCTTGCTTGAATCCAGTGGCAAAGTGAGCAAGGGACTCACGTCTGAGCATACCCTGCCAACTTATGGCGAACAAAGCGGTACAGAAGGGGGTGGTGATGGACGGAGCATCAGAACCAATCAAACACTCACAGCCAGTCAAGAGATCTGGGTTTGATCCATCACCGTTCTTTAGCCCACTCTACCACCCCAGTTCAGACATGGCCATATGCAAATCAGTCTGACCCTACGCCTCATGGGAACAGTCCAGCCCGAACTGCCAAGCCATGCCTTCCCTGGAACGGAAACAAGCTTCCTAGGTCCAGTTTCTGGCATTTCAGCCGTCTTCAGCCAGGCTTGCTTGAATCCAGTGGCAAAGTGAGCAAGGGACTCACGTCTGAGCATACCCTGCCAACTTATGGCGAACAAAGCGGTACAGAAGGGGGTGGTGATGGACGGAACATCAGAACCAATCAAACACTCACAGCCAGTCAAGAGATATGGGTTTGATCCATCACCGTTCTTTAGCCCACTCTGCCACCCCAGTTCAGACATGGCCATATGCAAATCAGTCTGACCCTGTGCCTCATGGGAACAGTCCAGCCCGAACTACCAAGCCATGCCTTCCCTGGACCGGAAACAAGCTTGCTAGGACCGGTTTCTGGCATTTCAGCCGTCTTCAGCCAGGCTTGCTTGAATCCAGTGGCAAAGTGAGCAAGGGACTCACGTCTGAGCATACCCTGCCAACTTATGGCGAACAAGGCGGTACAAAATGGGTGGTGATGGACGGAGCATCAGAACCAATCAAACACTCACAGCCAGTCAAGAGATCTGGGTTTGATCCATCACCGTTCTTTAGCCCACTCTGCCACCCCAGGTCAGACATGGCCATATGCAAATCAGTCTGACCCTGTGCCTCATGGGAACAGTCAAGCCCGAACTGCCAAGCCATGCCTTCCCTGGACCGGAAACAAGCTTCCTAGGACCGGTTTCTGGCATTTCAGCCGTCTTCAGCCAGGCTTGCTTGAATCCAGTGGCAAAGTGAGCAAGGGACTCACGTCTGAGCATACCCTGCCAACTTATGGCGAACAAAGCGGTACAAAAGGGGGTGGTGATGGACGGAGCATCAGAACCAATCAAACACTCACAGCCAGTCAAGAGATCTGGGTTTGATCCATCACCATTCTTTAGCCCACTCTGCCACCCCAGTTCAGACATGGCCATATGCAAATCAGTCTGACCCTGTGCCTCATGGGAACAGTCCAGCCCAAACTGCCAAGCCATGCCTTCCCTGGACCGGAAACAAGCTTCCTAGGACCGGTTTCTGGCATTTCAGCCGTCTTCAGCCAGGCTTGCTTGAATCCAGTGGCAAAGTGAGCAAGGGACTCACGTCTGAGCATATCCTGCCAACTTATGGCGAACAAAGCAGTACAGAAGGGGGTGGTGATTGACGGAGCATCAGAACCAATCAAACACTCACAGCCAGTCAAGAGATCTGGGTTTGATCCATCACCGTTCTTCAGCCCACTCTACCACCCTAGTTCAGACATGGCCATATGCAAATCAGTCTGACCCTGTGCCTCATGGGAAGAGTCCAGCCCGAACTGCCAAGCCATGCCTTCCCTGGACCGGAAACAAGCTTCCTCGGACCGGTTTCTGGCATTTCAGCCGTCTTCAGCCAGGCTTGCTTGAATCCAATGGCAAAGTGAGCAAGGGACTCACGTCTGAGCATACCCTGCCAACTTATGGCGAACAAGGCGGTACAAAAGGGGGTGGTGATTGACGGAGCATCAGAACCAATCAAACACTCGCAGCCAGTCAAGAGATCTGGGTTTGATCCATCACCGTTCTTTAGCCCACTCTGCCTCCCCAGTTCAGATATGGCCATATGCAAATCAGTCTGACCCTGTGCCTCATGGGAACAGTCGAGCCCGAACTGCCAAGCCATGCCTTCCCTGGACCGGAAACAAACTTCCTAGGACCGGTTTCTGGCATTTCAGCCGTCTTCAGCCAGGCTTGCTTGAATCCAGTGGCAAAGTGAGCAAGGGACTCACGTCTGAGCATACGCTGCCAACTTATGGCGAACAAAGCGGTACAGAAGGGGGTGGTGATGGACGGAGAATTAGAACCAATCAAACACTCACAGCCAGTCAAGATATCTGGGTTTTATCCATCACCGTTCTTTAGCCCACTCTGCCACCCCAGTTCAGACATGGCCATATGCAAATCAGTCTGACCCTCTACCTCATGGGAACAGTCCAGCCCGAACTGCCAAGCCATGCCTTCCCTGGACCGGAAACAAGCTTCCTAGGACCGGTTTCTGGAATTTCAGCCGTCTTCAGCCAGGCTTGCTTGAATCCAGTGGCAAAGTGAGCAAGGGACTCACGTCTGAGCATACCCTGCCAACTTATGGCAAACAAAGCAGTACAGAAGGGGGTGGTGATGGACGGAGCATCAGAACCAATCAAACACTCACAGCCAGTCAAGAGATCTGGGTTTGATCCATCACCGTTCTTTAGCCCACTCTGCCACCCCAGTTCAGACATGGCCATATGCAAATCAGTCTGACCCTGTGCCTCATGGGAACAGTCAAGCCCGAACTGCCAAGCCATGCCTTCCCTGGACCGGAAACAAGCTTCCTAGGACCGGTTTCTGGCATTTCAGCCGTCTTCAGCCAGGCTTGCTTGAATCCAGTGGCAAAGTGAGCAAGGGACTCACGTCTGAGCATACCCTGCCAACTTATGGCGAACAAAGCGGTACAAAAGGGGGTGGTGATGGACGGAGCATCAGAACCAATCAAACACTCACAGCCAGTCAAGAGATCTGGGTTTGATCCATCACCATTCTTTAGCCCACTCTGCCACCCCAGTTCAGACATGGCCATATGCAAATCAGTCTGACCCTGTGCCTCATGGGAACAGTCCAGCCCAAACTGCCAAGCCATGCCTTCCCTGGACCGGAAACAAGCTTCCTAGGACCGGTTTCTGGCATTTCAGCCGTCTTCAGCCAGGCTTGCTTGAATCCAGTGGCAAAGTGAGCAAGGGACTCACGTCTGAGCATATCCTGCCAACTTATGGCGAACAAAGCAGTACAGAAGGGGGTGGTGATTGACGGAGCATCAGAACCAATCAAACACTCACAGCCAGTCAAGAGATCTGGGTTTGATCCATCACCGTTCTTCAGCCCACTCTACCACCCTAGTTCAGACATGGCCATATGCAAATCAGTCTGACCCTGTGCCTCATGGGAAGAGTCCAGCCCGAACTGCCAAGCCATGCCTTCCCTGGACCGGAAACAAGCTTCCTCGGACCGGTTTCTGGCATTTCAGCCGTCTTCAGCCAGGCTTGCTTGAATCCAATGGCAAAGTGAGCAAGGGACTCACGTCTGAGCATACCCTGCCAACTTATGGCGAACAAGGCGGTACAAAAGGGGGTGGTGATTGACGGAGCATCAGAACCAATCAAACACTCACAGCCAGTCAAGAGATCTGGGTTTGATCCATCACCGTTCTTTAGCCCACTCTGCCTCCCCAGTTCAGATATGGCCATATGCAAATCAGTCTGACCCTGTGCCTCATGGGAACAGTCGAGCCCGAACTGCCAAGCCATGCCTTCCCTGGACCGGAAACAAACTTCCTAGGACCGGTTTCTGGCATTTCAGCCGTCTTCAGCCAGGCTTGCTTGAATCCAGTGGCAAAGTGAGCAAGGGACTCACGTCTGAGCATACGCTGCCAACTTATGGCGAACAAAGCGGTACAGAAGGGGGTGGTGATGGACGGAGAATTAGAACCAATCAAACACTCACAGCCAGTCAAGATATCTGGGTTTTATCCATCACCGTTCTTTAGCCCACTCTGCCACCCCAGTTCAGACATGGCCATATGCAAATCAGTCTGACCCTCTACCTCATGGGAACAGTCCAGCCCGAACTGCCAAGCCATGCCTTCCCTGGACCGGAAACAAGCTTCCTAGGACCGGTTTCTGGAATTTCAGCCGTCTTCAGCCAGGCTTGCTTGAATCCAGTGGCAAAGTGAGCAAGGGACTCACGTCTGAGCATACCCTGCCAACTTATGGCGAACAAAGCGGTACAGAAGGGGGTGGTGATGGACGGAGCATCAGAACCAATCAAACACTCACAGCCAGTCAAGAGATCTGGGTTTGATCCATCACCGTTCTTTAGCCCACTCTGCCACCCCAGTTCAGACATGGCCATATGCAAATCAGTCTGACCCTCTGCCTCATGGGAACAGTCCAGCCCAAACTGCCAAGCCATGCCTTCCCTGGACCGGAAACAAGCTTCCTAGGACCGGTTTCTGGCATTTCAGCCGTCTTCAGCCAGGCTTGCTTGAATCCAGTGGCAAAGTGAGCAAGGGATTCACGTCTGAGCATACCCTGCCAACTTATGGCGAACAAAGCGGTACAAAAGGGGGTGATGATGGACGGAGCATCAGAACCAATCAAACACTCACAGCCAGTCAATAGATCTGGGTTTGATCCATCACCGTTCTTTAGCCCACTCTGCCACCCCAGTTCAGACATGGCCATATGCAAATCAGTCTGACCCTGTGCCTCATAGGAACAGTCCAGCCCGAACTGCCAAGCCATGCCTTCCCTGGACCGGAAACAAGCTTCCTCGGACCGGTTTCTGGCATTTCAGCCGTCTTCAGCCAGGCTTCCTTGAATCCAGTGGCAAAGTGAGCAAGGGACTCACGTCTGAGCATACCCTGCCAACTTATGGCGAACAAAGCGGTACAAAAGGGGGTGGTGATGGACGGAGCATCAGAACCAATCAAACACTCACAGCCAGTCAAGAGATCTGGGTTTGATCCATCACCGTTCTTTAGCCCACTCTGCCTCCCCAGTTCAGATATGGCCATATGCAAATCAGTCTGACCCTGTGCCTCATGGGAACAGTCGAGCCCGAACTGCCAAGCCATGCCTTCCCTGGACCGGAAACAAACTTCCTAGGACCGGTTTCTGGCATTTCAGCCGTCTTCAGCCAGGCTTGCTTGAATCCAGTGGCAAAGTGAGCAAGGGACTCACGTCTGAGCATACGCTGCCAACTTATGGCGAACAAAGCGGTACAGAAGGGGGTGGTGATGGACGGAGAATTAGAACCAATCAAACACTCACAGCCAGTCAAGATATCTGGGTTTTATCCATCACCGTTCTTTAGCCCACTCTGCCACCCCAGTTCAGACATGGCCATATGCAAATCAGTCTGACCCTCTACCTCATGGGAACAGTCCAGCCCGAACTGCCAAGCCATGCCTTCCCTGGACCGGAAACAAGCTTCCTAGGACCGGTTTCTGGAATTTCAGCCGTCTTCAGCCAGGCTTGCTTGAATCCAGTGGCAAAGTGAGCAAGGGACTCACGTCTGAGCATACCCTGCCAACTTATGGCGAACAAAGCGGTACAGAAGGGGGTGGTGATGGACGGAGCATCAGAACCAATCAAACACTCACAGCCAGTCAAGAGATCTGGGTTTGATCCATCACCGTTCTTTAGCCCACTCTGCCACCCCAGTTCAGACATGGCCATATGCAAATCAGTCTGACCCTCTGCCTCATGGGAACAGTCCAGCCCAAACTGCCAAGCCATGCCTTCCCTGGACCGGAAACAAGCTTCCTAGGACCGGTTTCTGGCATTTCAGCCGTCTTCAGCCAGGCTTGCTTGAATCCAGTGGCAAAGTGAGCAAGGGATTCACGTCTGAGCATACCCTGCCAACTTATGGCGAACAAAGCGGTACAAAAGGGGGTGATGATGGACGGAGCATCAGAACCAATCAAACACTCACAGCCAGTCAATAGATCTGGGTTTGATCCATCACCGTTCTTTAGCCCACTCTGCCACCCCAGTTCAGACATGGCCATATGCAAATCAGTCTGACCCTGTGCCTCATAGGAACAGTCCAGCCCGAACTGCCAAGCCATGCCTTCCCTGGACCAGAAACAAGCTTCCTAGGACAGGTTTCTGGCATTTCAGCCGTCTTCAGCCAGGCTTCCTTGAATCCAGTGGCAAAGTGAGCAAGGGACTCACGTCTGAGCATACCCTGCCAACTTATGGCGAACAAAGCGGTACAAAAGGGGGTGGTGATGGACGGAGCATCAGAACCAATCAAACACTCAAAGCCAGTCAAGAGATCTGGGTTTGATTCATCACCGTTCTTTAGCCCACTCTGCCACCCCAGTTCAGACATGGCCATATGCAAATCAGTCTGACCCTGTGCCTCATGGGAACAGTCCAGCCCGAACTGCCAAGCCATGCCTTCCCTGGACCGGAAACAAGCTTGCTAGGACCGGTTTCTGGCATTTCAGCCGTCTTCAGCCAGGCTTGCTTGAATCCAGTGGCAAAGTGAGCAAGGGACTCACGTCTGAGCATACCCTGCCAACTTATGGCGAACAAGGCGGTACAAAATGGGTGGTGATGGACGGAGCATCAGAACCAATCAAACACTCACAGCCAGTCAAGAGATCTGGGTTTGATCCATCACCGTTCTTTAACCCACTCTGCCACCCCAGGTCAGACATGGCCATATGCAAATCAGTCTGACCCTGTGCCTCAAGGGAACAGTCCAGCCCGAACTGCCAAGCCATGCCTTCCCTGGACCGGAAACAAGCTTCCTAGGACCGGTTTCTGGCATTTCAGCCGTCTTCAGCCAGGCTTGCTTGAATCCAGTGGCAAAGTGAGCAAGGGACTCACGTCTGAGCATACCCTGCCAACTTATGGCGAACAAAGCGGTACAGAAGGGGGTGGTGATGGACGGAGCATCAGAACCAATCAAACACTCACAGCCAGTCAAGAGATCTGGGTTTGATCCATCACCGTTCTATAGCCCACTCTGCCACCCCAGTTCAGACATGGCCATATGCAAATCAGTCTGACCCTGTGCCTCATGGGAACAGTCCAGCCCGAACTGCCAAGCCATGCCTTCCCTAGACCGGAAACAAGCTTCCTAGGACCGGTTTCTGGCATTTCAGCCGTCTTCGGCCAGGCTTGCTTGAATCCAGTGGCAAAGTGAGCAAGGGACTCACGTCTGAGCATACCCTGCCAACTTATGGCGAACAAGGCGGTACAAAAGGGGGTGGTGATGGACGGAGCATCAGAACCAATCAAACACTCACAGCCAGTCAAGAGATCTGGGTTTGATCCATCACCGTTCTTTAGCCCACTCTGCCTCCCCAGTTCAGACATGGCCATATGCAAATCAGTCTGACCCTGTGCCTCATGGGAACAGTCCAGCCCAAACTGCCAAGCCATGCCCTCCCTGGACCGGAAACAAACTTCCTAGGACCGGTTTCTGGCATTTCAGCCGTCTTCAGCCAGGCTTGCTTGAATCCAGTGGCAAAGTGAGCAAGGGACTCACGTCTGAGCATACGCTGCCAACTTATGGCGAACAAAGCGGTACAGATGGGGGTGGTGATGGACGGAGCATCAGAACCAATCAAACACTCACAGCCAGTCAAGATATCTGGGTTTTATCCATCACCGTTCTTTAGCCCACTCTGCCACCCCAGTTCAGACATGGCCATATGCAAATCAGTCTGACCCTCTGCCTCATGGGAACAGTCCAGCCCGAACTGCCAAGCCATGCCTTCCCTGGACCGGAAACAAGCTTCCTAGGACCGGTTTCTGGCATTTCAGCCGTTTTCAGCCAGGCTTGCTTGAATCCAGTGGCAAAGTGAGCAAGGGAATCACGTCTGAGCATACCCAGCCAACTTATGGCGAACAAAGCGGTACAGAAGGGGGTGGTGATGGACGGAGCATCAGAACCAATCAAACACTCACAGCCAGTCAAGAGATCTGGGTTTGATCCATCACCGTTCTTTAGCCCACTCTGCCACCCCAGTTCAGACATGGCCATATGCAAATCAGTCTGACCCTGTGCCTCATGGGAACAGTCCAGCCCAAACTGCCAAACCATGCCTTCCCTGGACCGGAAACAAGCTTCCTAGGACCGGTTTCTGGCATTTCAGCTGTCTTCAGCCAGGCTTGCTTGAATCCAGTGGCAAAGTGAGCAAGGGATTCACGTCTGAGCATACCCTGCCAACTTATGGCGAACAAAGCGGTACAAAAGGGGGTGGTGATGGACGGAGCATCAGAACCAATCAAACACTCACAGCCAGTCAATAGATCTGGGTTTGATCCATCACCGTTCTTTAGCCCACTCTGCCACCCCAGTTCAGACATGGCCATATGCAAATCAGTCTGACCCTGTGCCTCATGGGAACAGTCCAGCCCGAACTGCCAAGCCATGCCTTCCCTGGACCGGAAACAAGCTTCCTAGGACTGGTTTCTGGCATTTCAGCCGTCTTCAGCCAGGCTTGCTTGAATCCAGTGGCAAAGTGAGCAAGGGACTCACGTCTGAGCATACCCTGCCAACTTATAGCGAACAAAGCGGTACAAAAGGGTTGGTGATGGACGGAGCATCAGAACCAATCAAACACTCAAAGCCAGTCAAGAGATCTGGGTTTGATTCATCACCGTTCTTTAGCCCACTCTGCCACCCCAGTTCAGACATGGCCATATGCAAATCAGTCTGACCCTGTGCCTCATGGGAACAGTCCAGCCCGAACTGCCAAGCCATGCCTTCCCTGGACCGGAAACAAGCTTCCTAGGACCGGTTTCTGGTATTTCAGCCGTCTTCAGCCAGGCTTGCTTGAATCCAGTGGCAAAGTGAGCAAGGGACTCACGTCTGAGCATACCCTGCCAACTTATGGCGAACAAAGCGGTACAAAAGGGGGTGGTGATGGACGGAGCATCAGAACCAATCAAACACTCACAGACAGTCAAGAGATCTGGGTTTGATCCATCACCGTTCTTTAGCCCACTCTGCCACCCCAGTTCAGACATGGCCATATGCAAATCAGTCTGACCCTGTGCCTCATGGGAACAGTCCAGCCTGAACTGCCAAGCCATGCCTTTCCTGGACCGGAAACAAGCTTCCTAGGACCGGTTTCTGGCATTTCAGCCGTCTTCAGCCAGGCTTGCTTGAATCCAGTGGCAAAGTGAGCAAGGGACTCACGTCTGAGCATACCCTGCCAACTTATGTCGAACAAAGCGGTACAAAAGGGGGTGTTGATGGATGGAGCATCAGAACCAATCAAACACTCACAGCCAGTTAAGAGATCTGGGTTTGATCCATCACCGTTCTTTAGCCCACTCTGCCACCCCAGTTCAGACATGGCCATATGCAAATCAGTCTGACCCTGTGCCTCATGGGAACAGTCCAGCCCGAACTGCCAAGCCATGCCTTCCCTGGACCGGAAACAAGCTTCCTAGGACCGGTTTCTGGCATTTCAGCCGTCTTCAGCCAGGCTTGCTTGAATCCAGTGGCAAAGTGAGCAAGGGACTCACGTCTGAGCATACCCTGCCAACTTATGGCGAACAAAGCGGTACAGAAGGGGGTGGTGATGGACGGAGCATCAGAACCAATCAAACACTCACAGCCAGTCACGAGAGCCGGGTTTGATCCATCACCGTTCTTTAGCCCACTCTACCACCCCAGTTCAGACATGGCCATATGCAAATCAGTCTGACCCTGCGCCTCATGGGAACAGTCCAGCCCGAACTGCCAAGCCATGCCTTCCCTGGAACGGAAACAAGCTTCCTAGGTCCAGTTTCTGGCATTTCAGCCGTCTTCAGCCAGGCTTGCTTGAATCCAGTGGCAAAGTGAGCAAGGGACTCACGTCTGAGCATACCCTGCCAACTTATGGCGAACAAAGCGGTACAGAAGGGGGTGGTGATGGACGGAACATCAGAACCAATCAAACACTCACAGCCAGTCAAGAGATATGGGTTTGATCCATCACCGTTCTTTAGCCCACTCTGCCACCCCAGGTCAGACATGGCCATATAGAAGAGATGAGAAGGTCAGGGCACTCTAAAAGACTGCACTAATCAAAAAATGTGATGCAGTATTGTTGATGAAAAGAGATGTGGTGCAAGAAGCCAGGGACGTGACCCTCATGCGCCCCTAATATTTGGTGTAACCCAAAAATTGCACAAGACAGAAGTGGCTCAGCACACAACTTAAATGCAAATATAACGGACAAAATTATTCGTCATAGTCAATGAACAAACAAATGAGTAGTGTATCCCCAAAGATTCACGATAAACTTCGAAGTCTTGAAGGTGAGTTTCTCTTTATTTGGTAATTCAGATTTTTCATTTCAAATTACAGCATACAATTCATAGCCAGTTCATAGCCGACGCGTTTCGTCCCAACGGGACTTCTTCAAGGCTATAAAAATACATATATAAAACATACATTATTATATACAATTAAAATTATCAAAAAAGATAAAGAAGAACAGAAGAGACTTTTATTACTTCAAGACCTGAGGTATAGTCTTAACACAATTATTATACCCAATATAACCTGTGAATCTAAGCAGACTGGGGGATACAGCCTAATGTGAATTGGAATTACGCAATATTTTTGAAGCAATATATTTGAACAGTTTAAAACATTTATTTTACAAACAATTTTTTACAGCAATTTTTGAAGGCATTTTTGAGGTTCTGACAGGATGTCCCTAATCTTTTTAAGTAAAACAAGCAAAGTATATTTATATTCATTATTGACCTGCTAGTTCTTATTTGTATTCATTTTTAATTTGATTCAAATTGGTCAATTTGATATTATAGGCCAATTATAGGCCAAAGTTCTATTGGTGAAGCTTATTTCAGTTAATCCTATATAGTAATAACCAACATAAAAAAAAAAAAAAAAAAAAAAAAAAATGAACCTATTGTTTAATCAATTAAATTACAATTTTTTACATACCTTGCGAACAGTAATTTTAGTAAAATCCACACAAATTAGAGTGTTCCATTTTCTCTTATTCTGTAATTATACTGTCAGATGTATAAGATCTACAAAGATCAGAGATTTGCGACAAATTATACGTCAGAATTACAAACAATTCACGAAGAGTTATTGTCTTGACTAAAAAACCATACCAATTACTCTGCTTGTATCTAAGTCAAACAATTAGTTCGTATTCTGACAATGTCAATAAGACTTATTAACATATTAAACTTATAAATTAAACAGTCAGCATCATTTACTTAGAACACGAACTTTATATACATGTGGTACAAGGTAACATACCTCAATATTGGCCTAGACCCAGTGTAGGTATGGAGTGAAATGTAGAAAGAAAAGGTACGATGGCCGTGAACCTATCAAAGAGGAGGAGTTCATATTGAGAATCATGATATTATTATTTTAGAATTTCGTATATTGGTCTTACTATTCAAACTGTAATGAATTTATGTTAAACACTATGACATATCAGATGTGTCAATTTGAACAATATTCGATTAAATGGGGCTGACACTCCAAAACCCACGTTAAATATGAGAAAAGCCCATGCTATTCAGACGGTCATATTTAAATTCTAAAGAGAAGTGCAGGCGATGTTATCTTTTTACTTTTGCGCAATGTGCTCTGCTCTGCAAACTGTATCACGAACAAGTTAAAGTGTATCTATTGTTTAAATTGGCATTATTACAATTGTAAAGGATGTTTATTACATAGTCCTACACTGTTAGTTGGGACGTATTCAAATTACAAAATTTGACGTATCTAGTATGTGCTCAACTCGCGCTCTCAAATCGGTCAACGTAAGTGAACGGGATGCACATTCAGTGGGGGCATTCCCAAAGTAATCTTGTGTCAAAACCCGATGTTACTAGTTAAGCATGTCGTGTCTCGTCTAAATGAAATCGCCATTAGCTGGCCATATGCAAATCAGTCTGACCCTGTGCCTCATGGGAACAGTCCAGCCCGAACTACCAAGCCATGCCTTCCCTGGACCGGAAACAAGCTTGCTAGGACCGGTTTCTGGCATTTCAGCTGTCTTCAGCCAGGCTTGCTTGAATCCAGTGGCAAAGTGAGCAAGGGACTCACGTCTGAGCATACCCTGCCAACTTATGGCGAACAAGGCGGTACAAAATGGGTGGTGATGGACGGAGCATCAGAACCAATCAAACACTCACAGCCAGTCAAGAGATCTGGGTTTGGTCCATCACCGTTCTTTAGCCCACTCAGCCACCCCAGGTCAGACATGGCCATATGCAAATCAGTCTGACCCTGTGCCTCATGGGAACAGTCCAGCCCGAACTGCCAAGCCCTGCCTTCCCTGGACCGGAAACAAGCTTCCTAGGACCGGTTTCTGGCATTTCAGCCGACTTCAGCCAGGCTTGCTTGAATCCAGTGGCAAAGTGAGCAAGGGACTCACGTCTGAGCATACCCTGCCAACTTATGGCGAACAAAGCGGTACAAAAGGGGGTGGTGATGGACGGAGCATCAGAACCAATCAAACACTCACAGCCAGTCAATAGATCTGGGTTTGATCCATCACCGTTCTTTAGCCCACTCTGCCACCCCAGTTCAGACATGGCCATATGCAAATCAGTCTGACCCTGTGCCTCATAGGAACAGTCCAGCCCGAACTGCCAAGCCATGCCTTCCCTGGACCGGAAACAAGCTTCCTAGGACAGGTTTCTGGCATTTCAGCCGTCTTCAGCCAGGCTTGCTTGAATCCAGTGGCAAAGTGAGCAAGGGACTCACATCTGAGCATACCCTGCCAACTTATGGCGAACAAAGCGGTACAAAAGGGGGTGGTGATGGACGGAGCATCAGAACCAATCAAACACTCAAAGCCAGTCAAGAGATCTGGGTTTGATTCATCACCGTTCTTTAGCCCACTCTGCCACCCCAGTTCAGACATGGCCATATGCAAATCAGTCTGACCCTGTGCCTCATGGGAACAGTCCAGCCCGAACTGCCAAGCCATGCCTTCCCTGGACCGGATACAAGCTTGCTAGGACCGGTTTCTGGTATTTCTGCCGTCTTCAGCCAGGCTTGCTTGAATCCAGTGGCAAAGTGAGCAAGGGACTCACGTCTGAGCATACCCTGCCAACTTATGGCGAACAAAGCGGTACAAAAGGGGGTGGTGATGGATGGAGCATCAGAACCAATCAAACACTCACAGCCAGTTAAGAGATCTGGGTTTGATCCATCACCGTTCTTTAGCCCACTCTGCCACCCCAGTTCAGACATGGCCATATGCAAATCAGTCTGACCCTGTGCCTCATGGGAACAGTCCAGCCCGAACTGCCAAGCCATGCCTTCCCTGGACCGGAAACAAGCTTCCTAGGACCGGTTTCTGGCATTTCAGCCGTCTTCAGCCAGGCTTGCTTGAATCCAGTGGCAAAGTGAGCAAGGGACTCACGTCTGAGCATATCCTGCCAACTTATGGCGAACAAAGCAGTACAGAAGGGGGTGGTGATGGACGGAGCATCAGAACCAATCAAACACTCACAGCCAGTCAAGAGATCTGGGTTTGATCCATCACCGTTCTTTAGCCCACTCTACCACCCTAGTTCAGACATGGCCATATGCAAATCAGTCTGACCCTGTGCCTCATGGGAACAGTCCAGCCCGAACTTCCAAGCCATGCCTTCCCTGGACCGGAAACAAGCTTCCTAGGACCGGTTTCTGGCATTTCAGCCGTCTTCAGCCAGGCTTGCTTGAATCCAGTGGCAAAGTGAGCAAGGGACTCATGTCTGAGCATACCCTGCCAACTTATGGCGAACAAAGCGGTACAAAAGGGGGTGGTGATGGACGGAGCATCAGAACCAATCAAACACTCACAGCCAGTCAAGAGATCTGGGTTTGATCCATCACCGTTCTTTAGCCCACTCTGCCACCCCAGTTCAGACATGGCCATATGCAAATCAGTCTGACCCTGTGCCTCATGGGAACAGTCCAGCCCGAACTGCCAAGCCATGCCTTTCCTGGACCGGAAACAAGCTTCCTAGGACCGGTTTCTGGCATTTCAGCCGTCTTCAGCCAGGCTTGCTTGAATCCAGTGGCAAAGTGAGCAAGGGACTCACGTCTGAGCATACCCTGCCAACTTATGGCGAACAAAGCGGTACAGAAGGAGGGGGTGATGGATGGAGCATCAGAACCAATCAAACACTCACAGCCACTTAAGAGATCTGGGTTTGATCCATCACCGTTCTTTAGCCCACTCTGCCACCCCATTTCAGACATGGCCATATGCAAATCAGTCTGACCCTGTGCCTCATGGGAACAGTCCAGCCCGAACTGCCAAGCCATGCCTTCCCTGGACCGGAAACAAGCTTCCTAGGACCGGTTTCTGGCATTTCAGCCTTCTTCAGCCAGGCTTGCTTGAATCCAGTGGCAAAGTGAGCAAGGGACTCACGTCTGAGCATACCCTGCCAACTTATGGCGAACAAAGCGGTACAGAAGGAGGGGGTGATGGACGGAGCATCAGAACCAATCAAACACTCACAGCCAGTCAAGAGATCTGGGTTTGATCCATCACCGTTCTTTAGCCCACTCTACCACCCCAGTTCAGACATGGCCATATGCAAATCAGTCTGACCCTGCGCCTAATGGGAACAGTCCAGCCCGAACTGCCAAGCCATGCCTTCCCTGGAACGGAAACAAGCTTCCTAGGTCCAGTTTCTGGCATTTCAGCCGTCTTCAGCCAGGCTTGCTTGAATCCAGTGGCAAAGTGAGCAAGGGACTCACGTCTGAGCATACCCTGCCAACTTATGGCGAACAAAGCGGAACAGAAGGGGGTGGTGATGGACGGAACATCAGAACCAATCAAACACTCACAGCCAGTCAAGAGATATGGGTTTGATCCATCACCGTTCTTTAGCCCACTCTGCCTCCCCAGTTCAGACATGGCCATATGCAAATCAGTCTGAGCCTGTGCCTCATGGGAACAGTCCAGCCCGAACTGCCAAGCCATTCCTTCCCTGGACCGGAAACAAGCTTGCTAGGACCGGTTTCTGGCATTTCAGCCGTCTTCAGCCAGGCTTGCTTGAATCCAGTGGCAAAGTGAGCAAGGGACTCACGTCTGAGCATACCCTGCCAACTTATGGCGAACAAGGCGGTACAAAATGGGTGGTGATGGACGGAGCATCAGAACCAATCAAACACTCACAGCCAGTCAAGAGATCTGGGTTTGATCCATCACCGTTCTTTAGCCCACTCTGCCACCCCAGGTCAGACATGGCCATATGCAAATCAGTCTGACCCTGTGCCTCATGGGAACAGTCCAGCCCGAACTGCCAAGCCATGCCTTCCCTGGACCGGAAACAAGCTTCCTAGGACCGGTTTCTGGCATTTCAGCCGTCTTCAGCCAGGCTTGCTTGAATCCTGTGGCAAAGTGAGCAAGGGACTCACGTCTGAGCATACCCTGCCAACTTATGGCGAACAAAGCGGTACAAAAGGGGGTGGTGATGGACGGAGCATCAGAACCAATCAAACACTCAAAGCCAGTCAAGAGATCTGGGTTTGATCCATCACCGTTCTTTAGCCCACTCTGCCACCCCAGTTCAGACATGGCCATATGCAAATCAGTCTGACCCTGTGCCTCATGGGAACAGTCCAGCCCGAACTGCCAAGCCATGCCTTCCCTGGACCGGAAACAAGCTTCCTAGGTCCAGTTTCTGGCATTTCAGCCATCATTTAGCCAGGCTTGCTTGAATCCAGTGGCAAAGTGAGCAAGAGACTCACGTCTGAGCATACCCTGCCAACTTATGGCGAACAAAGCGGTACAGAAGGGGGTGGTGATGGACGGAACATCAGAACCAATCAAACACTCACAGCCAGTCAAGAGATCTGGGTTTGATCCATCACCGTTCTTTAGCCCACTCTGCCACCCCAGTTCAGACATAGCCATATGCAAATCAGTCTGACCCTGTGCCTCATGGGAACAGTCCAGCCCGAACTGCCAAGCCATGCCTTCCCTGGACCGGAAACAAGCTTGCTAGGACCGGTTTCTGGCATTTCAGCCGTCTTCACCCAGGCTTGCTTGAATCCAGTGGCAAAGTGAGCAAGGGACTCACGTCTGAGCATACCCTGCCAACTTATGGCGAACAAGGCGGTGCAAAATGGGTGGTGATGGACGGAGCATCAGAACCAATCAAACACTCACAGACAGTCAAGAGATCTGGGTTTGATCCATCACCGTTCTTTAGCCCACTCTGCCACCCCAGGTCAGACATGGCCATATGCAAATCAGTCTGACCCTGTGCATCATGGGAACAGTCCAGCCCGAACTGCCAAGCCATGCCTTCCCTGGACCGGAAACAAGCTTCCTAGGACCGGTTTCTGGCATTTCAGCCATCTTCAGCCAGGCTTGCTTGAATCCAGTGGCAAAGTGAGCAAGGGACTCACGTCTGAGCATACCCTGCCAATTTATGGCGAACAAAGCGGTACACAAGGGGGTGGTGATGGACGGAGCATCAGAACCAATCAAACACTCAAAGCCAGTCAAGAGATCAGGGTTTGATCCATCACCGTTCTTTAGCCCACTCTGCCACCCCAGTTCAGACATGGCCATATGCAAATCAGTCTGACCCTGTGCCTCATGGGAACAGTCCAGCCCGAACTGCCAAGCCATGCCTTCCCTGGACCGGAAACAAGCTTCCTAGGTCCAGTTACTGGCATTTCAGCCGTCTTCAGCCAGGCTTGCTTGAATCCAGTGGCAAAGTGAGCAAGGGACTCACGTCTGAGCATACGCTGCCAACTTATGGCGAACAAAGCGGTACAGAAGGGGGTGGTGATGGACGGAGCATCAGAACCAATAAAACACTCACAGCCAGTCAAGAGATCTGGGTTTGATCCATCACCGTTCTTTAGCCCACTCTGCCACCCCAGTTCAGACATGGCCATATGCAAATCAGTCTGACCCTGTGGCTCATGGGAACAGTCCAGCCCGAACTGCCAAGCCATGCCTTCCCTGGACCGGAAACAAATTTCCTAGGACCGGTTTCTGGCATTTCAGCCGTCTTCAGCCAGGCTTGCTTGAATCCAGTGGCAGAGTGAGCAAGGGACTCACGTCTGAGCATACCCTGCCAACTTATGGCGAACAAAGCGGTACAGAAGGGGGTGGTGATGGACGGAGCATCAGAACCAATCAAACACTCACAGCCAGTCAAGAGATCTGGGTTTGATCCATCACCGTTCTTTAGCCCACTCTGCCACCCCAGTTCAGACATGGCCATATGCAAATCAGTCTGACCCTGTGCCTCATGGGAACAGTCCAGCCCGAACTGCCAAGCCATGCCTTCCCTAGACCGGAAACAAGCTTCCTAGGACCGGTTTCTGGCATTTCAGCCATCTTCAGCCAGGCTTGCTTGAATCCAGTGGCAAAGTGAGCAAGGGACTCATGTCTGAGCATACCCTGCCAACTTATGGCGAACAAAGTGGTACAGAAAGGGGTGGTGATGGACGGAGCATCAGAACCAATCAAACACTCACAGCCAGTCAAGAGATCTGGGTTTGATCCATCACCGTTCTTTAGCCCACTCTGCCACCCCAGTTCAGACATGGCCATATGCAAATCAGTCTGACCCTGTGCCTCATGGGAACAGTCCAGCCCAAACTGCCAAGCCATGCCTTCCCTGGACCGGAAACAAACTTCCTAGGACCGGTTTCTGGCATTTCAGCCGTCTTCAGCCAGGCTTGCTTGAATCCAGTGGCAAAGTGAGCAAGGGACTCACGTCTGAGCATACGCTGCCAACTTATGGCGAACAAAGCGGTACAGAAGGGGGTGGTGATGGACGGAGCATCAGAACCAATCAAACACTCACAGCCAGTCAAGATATCTGGGTTTTATCCATCACCGTTCTTTAGCCCACTCTGCCACCCCAGTTCAGACATGGCCATATGCAAATCAGTCTGACCCTCTGCCTCATGGGAACAGTCCAGCCCAAACTGCCAAGCCATGCCTTCCCTGGACCGGAAACAAGCTTCCTAGGACCGGTTTCTGGCATTTCAGCTGTCTTCAGCCAGGCTTGCTTGAATCCAGTGGCAAAGTGAGCAAGGGATTCACGTCTGAGCATACCCTGCCAACTTATGGCGAACAAAGCGGTACAAAAGGGGGTGGTGATGGACGGAGCATCAGAACCAATCAAACACTCACAGCCAGTCAATAGATCTGGGTTTGATCCATCACCGTTCTTTAGCCCACTCTGCCACCCCAGTTCAGACATGGCCATATGCAAATCAGTCTGACCCTGTGCCTCATGGGAACAGTCCAGCCCGAACTGCCAAGCCATGCCTTCCCTGGACCGGAAACAAGCTTCCTAGGACCGGTTTCTGGTATTTCAGCCGTCTTCAGCCAGGCTTGCTTGAATCCAGTGGCAAAGTGAGCAAGGGACTCATGTCTGAGCATACCCTGCCAACTTATGGCGAACAAAGAGGTACAAAAGGGGGTGGTAATGGACGGAGCATCAGAACCAATCAAACACTCAAAGCCAGTCAAGAGATCTGGGTTTGATCCATCACCGTTCTTTAGCCCACTCTGCCACCCCAGTTCAGACATGGCCATATGCAAATCAGTCTGACCCTGTGCCTCATGGGAACAGTCCAGCCCGAACTGCCAAGCCATGCCTTTCCTGGACCGGAAACAAGCTTCCTAGGACCGGTTTCTGGCATTTCAGCCGTCTTCAGCCAGGCTTGCTTGAATCCAGTGGCAAAGTGAGCAAGGGACTCACGTCTGAGCATACCCTGCCAACTTATGGCGAACAAAGCGGTACAAAAGGGGGTGGTGATGGATGGAGCATCAGAACCAATCAAACACTGACAGCCAGTTAAGAGATCTGGGTTTGATCCATCACCGTTCTTTAGCCCACTCTGCCACCCCAGTTCAGACATGGCCATATGCAAATCAGTCTGACCCTGTGCCTCATGGGAACAGTCCAGCCCGAACTGCCAAGCTATGCCTTCCCTGGACCGGAAACAAGCTTCCTAGGACCGGTTTCTGGCATTTCAGCCGTCTTCAGCCAGGCTTGCTTGAATCCAGTGGCAAAGTGAGCAAGGGACTCACGTCTGAGCATACCCTGCCAACTTATGGCGAACAAAGCGGTACAGAAGGAGATGGTGATGGACGGAGCATCAGAACCAATCAAACACTCACAGCCAGTCAAGAGATCAGGGTTTGATCCATCACCGTTCTTTAGCCCACTCTGCCACCCCAGTTCAGACATGGCCATATGCAAATCAGTCTGACCCTGCGCCTCATGGGAACAGTCCAGCCCGAACTGCCAAGCCATTCCTTCCCTGGAACGGAAACAAGCTTCCTAGGTCCAGTTTCTGGCATTTCAGCCGTCTTCAGCCAGGCTTGCTTGAATCCAGTGGCAAAGTGAGCAAGGGACTCACGTCTGAGCATACCCTGCCAACTTATGGCGAACAAGGCGGTACAAAATGGGTGGTGATGGACGGAGCATCAGAACCAATCAAACACTCACAGCCAGTCAAGAGATCTGGGTTTGATCCATCACCGTTCTTTAGCCCACTCTGCCACCCCAGGTCAGACATGGCCATATGCAAATCAGTCTGACCCTGTGCCTCATGGGAACAGTCCAGCCCGAACTGCCAAGCCATGCCTTCCCTGGACCGGAAACAAGCTTCCTAGGACCGGTTTCTGGCATTTCAGCCGTCTTCAGCCAGGCTTGCTTGAATCCTGTGGCAAAGTGAGCAAGGGACTCACGTCTGAGCATACCCTGCCAACTTATGGCGAACAAAGCGGTACAAAAGGGGGGTGGTGATGGACGGAGCATCAGAACCAATCAAACACTCAAAGCCAGTCAAGAGATCTGGGTTTGATCCATCACCGTTCTTTAGCCCACTCTGCCACCCAAGTTCAGACATGGCCATATGCAAATCAGTCTGACCCTGTGCCTCATGGGAACAGTCCAGCCCGAACTGCCAAGCCATGCCTTCCCTGGACCGGAAACAAGCTTCCTAGGTCCAGTTTCTGGCATTTCAGCCATCATTTAGCCAGGCTTGCTTGAATCCAGTGGCAAAGTGAGCAAGAGACTCACGTCTGAGCATACCCTGCCAACTTATGGCGAACAAAGCGGTACAGAAGGGGGTGGTGATGGACGGAACATCAGAACCAATCAAACACTCACAGCCAGTCAAGAGATCTGGGTTTGATCCATCACCGTTCTTTAGCCCACTCTGCCACCCCAGTTCAGACATAGCCATATGCAAATCAGTCTGACCCTGTGCCTCATGGGAACAGTCCAGCCCGAACTGCCAAGCCATGCCTTCCCTGGACCGGAAACAAGCTTGCTAGGACCGGTTTCTGGCATTTCAGCCGTCTTCACCCAGGCTTGCTTGAATCCAGTGGCAAAGTGAGCAAGGGACTCACGTCTGAGCATACCCTGCCAACTTATGGCGAACAAGGCGGTGCAAAATGGGTGGTGATGGACGGAGCATCAGAACCAATCAAACACTCACAGCCAGTCAAGAGATCTGGGTTTGATCCATCACCGTTCTTTAGCCCACTCTGCCACCCCAGGTCAGACATGGCCATATGCAAATCAGTCTGACCCTGTGCATCATGGGAACAGTCCAGCCCGAACTGCCAAGCCATGCCTTCCCTGGACCGGAAACAAGCTTCCTAGGACCGGTTTCTGGCATTTCAGCCATCTTCAGCCAGGCTTGCTTGAATCCAGTGGCAAAGTGAGCAAGGGACTCACGTCTGAGCATACCCTGCCAACTTATGGCGAACAAAGCAGTACACAAGGGGGTGGTGATGGACGGAGCATCAGAACCAATCAAACACTCAAAGCCAGTCAAGAGATCAGGGTTGGATCCATCACCGTTCTTTAGCCCACTCTGCCACCCCAGTTCAGACATGGCCATATGCAAATCAGTCTGACCCTGTGCCTCATGGGAACAGTCCAGCCCGAACTGCCAAGCCATGCCTTCCCTGGACCGGAAACAAATTTCCTAGGACCGGTTTCTGGCATTTCAGCCGTCTTCAGCCAGGCTTGCTTGAATCCAGTGGCAAAGTGAGCAAGGGACTCACGTCTGAGCATACCCTGCCAACTTATGGCGAACAAAGCGGTACAGAAGGGGGTGGTGATGGACGGAGCATCAGAACCAATCAAACACTCACAGCCAGTCAAGAGATCTGGGTTTGATCCATCACCGTTCTTTAGCCCACTCTGCCACCCCAGTTCAGACATGGCCATATGCAAATCAGTCTGACCCTGTGCCTCATGGGAACAGTCCAGCCCGAACTGCCAAGCCATGCCTTCCCTAGACCGGAAACAAGCTTCCTAGGACCGGTTTCTGGCATTTCAGCCATCTTCAGCCAGGCTTGCTTGAATCCAGTGGCAAAGTGAGCAAGGGACTCACGTCTGAGCATACCCTGCCAACTTATGGCGAACAAAGTGGTACAGAAAGGGGTGGTGATGGACGGAGCATCAGAACCAATCAAACACTCACAGCCAGTCAAGAGATCTGGGTTTGATCCATCACCGTTCTTTAGCCCACTCTGCCACCCCAGTTCAGACATGGCCATATGCAAATCAGTCTGACCCTGCGCCTCATGGGAACAGTCCAGCCCAAACTGCCAAGCCATGCCTTCCCTGGACCGGAAACAAACTTCCTAGGACCGGTTTCTGGCATTTCAGCCGTCTTCAGCCAGGCTTGCTTGAATCCAGTGGCAAAGTGAGCAAGGGACTCACGTCTGAGCATACGCTGCCAACTTATGGCGAACAAAGCGGTACAGAAGGGGGTGGTGATGGACGGAGCATCAGAACCAATCAAACACTCACAGCCAGTCAAGATATCTGGGTTTTATCCATCACCGTTCTTTAGCCCACTCTGCCACCCCAGTTCAGACATGGCCATATGCAAATCAGTCTGACCCTCTGCCTCATGGGAACAGTCCAGCCCAAACTGCCAAGCCATGCCTTCCCTGGACCGGAAACAAGCTTCCTAGGACCGGTTTCTGGCATTTCAGCTGTCTTCAGCCAGGCTTGCTTGAATCCAGTGGCAAAGTGAGCAAGGGATTCACGTCTGAGCATACCCTGCCAACTTATGGCGAACAAAGCGGTACAGAAGGGGGTGGTGATGGACGGAGCATCAGAACCAATCAAACACTCAAAGCCAGTCAAGAGATCTGGGTTTGATCCATCACCGTTCTTTAGCCCACTCTGCCACCCCAGTTCAGACATGGCCATATGCAAATCAGTCTGACCCTGTGCCTCATGGGAACAGTCCAGCCCGAACTGCCAAGCCATGCCTTTCCTGGACCGGAAACAAGCTTCCTAGGACCGGTTTCTGGCATTTCAGCCGTCTTCAGCCAGGCTTGCTTGAATCCAGTGGCAAAGTGAGCAAGGGACTCACGTCTGAGCATACCCTGCCAACTTATGGCGAACAAAGCGGTACAAAAGGGGGTGGTGATGGATGGAGCATCAGAACCAATCAAACACTGACAGCCAGTTAAGAGATCTGGGTTTGATCCATCACCGTTCTTTAGCCCACTCTGCCACCCCAGTTCAGACATGGCCATATGCAAATCAGTCTGACCCTGTGCCTCATGGGAACAGTCCAGCCCGAACTGCCAAGCTATGCCTTCCCTGGACCGGAAACAAGCTTCCTAGGACCGGTTTCTGGCATTTCAGCCGTCTTCAGCCAGGCTTGCTTGAATCCAGTGGCAAAGTGAGCAAGGGACTCACGTCTGAGCATACCCTGCCAACTTATGGCGAACAAAGCGGTACAGAAGGAGATGGTGATGGACGGAGCATCAGAACCAATCAAACACTCACAGCCAGTCAAGAGATCAGGGTTTGATCCATCACCGTTCTTTAGCCCACTCTGCCACCCCAGTTCAGACATGGCCATATGCAAATCAGTCTGACCCTGCGCCTCATGGGAACAGTCCAGCCCGAACTGCCAAGCCATTCCTTCCCTGGAACGGAAACAAGCTTCCTAGGTCCAGTTTCTGGCATTTCAGCCGTCTTCAGCCAGGCTTGCTTGAATCCAGTGGCAAAGTGAGCAAGGGACTCACGTCTGAGCATACCCTGCCAACTTATGGCGAACAAAGCGGTACAAAGGGGGTGGTGATGGACGGAGCATCAGAACCAATCAAACACTCAAAGCCTGTCAAGAGATCTGGGTTTGATCCATCACCGTTCTTTAGCCCACTCTGCCACCCCAGTTCAGACATGGCCATATGCAAATCAGTCTGACCCTGTGCCTCATGGGAACAGTCCAGCCCGAACTGCCAAGCCATGCCTTCCCTGGACCGGAAACAAGCTTCCTAGGTCCAGTTTCTGGCATTTCAGCCGTCTTCAGCCAGGCTTGCTTGAATCCAGTGGCAAAGTGAGCAAGAGACTCACGTCTGAGCATACCCTGCCAACTTATGGCGAACAAAGCGGTACAGAAGGGGGTGGTGATGGACGGAACATCAGAACCAATCAAACACTCACAGCCAGTCAAGAGATCTGGGTTTGATCCATCACCGTTCTTTAGCCCACTCTGCCACCCCAGTTCAGACATAGCCATATGCAAATCAGTCTGACCCTGTGCCTCATGGGAACAGTCCAGCCCGAACTGCCAAGCCATGCCTTCCCTGGACCGGAAACAAGCTTCCTAGGACCGGTTTCTAGCATTTCAGCAGTCTTCAGCCAGGCTTGCTTGAATCCAGTGGCAAAGTGAGCAAGGGACTCACGTCTGAGCATACCCTGCCAACTTATGGCGAACAAGGCGGTACAAAAGGGGGTGGTGATGGACGGAGCATCAGAACCAATCAAACACTCACAGCCAGTCAAGAGATCTGGGTTTGATCCATCACCGTTCTTTAGCCCACTCTGCCACCCCAGTTCAGACATGGCCATATGCAAATCAGTCTGACCCTGTGCCTCATGGGAACAGTCCAGCCCGAACTGCCAAGCCATGCCTTCCCTGGACCGGAAACAAGCTTCCTAGGACCGGTTTCTGGCATTTCAGCCGTCTTCAGCCAGGCTTGCTTGAATCCAGTGGCAAAGTGAGCAAGGGACTCACGTCTGAGCATACCCTGCCAACTTATGGCGAACAAGGCGATACAGAAGGGGGTGGTGATGGACGGAGCATCAGAACCAATCAAACACTCACAGCCAGTCAAGAGATCTGGGTTTGGTCCATCACCGTTCTTTAGCCCACTCTGCCTCCCCAGTTCAGAAATGGCCATAGGCAAATCAGTCTGTACCTGTGCCTCATGAGAATAGTCCAGCCTGAACTGCCAAGCCATGCTTTCCCTGGACCGGAAACAAACTTCCTAGGACCGGTTTCTGGCATTTCAGCCGTCTTCAGCCAGGCTTGCTTGAATCCAGTGGCAAAGTGAGCAAGGGACTCACGTCTGAGCATACCCTGCCAACTTATGGCGAACAAAGCGGTACAGAAGGGGGTGGTGATGGACGGAGCATCAGAACCAATCAAACACTCACAGCCAGTCAAGAGATCTGGGTTTGATCCATCACCGTTCTTTAGCCCACTCTGCCACCCCAGTTCAGACATGGCCATATGCAAATCAGTCTGACCCTGTGCCTCATGGGAACAGTCCAGCCCGAACTACCAAGCCATGCCTGCCCCGGACCGGAAACAAGCTTCCTAGGACCGGTTTCTGGCATTTCAGCCGTCTTCAGCCAGGCTTGCTTGAATCCAGTGGCAAAGTGAGCAAGGGACTCACGTCTGAGCATATCCTGCCAACTTATGGCGAACAAAGCGGTACAGAAGGGGGTGGTGATGGACGAAGCATCAGAACCAATCAAACACTCACAGCCAGTCAAGAGATCTGGGTTTGATCCATCACCGTTCTTTAGCCCACTCTGCCACCCCAGTTCAGACATGGCCATATGCAAATCAGTCTGACCCTGTGCCTCATGGGAACAGTCCAGCCCGAACTGCCAAGCCATGCCTTCCCTAGACCGGAAACAAGCTTCCTAGGACCGATTTCTGGCATTTCAGCCGTCTTCGGCCAGGCTTGCTTGAATCCAGTGGCAAAGTGAGCAAGGGACTCACGTCTGAGCATACCCTGCCAACTTATGGCGAACAAGGCAGTACAAAAGGGGGTGGTGATGGACGGAGCATCAGAACCAATCAAACACTCACAGCCAGTCAAGAGTTTGATCCATCACCGTTCTTTAGCCCACTCTGCCTCCCCAGTTCAGACATGGCCATATGCAAATCAGTCTGACACTGTGCCTCATGGGAACAGTCCAACCCAAACTGCCAAGCCATGCCTTCCCTGGACCTGAAACAAACTTCCTAGGACCGGTTTCTGGCATTTCAGCCGTCTTCAGCCAGGCTTGCTTGAATCCAGTGGTAAAGTGAGCAAGGGACTCACGTCTGAGCATACGCTGCCAACTTATGGCGAACAAAGCGGTACAGAAAGGGGTGGTGATGGACGGAGCATCAGAACCAATCAAACACTCACAGCCAGTCAAGATATCTGGGTTTTATCCATCACCGTTCTTTAGCCCACTCTGCCACCCCAGTTCAGACATGGCCATATGCAAATCAGTCTGACCCTCTGCCTCATGGGAACAGTCCAGCCCAAACTGCCAAGCCATGCCTTCCCTGGACCGGAAACGAGCTTCCTAGGACCGGTTTCTGGCATTTCAGCTGTCTTCAGCCAGGCTTGCTTGAATCCAGTGGCAAAGTGAGCAAGGGATTCACGTCTGAGCATACCCTGCCAACTTATGGCGAACAAAGCGGTACAAAAGGGGGTGGTGATGAACGGAGCATCAGAACCAATCAAACACTCACAGCCAGTCAATAGATCTGGGTTTGATCCATCACCGTTCTTTAGCCCACTCTGCCACCCCAGTTCAGACATGGCCATATGCAAATCAGTCTGACCCTGTGCCTCATGGGAACAGTCCAGCCCGAACTGCCAAGCCATGCCTTCCCTGGACCGGAAACAAGCTTCCTAGGACCAGTTTCTGGTATTTCAGCCGTCTTCAGCCAGGCTTGCTTGAATCCAGTGGCAAAGTGAGCAAGGGACTCATGTCTGAGCATACCCTGCCAACTTATGGCGAACAAAGCGGTACAAAAGGGGGTGGTGATGGACTGAGCATCAGAACCAATCAAACACTCACAGCCAGTCAATAGATCTGGGTTTGATCCATCACCGTTCTTTAGCCCACTCTGCCACCCCAGTTCAGACATGGCCATATGCAAATCAGTCTGACCCTGTGCCTCATGGGAACAGTCCAGCCCGAACTGCCAAGCCATGCCTTCCCTGGACCGGAAACAAGCTTCCTAGGACCGGTTTCTGGTATTTCAGCCGTCTTCAGCCAGGCTTGCTTAAATCCAGTGGCAAAGTGAGCAAGGGACTCATGTCTGAGCATACCCTGCCAACTTATGGCGAACAAAGCGATACAAAAGGGGGTGGTGATGGACGGAGCATCAGAACCAATCAAACACTCACAGCCAGTCAAGAGATCTGGGTTTGATCCATCACCGTTCTTTAACCCACTCTGCCACCCCAGTTCAGACATGGCCATATGCAAATCAGTCTGACCCTGTGCCTCATGGGAACAGTCCAGCCCGAACTGCCAATCCATGCCTTTCCTGGACCGGAAACAAGCTTCCTAGGACCGGTTTCTGGCATTTCAGCCGTCTTCAGCCAGGCTTGCTTGAATCCGGTGGCAAAGTGAGCAAGGGACTCACGTCTGAGCATACCCTGCCAACTTATGGCGAACAAGGCGGTACAAAATGGGTGGTGATGGACGGAGCATCAGACCCAATCAAACACTCACAGCCAGTCAAGAGATCTGGGTTTGATCCATCACCGTTCTTTAGCCCACTCTGCCACCCCAGGTCAGACATGGCCATATGCAAATCAGTCTGACCCTGTGCCTCATGGGAACAGTCCAGCCCGAACTGCCAAGCCATGCCTTCCCTGGACCGGAAACAAGCTTCCTAGGACCGGTTTCTGGCATTTCAGCCATCTTCAGCCAGGCTTGCTTGAATCCTGTGGCAAAGTGAGCAAGGGACTCACGTCTGAGCATACCCTGCCAACTTATGGCGAACAAAGCGGTACAAAAGGAGGTGGTGATGGACGGAGCATCAGAACCAATCAAACACTCAAAGCCAGTCAAGAGATCTGGGTTTGATCCATCACCGTTCTTTAGCCCACTCTGCCACCCCAGTTCAGACATGGCCATATGCAAATCAATCTGACCCTGTGCCTCATGGGAACAGTCCAGCCCGAACTGCCAAGCCATGCCTTCCCTGGACCGGAAACAAGCTTCCTAGGTCCAGTTTCTGGCATTTCAGCCGTCTTCAGCCAGGCTTGCTTGAATCCAGTGGCAAAGTGAGCAAGAGACTCACGTCTGAGCATACCCTGCCAACTTATGGCGAACAAAGCGGTACAGAAGGGGGTGGTGATGGACGGAACATCAGAACCAATCAAACACTCACAGCCAGTCAAGAGATCTGGGTTTTATCCATCACCGTTCTTTAGCCCACTCTGCCACCCCAGTTCAGACATAGCCATATGCAAATCAGTCTGACCCTGTGCCTCATGGGAACAGTCCAGCCCGAACTGCCAAGCCATGCTTTTCCTGGACCGGAAACAAACTTCCTAGGACCGGTTTCTGGCATTTCAGCCGTCTTCAGCCAGGCTTGCTTGAATCCAGTGGCAAAGTGAGCAAGGGACTCACGTCTGAGCATACGCTGCCAACTTATGGCGAACAAAGCGGTACAGAAGGGGGTGGTGATGGACGGAGCATCAGAACCAATCAAACACTCACAGCCAGTCAAGAGATCTGGGTTTGATCCATCACCGTTCTTTAGCCCACTCTGCCACCCCAGTTCAGACATGGCCATATGCAAATCAGTCTGACCCTGTGCCTCATGGGAACAGTCCAGCCCGAACTGCCAAGCCATGCCTTCCCTGGACCGGAAACAAGCTTCCTAGGACCGGTTTCTGGCATTTCAGCCGTCTTCAGCCAGGCTTGTGTGAATCCAGTGGCAAAGTGAGCAAGGGACTCACGTCTGAGCATACCCTGCCAACTTATGGCAAACAAAGCAGTACAGAAGGGGGTGGTGATGGACGGAGCATCAGAACCAATCAAACACTCACAGCCAGTCAAGAGATCTGGGTTTGATCCATCACCGTTCTTTAGCCCACTCTGCCACCCCAGTTCAGACATGGCCATATGCAAATCAGTCTGACCCTGTGCCTCATGGGAACAGTCCAGCCCGAACTGCCAAGCCATGCCTTCCCTAGACCAGAAACAAGCTTCCTAGGACCGGTTTCTGGCATTTCAGCCGTCTTCAGCCAGGCTTGCTTGAATCCAGTGGCAAAGTGAGCAAGGGACTCACGTCTGAGCATACCCTGCCAACTTATGGCGAACAAAGCGGTACAGAAGGGGGTGGTGATGGACGGAGCATCAGAACCAATCAAACACTCACAGCCAGTCAAGAGATCTGGGTTTGATCCATCACCGTTCTTTAGCCCACTCTGCCACCCCAGTTCAGACATGGCCATATGCAAATCAGTCTGACCCTGTGCCTCATGGGAACAGTCCAGCCCGAACTGCCAAGCCATGCCTTCCCTGGACCGGAAACAAGCTTCCTAGGACCGGTTTCTGGCATTTCAGCCGTCTTCAGCCAGGCTTGCTTGAATCCAGTGGCAAAGTGAGCAAGGGACTCACGTCTGAGCATACCTTGCCAACTTATGGCGAACAAAGCGGTACAGAAGGGGGTGGTGATGGACGGAGCATCAGAACCAATCAAACACTCACAGCCAGTCAAGAGATCTGGGTTTGATCCATCACCGTTCTTTAGACCACTCTGCCACCCCAGTTCAGACATGGCCTTATGCAAATCAGTCTGACCCTGTGCCTCATGGGAACAGTCCAGCCCGAACTGCCAAGCCATGCCTTCCCTGGACCGGAAACAAGCTTCCTAGGACCGGTTTCTGGCAATTCAGCCGTCTTCAGCCAGGCTTGCTTGAATCCAGTGGCAAAGTGAGCAAGGGATTCACGTCTGAGCATACCCTGCCAACTTATGGCGAACAAAGCGGTACAGAAGGGGTGGTGATGGACGGAGCATCAGAACCAATCAAACACTCACAGCCAGTCAAGAGATCTGGGTTTGATCCATCACCGTTCTTTAGCCCACTCTGCCACCCCAGTTCAGACATGGCCATATGCAAATCAGTCTGACCCTGTGCCTCATGGGAACAGTCCAGCCCGAACTGCCAAGCCATGCCTTCCCTGGACCGGAAACAAGCTTCCTAGGACCGGTTTCTGGCATTTCAGCCGTCTTCAGCCAGGCTTGCTTGAATCCAGTGGCAAAGTTAGCAAGGGACTCACGTCTGAGCATACCCTGCCAACTTATGGCAAACAAAGCGGTACAGAAGGGGGTGGTGATGGACGGAGCATCAGAACCAATCAAACACTCACAGCCAGTCAAGAGATCTGGGTTTGATCCATCACCATTCTTTAGCCCACTCTGCCACCCCAGTTCAGACATGGCCATATGCAAATCAGTCTGACCCTGTGCCTCATGGGAACAGTCCAACCCGAACTGCCAAGCCATGCCTTCCCTGGACCGGAAACAAGCTTCCTAGGACCGGTTTCTGGCATTTCAGCCGTCTTCAGCCAGGCTTGCTTGAATCCAGTGGCAAAGTGAGCAAGGGAATCACGTCTGAGCATACCCAACCAACTTATGGCGAACAAAGCGGTACAGAAGGGCGTGGTGATGGACGGAGCATCAGAACCAATCAAACTCTCACAGCCAGTCAAGAGATCTGGGTTTGATCCATCACCGTTCTTTAGCCCACTCTGCCACCCCAGTTCAGACATGGCCATATGCAAATCAGTCTGACCCTGTGCCTCATGGGAACAGTCCAGCCCAAACTGCCAAGCCATGCCTTCCCTGGACCGGAAACAAGCTTCCTAGGACCGGTTTCTGGCATTTCAGCCGTCTTCAGCCAGGCTTGCTTGAATCCAGTGGCAAAGTGAGCAAGGGACTCACGTCTGAGCATACCCTGCCAACTTATGGCGAACAAGGCGGTACAAAAGGGGGTGGTGATGGACGGAGCATCAGAACCAATCAAACACTCACAGCCAGTCAAGAGATCTGGGTTTGATCCATCACCGTTCTTTAGCCCACTCTGCCTCCCCAGTTCCGACATGGCCATATGCAAATCAGTCTGACCCTGTGCCTCATGGGAACAGTCCAGCCCGAACTGCCAAGCCATGCCTTCCCTGGACCGGAAACAAGCTTCCTAGGACCGGTTTCTGGCATTTCAGCAGTCTTCAGCCAGGCTTGCTTGAATCCAGTGGCAAAGTGACCAAGGGACTCACGTCTGAGCATACCCTGCCAACTTATGGCGAACAAGGTGGTACAAAAGGGGGTGGTGATGGAGGGAGCATCAGAACCAATCAAACACTCACAGCCAGTCAAGAGATCTGGGTTTGATCCATCACCGTTCTTTAGCCCACTCTGCCACCCCAGTTCAGACATGGCCATATGCAAATCAGTCTGACCCTGTGCCTCATGGGAACAGTCCAGCCCGAACTGCCAAGCCATGCCTTCCCTGGACCGGAAACAAGCTTCCTAGGACCGGTTTCTGGCATTTCAGCCGTCTTCAGCCAGGCTTGCTTGAATCCAGTGGCAAAGTGAGCAAGGGACTCACGTCTGAGCATACCCTGCCAACTTATGGCGAACAAGGCGATACAGAAGGGTGTGGTGATGGACGGAGCATCAGAACCAATCAAACACTCACAGCCAGTCAAGAGATCTGGGTTTGATCCATCACCGTTCTTTAGCCCACTCTGCCTCCCCAGTTCAGACATGGCCATAGGCAAATCAGTCTGTACCTGTGCCTCATGGGAACAGTCTAGCCTGAACTGCCAAGCCATGCTTTCCCTGGACCGGAAACAAACTTCCTAGGACCGGTTTCTGGCATTTCAGCCGTCTTCAGCCAGGCTTGCTTGAATCCAGTGGCAAAGTGAGCAAGGGACTCACGTCTGAGCATACGCTGCCAACTTATGGCGAACAAAGCGGTACAGAAGTGGGTGGTGATGGACGGAGCATCAGAACCAATCAAACACTCACAGCCAGTCAAGAGATCTGGGTTTGATCCATCACCGTTCTTTAGCCCACTCTGCCACCCCAGTTCAGACATGGCCATATGCAAATCAGTCTGACCCTGTGCCTCATGGGAACAGTCCAGCCCGAACTGCCAAGCCATGCCTTCCCTAGACCGGAAACAAGCTTCCTAGGACCGGTTTCTGGTATTTCAGCTGTCTTCGGCCAGGCTTGCTTGAATCCAGTGGCAAAGTGTGCAAGGGACTCACGTCTGAGCATACCCTGCCAACTTATGGCGAACAAGGCGGTACAAAAGGGGGTGGTGATGGACGGAGCATCAGAACCAATCAAACACTCACAACCAGTCAAGAGATCTGGGTTTGATCCTTCACCGTTCTTTAGCCCACTCTGCCTCCCCAGTTCAGACATGGCCATATGCAAATCAGTCTGACGCTGTGCCTCATGGGAACAGTCCAGCCCAAACTGCCAAGCCATGCCTTCCCTGGACCGGAAACAAACTTCCTAGGACCGGTTTCTGGCATTTCAGCCGTCTTCAGCCAGGCTTGCTTGAATCCAGTGGCAAAGTGAGCAAGGGACTCACGTCTGAGCATACGCTGCCAACTTATGGCGAACAAAGCGGTACAGAAGGGGGTGGTGATGGACGGAGCATCAGAACCAATCAAACACTCACAGCCAGTCAAGATATCTGGGTTTTATCCATCACCGTTCTTTAGCCCACTCTGCCACCCCAGTTCAGACATGGCCATATGCAAATCAGTCTGACCCTCTGCCTCATGGGAACAGTCCAGCCCAAACTGCCAAGCCATGCCTTCCCTGGACCGGAAACAAGCTTCCTAGGACCGGTTTCTGGCTTTTCAGCTGTCTTCAGCCAGGCTTGCTTGAATCCAGTGGCAAAGTGAGCAAGGGATTCACGTCTGAGCATACCCTGCCAACTTATGGCGAACAAAGCGGTACAAAAGGGGGTGGTGATGGACGGAGCATCAGAACCAATCAAACACTCACAGCCAGTCAATAGATCTGGGTTTGACCCATCACCGTTCTTTAGCCCACTCTGCCACCCCAGTTCAGACATGGCCATATGCAAATCAGTCTGACCCTGTGCCTCATGGGAACAGTCCAGCCCGAACTGCCAAGCCATGCCTTCCCTGGACCGGAAACAAGCTTCCTAGGACCGGTTTCTGGTATTTCAGCCGTCTTCAGCCAGGCTTGCTTGAATCCAGTGGCAAAGTGAGCAAGGGACTCATGTCTGAGCATACCCTGCCAACTTATGGCGAACAAAGCGGTACAAAAGGGGGTGGTGATGGACGGAGCATCAGAACCAATCAAACACTCACAGCCAGTCAAGAG
Organism: Triturus cristatus; assembly: GCF_964204655.1. Classification (NCBI taxonomy): domain Eukaryota; kingdom Metazoa; phylum Chordata; class Amphibia; order Caudata; family Salamandridae; genus Triturus; species Triturus cristatus. The sequence continues at coordinate 621,110,640 of NC_140579.1, read as the reverse complement.
ATCAGGGTTTGATCCATCACCGTTCTTTAGCCCACTCTGCCACCCCAGTTCAGACATGGCCATATGCAAATCAGTCTGACCCTGTGCCTCACGGGAACAGTCCAGCCCGACCTGCCAAGCCATGCCTTTCCTGGACCGGAAACAAGCTTCCTAGGACCGGTTTCTGGCATTTCAGCTGTCTTCAGCCAGGCTTGCTTGAATCCAGTGGCAAAGTGAGCAAGGGACTCACGCCTGAGCATACCCTGCCAACTTATGGCGAACAAAGCGGTACAAAAGGGGGTGGTGATGGACGGAGCATCAGAACCAATCAAACACTCACAGCCAGTCAAGATATCTGGGTTTTATCCATCACCGTTCTTTAGCCCACTCTGCCACCCCAGTTCAGACATGGCCATATGCAAATCAGTCTGACTCTCTGCCTCATGGGAACAGTCCAGCCCAAACTGCCAAGCCATGCCTTCCCTGGACCGGAAACAAGCTTCCTAGGACCGGTTTCTGGCATTTCAGCTGTCTTCAGCCAGGCTTGCTTGAATCCAGTGGCAAAGTGAGCAAGGGATTCACGTCTGAGCATACCCTGCCAACTTATGGCGAACAAAGCAGTACAGAAGGGGGTGGTGATGGACGGAGCATCAGAACCAATCAAACACTCACAGCCAGTCAAGAGATCTAGGTTTGATCCATCACCGTTCTTTAGCCCACTCTGCCACCCCAGTTCAGACATGGCCATATGCAAATCAGTCTGACCCTGTGCCTCATGGGAACAGTCCAGCCCGAACTGCCAAGCCATGCCTTCCCTAGACCAGAAACAAGCTTCCTAGGACCGGTTTCTGGCATTTCAGCCGTCTTCAGCCAGGCTTGCTTGAATCCAGTGGCAAAGTGAGCAAGGGACTCACGTCTGAGCATACCCTGCCAACTTATGGCGAACAAAGCGGTACAGAAGGGGGTGGTGATGGACGGAGCATCAGAACCAATCAAACACTCACAGCCAGTCAAGAGATCTGGGTTTCATCCATCACCATTCTTTAGCCCACTCTGCCACCCCAGTTCAGACATGGCCATATGCAAATCAGTCTGACCCTGTGCCTAATGGGAACAGTCCAGCCCGAACTGCCAAGCCATGCCTTCCCTGGACCGGAAACAAGCTTCCTAGGACCGGTTTCTGGCATTTCAGCCGTCTTCAGCCAGGCTTGCTTGAATCCAGTGGCAAAGTGAGCAAGGGACTCACGTCTGAGCATACCTTGCCAACTTATGGCGAACAAAGCGGTACAGAAGGGGGTGGTGATGTACGGAGCATCAGAACCAATCAAACACTCACAGCCAGTCAAGAGATCTGGGTTTGATCCATCACCGTTCTTTAGACCACTCTGCCACCCCAGTTCAGACATGGCCTTATGCAAATCAGTCTGACCCTGTGCCTCATGGGAACAGTCCAGCCCGAACTGCCAAGCCATGCCTTCCCTGGACCGGAAACAAGCTTCCTAGGACCGGTTTCTGGCAATTCAGCCGTCTTCAGCCAGGCTTGCTTGAATCCAGTGGCAAAGTGAGCAAGGGATTCACGTCTGAGCATACCCTGCCAACTTATGGCGAACAAAGCGGTACAGAAGGGGTGGTGATGGACGGAGCATCAGAACCAATCAAACACTCACAGCCAGTCAAGAAATCTGGGTTTGATCCATCACCGTTCTTTAGCCCACTCTGCCACCCCAGTTCAGACATGGCCATATGCAAATCAGTCTGACCCTGTGCCTCATGGGAACAGTCCAGCCCGAACTGCCAAGCCATGCCTTCCCTGGACCGGAAACAAGCTTCCTAGGACCGGTTTCTGGCATTTCAGCCGTCTTCAGCCAGGCTTGCTTGAATCCAGTGGCAAAGTTAGCAAGGGACTCACGTCTGAGCATACCCTGCCAACTTATGGCAAACAAAGCGGTACAGAAGGGGGTGGTGATGGACGGAGCATCAGAACCAATCAAACACTCACAGCCAGTCAAGAGATCTGGGTTTGGTCCATCACCATTCTTTAGCCCACTCTGCCACCCCAGTTCAGACATGGCCATATGCAAATCAGTCTGACCCTGTGCCTCATGGGAACAGTCCAGCCCGAACTGCCAAGCCATGCCTTCCCTGGACCGGAAACAAGCTTCCTAGGACCGGTTTCTGGCATTTCAGCCGTCTTCAGCCAGGCTTGCTTGAATCCAGTGGCAAAGTGAGCAAGGGAATCACGTCTGAGCATACCCAGCCAACTTATGGCGAACAAAGCGGTACAGAAGGGGGTAGTGATGGACGGAGCATCAGAACCAATCAAACTCTCACAGCCAGTCAAGAGATCTGGGTTTGATCCATCACCGTTCTTTAGCCCACTCTGCCACCCCAGTTCAGACATGGCCATATGCAAATCAGTCTGACCCTGTGCCTCATGGGAACAGTCCAGCCCAAACTGCCAAGCCATGCCTTCCCTGGACCAGAAACAAGCTTCCTAGGACCGGTTTCTGGCATTTTAGCCGTCTTCAGCCAGGCTTGCTTGAATCCAGTGGCAAAGTGAGCAAGGGACTCACGTCTGAGCATACCCTGCCAACTTATGGCGAACAAGGCAGTACAAAAGGGGGTGGTGATGGACGGAGCATCAGAACCAATCAAACACTCACAGCCAGTCAAGAGATCTGGGTTTGATCCATCACCGTTCTTTAGCCCACTCTGCCTCCCCAGTTCCGACATGGCCATATGCAAATCAGTCTGACCCTGTGCCTCATGGGAACAGTCCAGCCCGAACTGCCAAGCCATGCCTTCCCTGGACCGGAAACAAACTTCCTAGGACCCGTTTCTGGCATTTCAGCCGTCTTCAGCCAGGCTTGCTTGAATCCAGTGGCAAAGTGAGCAAGGGACTCACGTCTGAGCATACCCTGCCAACTTATGGCGAACAAAGCGGTACAGAAGGGGGTGGTGATGGACGGAGCATCAGAACCAATCAAACACTCACAGCCAGTCAAGAGATCTGGGTTTGATCCATCACCGTTCTTTAGCCCACTCTGCCACCCCAGTTCAGACCTGGCCATATGCAAATCAGTCTGACCCTGTGCCTCATGGGAACAGTCCAGCCCGAACTGCCAAGCCATGCATTCCCTGGACCGGAAACAAGCTTCATAGGACCGGTTTCTGGCATTTCAGCCGTCTTCAGCCAGGCTTGCTTGAATCCACTGGCAAAGTGAGCAAGGGACTCATGTCTGAGCATACCCTGCCAATTTATGGTGAACAAAGCGGTACTGAAGGGGGTGGTGATGGACGGAGCATCAGAACCAATCAAACACTCACAGCCAGTCAAGAGATCTGGGTTTGATCCATCACCCTTCTTTAGCCCACTCTGCCACCCCAGTTCAGACATGGCCATATGCAAATCAGTCTGACCCTGTGCCTCATGGGAACAGTCCAGCCCAAACTGCCAAGCCATGCCTTCCCTGGACCGGAAACAAGCTTCCTAGGACCGGTTTCTGGCATTTCAGCCGTTTTCAGCCAGGCTTGCTTGAATCCAGTGGCAAAGTGAGCAAGGGAATCACGTCTGAGCATACCCAGCCAACTTATGGCGAACAAAGTGGTACAGAAGGGGGTGGTGATGGACGGAGCATCAGAACCAATCAAACACTCACAGCCAGTCAAGAGATCTGGGTTTGATCCATCACCGTTCTTTAGCCCACTCTGCCACCCCAGTTCAGACATGGCCATATGCAAATCAGTCTGACCCTGTGCCTCATTGGAACAGTCCAGCCCGAACTGCCAAGCCATGCCTTCCCTGGACCGGAAACAAGCTTCCTAGGTCCAGTTTCTGGCATTTCAGCCGTCTTCAGCCAGGCTTGCTTGAACCCAGTGGCAAAGTGAGCAAGAGACTCACGTCTGAGCATACCCTGCCAACTTATGGCGAACAAAGCGGTACAGAAGGGGGTGGTGTTCGACGGAACATCAGAACCAATCAAACACTCACAGCCAGTCAAGAGATCTGGGTTTGATCCATCACCGTTCTTTAGCCCACTCTGCCACCCCAGTTCAGACATAGCCATATGCAAATCAGTCTGACCCTGTGCCTCATGGGAACAGTCCAGAACGAACTGCCAAGCCATGCCTTCCCTGGACCGGAAACAAGCTTCCTAGGACCGGTTTCTGGCATTTCAGCAGTCTTCAGCCAGGGTTGCTTGAATCCAGTGGCAAAGTGAGCAAGGGACTCACGTCTGAGCATACCCTGCCAACTTATGGCGAACAAGGTGGTACAAAAGGGGGTGGTGATGGAGGGAGCATCAGAACCAATCAAACACTCACAGCCAGTCAAGAGATCTGGGTTTAATCCATCACCGTTCTTTAGCCCACTCTGCCACCCCAGTTCAGACATGGCCATATGCAAATCAGTCTGACCCTGTGCCTCATGGGAACAGTCCAGCCCGAACTGCCAAGCCATGCCTTCCCTGGACTGGAAACAAGCTTCCTAGGACCGGTTTCTGGCATTTCAGCCGTCTTCAGCCAGGCTTGCTTGAATCCAGTGGCAAAGTGAGCAAGGGACTCACGTCTGAGCATACCCTGCCAACTTATGGCGAACAAGGCGATACAGAAGGGGGTGGTGATGGACGGAGCATCAGAACCAATCAAACACTCACAGCCAGTCAAGAGATCTGGGTTTGATCCATCACCGTTCTTTAGCCCACTCTGCCTCCCCAGTTCAGACATGGCCATAGGCAAATCAGTCTGTACCTGTGCCTCATGGGAACAGTCCAGCCTGAACTGCCAAGCCATGCTTTCCCTGGACCGGAAACAAACTTCCTAGTACCGGTTTCTGGCATTTCAGCCGTCTTCAGCCAGGCTTGCTTGAATCCAGTGGCAAAGTGAGCAAGGGAATCACGTCTGAGCATACCCAGCCAACTTATGGCGAACAAAGCGGTACAGAAGGGGGTGGTGATGGACGGAGCATCAGAACCAATCAAACACTCACAGCCAGTCAAGAGATCTGGGTTTGATCCATCACCGTTCTTTAGCCCACTCTGCCACCCCAGTTCAGACATGGCCATATGCAAATCAGTCTGACCCTGTGCCTCATGGGAACAGTCCAGCCCGAACTGCCAAGCCATGCCTTCCCTGGACCGGAAACAAGCTTCCTAGGTCCAGTTTCTGGCATTTCAGCCGTCTTCAGCCAGGCTTGCTTGAATCCAGTGGCAAAGTGAGCAAGAGACTCACGTCTGAGCATACCCTGCCAACTTATGGCGAACAAAGCGGTACAGAAGGGGGTGGTGATGGACGGAACATCAGAACCAATCAAACACTCACAGCCAGTCAAGAGATCTGGGTTTGATCCATCACCGTTCTTTAGCCCACTCTGCCACCCCAGTTCAGACATAGCCATATGCAAATCAGTCTGACCCTGTGCCTCATGGGAACAGTCCAGCCCGAACTGCCAAGCCATGCCTTCCCTGGACCGGAAACAAGCTTCCTAGGACCGGTTTCTGGCATTTCAGCAGTCTTCAGCCAGGCTTGCTTGAATCCAGTGGCAAAGTGAGCAAGGGACTCACGTCTGAGCATACCCTGCCAACTTATGGCGAACAAGGTGGTACAAAAGGGGGTGGTGATGGAGGGAGCATCAGAACCAATCAAACACTCACAGCCAGTCAAGAGATCTGGGTTTAATCCATCACCGTTCTTTAGCCCACTCTGCCACCCCAGTTCAGACATGGCCATATGCAAATCAGTCTGACCCTGTGCCTCATGGGAACAGTCCCGCCCGAACTGCCAAGCCATGCCTTCCCTGGACCGGAAACAAGCTTCCTAGGACCGGTTTCTGGCATTTCAGCCGTCTTCAGCCAGGCTTGCTTGAATCCAGTGGCAAAGTGAGCAAGGGACTCACGTCTGAGCATACCCTGCCAACTTATGGATAACAAGGCGATACAGAAGGGGGTGGTGATGGACGGAGCATCAGAACCAATCAAACACTCACAGCCAGTCAAGAGATCTGGGTTTGATCCATCACCGTTCTTTAGCCCACTCTGCCTCCCCAGTTCATACATGGCCATAGGCAAATCAGTCTGTACCTGTGCCTCATGGGAACAGTCCAGCCTGAACTGCCAAGCCATGCTTTCCCTGGACCGGAAACAAACTTCCTAGGACCGGTTTCTGGCATTTCAGCCGTCTTCAGCCAGGCTTGCTTGAATCCAGTGGCAAAGTGAGCAAGGGACTCACTTCTGAGCATACGCTGCCAACTTATGGCGAACAAAGCGGTACAGAAGGGGGTGGTGATGGACGGAGCATCAGAACCAATCAAACACTCACAGCCAGTCAAGAGATCTATGTTTGATCCATCACCGTTCTTTAGCCCACTCTGCCACCCCAGTTCAGACATGGCCATATGCAAATCAGTCTGACCCTGTGCCTCATGGGAACAGTCCAGCCCGAACTGCCAAGCCATGCCTTCCCTAGACCGGAAACAAGCTTCCTAGAACCGGTTTCTGGCATTTCAGCTGTCTTCGGCCAGGCTTGCTTGAATCCAGTGGCAAAGTGAGCAAGGGACTCACGTCTGAGCATACCCTGCCAACTTATGGCGAACAAGGCGGTACAAAAGGGGGTGGTGATGGACGGAGCATCAGAACCAATCAAACACTCACAGCCAGTCAAGAGATCTGGGTTTGATCCATCACCGTTCTTTAGCCCACTCTGCCTCCCCAGTTCAGACATGGCCATATGCAAATCAGTCTGACCCTGTGCCTCATGGGAACAGTCCAGCCCAAACTGCCAAGCCATGCCTTCCCTGGACCGGAAACAAACTTCCTAGGACCGGTTTCTGGCATTTCAGCCGTCTTCAGCCAGGCTTGCTTTAATCCAGTGGCAAAGTGAGCAAGGGACTCACGTCTGAGCATACGCTGCCAACTTATGGCGAACAAAGCGGCACAGAAGGGGGTGGTGATGGACGGAGCATCAGAACCAATCAAACACTCACAGCCAGTCAAGATATCTGGGTTTTATCCATCACCGTTCTTTAGCCCACTCTGCCTCCCCAGTTCAGACATGGCCATATGCAAATCAATCTGACCCTGTGCCTCATGGGAACAGTCCAGCCCAAACTGCCAAGCCATGCCTTCCCTGGACCGGAAACAAACTTCCTAGGACCGGTTTCTGGCATTTCAGCCGTCTTCAGCCAGGCTTGCTTGAATCCAGTGGCAAAGTGAGCAAGGGACTCACGTCTGAGCATACGCTGTCAACTTATGGCGAACAAAGCGGCACAGAAGGGGGTGGTGATGGACGGAGCATCAGAACCAATCAAACACTCACAGCCAGTCAAGATATCTGGGTTTTATCCATCACCGTTTGTGAGAAGTTGGCCTGGTATATGCTGTTCACTAGTTCTAGTGACCACCTTGTACCATGCCAAGCAACCCTTATGGTGTGGTTGTAAGTCAACCTTTTCGGACTAGCTGCCCTAGTGGTAGCGTAGGCTAAGCAGTCTTTGAGGCTAAACTCGTGAAGCGTGTTAAGCCAGCTGTTTTACCAAATGCAACCCCCTTTTATACCAATGAAAGGACACCACACAGATATATATTCAAAATATATATGTATTTATTTCTCAAAGTAACCCCTAGTCTCTTTATGAGCACAGGAGCACAAATCGTCAAACAAGATTATCACAGAATACACAGAAGTTGCACTTTATATGGATAGGCCCTGGTGGCCACTCAAACCATATACTAAAATAGTGGTATAAGTACCACGAACAGAAAAGGGAAAAGGCCTAAGGCCTCTAGAATCGCTGGGCCTACAAGGAGCTAACGTCAGTTAGTGACCAGGAGGTCCACGGGTGGCGTGTGCAGAGCAAATAGTCACACGCGTGCTCCCATAGGTTTCAATGGGTGCGTAAAAAGTACAAAGTTACTGCAAAAGGAATCTTCCGGATGGACTAGGAACTCAAGATTTGGAACACAGGCACTAGAGATGTAATACTACACTTGGGCACAGGTGTTCCAGCTTTACCTCACCCACAGGAAGCGGGTGCATAGGCCTCGAAGTGCGTCGGGTTGCTTCTATCTGTTCCGTGGAGCTTGAAGACAAAGATGCTGCAGGCGGTCGGTCCGGGAGAGATGCAGTGGATCCAAGAGTGGATCGGAGATGTTGAAGACCTGTAAGCAGAGGGGACAGTGTTCACAGTCACTAGCCAGTGACCAGCGTGGCACCAGGTGGGTACCAGGCGATGTCGGGTGCAAACAGGTGATGAGGGGTAGCTTGTCTCCGCAGCCACATGGTCCCTGAAGGTCGACGACGTCCAGGAGTCGGCTCACGAGCTGTCCCACGCAGGCTCTCGCTGTCGGCGGTGTCGGCGACTTGATCGAAGCAAACAAGCCTTGGCAAAAGCAATTGCAGGAGGATTCGGAAATCAGCTGTTGGTTCTGACCAGCAAGGTCAGAGGGATTGCTCCTTTGGAGGGGAGCAAGGGCCAGTCTGGAGCAACCAGACCAGCGGTGTTTGTCGTAGATTTCGTCGCCAAGATGGCCACTAGCCAGCGGGCCAGCAACCGGTTAGGCGCGTCGAGTGGCAAAATGCAGAAGGGCCCCACGCAGATCGTGGAGATGCTGGAGGGCTCACCTTTGGTGCAGATGCTGCTCGAGGGTTGGGCTTCTCAGGACCCAAAGCACAACTTGGAGGGAGCCTCGGTTGTTGCACTGGTCAGCTTGTCGTAGTCGTTCCAAGATGGCTGGCTCCACGTGTCTCGGTGCCTCCACGGGTCTCCTCTTTTCAGGGACTGTGGATCGGGCGGTGAGAGGTCTGGAGGTCCAGGTCTTGTCAGTCTCTGGGCTCGGGCTCCGGCGGGAGGCGGCGGCAAAGCAGACGGTGATTCGCTGGGTGGTGCTTGCGTTAGCAAGGTGGTCACTCCCTGACCACAGGGGAGATTTTCTTCAGTCTTCTGTGCAGCAGAATGTCGAAGTTCCCGTCTTCTTCTTAGTTTCAAGTTGATTCCAGGATGTCTGAAGTCTTAGGACACAGCTCCTACCTTTATTCGGATTCTAGGGGCCGGACTACCTGCTAGGTCCCTCCCTATGGGTGGGACCAGGAAGGGGGGTGGTTACACCCCCAATCCTTTGTCCAGCTCGCCCCAGGCCCGGGACTGGTGTGCCCCAGGACCGGTTTGAACTGGCATATGCACCGAGGCTCCTTGTGAGCCACAGGCATGTCTGGTTTCTTTCAAGCCCTACCTGACCAATACACAAAATCCTGTCTGGGGTGGTGCACGCACCTCCCCTGGCAGGAAACCCTTTGTCCACACCTCCCAAGCTGGAAGGACTCCCAGCAGCAGGAGGGCAGACTTGTGTCTGTGGTGGCAGCATCCATTTTGTGGAGCTGAGGCTATGTCTGATTTTACCCGGGTTTCAGGCACTGTACATGTCGTGTCCCTCTAGAAGGGTGGAATGCTAACCCCGTCGCCAGAATTGGCGAGGGGTTAGTATTCCAATTCGTATGACACCTTACTCGACATGTTTTGATAAAGCCAAACCAAAGATAGCATTTAACCGCGAGGTTCATAATGCACTTAAGAGTATATGGTATGACGATATCTGGAAACAGTAGAAGGAAGTTGTTCCGACCACTGCAGACAGGCTCAGCTCATGCCAGAGCACCATCTCACATGGAACCAAGCACTCTGCCTTCAGGATTGTTAAGGCCTGCCATAGGAGTGACTTAGAGGTTACCAGGTGTCCCATTTAAGGTTAGGTATAGGTATACTACACCTAAGTAAGAGGTGATTACACCAACTTACCCCAGCTGAGTGATCAGCCAGTTGTGTCAGATTGTTAGGCCAAGCCTGGGGTGGCATAATACATGCTGCAGCCCCTGGCAGGCCTTGGGTACACCAATGCCCTGGGTACCTAGTGTACACTGGTACAGGGGCTGACAGGGTGATCCACTTCCAATTGGTTATGCACCTAGGGTGCATAGTTTTAATTTAGTAGAGAGAACAGCAGGCTGGGGGTCTGATTGGCAGGCCCACAGCCTCAATATGTCAAAAACCAGTGAAGCAAAAAGCAAAAATTTGGGGTGACCATAGGATAGCAGACCCTACTCTCCTACACAACCCCCCCCCAAACGCTGGGACATTAAACTAGCCTTGACCAGTCTCGTCTTCATGGCCTAAGTGGAAGTACCTGGAGAGACCATCTGCATTCCCATGGTCAGTACCTGGCCGGTGCTCCACTGTAAAGTCCATCCCCTGTAGGGAAATGGACCACCTAAGCAGTTTGGGGTTTTCACCCTTCATCTGATTTAGCCACAAGAGGGGCTTATGGTCGGTCTGAATCTTGAAGTGAGTGCCAAACAAGTATGGCCTCAGCTTCTTCAGGGCCCACACCACAGCAAAGGCCTCCCTCTCAATAGCTGACCAATTCTTCTCTCTGGGGGTCAACCTTCTGCTAATAAAAGCAATGGGTTGGTCTTGACCATCTACATTAAGTTGTGACAGCACAGCTCCCACACCCAACTCAGAAGCATCTGTTTGGACAATAAACTCTTTGGAGTAGTCAGGACTTTTCAGGATAGGTGCAGAGCACATGGCCTCCTTCAGGTCATCAAATGCCTTTTGACAGCTTACTGTCCACTGAACCTTTTTGGGCATCTTCTTGGATGTCAGATCATTAAGAGGAGTCACAATGGACCCATAGTTCTTAACAAACTTCCTGTAATACCCAGTCAAGCCCAAGAAAGCTCGAACTTGAGTCTGGGTGGTTGGAGGGGACCAATCCTTGATGGACTGTATCTTACTCTCCAGTGGTTGAACTTGGCCCCCACCTACAAGGTGGCCCAAATACACAACCTTACTCTGCCCTATCTGGCACTTAGTAGCCTTGATAGTGAGGCCTGCCCTTTGCAGAGCCTCAAGAGCCTTCTTCAGGTGGATCAGGTGATCCTCCCAGGTGGAGCTAAAGACAGCAATGTCATCCAGATATGCTGCGCAAAAGTCATCCAACCCAGTAAGGACTTGGTTCACCAGCCTTTGGAAGGTGGCAGGTGCATTCTTCAGACCAAAGGGCATCACCACAAACTGGTAGTGCCCACCTGGGGTTGAGAATGCTGTTTTGGCCTTAGACTCCTCAGCTAATCTGATTTGCCAATAGCCAGCTGTTAAGTCAAATGTGCTCAAAAACTTTGCAGAAGCTAGTTTGTCTATGAGCTCATCTGCCCTTGGAATGGGGTGTGCATCTGTCCTGGTGACAGCATTGAGTCCTCTGTAATCCACACAGAACCTCATCTCTCTCTTGCCATCTTTGGTGTGAGGTTTGGGGACCAGAACCACTGGGCTTGCCCAGGGGCTCTCTGAGGGTTCAATGACACCTAATTCCAGCATTTTATGTACCTCAGCCTTTATACAGTCCCTGACGTGGTCAGGTTGTCTGTAAAGCTTGTTCTTTACAGGCAGACTGTCACCAGTGTCCACCACATGGGTACACCAGTCAGTTTGACTAGGTATCAAGGAAAACATATGTGAAAATGATTGTAGGACCTGTCTACATTCAGTCTGCTGATGGGCAGTGAGGTTGCCTCCAAGGGTCACTCCTTCAACTGAGCCATCTTCAGGGTTCTGAGACAACAGGTCTGGGAGAGGGTCACTCTCTTCCTCCTGTCCCTCATCTGTAGCCATGAGCAAGCCCATGTCTGCCCTGTCAACATATGCTTTAAGCCTGTTAACATGGAGTACCCTGTGGGGACTCCTGGGAGTTCCTAGGTCGACCAAGTAGGTGACCTCTCCCTTCTTTTCCAGGATTGTATGGGGTCCAGACCATTTGTCTTGGAGTGCTGCTGGGGCCACTGGCTCCAACACCCATACCTTCTGTCCTGGCTGAAACTCAACCAAGACAGCCTTTTGGTCATGCCAAGCTTTCTGTAAGGCCTGGCTTGCCTCAAGGTTTTTGGATGCCTTCTCCATATACTCAGCCATCCTGGAGCGGAGACCAAGTACATAGTCCACTATGTCTAGCTTAGGCTTTTTGAGAGGTAACTCCCATCCTTCCTTCACCAAACACAGTGGGCCTCTCACAGGGTGCCCAAACAACAATTCAAAGGGGCTGTAGCCAACTCCTTTTTGTGGGACCTCTCTGTAAGCAAACAGAAGGCAGGGTAGAAGGATATCCCATCTTCGCCTGAGCTTTTCAGGTAATCCTTTGATCATACCCTTTAGGGTCTTGTTGAATCTCTCAACAAGCCCATTGCATTGTGGGTGATAAGGGGTGGTGAACTTGTAGTTGACACCACATTCCTTCCACATAGCTGTCAAGTATCCTGACATAAAGTTGGTACCTCTGTCAGATACTACCTCCTTAGGAAACCCCACTCTGGAGAATACTCCCAGCAGGGCCCTGGCCACAACAGGAGCTGTAGTGGTCCTAAGGGGAATTGCCTCTGGATACCTGGTGGCATGATCCACTACCACCAGTATAAATCTGTGCCCAGATGCAGTGGGAGGATCCATGGGACCCACTATGTCTATTCCCACTCTTTCAAAGGGGACCCCCACCACAGGTAGTGGTATTAGGGGGGCCTTTGTTGTGCCACCTGATTTGCCACTGGCTTGGCAGGTAACACAGGAGCGACAAAACTCCTTTGTATCTTCATTCATATGAGGCCAGTGAAAGTGAGGGACAAGCCTGTCCCAAGTCTTGTTCTGGCCTAAGTGTCCTGCTAAAGGAATGTCATGGGCCAAGGTAAGAAGGAAGCCCCTAAATTGCAGAGGTATGACCAACCTCCTGGTTGCACCAGGCTTGGGGTCTCTAGCCTCTGAATAAAGGAGCCCTTCATCCCAATACACTTTATGGGTACCTTGAGCATTCCCAGCAGCCTCAGCAGCAGCCAGCTGTCTGAGGGGTTCAAGAGAGGGACAGGATAACTGAGCCTGCCTCAAGTCAGCCCTTGAAGGTCCCCCTGTCCCCAGAAACTCAACCTGATCAGGTTCAAGCTCTTCAGGGACAGTTCCTTCAGGGTCCTCTAGATCAGCTTCCTGGGAAGGCTGATCATCACTCTGAGGCAGGGGGGAAGGCACAGCCTTGACCCTCCTGTTCTTCTTCTTGGTAGGTGCTTGGTCCATTGTTCCAGGATCCAAGACCTGAGGTTCAGTGAGGCACTTTTTGGCCTGTGACCTGGTCACAGCAAGGACATGTGATGATATACCTAACATCTCTGCATGAGTCCTGTACTCCACTTCTGACCATAGAGAACTCTCTAGGTCATTGCCCAACAAACATTCTACTGGGAGGTCTGCACTAACCACAACCCTTTTGAGGCCAGTTACCCCTCCCCATGAGAAGTTAACAACTGCCACACTGTGTGAAGTAGTGGCATTGCTGGCATTGGTCACCAGGTAGTTCTCACCTGGTATGTACTGTCCAGGGTCCACAAAGCCTGGTGTCACCATAGTGACACTGGCACATGTGTCCCTGTAGGCTTGAGCCACTTTGTCATTAATTAAAGGAGTCTGTCTGTACTTGCCCAGGTTACTGGGGCTCACAGTCAGGGACAAATCAATGTCCCCATCACAGATCAAGACTGCCTGTGTAAGGGTTCTGTCTAAGTCAGAATCTCCTTCAGTTCCCATAGTGATTCCCACTACACCCTTTGTCTGGGGACCAACACTGCTAACAGTAGTACTGGGAGCAGGTGCCTTAGGGGCAACAGTGTTGGGGGCTCCACCCTTTTTGCAATCACTAGTCCAGTGAGTTGTATTTTTGCAATGATTGCACCAGGGTTTCTTTTGACCTTCTTTCTTCTTTTTGGACTGTTGTTGGGACCCACCCTCCTTAGCAGTAGTTTGGGGCCCTGTTGAAGACTTCTGGTCTTTAGATTTCTGATCTCCACCCTTTTGGTCTGTTTTCTTCTGATCACCCCCTTGGCCCTGGTTCTGGTTCTTTTGCTTAACCCTGGTTCTGACCCATTTGTCTGCCTTCTTTCCCAATTCTTGGGGAGAGGTCAGATCAGAGTCAACCAAGTGTTGATGCAGTTGCTGGTTTTGACAGTTATTTAAAATCTGTTCTCTCATCATCAAATTATACAATCCTGTAAAATCAGATACCTTACTTCCCAGCAACCAACCCTCCAAAGCCTTAGTGGCACATTCAATGTATTCAGACCAGTCCTGAGTCTGTGTCTTTTGGGTGTCTCTGAACATTAACCTGTACTGTTCAGTGGTTAAGCCTAACCCATCTACTAGAACACTCTTCAGGACTCTGTAGTTTCTGACATCCTCTTCTCTAACAGTGAGGAGTCTGTCTCTGCCTCTTCCCTCAAAGGAGAGCCAGAGGATTGCTGCCCACTGATCTTCAGGAACCTGCTGTACTTTGCAGGCTCTCTCAAGAGCAGTTATCCACTTGTGGATGTCATCCCCACTTTTGTAGGGGGGCACAACCTTAGACAGGTTTCTATTGTCGAAAACCCTATCTTTGTCCTTAGGGACAATGCTGCCACCAGTGGGTATAGACCCACTCTCTTTATGCTGTCTAGCCTTGCTAAGTTTCTCTTCCATCAGGGCTACTTCTAGCTCCTGCTTCCTGATCCTCAGCTGGGCCTCTTGCATCTTGGCCTCATGTTCCCTCCTCTGAGGGGTGGTCATCCTTCTCCTGGAGTGACCTTGAGAGCCTCTAGAGCCATGGGAAGCATTGGAGTCACCTGAGCGATTCCTTTGCCTTCCCAGCCCTGTGTTAAGTCCACTGGGGAGATCCAGTGGGTTGAACCCACTGTCAGTCCCCAATAGCCTTGGTTTAGCTGGGCCAAGTATAACACTTGGCACTGGGCTAGTTCTCCCTTCATCCTCACTACTGTCAGTATCCTTTTCACTCTCATCCTCTGTGGTAGGCATCCCATCTAAGGGGTGACTATTGGGAAGGGGTACTTCAGTGGCATCTTTAGAAGGGGGGCCTCCTGTTCCTGTCCCTAAGGGGGCTAACTGGGAAGCTTTCTTGAGTGCTCTCTGATTCTCATCATTCTGTAAGAGCTCTCTGAGCTCAGCAGAGTTTGGGTTCTTGGGCTGTTTAAGGCCTCTAAGAGTTGCCAAATGCCTGAGCTCATTCTGATTAAGGGTAGCAAAGCTGGATGGTGCCCTCTGGGGGTCACTCTCAACAGAGATGGGTACAGTGGACCCCTCTGCCCCGGCCATTGCTCTTAAGTGTGGGTGGATGTGTTGCAATCTACCTACACTTGGGTTTACCTACTAAACCTATCTAGTAGTTGTAGTCAGGGTGTGCTACTCCCTTTGCTCTACAACAACTAAGTTCAGTAGAACTTATGTATATCTAATCTTGTTTTATATGTACCTACAGGTACCTATGTGATCTTTCAATTGGTAACCAAGAGATTACAATGGTAAAACACAGCAAGCTCAAATCCAACCGCTGCTCACCAATGTGAGAAGTTGGCCTGGTATATGCTGTTCACTAGTTCTAGTGACCACCTTGTACCATGCCAAGCAACCCTTATGGTGTGGTTGTAAGTCAACCTTTTCGGACTAGCTGCCCTAGTGGTAGCGTAGGCTAAGCAGTCTTTGAGGCTAAACTCGTGAAGCGTGTTAAGCCAGCTGTTTTACCAAATGCAACCCCCTTTTATACCAATGAAAGGACACCACACAGATATATATTCAAAATATATATGTATTTATTTCTCAAAGTAACCCCTAGTCTCTTTATGAGCACAGGAGCACAAATCGTCAAACAAGATTATCACAGAATACACAGAAGTTGCACTTTATATGGATAGGCCCTGGTGGCCACTCAAACCATATACTAAAATAGTGGTATAAGTACCACGAACAGAAAAGGGAAAAGGCCTAAGGCCTCTAGAATCGCTGGGCCTACAAGGAGCTAACGTCAGTTAGTGACCAGGAGGTCCACGGGTGGCGTGTGCAGAGCAAATAGTCACACGCGTGCTCCCATAGGTTTCAATGGGTGCGTAAAAAGTACAAAGTTACTGCAAAAGGAATCTTCCGGATGGACTAGGAACTCAAGATTTGGAACACAGGCACTAGAGATGTAATACTACACTTGGGCACAGGTGTGCCAGCTTTACCTCACCCACAGGAAGCGGGTGCATAGGCCTCGAAGTGCGTCGGGTTGCTTCTATCTGTTCCGTGGAGCTTGAAGACAAAGATGCTGCAGGCGGTCGGTCCGGGAGAGATGCAGTGGATCCAAGAGTGGATCGGAGATGTTGAAGACCTGTAAGCAGAGGGGACAGTGTTCACAGTCACTAGCCAGTGACCAGCGTGGCACCAGGTGGGTACCAGGCGATGTCGGGTGCAAACAGGTGATGAGGGGTAGCTTGTCTCCGCAGCCACGTGGTCCCTGAAGGTCGACGACGTCCAGGAGTCGGCTCACGAGCTGTCCCACGCAGGCTCTCGCTGTCGGCGGTGTCGGCGACTTGATCGAAGCAAACAAGCCTTGGCAAAAGCAATTGCAGGAGGATTCGGAAATCAGCTGTTGGTTCTGACCAGCAAGGTCAGAGGGATTGCTCCTTTGGAGGGGAGCAAGGGCCAGTCTGGAGCAACCAGACCAGCGGTGTTTGTCGTAGATTTCGTCGCCAAGATGGCCACTAGCCAGCGGGCCAGCAACCGGTTAGGCGCGTCGAGTGGCAAAATGCAGAAGGGCCCCACGCAGATCGTGGAGATGCTGGAGGGCTCACCTTTGGTGCAGATGCTGCTCGAGGGTTGGGCTTCTCAGGACCCAAAGCACAACTTGGAGGGAGCCTCGGTTGTTGCACTGGTCAGCTTGTCGTAGTCGTTCCAAGATGGCTGGCTCCACGTGTCTCGGTGCCTCCACGGGTCTCCTCTTTTCAGGGACTGTGGATCGGGCGGTGAGAGGTCTGGAGGTCCAGGTCTTGTCAGTCTCTGGGCTCGGGCTCCGGCGGGAGGCGGCGGCAAAGCAGACGGTGATTCGCTGGGTGGTGCTTGCGTTAGCAAGGTGGTCACTCCCTGACCACAGGGGAGATTTTCTTCAGTCTTCTGTGCAGCAGAATGTCGAAGTTCCCGTCTTCTTCTTAGTTTCAAGTTGATTCCAGGATGTCTGAAGTCTTAGGACACAGCTCCTACCTTTATTCGGATTCTAGGGGCCGGACTACCTGCTAGGTCCCTCCCTATGGGTGGGACCAGGAAGGGGGGTGGTTACACCCCCAATCCTTTGTCCAGCTCGCCCCAGGCCCGGGACTGGTGTGCCCCAGGACCGGTTTGAACTGGCATATGCACCGAGGCTCCTTGTGAGCCACAGGCATGTCTGGTTTCTTTCAAGCCCTACCTGACCAATACACAAAATCCTGTCTGGGGTGGTGCACGCACCTCCCCTGGCAGGAAACCCTTTGTCCACACCTCCCAAGCTGGAAGGACTCCCAGCAGCAGGAGGGCAGACTTGTGTCTGTGGTGGCAGCATCCATTTTGTGGAGCTGAGGCTATGTCTGATTTTACCCGGGTTTCAGGCACTGTACATGTCGTGTCCCTCTAGAAGGGTGGAATGCTAACCCCGTCGCCAGAATTGGCGAGGGGTTAGTATTCCAATTCGTATGACACCTTACTCGACATGTTTTGATAAAGCCAAACCAAAGATAGCATTTAACCGCGAGGTTCATAATGCACTTAAGAGTATATGGTATGACGATATCTGGAAACAGTAGAAGGAAGTTGTTCCGACCACTGCAGACAGGCTCAGCTCATGCCAGAGCACCATCTCACATGGAACCAAGCACTCTGCCTTCAGGATTGTTAAGGCCTGCCATAGGAGTGACTTAGAGGTTACCAGGTGTCCCATTTAAGGTTAGGTATAGGTATACTACACCTAAGTAAGAGGTGATTACACCAACTTACCCCAGCTGAGTGATCAGCCAGTTGTGTCAGATTGTTAGGCCAAGCCTGGGGTGGCATAATACATGCTGCAGCCCCTGGCAGGCCTTGGGTACACCAATGCCCTGGGTACCTAGTGTACACTGGTACAGGGGCTGACAGGGTGATCCACTTCCAATTGGTTATGCACCTAGGGTGCATAGTTTTAATTTAGTAGAGAGAACAGCAGGCTGGGGGTCTGATTGGCAGGCCCACAGCCTCAATATGTCAAAAACCAGTGAAGCAAAAAGCAAAAATTTGGGGTGACCATAGGATAGCAGACCCTACTCTCCTACACCGTTCTTTAGCCCACTCTGCCACCCCAGTTCAGACATGGCCATATGCAAATCAGTCTGACCCTCTGCCTCATGGGAACAGTCCAGCCCAAACTGCCAAGCCAAGCCATGCCTTCCCTGGACCGGAAACAAGCTTCCTAGGACCGGTTTCTGGCATTTCAGCTGTCTTCAGCCAGGCTTGCTTGAATCCAGTGGCAAAGTGAGCAAGGGAATCACGTCTGAGCATACCCTGCCAACTTATGGCGAACAAAGCGGTACAAAAGGGGTGGTGATGGACGGAGCATCAGAACCAATCAAACACTCACAGCCAGTCAATAGATCTGGGTTTGATCCATCACCGTTCTTTAGCCCACTCTGCCACCCCAGTTCAGACATGGCCATATGCAAATCAGTCTGACCCTGTGCCTCATGGGAACAGTCCAGCCCGAACTGCCAAGCCATGCCTTCCCTGCACCGGAAACAAGCTTCCTAGGACCGGTTTCTGGTATTTCAGCCGTCTTCAGCCAGGCTTGCTTGAATCCAGTGGCAAAGTGAGCAAGGGACTCATGTCTGAGCATACCCTGCCAACTTATGGCGAACAAAGCGGTACAAAAGGGGGTGGTGATGGACGGAGCATCAGAACCAATCAAACACTCACAGCCAGTCAAGAGATCTGGGTTTGATCCATCACCGTTCTTTAGCCCACTCTGCCACCCCAGTTCAGACATGGCCATATGCAAATCAGTCTGACCCTGTGCCTCATGGGAACAGTCCAGCCCGAACTGCCAAGCCATGCCTTTCCTGGACCGGAAACAAGCTTCCTAGGACCGGTTTCTGGCATTTCAGCCGTCTTCCGCCAGGCTTGCTTGAATCCAGTGGCAAAGTGAGCAAGGGACTCACGTCTGAGCATACCCTGCCAACTTATGGCGAACAAAGCGGTACAGAAGGAGGTGGTGATGGACGGAGCATCAGAACCAATCAAACACTCACAGCCAGTCAAGAGATCTGGGTTTGATCCATCACCGTTCTTTAGCCCACTCTACCACCCCAGTTCAGACATGGCCATATGCAAATCAGTCTGACCCTGCGCCTCATGGGAACAGTCCAGCCCGAACTGCCAAGCCATGCCTTCCCTGGAACGGAAACAAGCTTCCTAGGTCCAGTTTCTGGCATTTCAGCCGTCTTCAGCCAGGCTTGCTTGAATCCAGTGGCAAAGTGAGCAAGGGACTCACGTCTGAGCATACCCTGCCAACTTATGGCGAACAAAGCGGTACAGAAGGGGGTGGTGATGGACGGAACATCAGAACCAATCAAACACTCACAGCCAGTCAAGAGATATGGGTTTGATCCATCACCGTTCTTTAGCCCACTCTGCCACCCCAGTTCAGACATGGCCATATGCAAATCAGTCTGACCCTGTGCCTCATGGGAACAGTCCAGCCCGAACTGCCAAGCCATGCCTTCCCTGGACCGGAAACAAGCTTGCTAGGACCGGTTTCTGGCATTTCAGCTGTCTTCAGCCAGGCTTGCTTGAATCCAGTGGCAAAGTGAGCAAGGGACTCACGTCTGAGCATACCCTGCCAACTTATGGCGAACAAGGCGGTACAAAATGGGTGGTGATGGACGGAGCATCAGAACCAATCAAACACTCACAGCCAGTCAAGAGATCTGGGTTTGATCCATCACCGTTCTTTAGCCCACTCTGCCACCCCAGGTCAGACATGGCCATATGCAAATCAGTCTGACCCTGTGCCTCATGGGAACAGTCCAGCCCGAACTGCCAAGCCATGCCTTCCCTGGACCGGAAACAAGCTTCCTAGGACCGGTTTCTGGCATTTCAGCCGTCTTCAGCCAGGCTTGCTTGAATCCTGTGGCAAAGTGAGCAAGGGACTCACGTCTGAGCATACCCTGCCAACTTATGGCGAACAAAGCGGTACAAAAGGGGGTGGTGATGGACGGAGCATCAGAACCAATCAAACACTCAAAGCCAGTCAAGAGATCTGGGTTTGATCCATCACCGTTCTTTAGCCCACTCTGCCACCCCAGTTCAGACATAGCCATATGCAAATCAGTCTGACCCTGTGCCTCATGGGAACAGTCCAGCCCGAACTGCCAAGCCATGCCTTCCCTGGACCGGAAACAAGCTTCCTAGGACCGATTTCTGGCATTTCAGCAGTCTTCAGCCAGGCTTGCTTGAATCCAGTGGCAAAGTGAGCAAGGGACTCACGTCTGAGCATACCCTGCCAACTTATGGCGAACAAGGCGGTACAAAAGGGGGTGGTGATGGACGGAGCATCAGAACCAATCAAACACTCACAGCCAGTCAAGAGATCTGGTTTTGATCCATCACCGTTCTTTAGCCCACTCTGCCACCCCAGTTCAGACATGGCCATATGCAAATCAGTCTGACCCTGTGCCTCATGGGAACAGTCCAGCCCGAACTGCCAAGCCATGCCTTCCCTGGACCGGAAACAAGCTTCCTAGGACCGGTTTCTGGCATTTCAGCCGTCTTCAGCCAGGCTTGCTTGAATCCAGTGGCAAAGTGAGCAAGGGACTCACGTCTGAGCATACCCTGCCAACTTATGGCGAACAAAGCGGTACAAAAGGGGGTGGTGATGGACGGAGCATCAGAACCAATCAAACACTCACAGCCAGTCAAGAGATCTGGGTTTGATCCATCACCGTTCTTTAGCCCACTCTGCCACCCCAGTTCAGACATGGCCATATGCAAATCAGTCTGACCCTGTGCCTCATGGGAACAGTCCAGCCCGAACTGCCAAGCCATGCCTTCCCTGGACCGGAAACAAGCTTCCTAGGACCGGTTTCTGGCATTTCAGCTGTCTTCAGCCAGGCTTGCTTGAATCCAGTGGCAAAGTGAGCAAGGGATTCACGTCTGAGCATACCCTGCCAACTTATGGCGAACAAAGCGGTACAAAAGGGGGTGGTTATGGACGGAGCATCAGAACCAATCAAACACTCACAGCCAGTCAATAGATCTGGGTTTGATCCATCACCGTTCTTTAGCCCACTCTGCCACCCCAGTTCAGACATGGCCATATGCAAATCAGTCTGACCATGTGCCTCATGGGAACAGTCCAGCCCGAACTGCCAAGCCATGCCTTCCCTGGACCGGAAACAAGCTTCCTAGGACCGGTTTCTGGTATTTCAGCCGTCTTCAGCCAAGCTTGCTTGAATCCAGTGGCAAAGTGAGCAAGGGACTCATGTCTGAGCATACCCTGCCAACTTATGGCGAACAAAGCGGTACAAAAGGGGGTGGTTATGGACGGAGCATCAGAACCAATCAAACACTCACAGCCAGTCAAGAGATCTGGGTTTGATCCATCACCGTTCTTTAGCCCACTCTGCCACCCCAGTTCAGACATGGTCATATGCAAATCAGTCTGACCCTGTGCCTCATGGGAACAGTCCAGCCCGAACTGCCAAGCCATGCCTTCCCTAGACCGGAAACAAGCTTCCTAGGACCGGTTTCTGGCATTGAAGCCGTCTTCAGCCAGGCTTGCTTGAATCCAGTGGCAAAGTGAGCAAGGGACTCACGTCTGAGCATACGCTGCCAACTTATGGCGAACAAAGCGGTACAGAAGGGGGTGGTGATGGACGGAGCATCAGAACCAATCAAACACTCACAGCCAGTCAATAGATCTGGGTTTGATCCATCACCGTTCTTTAGCCCACTCTGCCACCCCAGTTCAGACATGGCCATATGCAAATCAGTCTGACCCTGTGCCTCATGGGAACAGTCCAGCCCGAACTGCCAAGCCATGCCTTCCCTGGACCAGAAACAAGCTTCCTAGGACCGGTTTCTGGTATTTCAGCCGTCTTCAGCCAGGCTTGCTTGAATCCAGTGGCAAAGTGAGCAAGGGACTCATGTCTGAGCATACCCTGCCAACTTATGGCGAACAAAGCGGTACAAAAGGGGGTGGTGATGGACGGAGCATCAGAACCAATCAAACACTCACAGCCAGTCAAGAGATCTGGGTTTGATCCATCACCGTTCTTTAGCCCACTCTGCCACCCCAGTTCAGACATGGCCATATGCAAATCAGTCTGACCCTGTGCCTCATGGGAACAGTCCAGCCCGAACTGCCAAGCCATGCCTTTCCTGGACCGGAAACAAGCTTCCTAGGACCGGTTTCTGGCATTTCAGCCGTCTTCAGCCAGGCTTGCTTGAATCCAGTGGCAAAGTGAGCAAGGGACTCACGTCTGAGCATACCCTGACAACTTATGGCGAACAAAGCGGTACAAAAGGGGGTGGTGATGGATGGAGCATCAGAACCAATCAAACACTCACAGCCAGTTAAGAGATCTGGGTTTGATCCATCACCGTTCTTTAGCCCACTCTGCCACCCCAGTTCAGACATGGCCATATGCAAATCAGTCTGACCCTGTGCCTCATGGGAACAGTCCAGCCCGAACTGCCAAGCCATGCCTTCCCTGGACAGGAAACAAGCTTCCTAGGACCGGTTTCTGGCATTTCAGCCGTCTTCCGCCAGGCTTGCTTGAATCCAGTGGCAAAGTGAGCAAGGGACTCACGTCTGAGCATACCCTGCCAACTTATGGCGAACAAAGCGGTACAGAAGGAGGTGGTGATGGACGGAGCATCAGAACCAATCAAACACTCACAGCCAGTCAAGAGATCTGGGTTTGATCCATCACCGTTCTTTAGCCCACTCTACCACCCCAGTTCAGACATGGCCATATGCAAATCAGTCTGACCCTGCGCCTCATGGGAACAGTCCAGCCCGAACTGCCAAGCCATGCCTTCCCTGGAACGGAAACAAGCTTCCTAGGTCCAGTTTCTGGCATTTCAGCCGTCTTCAGCCAGGCTTGCTTGAATCCAGTGGCAAAGTGAGCAAGGGACTCACGTCTGAGCATACCCTGCCAACTTATGGCGAACAAAGCGGTACAGAAGGGGGTGGTGATGGACGGAACATCAGAACCAATCAAACACTCACAGCCAGTCAAGAGATATGGGTTTGATCCATCACCGTTCTTTAGCCCACTCTGCCACCCCAGTTCAGACATGGCCATATGCAAATCAGTCTGACCCTGTGCCTCATGGGAACAGTCCAGCCCGAACTGCCAAGCCATGCCTTCCCTGGACCGGAAACAAGCTTGCTAGGACCGGTTTCTGGCATTTCAGCTGTCTTCAGCCAGGCTTGCTTGAATCCAGTGGCAAAGTGAGCAAGGGACTCACGTCTGAGCATACCCTGCCAACTTATGGCGAACAAGGCGGTACAAAATGGGTGGTGATGGACGGAGCATCAGAACCAATCAAACACTCACAGCCAGTCAAGAGATCTGGGTTTGATCCTTCACCGTTCTTTAGCCCACTCTGCCACCCCAGGTGAGACATGGCCATATGCAAATCAGTCTGACCCTGTGCCTCATGGGAACAGTCCAGCCCGAACTGCCAAGCCATGCCTTCCCTGGACCGGAAACAAGCTTCCTAGGACCGGTTTCTGGCATTTCAGCCGTCTTCAGCCAGGCTTGCTTGAATCCTGTGGCAAAGTGAGCAAGGGACTCACGTCTGAGCATACCCTGCCAACTTATGGCGAACAAAGCGGTACAAAAGGGGGTGGTGATGGACGGAGCATCAGAACCAATCAAACACTCAAAGCCAGTCAAGAGATCTGGGTTTGATCCATCACCGTTCTTTAGCCCACTCTGCCACCCCAGTTCAGACATAGCCATATGCAAATCAGTCTGACCCTGTGCCTCATGGGAACAGTCCAGCCCGAACTGCCAAGCCATGCCTTCCCTGGACCGGAAACAAGCTTCCTAGGACCGGTTTCTGCCATTTCAGCAGTCTTCAGCCAGGCTTGCTTGAATCCAGTGGCAAAGTGAGCAAGGGACTCACGTCTGAGCATACCCTGCCAACTTATGGCGAACAAGGCGGTACAAAAGGGGGTGGTGATGGACGGAGCATCAGAACCAATCAAACACTCACAGCCAGTCAAGAGATCTGGTTTTGATCCATCACCGTTCTTTAGCCCACTCTGCCACCCCAGTTCAGACATGGCCATATGCAAATCAGTCTGACCCTGTGCCTCATGGGAACAGTCCAGCCCGAACTGCCAAGCCATGCCTTCCCTGGACCGGAAACAAGCTTCCTAGGACCGGTTTCTGGCATTTCAGCCGTCTTCAGCCAGGCTTGCTTGAATCCAGTGGCAAAGTGAGCAAGGGACTCACGTCTAAGCATACCCTGCCAACTTATGGCGAACAAGGCGGTACAAAAGGGGGTGGTGATGGACGGAGCATCAGAACCAATCAAACACTCACAGCCAGTCAAGAGATCTGGGTTTGATCCATCACCGTTCTTTAGCCCACTCTGCCACCCCAGTTCAGACATGGCCATATGCAAATCAGTCTGACCCTGTGCCTCATGGGAACAGTCCAGCCCGAACTGCCAAGCCATGCCTTCCCTGGACCGGAAACAAGCTTCCTAGGACCGGTTTCTGGTATTTCAGCCGTCTTCAGCCAGGCTTGCTTGAATCCAGTGGCAAAGTGAGCAAGGGACTCATGTCTGAGCATACCCTGCCAACTTATGGCGAACAAAGCGGTACAAAAGGGGGTGGTGATGGACGGAGCATCAGAACCAATCAAACACTCACAGCCAGTCAAGAGATCTGGGTTTGATCCATCACCGTTCTTTAGCCCACTCTGCCACCCCAGTTCAGACATGGTCATATGCAAATCAGTCTGACCCTGTGCCTCATGGGAACAGTCCAGCCCGAACTGCCAAGCCATGCCTTCCCTAGACCGGAAACAAGCTTCCTAGGACCGGTTTCTGGCATTTCAGCCGTCTTCAGCCAGGCTTGCTTGAATCCAGTGGCAAAGTGAGCAAGGGACTCACGTCTGAGCATACGCTGCCAACTTATGGCGAACAAAGCGGTACAGAAGGGGGTGGTGATGGACGGAGCATCAGAACCAATCAAACACTCACAGCCAGTCAATAGATCTGGGTTTGATCCATCACCGTTCTTTAGCCCACTCTGCCACCCCAGTTCAGACATGGCCATATGCAAATCAGTCTGACCCTGTGCCTCATGGGAACAGTCCAGCCCGAACTGCCAAGCCATGCCTTCCCTGGACCGGAAACAAGCTTCCTAGGACCGGTTTCTGGTATTTCAGCCGTCTTCAGCCAGGCTTGCTTGAATCCAGTGGCAAAGTGAGCAAGGGACTCATGTCTGAGCATACCCTGCCAACTTATGGCGAACAAAGCGGTACAAAAGGGGGTGGTGATGGACGGAGCATCAGAACCAATCAAACACTCACAGCCAGTCAAGAGATCTGGGTTTGATCCATCACCGTTCTTTAGCCCACTCTGCCACCCCAGTTCAGACATGGCCATATGCAAATCAGTCTGACCCTGTGCCTCATGGGAACAGTCCAGCCCGAACTGCCAAGCCATGCCTTTCCTGGACCGGAAACAAGCTTCCTAGGACCGGTTTCTGGCATTTCAGCCGTCTTCAGCCAGGCTTGCTTGAATCCAGTGGCAAAGTGAGCAAGGGACTCACGTCTGAGCATACCCTGCCAACTTATGGCGAACAAAGCGGTACAAAAGGGGGTGGTGATGGATGGAGCATCAGAACCAATCAAACACTCACAGCCAGTTAAGAGATCTGGGTTTGATCCATCACCGTTCTTTAGCCCACTCTGCCACCCCAGTTCAGACATGGCCATATGCAAATCAGTCTGACCCTGTGCCTCATGGGAACAGTCCAGCCCGAACTGCCAAGCCATGCCTTCCCTGGACAGGAAACAAGCTTCCTAGGACCGGTTTCTGGCATTTCAGCCGTCTTCCGCCAGGCTTGCTTGAATCCAGTGGCAAAGTGAGCAAGGGACTCACGTCTGAGCATACCCTGCCAACTTATGGCGAACAAAGCGGTACAGAAGGAGGTGGTGATGGACGGAACATCAGAACCAATCAAACACTCACAGCCAGTCAAGAGATATGGGTTTGATCCATCACCGTTCTTTAGCCCACTCTGCCACCCCAGTTCAGACATGGCCATATGCAAATCAGTCTGACCCTGTGCCTCATGGGAACAGTCCAGCCCGAACTGCCAAGCCATGCCTTCCCTGGACCGGAAACAAGCTTGCTAGGACCGGTTTCTGGCATTTCAGCTGTCTTCAGCCAGGCTTGCTTGAATCCAGTGGCAAAGTGAGCAAGGGACTCACGTCTGAGCATACCCTGCCAACTTATGGCGAACAAGGCGGTACAAAATGGGTGGTGATGGACGGAGCATCAGAACCAATCAAACACTCACAGCCAGTCAAGAGATCTGGGTTTGATCCATCACCGTTCTTTAGCCCACTCTGCCACCCCAGGTCAGACATGGCCATATGCAAATCAGTCTGACCCTGTGCCTCATGGGAACAGTCCAGCCCGAACTG
Source organism: Triturus cristatus (assembly GCF_964204655.1). NCBI lineage: Eukaryota > Metazoa > Chordata > Amphibia > Caudata > Salamandridae > Triturus > Triturus cristatus. The sequence continues at coordinate 621,084,105 of NC_140579.1, read as the reverse complement.
CCAAGCCATGCCTTCCCTGGACCGGAAACAAGCTTCCTAGGACCGGTTTCTGGCATTTCAGCCATCTTCAGCCAGGCTTGCTTGAATCCTGTGGCAAAGTGAGCAAGGGACTCACGTCTGAGCATACCCTGCCAACTTATGGCGAACAAAGCGGTACAAAAGGGGGTGGTGATGGACGGAGCATCAGAACCAATCAAACACTCAAAGCCAGTCAAGAGATCTGGGTTTGATCCATCACCGTTCTTTAGCCCACTCTGCCACCCCAGTTCAGACATAGCCATATGCAAATCAGTCTGACCCTGTGCCTCATGGGAACAGTCCAGCCCGAACTGCCAAGCCATGCCTTCCCTGGACCGGAAACAAGCTTCCTAGGACCGGTTTCTGCCATTTCAGCAGTCTTCAGCCAGGCTTGCTTGAATCCAGTGGCAAAGTGAGCAAGGGACTCACGTCTGAGCATACCCTGCCAACTTATGGCGAACAAGGCGGTACAAAAGGGGGTGGTGATGGACGGAGCATCAGAACCAATCAAACACTCACAGCCAGTCAAGAGATCTGGTTTTGATCCATCACCGTTCTTTAGCCCACTCTACCACCCCAGTTCAGACATGGCCATATGCAAATCAGTCTGACCCTGTGCCTCATGGGAACAGTCCAGCCCGAACTGCCAAGCCATGCCTTCCCTGGACCGGAAACAAGCTTCCTAGGACCGGTTTCTGGCCTTTCAGCCGTCTTCAGCCAGGCTTGCTTGAATCCAGTGGCAAAGTGAGCAAGGGACTCACGTCTAAGCATACCCTGCCAACTTATGGCGAACAAGGCGGTACAAAAGGGGGTGGTGATGGACGGAGCATCAGAACCAATCAAACACTCACAGCCAGTCAAGAGATCTGGGTTTGATCCATCACCGTTCTTTAGCCCACTCTGCCACCCCAGTTCAGACATGGCCATATGCAAATCAGTCTGACCCTGTGCCTCATGGGAACAGTCCAGCCCGAACTGCCAAGCTATGCCTTCCCTGGACCGGAAACAAGCTTCCTAGGACCGGTTTCTGGCATTTCAGCCGTCTTCAGCCAGGCTTGCTTGAATCCAGTGGCAAAGTGAGCAAGGGACTCACGTCTGAGCATACCCTGCCAACTTATGGCGAACAAGGCGATACAGAAGGGGGTGGTGATGGACGGAGCATCAGAACCAATCAAACACTCACAGCCAGTCAAGAGATCTGGGTTTGATCCATCACCGTTTTTTAGCCCACTCTGCCTCCCCAGTTCAGACATGGCCATAGGCAAATCAGTCTCTACCTGTGCCTCATGGGAACAGTCCAGCCTGAACTGCCAAGCCATGCTTTCCCTGGACCGGAAACAAACTTCCTAGGACCGGTTTCTGGCATTTCAGCCGCCTTCAGCCAGGCTTGTTTGAATCCAGTGGCAAAGTGAGCAAGGGACTCACGTCTGAGCATACGCTGCCAACTTATGGCGAACAAAGCGGTACAGAAGGGGGTGGTGATGGACGGAGCATCAGAACCAATCAAACACTCACAGCCAGTCAAGAGATCTGGGTTTGATCCATCACCGTTCTTTAGCCCACTCTGCCACCCCAGTTCAGACATGGCCATATGCAAATCAGTCTGACCCTGTGCCTCATGGGAACAGTCCAGCCCGAACTGCCAAGCCATGCCTTCCCTGGACCGGAAACAAGCTTCCTAGGACCAGTTTCTGGCATTTCAGCCGTCTTCAGCCAGGCTTGCATGAATCCAGTGGCAAAGTGAGCAAGGGACTCACGTCTGAGCATACCCTGCCAACTTATGGCGAACAAAGCAGTACAGAAGGGGGTGGTGATGGACGGAGCATCAGAACCAATCAAACACTCACAGCCAGTCAAGAGATCTGGGTTTGATCCATCACCGTTCTTTAGCCCACTCTGCCACCCCAGTTCAGACATGGCCATATGCAAATCAGTCTGACCCTGTGCCTCATGGGAACAGTCCAGCCCGAACTGCCAAGCCATGCCTTCCCTAGACCGGAAACAAGCTTCCTAGGACCGGTTTCTGGCATTTCAGCCGTCTTCCGCCAGGCTTGCTTGAATCCAGTGGCAAAGTGAGCAAGGGACTCACGTCTGAGCATACCCTGCCAACTTATGGCGAACAAAGCGGTACAGAAGGGGGTGGTGATGGACGGAGCATCAGAACCAATCAAACACTCACAGCCAGTCAAGAGATCTGGGTTTGATCCATCACCGTTCTTTAGCCCACTCTGCCACCCCAGTTCAGACATGGCCATATGCAAATCAGTCTGACCCTGTGCCTCATGGGAACAGTCCAGCCCGAACTGCCAAGCCATGCCTTCCCTGGACCGGAAACAAGCTTCCTAGGACCGGTTTCTGGCATTTCAGCCGTCTTCAGCCAGGCTTGCTTGAATCCAGTGGCAAAGTGAGCAAGGGACTCACGTCTGAGCATACCTTGCCAACTTATGGCGAACAAAGCGGTACAGAAGGGGGTGGTGATGGACGGAGCATCAGAACCAATCAAACACTCACAGCCAGTCAAGAGATCTGGGTTTGATCCATCACCGTTCTTTAGACCACTCTGCCACCCCAGTTCAGACATGGCCTTATGCAAATCAGTCTGACCCTGTGCCTCATGGGAACAGTCCAGCCCGAACTGCCAAGCCATGCCTTCCCTGGACCGGAAACAAGCTTCCTAGGACCGGTTTCTGGCAATTCAGCCGTCTTCAGCCAGGCTTGCTTGAATCCAGTGGCAAAGTGAGCAAGGGATTCACGTCTGAGCATACCCTGCCAACTTATGGCGAACAAAGCGGTACAGAAGGGGTGGTGATGGACGGAGCATCAGAACCAATCAAACACTCACAGCCAGTCAAGAGATCTGGGTTTGATCCATCACCGTTCTTTAGCCCACTCTGCCACCCCAGTTCAGACATGGCCATATGCAAATCAGTCTGACCCTGTGCCTCATGGGAACAGTCCAGCCCGAACTGCCAAGCCATGCCTTCCCTGGACCGGAAACAAGCTTCCTAGGACCGGTTTCTGGCATTTCAGCCGTCTTCAGCCAGGCTTGCTTGAATCCAGTGGCAAAGTGAGCAAGGGAATCACGTCTGAGCATACCCAGCCAACTTATGGCGAACAAAGCGGTACAGAAGGGGGTGGTGATGGACGGAGCATCAGAACCAATCAAACTCTCACAGCCAGTCAAGAGATCTGGGTTTGATCCACCACCGTTCTTTAGCCCACTCTGCCACCCCAGTTCAGACATGGCCATATGCAAATCAGTCTGACCCTATGCCTCATGGGAACAGTCCAGCCCAAACTGCCAAGCCATGCCTTCCCTGGACCGGAAACAAGCTTCCTAGGACCGGTTTCTGGCATTTCCGCCTTCTTCAGCCAGGCTTGCTTGAATCCAGTGGCAAAGTGAGCAAGGGACTCACGTCTGAGCATACCCTGCCAACTTATGGCGAACAAAGCGGTACAAAAGGGGGTGGAGATGGACGGAGCATCAGAACCAATCAAACACTCAAAGCCAGTCAAGAGATCTGGGTTTGATTCATCACCGTTCTTTAGCCCACTCTGCCACCCCAGTTCAGACATGGCTATATGCAAATCAGTCTGACCCTGTGCCTCATGGGAACAGTCCAGCCCGAACTGCCAAGCCATGCCTTCCCTGGACCGGAAACAAGCTTCCTAGGACCGGTTTGTGGCATTTCAGCCGTCTTCAGCCAGGCTTGCTTGAATCCAGTGGCAAAGTGAGCAAGGGACTCACGTCTGAGCATACCCTGCCAAATTATGGCGAACAAAGCGGTACAAAAGGGGGTGGTGATGGACGGAGCATCAGAACCAATCAAACACTCACAGCCAGTCAAGAGATCTGGGTTTGATCCATCACCGTTCTTTAGCCCACTCTGCCACCCTAGTTCAGACATGGCCATATGCAAATCAGTCTGACCCTGTGCCTCATGGGAACAGTCCAGCCCGAACTGCCAAGCCATGCCTTTCCTGGACCGGAAACAAGCTTCCTAGGACCGGTTTCTGGCATTTCAGCCGTCTTCAGCCAGGCTTGCTTGAATCCAGTGGCAAAGTGAGCAAGGGACTCACGTCTGAGCATACCCTGCCAACTTATGGCGAACAAAGCGGTACAAAAGGGGGTGGTGATGGACGGAGCATCAGAACCAATCAAACACTCACAGCCAGTCAAGATATCTGGGTTTTATCCATCACCGTTCTTTAGCCCACTCTGCCACCCCAGTTCAGACATGGCCATATGCAAATCAGTCTGACCCTCTGCCTCATGGGAACAGTCCAGCCCAAACTGCCAAGCCATGCCTTCCCTGGACCGGAAACAAGCTTCCTAGGACCGGTTTCTGGCATTTCAGCTGTCTTCAGCCAGGCTTGCTTGAATCCAGTGGCAAAGTGAGCAAGGGATTCACGTCTGAGCATACCCTGCCAACTTATGGCGAACAAAGCAGTACAGAAGGGGGTGGTGATGGACGGAGCATCAGAACCAATCAAACACTCACAGCCAGTCAAGAGATCTGGGTTTGATCCATCACCGTTCTTTAGCCCACTCTGCCACCCCAGTTCAGACATGGCCATATGCAAATCAGTCTGACCCTGTGCCTCATGGGAACAGTCCAGCCCGAACTGCCAAGCCATGCCTTACCTAGACCAGAAACAAGCTTCCTAGGACCGGTTTCTGGCATTTCAGCCGTCTTCAGCCAGGCTTGCTTGAATCCAGTGGCAAAGTGAGCAAGGGAATCACGTCTGAGCATACCCAGCCAACTTATGGCGAACAAAGCGGTACAGAAGGGGGTGGTGATGGACGGAGCATCAGAACCAATCAAACTCTCACAGCCAGTCAAGAGATCTGGGTTTGATCCATCACCATTCTTTAGCCCACTCTGCCACCCCAGTTCAGACATGGCCATATGCAAATCAGTCTGACCCTATGCCTCATGGGAACAGTCCAGCCCAAACTGCCAAGCCATGCCTTCCCTGGACCGGAAACAAGCTTCCTAGGACCGGTTTCTGGCATTTCAGCCTTCTTCAGCCAGGCTTGCTTGAATCCAGTGGCAAAGTGATCATGGGATTCACGTCTGAGAATACCCTGCCAACTTATGGCGAACAAAGCGTTACAAAAGGGGGTGGTGATGGACGGAGCATCAGAACCAATCAAACACTCACAGCCAGTCAATAGATCTGGATTTGATCCATCACCGTTCTTTAGCCCACTCTGCCACCCCAGTTCAGACATGGCCATATGCAAATCAGTCTGACCCTGTGCCTCATAGGAACAGTCCAGCCCGAACTGCCAAGCCATGCCTTCCCTGGACCGGAAACAAGCTTCCTAGCACCGGTTTCTGGCATTTCAGCCGTCTTCAGCCAGGCTTGCTTGAATCCAGTGGCAAAGTGAGCAAGGGACTCACGTCTGAGCATACCCTGCCAACTTATGGCGAACAAAGCGGTACAAAAGGGGGTGGTGATGGACGGAGCATCAGAACCAATCAAACACTCAAAGCCAGTCAAGAGATCTGGGTTTGATTCATCACCGTTCTTTAGCCCACTCTGCCACCCAAGTTCAGACATGGCCATATGCAAATCAGTCTGACCCTGTGCCTCATGGGAACAGTCCAGCCCGAACTGCCAAGCCATGCCTTCCCTGGACCGGAAACAAGCTTCCTAGGACCGGTTTGTGGCATTTCAGCCGTCTTCAGCCAGGCTTGCTTGAATCCAGTGGCAAAGTGAGCAAGGGACTCACGTCTGAGCATACCCTGCCAAATTATGGCGAACAAGGCGGTACAAAAGGGGGTGGTGATGGACGGAGCATCAGAACCAATCAAACACTCACAGCCAGTCAAGAGATCTGGGTTTAATCCATCACCGTTCTTTAGCCCACTCTGCCACCCCAGTTCAGACATGGCCATATGCAAATCAGTCTGACCCTGTGCCTCATGGGAACAGTCCAGCCCGAACTGCCAAGCCATGCCTTTCCTGGACCGGAAACAAGCTTCCTAGGACCGGTTTCTGGCATTTCAGCCGTCTTCAGCCAGGCTTGCTTGAATCCAGTGGCAAAGTGAGCAAGGGACTCACGTCTGAGCATACCCTGCCAACTTATGGCGAACAAAGCGGTACAAAAGGGGGTGGTGATGGACGGAGCATCAGAACCAATCAAACACTCACAGCCAGTCAAGATATCTGGGTTTTATCCATCACCGTTCTTTAGCCCACTCTGCCACCCCAGTTCAGACATGGCCATATGCAAATCAGTCTGACCCTCTGCCTCATGGGAACAGTCCAGCCCAAACTGCCAAGCCATGCCTTCCCTGGACCGGAAACAAGCTTCCTAGGACCGGTTTCTGGCATTTCAGCTGTCTTCAGCCAGGCTTGCTTGAATCCAGTGGCAAAGTGAGCAAGGGATTCACGTCTGAGCATACCCTGCCAACTTATGGCGAACAAAGCAGTACAGAAGGGGGTGGTGATGGACGGAGCATCAGAACCAATCAAACACTCACAGCCAGTCAAGAGATCTGGGTTTGATCCATCACCGTTCTTTAGCCCACTCTGCCACCCCAGTTCAGACATGGCCATATGCAAATCAGTCTGACCCTGTGCCTCATGGGAACAGTCCAGCCCGAACTGCCAAGCCATGCCTTACCTAGACCAGAAACAAGCTTCCTTGGACCGGTTTCTGGCATTTCAGCCGTCTTCAGCCAGGCTTGCTTGAATCCAGTGGCAAAGTGAGCAAGGGACTCACGTCTGAGCATACCCTGCCAACTGATGGCGAACAAAGCGGTACAGAAGGGGGTGGTGATGGACGGAGCATCAGAACCAATCAAACACTCACAGCCAGTCAAGAGATCTGGGTTTGATCCATCACCGTTCTTTAGCCCACTCTGCCACCCCAGTTCAGACATGGCCATATGCAAATCAGTCTGACCCTGTGCCTCATGGGAACAGTCCAGCCCGAACTGCCAAGCCATGCCTTCCCTGGACCGGAAACAAGCATCCTAGGACCGGTTTCTGGCATTTCAGCCGTCTTCAGCCAGGCTTGCTTGAATCCAGTGGCAAAGTGAGCAAGGGATTCACGTCTGAGCATACCCTGCCAACTTATGGCGAACAAAGCGGTACAGAAGGGGTGGTGATGGACGGAGCATCAGAACCAATCAAACACTCACAGCCAGTCAAGAGATCTGGGTTTGATCCATCACCGTTCTTTAGCCCACTCTGCCACCCTAGTTCAGACATGGCCATATGCAAATCAGTCTGACCCTGTGCCTCCTGGGAACAGTCCAGCCCGAACTGCCAAGCCATGCCTTCCCTGGACTGGAAACAAGCTTCCTAGGACCGGTTTCTGGCATTTCAGCCGTCTTCAGCCAGGCTTGCTTGAATCCAGTGGCAAAGTTAGCAAGGGACTCACGTCTGAGCATACCCTGCCAACTTATGGCAAACAAAGCGGTACAGAAGGGGGTGGTGATGGACGGAGCATCAGAACCAATCAAACACTCACAGCCAGTCAAGAGATCTGGGTTTGATCCATCACCATTCTTTAGCCCACTCTGCCACCCCAGTTCAGACATGGCCATATGCAAATCAGTCTGACCCTCTGCCTCATGGGAACAGTCCAGCCCGAACTGCCAAGCCATGCCTTCCCTGGACCGGAAACAAGCTTCCTAGGACCGGTTTCTGGCATTTCAGCCGTCTTCAGCCAGGCTTGCTTGAATCCAGTGGCAAAGTGAGCAAGGGAATCACGTCTGAGCATACCCAGCCAACTTATGGCGAACAAAGCGGTACAGAAGGGGGTGGTGATGGACAGAGCATCAGAACCAATCAAACTCTCACAGCCAGTCAAGAGATCTGGGTTTGATCCATCACCGTTCTTTAGCCCACTCTGCCACCCCAGTTCAGACATGGCCATATGCAAATCAGTCTGACCCTGTGCCTCATGGGAACAGTCCAGCCCAAACTGCCAAGCCATGCCTTCCCTGGACCGGAAACAAGCTTCCTAGGACCGGTTTCTGGCATTTCAGCCGTCTTCAGCCAGGCTTGCTTGAATCCAGTGGCAAAGTGAGCAAGGGACTCACGTCTGAGCATACCCTGCCAACTTATGGCGAACAAGGCGGTACAAAAGGGGGTGGTGATGGACGGAGCATCAGAACCAATCAAACACTCACAGCCAGTCAAGAGATCTGGGTTTGATCCATCACCGTTCTTTAGCCCACTCTGCCTCCCCAGTTCCGACATGGCCATATGCAAATCAGTCTGACCCTGTGCCTCATGGGAACAGTCCAGCCCGAACTGCCAAGCCATGCCTTCCCTGGACCGGAAACAAACTTCCTAGGACCCGTTTCTGGCATTTCAGCCGTCTTCAGCCAGGCTTGCTTGAATCCAGTGGCAAAGTGAGCAAGGGACTCACGTCTGAGCATACCCTGCCAACTTATGGCGAACAAAGCGGTACAGAAGGGGGTGGTGATGGACGGAGCATCAGAACCAATCAAACACTCACAGCCAGTCAAGAGATCTGGGTTTGATCCATCACCGTTCTTTAGCCCACTCTGCCACCCCAGTTCAGACCTGGCCATATGCAAATCAGTCTGACCCTGTGCCTCATGGGAACAGTCCAGCCCGAACTGCCAAGCCATGCATTCCCTGGAGCGGAAACAAGCTTCATAGGACCGGTTTCTGGCATTTCAGCCGTCTTCAGCCAGGCTTGCTTGAATCCAGTGGCAAAGTGAGCAAGGGACTCACGTCTGAGCATACCCTGCCAATTTATGGCGAACAAAGCGGTACTGAAGGGGGTGGTGATGGACAGAGCATCAGAACCAATCAAACACTCACAGCCAGTCAAGAGATCTGGGTTTGATCCATCACCCTTCTTTAGCCCACTCTGCCACCCCAGTTCAGACATGGCCATATGCAAATCAGTCTGACCCTGTGCCTCATGGGAACAGTCCAGCCCAAACTGCCAAGCCATGCCTTCCCTGGACCGGAAACAAGCTTCCTAGGACCGGTTTCTGGCATTTCAGCCGTTTTCAGCCAGGCTTGCTTGAATCCAGTGGCAAAGTGAGCAAGGGAATCACGTCTGAGCATACCCAGCCAACTTATGGCGAACAAAGCGGTACAGAAGGGGGTGGTGATGGACGGAGCATCAGAACCAATCAAACACTCACAGCCAGTCAAGAGATCTGGGTTTGATCCATCACCGTTCTTTAGCCCACTCTGCCACCCCAGTTCAGACATGGCCATATGCAAATCAGTCTGACCCTGTGCCTCATGGGAACAGTCCAGCCCGAACTGCCAAGCCATGCCTTCCCTGGACCGGAAACAAGCTTCCTAGGTCCAGTTTCTGGCATTTCAGCCGTCATCAGCCAGGCTTGCTTGAATCCAGTGGCAAAGTGAGAAAGAGACTCACGTCTGAGCATACCCTGCCAACTTATGGCGAACAAAGCGGTACAGAAGGGGGTGGTGATGGACGGAACATCAGAACCAATCAAACACTCACAGCCAGTCAAGAGATCTGGGTTTGATCCATCACCGTTCTTTAGCCCACTCTGCCACCCCAGTTCAGACATAGCCATATGCAAATCAGTCTGACCCTGTGCCTCATGGGAACAGTCCAGCCCGAACTGCCAAGCCATGCCTTCCCTGGATTGGAAACAAGCTTCCTAGGACCGGTTTCTGGCATTTCAGCAGTCTTCAGCCAGGCTTGCTTGAATCCAGTGGCAAAGTGAGCAAGGGACTCACGTCTGAGCATACCCTGCCAACTTATGGCGAACAAGGTGGTACAAAAGGGGGTGGTGATGGAGGGAGCATCAGAACCAATCAAACACTCACAGCCAGTCAAGAGATCTGGGTTTGATCCATCACCGTTCTTTAGCCCACTCTGCCACCCCAGTTCAGACATGGCCATATGCAAATCAGTCTGACCCTGTGCCTCATGGGAACAGTCCAGCCCGAACTGCCAAGCCATGCCTTACCTAGACCAGAAACAAGCTTCCTTGGACCGGTTTCTGGCATTTCAGCCGTCTTCAGCCAGGCTTGCTTGAATCCAGTGGCAAAGTGAGCAAGGGACTCACGTCTGAGCATACCCTGCCAACTGATGGCGAACAAAGCGGTACAGAAGGGGGTGGTGATGGACGGAGCATCAGAACCAATCAAACACTCACAGCCAGTCAAGAGATCTGGGTTTGATCCATCACCGTTCTTTAGCCCACTCTGCCACCCCAGTTCAGACATGGCCATATGCAAATCAGTCTGACCCTGTGCCTCATGGGAACAGTCCAGCCCGAACTGCCAAGCCATGCCTTCCCTGGACCGGAAACAAGCATCCTAGGACCGGTTTCTGGCATTTCAGCCGTCTTCAGCCAGGCTTGCTTGAATCCAGTGGCAAAGTGAGCAAGGGATTCACGTCTGAGCATACCCTGCCAACTTATGGCGAACAAAGCGGTACAGAAGGGGTGGTGATGGACGGAGCATCAGAACCAATCAAACACTCACAGCCAGTCAAGAGATCTGGGTTTGATCCATCACCGTTCTTTAGCCCACTCTGCCACCCTAGTTCAGACATGGCCATATGCAAATCAGTCTGACCCTGTGCCTCCTGGGAACAGTCCAGCCCGAACTGCCAAGCCATGCCTTCCCTGGACTGGAAACAAGCTTCCTAGGACCGGTTTCTGGCATTTCAGCCGTCTTCAGCCAGGCTTGCTTGAATCCAGTGGCAAAGTTAGCAAGGGACTCACGTCTGAGCATACCCTGCCAACTTATGGCAAACAAAGCGGTACAGAAGGGGGTGGTGATGGACGGAGCATCAGAACCAATCAAACACTCACAGCCAGTCAAGAGATCTGGGTTTGATCCATCACCATTCTTTAGCCCACTCTGCCACCCCAGTTCAGACATGGCCATATGCAAATCAGTCTGACCCTGTGCCTCATGGGAACAGTCCAGCCCGAACTGCCAAGCCATGCCTTCCCTGGACCGGAAACAAGCTTCCTAGGACCGGTTTCTGGCATTTCAGCCGTCTTCAGCCAGGCTTGCTTGAATCCAGTGGCAAAGTGAGCAAGGGAATCACGTCTGAGCATACCCAGCCAACTTATGGCGAACAAAGCGGTACAGAAGGGGGTGGTGATGGACAGAGCATCAGAACCAATCAAACTCTCACAGCCAGTCAAGAGATCTGGGTTTGATCCATCACCGTTCTTTAGCCCACTCTGCCACCCCAGTTCAGACATGGCCATATGCAAATCAGTCTGACCCTGTGCCTCATGGGAACAGTCCAGCCCAAACTGCCAAGCCATGCCTTCCCTGGACCGGAAACAAGCTTCCTAGGACCGGTTTCTGGCATTTCAGCCGTCTTCAGCCAGGCTTGCTTGAATCCAGTGGCAAAGTGAGCAAGGGACTCACGTCTGAGCATACCCTGCCAACTTATGGCGAACAAGGCGGTACAAAAGGGGGTGGTGATGGACGGAGCATCAGAACCAATCAAACACTCACAGCCAGTCAAGAGATCTGGGTTTGATCCATCACCGTTCTTTAGCCCACTCTGCCTCCCCAGTTCCGACATGGCCATATGCAAATCAGTCTGACCCTGTGCCTCATGGGAACAGTCCAGCCCGAACTGCCAAGCCATGCCTTCCCTGGACCGGAAACAAACTTCCTAGGACCCGTTTCTGGCATTTCAGCCGTCTTCAGCCAGGCTTGCTTGAATCCAGTGGCAAAGTGAGCAAGGGACTCACGTCTGAGCATACCCTGCCAACTTATGGCGAACAAAGCGGTACAGAAGGGGGTGGTGATGGACGGAGCATCAGAACCAATCAAACACTCACAGCCAGTCAAGAGATCTGGGTTTGATCCATCACCGTTCTTTAGCCCACTCTGCCACCCCAGTTCAGACCTGGCCATATGCAAATCAGTCTGACCCTGTGCCTCATGGGAACAGTCCAGCCCGAACTGCCAAGCCATGCATTCCCTGGACCGGAAACAAGCTTCATAGGACCGGTTTCTGGCATTTCAGCCGTCTTCAGCCAGGCTTGCTTGAATCCAGTGGCAAAGTGAGCAAGGGACTCACGTCTGAGCATACCCTGCCAATTTATGGCGAACAAAGCGGTACTGAAGGGGGTGGTGATGGACAGAGCATCAGAACCAATCAAACACTCACAGCCAGTCAAGAGATCTGGGTTTGATCCATCACCCTTCTTTAGCCCACTCTGCCACCCCAGTTCAGACATGGCCATATGCAAATCAGTCTGACCCTGTGCCTCATGGGAACAGTCCAGCCCAAACTGCCAAGCCATGCCTTCCCTGGACCGGAAACAAGCTTCCTAGGACCGGTTTCTGGCATTTCAGCCGTTTTCAGCCAGGCTTGCTTGAATCCAGTGGCAAAGTGAGCAAGGGAATCACGTCTGAGCATACCCAGCCAACTTATGGCGAACAAAGCGGTACAGAAGGGGGTGGTGATGGACGGAGCATCAGAACCAATCAAACACTCACAGCCAGTCAAGAGATCTGGGTTTGATCCATCACCGTTCTTTAGCCCACTCTGCCACCCCAGTTCAGACATGGCCATATGCAAATCAGTCTGACCCTGTGCCTCATGGGAACAGTCCAGCCCGAACTGCCAAGCCATGCCTTCCCTGGACCGGAAACAAGCTTCCTAGGTCCAGTTTCTGGCATTTCAGCCGTCATCAGCCAGGCTTGCTTGAATCCAGTGGCAAAGTGAGAAAGAGACTCACGTCTGAGCATACCCTGCCAACTTATGGCGAACAAAGCGGTACAGAAGGGGGTGGTGATGGACGGAACATCAGAACCAATCAAACACTCACAGCCAGTCAAGAGATCTGGGTTTGATCCATCACCGTTCTTTAGCCCACTCTGCCACCCCAGTTCAGACATAGCCATATGCAAATCAGTCTGACCCTGTGCCTCATGGGAACAGTCCAGCCCGAACTGCCAAGCCATGCCTTCCCTGGATTGGAAACAAGCTTCCTAGGACCGGTTTCTGGCATTTCAGCAGTCTTCAGCCAGGCTTGCTTGAATCCAGTGGCAAAGTGAGCAAGGGACTCACGTCTGAGCATACCCTGCCAACTTATGGCGAACAAGGTGGTACAAAAGGGGGTGGTGATGGAGGGAGCATCAGAACCAATCAAACACTCACAGCCAGTCAAGAGATCTGGGTTTGATCCATCACCGTTCTTTAGCCCACTCTGCCACCCCAGTTCAGACATGGCCATATGCAAATCAGTCTGACCCTGTGCCTCATGGGAACAGTCCAGCCCGAACTGCCAAGCCATGCCTTCCCTGGACCGGAAACAAGCTTCCTAGGACCGGTTTCTGGCATTTCAGCCGTCTTCAGCCAGGCTTGCTTGAATCCAGTGGCAAAGTGAGCAAGGGACTCACGTCTGAGCATACCCTGCCAACTTATGGCGAACAAGGTGATACAGAAGGGGGTGGTGATGGACGGAGCATCAGAACCAATCAAACACTCACAGCCAGTCTAGAGATCTGGGTTTGATCCATCACCGTTCTTTAGCCCACTCTGCCTCCCCAGTTCAGACATGGCCATAGGCAAATCAGTCTGTACCTGTGCCTCATGGGAACAGTCCAGCCTGAACTGCCAAGCCATGCTTTTCCTGGACCGGAAACAAACTTCCTAGGACCGGTTTCTGGCATTTCAGCCGTCTTCAGCCAGGCTTGCTTGAATCCAGTGGCAAAGTGAGCAAGGGACTCACGTCTGAGCATACGCTGCCAACTTATGGCGAACAAAGCGGTACAGAAGGGGGTGGTGATGGACGGAGCATCAGAACCAATCAAACACTCACAGCCAGTCAAGAGATCTGGGTTTGATCCATCACCGTTCTTTAGCCCACTCTGCCACCCCAGTTCAGACATGGCCATATGCAAATCAGTCTGACCCTGTGCCTCATGGGAACAGTCCAGCCCGAACTGCCAAGCCATGCCTTCCCTGGACCGGAAACAAGCTTCCTAGGACCGGTTTCTGGCATTTCAGCCGTCTTCAGCCAGGCTTGCTTGAATCCAGTGGCAAAGTGAGCAAGGGACTCACGTCTGAGCATACCCTGCCAACTTATGGCGAACAAAGCGGTACAAAAGGGGGTGGTGATGGACGGAGCATCAGAACCAATCAAACACTCACAGCCAGTCAAGATATCTGGGTTTTATCCATCACCGTTCTTTAGCCCACTCTGCCACCCCAGTTCAGACATGGCCATATGCAAATCAGTCTGACCCTCTGCCTCTAGGGAACAGTCCAGCCCAAACTGCCAAGCCATGCCTTCCCTGGACCGGAAACAAGCTTCCTAGGACCGGTTTCTGGCATTTCAGCTGTCTTCAGCCAGGCTTGCTTGAATCCAGTGGCAAAGTGAGCAAGGGATTCACGTCTGAGCATACCCTGCCAACTTATGGCGAACAAAGCAGTACAGAAGGGGGTGGTGATGGACGGAGCATCAGAACCAATCAAACACTCACAGCCAGTCAAGAGATCTGGGTTTGATCCATCACCGTTCTTTAGCCCACTCTGCCAACCCAGTTCAGACATGGCCATATGCAAATCAGTCTGACCCTGTGCCTCATGGGAACAGTCCAGCCCGAACTGCCAAGCCATGCCTTACCTAGACCAGAAACAAGCTTTCTAGGACCGGTTTCTGGCATTTCAGCCGTCTTCAGCCAGGCTTGCTTGAATCCAGTGGCAAAGTGAGCAAGGGACTCACGTCTGAGCATACCCTGCCAACTTATGGCGAACAAAGCGGTACAGAAGGGGGTGGTGATGGACGGAGCATCAGAACCAATCAAACACTCACAGCCAGTCAAGAGATCTGGGTTTGATCCATCACCGTTCTTTAGCCCACTCTGCCACCCCAGTTCAGACATGGCCATATGCAAATCAGTCTGACCCTGTGCCTCATGGGAACAGTCCAGCCCGAACTGCCAAGCCATGCCTTCCCTGGACCGGAAACAAGCTTCCTAGGACCGGTTTCTGGCATTTCAGCAGTCTTCAGCCAGGCTTGCTTGAATCCAGTGGCAAAGTGAGCAAGGGACTCACGTCTGAGCATACCTTGCCAACTTATGGCGAACAAAGCGGTACAGAAGGGGGTGGTGATGGACGGAGCATCAGAACCAATCAAACACTCACAGCCAGTCAAGAGATCTGGGTTTGATCCATCACCGTTCTTTAGACCACTCTGCCACCCCAGTTCAGACATGGCCTTATGCAAATCAGTCTGACCCTGTGCCTCATGGGAACAGTCCAGCCCGAACTGCCAAGCCATGCCTTCCCTGGACCGGAAACAAGCTTCCTAGGACCGGTTTCTGGCAATTCAGCCGTCTTCAGCCAGGCTTGCTTGAATCCAGTGGCAAAGTGAGCAAGGGATTCACGTCTGAGCATACCCTGCCAACTTATGGCGAACAAAGCGGTACAGAAGGGGTGGTGATGGACGGAGCATCAGAACCAATCAAACACTCACAGCCAGTCAAGAGATCTGGGTTTGATCCATCACCGTTCTTTAGCCCACTCTGCCACCCCAGTTCAGACATGGCCATATGCAAATCAGTCTGACCCTGTGCCTCATGGGAACAGTCCAGCCCGAACTGCCAAGCCATGCCTTCCCTGGACCGGAAACAAGCTTCCTAGGACCGGTTTCTGGCATTTCAGCCGTCTTCAGCCAGGCTTGCTTGAATCCAGTGGCAAAGTTAGCAAGGGACTCACGTCTGAGCATACCCTGCCAACTTATGGCAAACAAAGCGGTACAGAAGGGGGTGGTGATGGACAGAGCATCAGAACCAATCAAACACTCACAGCCAGTCAAGAGATCTGGGTTTGATCCATCACCATTCTTTAGCCCACTCTGCCACCCCAGTTCAGACATGGCCATATGCAAATCAGTCTGACCCTGTGCCTCATGGGAACAGTCCAGCCCGAACTGCCAAGCCATGCCTTCCCTGGACCGGAAACAAGCTTCCTAGGACCGGTTTCTGGCATTTCAGCCGTCTTCAGCCAGGCTTGCTTGAATCCAGTGGCAAAGTGAGCAAGGGAATCACGTCTGAGCATACCCAGCCAACTTATGGCGAACAAAGCGGTACAGAAGGGGTGGTGATGGACGGAGCATCAGAACCAATCAAACACTCACAGCCAGTCAAGAGATCTGGGTTTGATCCATCACCGTTCTTTAGCCCACTCTGCCACCCCAGTTCAGACATGGCCATATGCAAATCAGTCTGACCCTGTGCCTCATGGGAACAGTCCAGCCCGAACTGCCAAGCCATGCCTTCCCTGGACCGGAAACAAGCTTCCTAGGTCCAGTTTCTGGCATTTCAGCCGTCTTCAGCCAGGCTTGCTTGAATCCAGTGGCAAAGTGAGCAAGAGACTCACGTCTGAGCATACCCTGCCAACTTATGGCGAACAAAGCGGTACAGAAGGGGGTGGTGATGGACGGAACATCAGAACCAATCAAACACTCACAGCCAGTCAAGAGATCTGGGTTTGATCCATCACCGTTCTTTAGCCCACTCTGCCACCCAAGTTCAGACATAGCCATATGCAAATCAGTCTGACCCTGTGCCTCATGGGAACAGTCCAGCCCGAACTGCCAAGCCATGCCTTCCCTGGACCGGAAACAAGCTTCCTAGGACTGGTTTCTGGCATTTCAGCAGTCTTCAGCCAGGCTTGCTTGAATCCAGTGGCAAAGTGAGCAAGGGACTCACGTCTGAGCATACCCTGCCAACTTATGGCGAACAAGGTGGTACAAAAGGGGGTTGAGATGGAGGGAGCATCAGAACCAATCAAACACTCACAGCCAGTCAAGAGATCTGGGTTTGATCCATCACCGTTCTTTAGCCCACTCTGCCACCCCAGTTCAGACATGGCCATATGCAAATCAGTCTGACCCTGTGCCTCATGGGAACAGTCCAGCCCGAACTGCCAAGCCATGCCTTCCCTGGACCGGAAACAAGCTTCCTAGGACCGGTTTCTGGCATTTCAGCCGTCTTCAGCCAGGCTTGCTTGAATCCAGTGGCAAAGTGAGCAAGGGACTCACGTCTGAGCATACCCTGCCAACTTATGGCGAACAAGGCGATACAGAAGGGGGTGGTGATGGACGGAGCATCAGAACCAATCAAACACTCACAGCCAGTCTAGAGATCTGGGTTTGATCCATCACCGTTCTTTAGCCCACTCTGCCTCCCCAGTTCAGACATGGCCATAGGCAAATCAGTCTGTACCTGTGCCTCATGGGAACAGTCCAGCCTGAACTGCCAAGCCATGCTTTCCCTGGACCGGAAACAAACCTCCTAGGACCGGTTTCTGGCATTTCAGCCGTCTTCAGCCAGGCTTGCTTGAATCCAGTGGCAAAGTGAGCAAGGGACTCACGTCTGAGCATACCCTGCCAACTTATGGCGAACAAGGCGGTACAAAAGGGGGTGGTGATGGACGGAGCATCAGAACCAATCAAACACTCACAGCCAGTCAAGAGATCTGGGTTTGATCCATCACCGTTCTTTAGCCCACTCTGCCTCCCCAGTTCAGACATGGCCATATGCAAATCAGTCTGACCCTGTGCCTCATGGGAACAGTCCAGCCCAAACTGCCAAGCCATGCCTTCCCTGGACCGGAAACAAACTTCCTAGGACCGGTTTCTGGCATTTCAGCCGTCTTCAGCCAGGCTTGCTTGAATCCAGTGGCAAAGTGAGCAAGGGACTCACGTCTGAGCATACGCTGCCAACTTATGGCGAACAAAGCGGCACAGAAGGGGGTGGTGATGGACGGAGCATCAGAACCAATCAAACACTCACAGCCAGTCAAGATATCTGGGTTATACCCATCACCGTTCTTTAGCCCACTCTGCCACCCCAGTTCAGACATGGCCATATGCAAATCAGTCTGACCCTGTGCCTCATGGGAACAGTCCAGCCCGAACTGCCAAGCCATGCCTTCCCTGGACCGGAAACAAGCTTCCTAGGACCGGTTTCTGGCATTTCAGCCGTCTTCAGCCAGGCTTGCTTGAATCCAGTGGCAAAGTGAGCAAGGGACTCACGTCTGAGCATACCCTGCCAACTTATGGCGAACAAAGCGGTACAAAAGGGGGTGGTGATGGACGGAGCATCAGAACCAATCAAACACTCACAGCCAGTCAAGATATCTGGGTTTTATCCATCACCGTTCTTTAGCCCACTCTGCCACCCCAGTTCAGACATGGCCATATGCAAATCAGTCTGACCCTCTGCCTCTAGGGAACAGTCCAGCCCAAACTGCCAAGCCATGCCTTCCCTGGACCGGAAACAAGCTTCCTAGGACCGGTTTCTGGCATTTCAGCTGTCTTCAGCCAGGCTTGCTTGAATCCAGTGGCAAAGTGAGCAAGGGATTCACGTCTGAGCATACCCTGCCAACTTATGGCGAACAAAGCAGTACAGAAGGGGGTGGTGATGGACGGAGCATCAGAACCAATCAAACACTCACAGCCAGTCAAGAGATCTGGGTTTGATCCATCACCGTTCTTTAGCCCACTCTGCCAACCCAGTTCAGACATGGCCATATGCAAATCAGTCTGACCCTGTGCCTCATGGGAACAGTCCAGCCCGAACTGCCAAGCCATGCCTTACCTAGACCAGAAACAAGCTTTCTAGGACCGGTTTCTGGCATTTCAGCCGTCTTCAGCCAGGCTTGCTTGAATCCAGTGGCAAAGTGAGCAAGGGACTCACGTCTGAGCATACCCTGCCAACTTATGGCGAACAAAGCGGTACAGAAGGGGGTGGTGATGGACGGAGCATCAGAACCAATCAAACACTCACAGCCAGTCAAGAGATCTGGGTTTGATCCATCACCGTTCTTTAGCCCACTCTGCCACCCCAGTTCAGACATGGCCATATGCAAATCAGTCTGACCCTGTGCCTCATGGGAACAGTCCAGCCCGAACTGCCAAGCCATGCCTTCCCTGGACCGGAAACAAGCTTCCTAGGACCGGTTTCTGGCATTTCAGCAGTCTTCAGCCAGGCTTGCTTGAATCCAGTGGCAAAGTGAGCAAGGGACTCACGTCTGAGCATACCTTGCCAACTTATGGCGAACAAAGCGGTACAGAAGGGGGTGGTGATGGACGGAGCATCAGAACCAATCAAACACTCACAGCCAGTCAAGAGATCTGGGTTTGATCCATCACCGTTCTTTAGACCACTCTGCCACCCCAGTTCAGACATGGCCTTATGCAAATCAGTCTGACCCTGTGCCTCATGGGAACAGTCCAGCCCGAACTGCCAAGCCATGCCTTCCCTGGACCGGAAACAAGCTTCCTAGGACCGGTTTCTGGCAATTCAGCCGTCTTCAGCCAGGCTTGCTTGAATCCAGTGGCAAAGTGAGCAAGGGATTCACGTCTGAGCATACCCTGCCAACTTATGGCGAACAAAGCGGTACAGAAGGGGTGGTGATGGACGGAGCATCAGAACCAATCAAACACTCACAGCCAGTCAAGAGATCTGGGTTTGATCCATCACCGTTCTTTAGCCCACTCTGCCACCCCAGTTCAGACATGGCCATATGCAAATCAGTCTGACCCTGTGCCTCATGGGAACAGTCCAGCCCGAACTGCCAAGCCATGCCTTCCCTGGACCGGAAACAAGCTTCCTAGGACCGGTTTCTGGCATTTCAGCCGTCTTCAGCCAGGCTTGCTTGAATCCAGTGGCAAAGTTAGCAAGGGACTCACGTCTGAGCATACCCTGCCAACTTATGGCAAACAAAGCGGTACAGAAGGGGGTGGTGATGGACGGAGCATCAGAACCAATCAAACACTCACAGCCAGTCAAGAGATCTGGGTTGGATCCATCACCATTCTTTAGCCCACTCTGCCACCCCAGTTCAGACATGGCCATATGCAAATCAGTCTGACCCTGTGCCTCATGGGAACAGTCCAGCCCGAACTGCCAAGCCATGCCTTCCCTGGACCGGAAACAAGCTTCCTAGGACCGGTTTCTGGCATTTCAGCCGTCTTCAGCCAGGCTTGCTTGAATCCAGTGGCAAAGTGAGCAAGGGAATCACGTCTGAGCATACCCAGCCAACTTATGGCGAACAAAGCGGTACAGAAGGGGTGGTGATGGACGGAGCATCAGAACCAATCAAACACTCACAGCCAGTCAAGAGATCTGGGTTTGATCCATCACCGTTCTTTAGCCCACTCTGCCACCCCAGTTCAGACATGGCCATATGCAAATCAGTCTGACCCTGTGCCTCATGGGAACAGTCCAGCCCGAACTGCCAAGCCATGCCTTCCCTGGACCGGAAACAAGCTTCCTAGGTCCAGTTTCTGGCATTTCAGCCGTCTTCAGCCAGGCTTGCTTGAATCCAGTGGCAAAGTGAGCAAGAGACTCACGTCTGAGCATACCCTGCCAACTTATGGCGAACAAAGCGGTACAGAAGGGGGTGGTGATGGACGGAACATCAGAACCAATCAAACACTCACAGCCAGTCAAGAGATCTGGGTTTGATCCATCACCGTTCTTTAGCCCACTCTGCCACCCCAGTTCAGACATAGCCATATGCAAATCAGTCTGACCCTGTGCCTCATGGGAACAGTCCAGCCCGAACTGCCAAGCCATGCCTTCCCTGGACCGGAAACAAGCTTCCTAGGACTGGTTTCTGGCATTTCAGCAGTCTTCAGCCAGGCTTGCTTGAATCCAGTGGCAAAGTGAGCAAGGGACTCACGTCTGAGCATACCCTGCCAACTTATGGCGAACAAGGTGGTACAAAAGGGGGTTGAGATGGAGGGAGCATCAGAACCAATCAAACACTCACAGCCAGTCAAGAGATCTGGGTTTGATCCATCACCGTTCTTTAGCCCACTCTGCCACCCCAGTTCAGACATGGCCATATGCAAATCAGTCTGACCCTGTGCCTCATGGGAACAGTCCAGCCCGAACTGCCAAGCCATGCCTTCCCTGGACCGGAAACAAGCTTCCTAGGACCGGTTTCTGGCATTTCATCCGTCTTCAGCCAAGCTTGCTTGAATCCAGTGGCAAAGTGAGCAAGGGACTCACGTCTGAGCATACCCTGCCAACTTATGGCGAACAAGGCGATACAGAAGGGGGTGGTGATGGACGGAGCATCAGAACCAATCAAACACTCACAGCCAGTCTAGAGATCTGGGTTTGATCCATCACCGTTCTTTAGCCCACTCTGCCTCCCCAGTTCAGACATGGCCATAGGCAAATCAGTCTGTACCTGTGCCTCATGGGAACAGTCCAGCCTGAACTGCCAAGCCATGCTTTCCCTGGACCGGAAACAAACCTCCTAGGACCGGTTTCTGGCATTTCAGCCGTCTTCAGCCAGGCTTGCTTGAATCCAGTGGCAAAGTGAGCAAGGGACTCACGTCTGAGCATACCCTGCCAACTTATGGCGAACAAGGCGGTACAAAAGGGGGTGGTGATGGACGGAGCATCAGAACCAATCAAACACTCACAGCCAGTCAAGAGATCTGGGTTTGATCCATCACCGTTCTTTAGCCCACTCTGCCTCCCCAGTTCAGACATGGCCATATGCAAATCAGTCTGACCCTGTGCCTCATGGGAACAGTCCAGCCCAAACTGCCAAGCCATGCCTTCCCTGGACCGGAAACAAACTTCCTAGGACCGGTTTCTGGCATTTCAGCCGTCTTCAGCCAGGCTTGCTTGAATCCAGTGGCAAAGTGAGCAAGGGACTCACGTCTGAGCATACGCTGCCAACTTATGGCGAACAAAGCGGCACAGAAGGGGGTGGTGATGGACGGAGCATCAGAACCAATCAAACACTCACAGCCAGTCAAGATATCTGGGTTATACCCATCACCGTTCTTTAGCCCACTCTGCCACCCCAGTTCAGACATGGCCATATGCAAATCAGTCTGACCCTCTGCCTCATGGGAACAGTCCAGCCCAAACTGCCAAGCCATGCCTTCCCTGGACCGGAAACAAGCTTCCTAGGACCGGTTTCTGGCATTTCAGCTGTCTTCAGCCAGGCTTGCTTGAATCCAGTGGCAAAGAGAGCAAGGGATTCACGTCTGAGCATACCCTGCCAACTTATGGCGAACAAAGCGGTACAAAAGGGGGTGGTGATGGACGGAGCATCAGAACCAATCAAACACTCACAGCCAGTCAATAGATCTAGGTTTGATCCATCACCGTTCTTTAGCCCACTCTGCCACCCCAGTTCAGACATGGCCATATGCAAATCAGTCTGACCCTGTGCCTCATGGGAACAGTCCAGCCCGAACTGCCAAGCCATGCCTTCCCTGGACCGGAAACAAGCTTCCTAGGACCGGTTTCTGGTATTTCAGCCGTCTTCAGCCAGGCTTGCTTGAATCCAGTGGCAAAGTGAGCAAGGGACTCATGTCTGAGCATACCCTGCCAACTTATGGCGAACAAAGCGGTACAAAAGGGGGTGGTGATGGACGGAGCATCAGAACCAATCAAACACTCACAGCCAGTCAAGAGATCTGGGTTTGATCCATCACCGTTCTTTAGCCCACTCTGCCACCCCAGTTCAGACATGGCCATATGCAAATCAGTCTGACCCTGTGCCTCATGGGAACAGTCCAGCCCGAACTGCCAAGCCATGCCTTCCCTGGACCGGAAACAAGCTTCCTAGGTCCAGTTTCTGGCATTTCAGCCGTCTTCAGCCAGGCTTGCTTGAATCCAGTGGCAAAGTGAGCAAGAGACTCACGTCTGAGCATACCCTGCCAACTTATGGCGAACAAAGCGGTACAGAAGGGGGTGGTGATGGATGGAACATCAGTACCAATCAAACACTTACAGCCAGTCAAGAGATCTGGGTTTGATCCATCACCGTTCTTTAGCCCACTCTGCCACCCCAGTTCAGACATAGCCATATGCAAATCAGTCTGACCCTGTGCCTCATGGGAACAGTCCAGCCCGAACTGCCAAGCCATGCCTTCCCTGGACCGGAAACAAGCTTCCTAGGACCGGTTTCTGGCATTTCAGCAGTCTTCAGCCAGGCTTGCTTGAATCCAGTGGCAAAGTGAGCAAGGGACTCACGTCTGAGCATACCCTACCAACTTATGGCGAACAAGGTGGTACAAAAGGGGGTGGTGATGGAGGGAGCATCAGAACCAATCAAACACTCACAGCCAGTCAAGAGATCTGGGTTTGATCCATCACCGTTCTTTAGCCCACTCTGCCACCCCAGTTCAGACATGGCCATATGCAAATCAGTCTGACCCTGTGCCTCATGGGAACAGTCCAGCCCGAACTGCCAAGCCATGCCTTCCCTGGACCGGAAACAAGCTTCCTAGGACCGGTTTCTGGCATTTCAGCCGTCTTCAGCCAGGCTTGCTTGAATCCAGTGGCAAAGTGAGCAAGGGACTCACGTCTGAGCATACCCTGCCAACTTATGGCGAACAAGGCGATACAGAAGGGGGTGGTGATGGACGGAGCATCAGAACCAATCAAACACTCACAGCCAGTCTAGAGATCTGGGTTTGATCCATCACCGTTCTTTAGCCCACTCTGCCTCCCCAGTTCAGACATGGCCATAGGCAAATCAGTCTGTACCTGTGCCTCATGGGAACAGTCCAGCCTGAACTGCCAAGCCATGCTTTCCCTGGACCGGAAACAAACTTCCTAGGACCGGTTTCTGGCATTTCAGCCGTCTTCAGCCAGGCTTGCTTGAATCCAGTGGCAAAGTGAGCAAGGGACTCACGTCTGAGCATACGCTGCCAACTTATGGCGAACAAAGCGGTACAGAAGGGGGTGGTGATGGACGGAGCATCAGAACCAATCAAACACTCACAGCCAGTCAAGAGATCTGGGTTTGATCCATCACCGTTCTTTAGCCCACTCTGCCACCCCAGTTCAGACATGGCCATATGCAAATCAGTCTGACCCTGTGCCTCATGGGAACAGTCCAGCCCGAACTGCCAAGCCATGCCTTCCCTAGACCGGAAACAAGCTTCCTAGGACCGGTTTCTGGCATTTCAGCTGTCTTCGGCCAGGCTTGCTTGAATCCAGTGGCAAAGTGAGCAAGGGACTCACGTCTGAGCATACCCTGCCAACTTATGGCGAACAAGGCGGTACAAAAGGGGGTGGTGATGGACGGAGCATCAGAACCAATCAAACACTCACAGCCAGTCAAGAGATCTGGGTTTGATCCATCACCGTTCTTTAGCCCACTCTGCCTCCCCAGTTCAGACATGGCCATATGCAAATCAGTCTGACCCTGTGCCTCATGGGAACAGTCCAGCCCGAACTGCCAAGCCATGCCTTTCCTGGACCGGAAACAAGCTTCCTAGGACCGGTTTCTGGCATTTCAGCCGTCTTCAGCCAGGCTTGCTTGAATCCAGTGGCAAAGTGAGCAAGGGACTCACGTCTGAGCATACCCTGCCAACTTATGGCGAACAAAGCGGTACAAAAGGGGGTGGTGATGGACGGAGCATCAGAACCAATCAAACACTCACAGCCAGTCAAGATATCTGGGTTTTATCCATCACCGTTCTTTAGCCCACTCTGCCACCCCAGTTCAGACATGGCCATATGCAAATCAGTCTGACCCTCTGCCTCTAGGGAACAGTCCAGCCCAAACTGCCAAGCCATGCCTTCCCTGGACCGGAAACAAGCTTCCTAGGACCGGTTTCTGGCATTTCAGCTGTCTTCAGCCAGGCTTGCTTGAATCCAGTGGCAAAGTGAGCAAGGGATTCACGTCTGAGCATACCCTGCCAACTTATGGCGAACAAAGCAGTACAGAAGGGGGTGGTGATGGACGGAGCATCAGAACCAATCAAACACTCACAGCCAGTCAAGAGATCTGGGTTTGATCCATCACCGTTCTTTAGCCCACTCTGCCAACCCAGTTCAGACATGGCCATATGCAAATCAGTCTGACCCTGTGCCTCATGGAAACAGTCCAGCCCGAACTGCCAAGCCATGCCTTACCTAGACCAGAAACAAGCTTCCTAGGACCGGTTTCTGGCATTTCAGCCGTCTTCAGCCAGGCTTGCTTGAATCCAGTGGCAAAGTGAGCAAGGGACTCACGTCTGAGCATACCCTGCCAACTTATGGCGAACAAAGCGGTACAGAAGGGGGTGGTGATGGACGGAGCATCAGAACCAATCAAACACTCACAGCCAGTCAAGAGATCTGGGTTTGATCCATCACCGTTCTTTAGCCCACTCTGCCACCCCAGTTCAGACATGGCCATATGCAAATCAGTCTGACCCTGTGCCTCATGGGAACAGTCCAGCCCGAACTGCCAAGCCATGCCTTCCCTGGACCGGAAACAAGCTTCCTAGGACCGGTTTCTGGCATTTCAGCAGTCTTCAGCCAGGCTTGCTTGAATCCAGTGGCAAAGTGAGCAAGGGACTCACGTCTGAGCATACCTTGCCAACTTATGGCGAACAAAGCGGTACAGAAGGGGGTGGTGATGGACGGAGCATCAGAACCAATCAAACACTCACAGCCAGTCAAGAGATCTGGGTTTGATCCATCACCGTTCTTTAGACCACTCTGCCACCCCAGTTCAGACATGGCCTTATGCAAATCAGTCTGACCCTGTGCCTCATGGGAACAGTCCAGCCCGAACTGCCAAGCCATGCCTTCCCTGGACCGGAAACAAGCTTCCTAGGACCGGTTTCTGGCAATTCAGCCGTCTTCAGCCAGGCTTGCTTGAATCCAGTGGCAAAGTGAGCAAGGGATTCACGTCTGAGCATACCCTGCCAACTTATGGCGAACAAAGCGGTACAGAAGGGGTGGTGATGGACGGAGCATCAGAACCAATCAAACACTCACAGCCAGTCAAGAGATCTGGGTTTGATCCATCACCGTTCTTTAGCCCACTCTGCCACCCCAGTTCAGACATGGCCATATGCAAATCAGTCTGACCCTGTGCCTCATGGGAACAGTCCAGCCCGAACTGCCAAGCCATGCCTTCCCTGGACCGGAAACAAGCTTCCTAGGACCGGTTTCTGGCATTTCAGCCGTCTTCAGCCAGGCTTGCTTGAATCCAGTGGCAAAGTTAGCAAGGGACTCACGTCTGAGCATACCCTGCCAACTTATGGCAAACAAAGCGGTACAGAAGGGGGTGGTGATGGACGGAGCATCAGAACCAATCAAACACTCACAGCCAGTCAAGAGATCTGGGTTTGATCCATCACCGTTCTTTAGCCCACTCTGCCACCCCAGTTCAGACATGGCCATATGCAAATCAGTCTGACCCTGTGCCTCATGGGAACAGTCCAGCCCGAACTGCCAAGCCATGCCTTCCCTGGACCGGAAACAAGCTTCCTAGGTCCAGTTTCTGGCATTTCAGCCGTCTTCAGCCAGGCTTGCTTGAATCCAGTGGCAAAGTGAGCAAGAGACTCACGTCTGAGCATACCCTGCCAACTTATGGCGAACAAAGCGGTACAGAAGGGGGTGGTGATGGACGGAACATCAGAACCAATCAAACACTCACAGCCAGTCAAGAGATCTGGGTTTGATCCATCACCGTTCTTTAGCCCACTCTGCCACCCCAGTTCAGACATAGCCATATGCAAATCAGTCTGACCCTGTGCCTCATGGGAACAGTCCAGCCCGAACTGCCAAGCCATGCCTTCCCTGGACCGGAAACAAGCTTCCTAGGACCGGTTTCTGGCATTTCAGCAGTCTTCAGCCAGACTTGCTTGAATCCAGTGGCAAAGTGAGCAAGGGACTCACGTCTGAGCATACCCTGCCAACTTATGGCGAACAAGGTGGTACAAAAGGGGGTGGTGATGGAGGGAGCATCAGAACCAATCAAACACTCACAGCCAGTCAAGAGATCTGGGTTTGATCCATCACCGTTCTTTAGCCCACTCTGCCACCCCAGTTCAGACATGGCCATATGCAAATCAGTCTGACCCTGTGCCTCATGGGAACAGTCCAGCCCGAACTGCCAAGCCATGCCTTCCCTGGACCGGAAACAAGCTTCCTAGGACCGGTTTCTGGCATTTCAGCCGTCTTCAGCCAGGCTTGCTTGAATCCAGTGGCAAAGTGAGCAAGGGACTCACGTCTGAGCATACCCTGCCAACTTATGGCAAACAAGGCGATACAGAAGGGGGTGGTGATGGACGGAGCATCAGAACCAATCAAACACTCACAGCCAGTCTAGAGATCTGGGTTTGATCCATCACCGTTCTTTAGCCCACTCTGCCTCCCCAGTTCAGACATGGCCATAGGCAAATCAGTCTGTACCTGTGCCTCATGGGCACAGTCCAGCCTGAACTGCCAAGCCATGCTTTCCCTGGACCGGAAACAAACCTCCTAGGACCGGTTTCTGGCATTTCAGCCGTCTTCAGCCAGGCTTGCTTGAATCCAGTGGCAAAGTGAGCAAGGGACTCACGTCTGAGCATACCCTGCCAACTTATGGCGAACAAGGCGGTACAAAAGGGGGTGGTGATGGACGGAGCATCAGAACCAATCAAACACTCACAGCCAGTCAAGAGATCTGGGTTTGATCCATCACCGTTCTTTAGCCCACTCTGCCTCCCCAGTTCAGACATGGCCATATGCAAATCAGTCTGACCCTGTGCCTCATGGGAACAGTCCAGCCCAAACTGCCAAGCCATGCCTTCCCTGGACCGGAAACAAACTTCCTAGGACCGGTTTCTGGCATTTCAGCCGTCTTCAGCCAGGCTTGCTTGAATCCAGTGGCAAAGTGAGCAAGGGACTCACGTCTGAGCATACGCTGCCAACTTATGGCGAACAAAGCGGCACAGAAGGGGGTGGTGATGGACGGAGCATCAGAACCAATCAAACACTCACAGCCAGTCAAGATATCTGGGTTATACCCATCACCGTTCTTTAGCCCACTCTGCCACCCCAGTTCAGACATGGCCATATGCAAATCAGTCTGACCCTCTGCCTCATGGGAACAGTCCAGCCCAAACTGCCAAGCCATGCCTTCCCTGGACCGGAAACAAGCTTCCTAGGACCGGTTTCTGGCATTTCAGCTGTCTTCAGCCAGGCTTGCTTGAATCCAGTGGCAAAGAGAGCAAGGGATTCACGTCTGAGCATACCCTGCCAACTTATGGCGAACAAAGCGGTACAAAAGGGGGTGGTGATGGACGGAGCATCAGAACCAATCAAACACTCACAGCCAGTCAATAGATCTAGGTTTGATCCATCACCGTTCTTTAGCCCACTCTGCCACCCCAGTTCAGACATGGCCATATGCAAATCAGTCTGACCCTGTGCCTCATGGGAACAGTCCAGCCCGAACTGCCAAGCCATGCCTTCCCTGGACCGGAAACAAGCTTCCTAGGACCGGTTTCTGGTATTTCAGCCGTCTTCAGCCAGGCTTGCTTGAATCCAGTGGCAAAGTGAGCAAGGGACTCATGTCTGAGCATACCCTGCCAACTTATGGCGAACAAAGCGGTACAAAAGGGGGTGGTGATGGACGGAGCATCAGAACCAATCAAACACTCACAGCCAGTCAAGAGATCTGGGTTTGATCCTTCACCGTTCCTTAGCCCACTCTGCCACCCCAGTTCAGACATGGCCATATGCAAATCAGTCTGACCCTGTGCCTCATGGGAACAGTCCAGCCCGAACTGCCAAGCCATGCCTTTCCTGGACCGGAAACAAGCTTCCTAGGACCGGTTTCTGGCATTTCAGCCGTCTTCAGCCAGGCTTGCTTGAATCCAGTGGCAAAGTGAGCAAGGGACTCACGTCTGAGCATACCCTGCCAACTTATGGCGAACAAAGCGGTACAAAAGGGGGTGGTGATGGATGGAGCATCAGAACCAATCAAACACTCACAGCCAGTTAAGAGATCTGGGTTTGATCCATCACCGTTCTTTAGCCCACTCTGCCACCCCAGTTCAGACATGGCCATATGCAAATCAGTCTGACCCTGTGCCTCATGGGAACAGTCCAGCCCGAACTGCCAAGCCATGCCTTCCCTGGACCGGAAACAAGCTTCCTAGGACCGGTTTCTGGCATTTCAGCCGTCTTCAGCCAGGCTTGCTTGAATCCAGTGGCAAAGTGAGCAAGGGACTCACGTCTGAGCATACCCTGCCAACTTATGGCGAACAAGGTGGTACAAAAGGGGGTGGTGATGGAGGGAGCATCAGAACCAATCAAACACTCACAGCCAGTCAAGAGATCTGGGTTTGATCCACCACCGTTCTTTAGCCCACTCTGCCACCCCAGTTCAGACATGGCCATATGCAAATCAGTCTGACCCTGTGCCTCATGGGAACAGTCCAGCCCGAACTGCCAAGCCATGCCTTCCCTGGACCGGAAACAAGCTTCCTAGGACCGGTTTCTGGCATTTCAGCCGTCTTCAGCCAGGCTTGCTTGAATCCAGTGGCAAAGTGAGCAAGGGACTCACGTCTGAGCATACCCTGCCAACTTATGGCGAACAAGGCGATACAGAAGGGGGTGGTGATGGACGGAGCATCAGAACCAATCAAACACTCACAGCCAGTCTAGAGATCTGGGTTTGATCCATCACCGTTCTTTAGCCCACTCTGCCTCCCCAGTTCAGACATGGCCATAGGCAAATCAGTCTGTACCTGTGCCTCATGGGAACAGTCCAGCCTGAACTGCCAAGCCATGCTTTCCCTGGACCGGAAACAAACTTCCTAGGACCGGTTTCTGGCATTTCAGCCGTCTTCAGCCAGACTTGCTTGAATCCAGTGGCAAAGTGAGCAAGGGACTCACGTCTGAGCATACGCTGCCAACTTATGGCGAACAAAGCGGTACAGAAGGGGGTGGTGATGGACGGAGCATCAGAACCAATCAAACACTCACAGCCAGTCAAGAGATCTGGGTTTGATCCATCACCGTTCTTTAGCCCACTCTGCCACCCCAGTTCAGACATGGCCATATGCAAATCAGTCTGACCCTGTGCCTCATGGGAACAGTCCAGCCCGAACTGCCAAGCCATGCCTTCCCTAGACCGGAAACAAGCTTCCTAGGACCGGTTTCTGGCATTTCAGCTGTCTTCGGCCAGGCTTGCTTGAATCCAGTGGCAAAGTGAGCAAGGGACTCACGTCTGAGCATACCCTGCCAACTTATGGCGAACAAGGCGGTACAAAAGGGGGTGGTGATGGACGGAGCATCAGAACCAATCAAACACTCACAGCCAGTCAAGAGATCTGGGTTTGATCCATCACCGTTCTTTAGCCCACTCTGCCTCCCCAGTTCAGACATGGCCATATGCAAATCAGTCTGACCCTGTGCCTCATGGGAACAGTCCAGCCCGAACTGCCAAGCCATGCCTTTCCTGGACCGGAAACAAGCTTCCTAGGACCGGTTTCTGGCATTTCAGCCGTCTTCAGCCAGGCTTGCTTGAATCCAGTGGCAAAGTGAGCAAGGGACTCACGTCTGAGCATACCCTGCCAACTTATGGCGAACAAAGCGGTACAAAAGGGGGTGGTGATGGACGGAGCATCAGAACCAATCAAACACTCACAGCCAGTCAAGATATCTGGGTTTTATCCATCACCGTTCTTTAGCCCACTCTGCCACCCCAGTTCAGACATGGCCATATGCAAATCAGTCTGACCCTCTGCCTCTAGGGAACAGTCCAGCCCAAACTGCCAAGCCATGCCTTCCCTGGACCGGAAACAAGCTTCCTAGGACCGGTTTCTGGCATTTCAGCTGTCTTCAGCCAGGCTTGCTTGAATCCAGTGGCAAAGTGAGCAAGGGATTCACGTCTGAGCATACCCTGCCAACTTATGGCGAACAAAGCAGTACAGAAGGGGGTGGTGATGGACGGAGCATCAGAACCAATCAAACACTCACAGCCAGTCAAGAGATCTGGGTTTGATCCATCACCGTTCTTTAGCCCACTCTGCCAACCCAGTTCAGACATGGCCATATGCAAATCAGTCTGACCCTGTGCCTCATGGGAACAGTCCAGCCCGAACTGCCAAGCCATGCCTTACCTAGACCAGAAACAAGCTTCCTAGGACCGGTTTCTGGCATTTCAGCCGTCTTCAGCCAGGCTTGCTTGAATCCAGTGGCAAAGTGAGCAAGGGACTCACGTCTGAGCATACCCTGCCAACTTATGGCGAACAAAGCGGTACAGAAGGGGGTGGTGATGGACGGAGCATCAGAACCAATCAAACACTCACAGCCAGTCAAGAGATCTGGGTTTGATCCATCACCGTTCTTTAGCCCACTCTGCCACCCCAGTTCAGACATGGCCATATGCAAATCAGTCTGACCCTGTGCCTCATGGGAACAGTCCAGCCCGAACTGCCAAGCCATGCCTTCCCTGGACCGGAAACAAGCTTCCTAGGACCGGTTTCTGGCATTTCAGCAGTCTTCAGCCAGGCTTGCTTGAATCCAGTGGCAAAGTGAGCAAGGGACTCACGTCTGAGCATACCTTGCCAACTTATGGCGAACAAAGCGGTACAGAAGGGGGTGGTGATGGACGGAGCATCAGAACCAATCAAACACTCACAGCCAGTCAAGAGATCTGGGTTTGATCCATCACCGTTCTTTAGACCACTCTGCCACCCCAGTTCAGACATGGCCTTATGCAAATCAGTCTGACCCTGTGCCTCATGGGAACAGTCCAGCCCGAACTGCCAAGCCATGCCTTCCCTGGACCGGAAACAAGCTTCCTAGGACCGGTTTCTGGCAATTCAGCCGTCTTCAGCCAGGCTTGCTTGAATCCAGTGGCAAAGTGAGCAAGGGATTCACGTCTGAGCATACCCTGCCAACTTATGGCGAACAAAGCGGTACAGAAGGGGTGGTGATGGACGGAGCATCAGAACCAATCAAACACTCACAGCCAGTCAAGAGATCTGGGTTTGATCCATCACCGTTCTTTAGCCCACTCTGCCACCCCAGTTCAGACATGGCCATATGCAAATCAGTCTGACCCTGTGCCTCATGGGAACAGTCCAGCCCGAACTGCCAAGCCATGCCTTCCCTGGACCGGAAACAAGCTTCCTAGGACCGGTTTCTGGCATTTCAGCCGTCTTCAGCCAGGCTTGCTTGAATCCAGTGGCAAAGTGAGCAAGGGAATCACGTCTGAGCATACCCAGCCAACTTATGGCGAACAAAGCGGTACAGAAGGGGTGGTGATGGACGGAGCATCAGAACCAATCAAACACTCACAGCCAGTCAAGAGATCTGGGTTTGATCCATCACCGTTCTTTAGCCCACTCTGCCACCCCAGTTCAGACATGGCCATATGCAAATCAGTCTGACCCTGTGCCTCATGGGAACAGTCCAGCCCGAACTGCCAAGCCATGCCTTCCCTGGACCGGAAACAAGCTTCCTAGGTCCAGTTTCTGGCATTTCAGCCGTCTTCAGCCAGGCGTGCTTGAATCCAGTGGCAAAGTGAGCAAGAGACTCACGTCTGAGCATACCCTGCCAACTTATGGCGAACAAAGCGGTACAGAAGGGGGTGGTGATGGACGGAACATCAGAACCAATCAAACACTCACAGCCAGTCAAGAGATCTGGGTTTGATCCATCACCGTTCTTTAGCCCACTCTGCCACCCCAGTTCAGACATAGCCATATGCAAATCAGTCTGACCCTGTGCCTCATGGGAACAGTCCAGCCCGAACTGCCAAGCCATGCCTTCCCTGGACCGGAAACAAGCTTCCTAGGACCGGTTTCTGGCATTTCAGCAGTCTTCAGCCAGGCTTGCTTGAATCCAGTGGCAAAGTGAGCAAGGGACTCACGTCTGAGCATACCCTGCCAACTTATGGCGAACAAGGTGGTACAAAAGGGGGTGGTGATGGAGGGAGCATCAGAACCAATCAAACACTCACAGCCAGTCAAGAGATCTGGGTTTGATCCATCACCGTTCTTTAGCCCACTCTGCCACCCCAGTTCAGACATGGCCATATGCAAATCAGTCTGACCCTGTGCCTCATGGGAACAGTCCAGCCCGAACTGCCAAGCCATGCCTTCCCTGGACCGGAAACAAGCTTCCTAGGACCGGTTTCTGGCATTTCAGCCGTCTTCAGCCAGGCTTGCTTGAATCCAGTGGCAAAGTGAGCAAGGGACTCACGTCTGAGCATACCCTGCCAACTTATGGCGAACAAGGCGATACAGAAGGGGGTGGTGATGGACGGAGCATCAGAACCAATCAAACACTCACAGCCAGTCTAGAGATCTGGGTTTGATCCATAACCGTTCTTTAGCCCACTCTGCCTCCCCAGTTCAGACATGGCCATAGGCAAATCAGTCTGTACCTGTGCCTCATGGGAACAGTCCAGCCTGAACTGCCAAGCCATGCTTTCCCTGGACCGGAAACAAACCTCCTAGGACCGGTTTCTGGCATTTCAGCCGTCTTCAGCCAGGCTTGCTTGAATCCAGTGGCAAAGTGAGCAAGGGACTCACGTCTGAGCATACCCTGCCAACTTATGGCGAACAAGGCGGTACAAAAGGGGGTGGTGATGGACGGAGCATCAGAACCAATCAAACACTCACAGCCAGTCAAGAGATCTGGGTTTGATCCATCACCGTTCTTTAGCCCACTCTGCCTCCCCAGTTCAGACATGGCCATATGCAAATCAGTCTGACCCTGTGCCTCATGGGAACAGTCCAGCCCAAACTGCCAAGCCATGCCTTCCCTGGACCGGAAACAAACTTCCTAGGACCGGTTTCTGGCATTTCAGCCGTCTTCAGCCAGGCTTGCTTGAATCCAGTGGCAAAGTGAGCAAGGGACTCACGTCTGAGCATACGCTGCCGACTTATGGCGAACAAAGCGGCACAGAAGGGGGTGGTGATGGACGGAGCATCAGAACCAATCAAACACTCACAGCCAGTCAAGATATCTGGGTTATACCCATCACCGTTCTTTAGCCCACTCTGCCACCCCAGTTCAGACATGGCCATATGCAAATCAGTCTGACCCTCTGCCTCATGGGAACAGTCCAGCCCGAACTGCCAAGCCATGCCTTCCCTGGACCGGAAACAAGCTTCCTAGGACCGGTTTCTGTTATTTCAGCCGTCTTCAGCCAGGCTTGCTTGAATCCAGTGGCAAAGTGAGCAAGGGACTCATGTCTGAGCATACCCTGCCAACTTATGGCGAACAAAGCGGTACAAAAGGGGGTGGTGATGGACGGAGCATCAGAACCAATCAAACACTCACAGCCAGTCAAGAGATCTGGGTTTGATCCATCACCGTTCTTTAGCCCACTCTGCCACCCCAGTTCAGACATGGCCATATGCAAATCAGTCTGACCCTGTGCCTCATGGGAACAGTCCAGCCCGAACTGCCAAGCCATGCCTTTCCTGGACCGGAAACAAGCTTCCTAGGACCGGTTTCTGGCATTTCAGCCGTCTTCAGCCAGGCTTGCTTGAATCCAGTGGCAAAGTGAGCAAGGGACTCACGTCTGAGCATACCCTGCCAACTTATGGCGAACAAAGCGGTACAAAAGGGGGTGGTGATGGATGGAGCATCAGAACCAATCAAACACTCACAGCCAGTTAAGAGATCTGGGTTTGATCCATCACCGTTCTTTAGCCCACTCTGCCACCCCAGTTCAGACATGGCCATATGCAAATCAGTCTGACCCTGTGCCTCATGGGAACAGTCCAGCCCGAACTGCCAAGCCATGCCTTCCCTGGACCGGAAACAAGCTTCCTAGGACCGGTTTCTGGCATTTCAGCCGTCTTCCGCCAGGCTTGCTTGAATCCAGTGGCAAAGTGAGCAAGGGACTCACGTCTGAGCATACCCTGCCAACTTATGGCGAACAAAGCGGTACAGAAGGAGGTGGTGATGGACGGAGCATCAGAACCAATCAAACACTCACAGCCAGTCAAGAGATCTGGGTTTGATCCATCACCGTTCTTTAGCCCACTCTACCACCCCAGTTCAGACATGCCCATATGCAAATCAGTCTGACCCTGCGCCTCATGGGAACAGTCCAGCCCGAACTGCCAAGCCATGCCTTCCCTGGAACGGAAACAAGCTTCCTAGGTCCAGTTTCTGGCATTTCAGCCGTCTTCAGCCAGGCTTGCTTGAATCCAGTGGCAAAGTGAGCAAGGGACTCACGTCTGAGCATACCCTGCCAACTTATGGCGAACAAAGCGGTACAAAAGGGGGTGGTGATGGACGGAGCATCAGAACCAATCAAACACTCACAGCCAGTCAAGAGATCTGGGTTTGATCCATCACCGTTCTTTAGCCCACTCTGCCACCCCAGTTCAGACATGGCCATATGCAAATCAGTCTGACCCTGTGCCTCATGGGAACAGTCCAGCCCGAACTGCCAAGCCATGCCTTTCCTGGACCGGAAACAAGCTTCCTAGGACCGGTTTCTGGCATTTCAGCCGTCTTCAGCCAGGCTTGCTTGAATCCAGTGGCAAAGTGAGCAAGGGACTCACGTCTGAGCATACCCTGCCAACTTATGGCGAACAAAGCGGTACAAAAGGGGGTGGTGATGGATGGAGCATCAGAACCAATCAAACACTCACAGCCAGTTAAGAGATCTGGGTTTGATCCATCACCGTTCTTTAGCCCACTCTGCCACCCCAGTTCAGACATGGCCATATGCAAATCAGTCTGACCCTGTGCCTCATGGGAACAGTCCAGCCCGAACTGCCAAGCCATGCCTTCCCTGGACCGGAAACAAGCTTCCTAGGACCGGTTTCTGGCATTTCAGCCGTCTTCCGCCAGGCTTGCTTGAATCCAGTGGCAAAGTGAGCAAGGGACTCACGTCTGAGCATACCCTGCCAACTTATGGCGAACAAAGCGGTACAGAAGGAGGTGGTGATGGACGGAGCATCAGAACCAATCAAACACTCACAGCCAGTCAAGAGATCTGGGTTTGATCCATCACCGTTCTTTAGCCCACTCTACCACCCCAGTTCAGACATGCCCATATGCAAATCAGTCTGACCCTGCGCCTCATGGGAACAGTCCAGCCCGAACTGCCAAGCCATGCCTTCCCTGGAACGGAAACAAGCTTCCTAGGTCCAGTTTCTGGCATTTCAGCCGTCTTCAGCCAGGCTTGCTTGAATCCAGTGGCAAAGTGAGCAAGGGACTCACGTCTGAGCATACCCTGCCAACTTATGGCGAACAAAGCGGTACAGAAGGGGGTGGTGATGGACGGAACATCAGAACCAATCAAACACTCACAGCCAGTCAAGAGATATGGGTTTGATCCATCACCGTTCTTTAGCCCACTCTGCCACCCCAGTTCAGACATGGCCATATGCAAATCAGTCTGACCCTGTGCCTCATGGGAACAGTCCAGCCCGAACTGCCAAGCCATGCCTTCCCTGGACCGGAAACAAGCTTGCTAGGACCGGTTTCTGGCATTTCAGCTGTCTTCAGCCAGGCTTGCTTGAATCCAGTGGCAAAGTGAGCAAGGGACTCACGTCTGAGCATACCCTGCCAACTTATGGCGAACAAGGCGGTACAAAATGGGTGGTGATGGACGGAGCATCAGAACCAATCAAACACTCACAGCCAGTCAAGAGATCTGGGTTTGATCCATCACCGTTCTTTAGCCCACTCTGCCACCCCAGGTCAGACATGGCCATATGCAAATCAGTCTGACCCTATGCCTCATGGGAACAGTCCAGCCCGAACTGCCAAGCCATGCCTTCCCTGGACCGGAAACAAGCTTCCTAG
Organism: Triturus cristatus; assembly: GCF_964204655.1. Taxonomy (NCBI): domain Eukaryota; kingdom Metazoa; phylum Chordata; class Amphibia; order Caudata; family Salamandridae; genus Triturus; species Triturus cristatus. Next base: position 621,047,556 of record NC_140579.1, on the reverse strand, counting down.
GACCGGTTTCTGGCATTTCAGCCGTCTTCAGCCAGGCTTGCTTGAATCCTGTGGCAAAGTGAGCAAGGGACTCACGTCTGAGCATACCCTGCCAACTTATGGCGAACAAAGCGGTACAAAAGGGGGTGGTGATGGACGGAGCATCAGAACCAATCAAACACTCAAAGCCAGTCAAGAGATCTGGGTTTGATCCATCACCGTTCTTTAGCCCACTCTGCCACCCCAGTTCAGACATAGCCATATGCAAATCAGTCTGACCCTGTGCCTCATGGGAACAGTCCAGCCCGAACTGCCAAGCCATGCCTTCCCTGGACCGGAAACAAGCTTCCTAGGACCGGTTTCTGGCATTTCAGCAGTCTTCAGCCAGGCTTGCTTGAATCCAGTGGCAAAGTGAGCAAGGGACTCACGTCTGAGCATACCCTGCCAACTTATGGCGAACAAGGCGGTACAAAAGGGGGTGGTGATGGACAGAGCATCAGAACCAATCAAACACTCACAGCCAGTCAAGAGATCTGGGTTTGATCCATCACCGTTCTTTAGCCCACTCTGCCACCCCAGTTCAGACATGGCCATATGCAAATCAGTCTGACCCTGTGCCTCATGGGAACAGTCCAGCCCGAACTGCCAAGCCATGCCTTCCCTTGACCGGAAACAAGCTTCCTAGACCCGGTTTCTGGCATTCAAGCCGTCTTCAGCCAGGCTTGCTTGAATCCAGTGGCAAAGTGAGCAAGGGACTCACGTCTGAGCATACCCTGCCAACTTATGGCGAACAAGGCGGTACAAAAGGGGGTGGTGATGGACGGAGCATCAGAACCAATCAAACACTCACAGCCAGTCAAGAGATCTGGGTTTGATCCATCACCGTTCTTTAGCCCACTCTGCCACCCCAGTTCACACATGGCCATATGCAAATCAGTCTGACCCTGTGCCTCATGGGAACAGTCCAGCCCGAACTGCCAAGCCATGCCTTCCCTGGACCGGAAACAAGCTTCCTAGGACCGGTTTCTGGCATTTCAGCCGTCTTCAGCCAGGCTTGCTTGAATCCAGTGGCAAAGTGAGCAAGGGACTCACGTCTGAGCATACCCTGCCAACTTATGGCGAACAAGGCGATACAGAAGGGGGTGGTGATGGACGGAGCATCAGAACCAATCAAACACTCACAGCCAGTCAAGAGATCTGGGTTTGATCCATCACCGTTCTTTAGCCCACTCTGCCTCCCCAGTTCAGACATGGCCATAGGCAAATCAGTCTGTACCTGTGCCTCATGGGAACAGTCCAGCCTGAACTGCCAAGCCATGCTTTCCCTGGAACGGAAACAAACTTCCTCGGACCGGTTTCTGGCATTTCAGCCGTCTTCAGCCAGGCTTGCTTGAATCCAGTGGCAAAGTGAGCAAGGGACTCACGTCTGAGCATACGCTGCCAACTTATGGCGAACAAAGCGGTACAGAAAGGGGTGGTGATGGACGGAGCATCAGAACCAATCAAACACTCACAGCCAGTCAAGAGACCTGGGTTTGATCCATCACCGTTCTTTAGCCCACTCTGCCACCCCAGTTCAGACATGGCCATATGCAAATCAGTCTGACCCTGTGCCTCATGGGAACAGTCCAGCCCGAACTGCCAAGCCATGCCTTCCCTGGACCGGAAACAAGCTTCCTAGGACCGGTTTCTGTTATTTCAGCCGTCTTCAGCCAGGCTTGCTTGAATCCAGTGGCAAAGTGAGCAAGGGACTCATGTCTGAGCATACCCTGCCAACTTATGGCGAACAAAGCGGTACAAAAGGGGGTGGTGATGGACGGAGCATCAGAACCAATCAAACACTCACAGCCAGTTAAGAGATCTGGGTTTGATCCATCACCGTTCTTTAGCCCACTCTGCCACCCCAGTTCAGACATGGCCATATGCAAATCAGTCTGACCCTGTGCCTCATGGGAACAGTCCAGCCCGAACTGCCAAGCCATGCCTTCCCTGGACCGGAAACAAGCTTCCTAGGACCGGTTTCTGGCATTTCAGCCGTCTTCCGCCAGGCTTGCTTGAATCCAGTGGCAAAGTGAGCAAGGGACTCACGTCTGAGCATACCCTGCCAACTTATGGCGAACAAAGCGGTACAGAAGGAGGTGGTGATGGACGGAGCATCAGAACCAATCAAACACTCACAGCCAGTCAAGAGATCTGGGTTTGATCCATCACCGTTCTTTAGCCCACTCTACCACCCCAGTTCAGACATGGCCATATGCAAATCAGTCTGACCCTGCGCCTCATGGGAACAGTCCAGCCCGAACTGCCAAGCCATGCCTTCCCTGGAACGGAAACAAGCTTCCTAGGTCCAGTTTCTGGCATTTCAGCCGTCTTCAGCCAGGCTTGCTTGAATCCAGTGGCAAAGTGAGCAAGGGACTCACGTCTGAGCATACCCTGCCAACTTATGGCGAACAAAGCTGTACAGAAGGGGGTGGTGATGGACGGAACATCAGAACCAATCAAACACTCACAGCCAGTCAAGAGATATGGGTTTGATCCATCACCGTTCTTTAGCCCACTCTGCCACCCCAGTTCAGACATGGCCATATGCAAATCAGTCTGACCCTGTGCCTCATGGGAACAGTCCAGCCCGAACTGCCAAGCCATGCCTTCCCTGGACCGGAAACAAGCTTGCTAGGACCGGTTTCTGGCATTTCAGCTGTCTTCAGCCAGGCTTGCTTGAATCCAGTGGCAAAGTGAGCAAGGGACTCACGTCTGAGCATACCCTGCCAACTTATGGCGAACAAGGCGGTACAAAATGGGTGGTGATGGACGGAGCATCAGAACCAATCAAACACTCACAGCCAGTCAAGAGATCTGGGTTTGATCCATCACCGTTCTTTAGCCCACTCTGCCACCCCAGGTCAGACATGGCCATATGCAAATCAGTCTGACCCTGTGCCTCATGGGAACAGTCCAGCCCGAACTGCCAAGCCATGCCTTCCCTGGACCAGAAACAAGCTTCCTAGGACCGGTTTCTGGCATTTCAGCCGTCTTCAGCCAGGCTTGCTTGAATCCTGTGGCAAAGTGAGCAAGGGACTCACGTCTGAGCATACCCTGCCAACTTATGGCGAACAAAGCGGTACAAAAGGGGGTGGTGATGGACGGAGCATCAGAACCAATCAAACACTCAAAGCCAGTCAAGAGATCTGGGTTTGATCCATCACCGTTCTTTAGCCCACTCTGCCACCCCAGTTCAGACATAGCCATATGCAAATCAGTCTGACCCTGTGCCTCATGGGAACAGTCCAGCCCGAACTGCCAAGCCATGCCTTCCCTGGACCGGAAACAAGCTTCCTAGGACCGGTTTCTGGCATTTCAGCAGTCTTCAGCCAGGCTTGCTTGAATCCAGTGGCAAAGTGAGCAAGGGACTCACGTCTGAGCATACCCTGCCAACTTATGGCGAACAAGGCGGTACAAAAGGGGGTGGTGATGGACAGAGCATCAGAACCAATCAAACACTCACAGCCAGTCAAGAGATCTGGGTTTGATCCATCACCGTTCTTTAGCCCACTCTGCCACCCCAGTTCAGACATGGCCATATGCAAATCAGTCTGACCCTGTGCCTCATGGGAACAGTCCAGCCCGAACTGCCAAGCCATGCCTTCCCTGGACCGGAAACAAGCTTCCTAGACCCGGTTTCTGGCATTTCAGCCGTCTTCAGCCAGGCTTGCTTGAATCCAGTGGCAAAGTGAGCAAGGGACTCACGTCTGAGCATACCCTGCCAACTTATGGCGAACAAGGCGGTACAAAAGGGGGTGGTGATGGACGGAGCATCAGAACCAATCAAACACTCACAGCCAGTCAAGAGATCTGGGTTTGATCCATCACCGTTCTTTAGCCCACTCTGCCACCCCAGTTCAGACATGGCCATATGCAAATCAGTCTGACCCTGTGCCTCATGGGAACAGTCCAGCCCGAACTGCCAAGCCATGCCTTCCCTGGACCGGAAACAAGCTTCCTAGGACCGGTTTCTGGCATTTCAGCCGTCTTCAGCCAGGCTTGCTTGAATCCAGTGGCAAAGTGAGCAAGGGACTCACGTCTGAGCATACCCTGCCAACTTATGGCGAACAAGGCGATACAGAAGGGGGTGGTGATGGACGGAGCATCAGAACCAATCAAACACTCACAGCCAGTCAAGAGATCTGGGTTTGATCCATCACCATTCTTTAGCCCACTCTGCCTCCCCAGTTCAGACATGGCCATAGGCAAATCAGTCTGTACCTGTGCCTCATGGGAACAGTCCAGCCTGAACTGCCAAGCCATGCTTTCCCTGGACCAGAAACAAACTTCCTAGGACCGGTTTCTGGCATTTCAGCCGTCTTCAGCCAGGCTTGCTTGAATCCAGTGGCAAAGTGAGCAAGGGACTCACGTCTGAGCATACGCTGCCAACTTATGGCGAACAAAGCGGTACAGAAGGGGGTGGTGATGGACGGAGCATCAGAACCAATCAAACACTCACAGCCAGTCAAGAGATCTGGGTTTGATCCATCACCGTTCTTTAGCCCACTCTGCCACCCCAGTTCAGACATGGCCATATGCAAATCAGTCTGACCCTGTGCCTCATGGGAACAGTCCAGCCCGAACTGCCAAGCCATGTCTTCCCTAGACCGGAAACAAGCTTCCTAGGACCGGTTTCTGGCATTTCAGCCGTCTTCAGCCAGGCTTGCTTGAATCCAGTGGCAAAGTGAGCAAGGGACTCACGTCTGAGCATACCCTGCCAACTTATGGCGAACAAAGCGGTACAGAAGGGGGTGGTGATGGACGGAGCATCAGAACCAATCAAACACTCACAGCCAGTCAAGAGATCTGGGTTTGATCCATCACCGTTCTTTAGCCCACTCTGCCACCCCAGTTCAGACATGGCCATATGCAAATCAGTCTGACCCTGTGCCTCATGGGAACAGTCCAGCCCGAACTGCCAAGCCATGCCTTCCCTGGACCGGAAACAAGCTTCCTAGGACCGGTTTCTGGCATTTCAGCCGTCTTCAGCCAGGCTTGCTTGAATCCAGTGGCAAAGTGAGCAAGGGACTCACGTCTGAGCATACCTTGCCAACTTATGGCGAACAAAGCGGTACAGAAGGGGGTGGTGATGGACGGAGCATCAGAACCAATCAAACACTCACAGCCAGTCAAGAGATATGGGTTTGATCCATCACCGTTCTTTAGACCACTCTGCCACCCCAGTTCAGACATGGCCTTATGCAAATCAGTCTGACCCTGTGCCTCATGGGAACAGTCCAGCCCGAACTGCCAAGCCATGCCTTCCCTAGACCGGAAACAAGCTTCCTAGGACCGGTTTCTGGCAATTCAGCCGTCTTCAGCCAGGCTTGCTTGAATCCAGTGGCAAAGTGAGCAAGGGATTCACGTCTGAGCATACCCTGCCAACTTATGGCGAACAAAGCGGTACAGAAGGGGTGGTGATGGACGGAGCATCAGAACCAATCAAACACTCACAGCCAGTCAAGAGATCTGGGTTTGATCCATCACCGTTCTTTAGCCCACTCTGCCACCCCAGTTCAGACATGGCCATATGCAAATCAGTCTGACCCTGTGCCTCATGGGAACAGTCCAGCCCGAACTGCCAAGCCATGCCTTCCCTGGACCGGAAACAAGCTTCCTAGGACCGGTTTCTGGCATTTCAGCCGTCTTCAGCCAGGCTTGCTTGAATCCAGTGGCAAAGTGAGCAAGGGACTCACGTCTGAGCATACCCTGCCAACTTATGGCGAACAAGGCGATACAGAAGGGGGTGGTGATGGACGGAGCATCAGAACCAATCAAACACTCACAGCCAGTCAAGAGATCTGGGTTTGATCCATCACCATTCTTTAGCCCACTCTGCCTCCCCAGTTCAGACATGGCCATAGGCAAATCAGTCTGTACCTGTGCCTCATGGGAACAGTCCAGCCTGAACTGCCAAGCCATGCTTTCCCTGGACCAGAAACAAACTTCCTAGGACCGGTTTCTGGCATTTCAGCCGTCTTCAGCCAGGCTTGCTTGAATCCAGTGGCAAAGTGAGCAAGGGACTCACGTCTGAGCATACGCTGCCAACTTATGGCGAACAAAGCGGTACAGAAGGGGGTGGTGATGGACGGAGCATCAGAACCAATCAAACACTCACAGCCAGTCAAGAGATCTGGGTTTGATCCATCACCGTTCTTAAGCCCACTCTGCCACCCCAGTTCAGACATGGCCATATGCAAATCAGTCTGACCCTGTGCCTCATGGGAACAGTCCAGCCCGAACTGCCAAGCCATGTCTTCCCTAGACCGGAAACAAGCTTCCTAGGACCGGTTTCTGGCATTTCAGCCGTCTTCAGCCAGGCTTGCTTGAATCCAGTGGCAAAGTGAGCAAGGGACTCACGTCTGAGCATACCCTGCCAACTTATGGCGAACAAAGCGGTACAGAAGGGGGTGGTGATGGACGGAGCATCAGAACCAATCAAACACTCACAGCCAGTCAAGAGATCTGGGTTTGATCCATCACCGTTCTTTAGACCACTCTGCCACCCCAGTTCAGACATGGCCTTATGCAAATCAGTCTGACCCTGTGCCTCATGGGAACAGTCCAGCCCGAACTGCCAAGCCATGCCTTCCCTAGACCGGAAACAAGCTTCCTAGGACCGGTTTCTGGCAATTCAGCCGTCTTCAGCCAGGCTTGCTTGAATCCAGTGGCAAAGTGAGCAAGGGATTCACGTCTGAGCATACCCTGCCAACTTATGGCGAACAAAGCGGTACAGAAGGGGTGGTGATGGACGGAGCATCAGAACCAATCAAACACTCACAGCCAGTCAAGAGATCTGGGTTTGATCCATCACCGTTCTTTAGCCCACTCTGCCACCCCAGTTCAGACATGGCCATATGCAAATCAGTCTGACCCTGTGCCTCATGGGAACAGTCCAGCCCGAACTGCCAAGCCATGCCTTCCCTGGACCGGAAACAAGCTTCCTAGGACCGGTTTCTGGCATTTCAGCCGTCTTCAGCCAGGCTTGCTTGAATCCAGTGGCAAAGTTAGCAAGGGACTCACGTCTGAGCATACCCTGCCAACTTATGGCAAACAAAGCGGTACAGAAGGGGGTGGTGATGGACGGAGCATCAGAACCAATCAAACACTCACAGCCAGTCAAGAGATCTGGGTTTGATCCATCACCATTCTTTAGCCCACTCTGCCACCCCAGTTCAGACATGGCCATATGCAAATCAGTCTGACCCTGTGCCTCATGGGAACAGTCCAGCCCGAACTGCCAAGCCATGCCTTCCCTGGACCGGAAACAAGCTTCCTAGGACCGGTTTCTGGCATTTCAGCCGTCTTCAGCCAGGCTTGCTTGAATCCAGTGGCAAAGTGAGCAAGGGAATCACGTCTGAGCATACCCAGCCAACTTATGGCGAACAAAGCGGTACAGAAGGGGGTGGTGATGGACGGAGCATCAGAACCAATCAAACTCCCACAGCCAGTCAAGAGATCTGGGTTTGATCCATCACCGTTCTTTAGCCCACTCTGCCACCCCAGTTCAGACATGGCCATATGCAAATCAGTCTGACCCTGTGCCTCATGGGAACAGTCCAGCCCAAACTGCCAAGCCATGCCTTCCCTGGACCGGAAACAAGCTTCCTAGGACCGGTTTCTGGCATTTCAGCCTTCTTCAGCCAGGCTTGCTTGAATCCAGTGGCAAAGTGATCATGGGATTCACGTCTGAGCATACCCTGCCAACTTATGGCGAACAAAGCGGTACAAAAGGGGGTGGTGATGGACGGAGCATCAGAACCAATCAAACACTCACAGCCAGTCAATAGATCTGGATTTGATCCATCACCGTTCTTTAGCCCACTCTGCCACCCCAGTTCAGACATGGCCATATGCAAATCAGTCTGACCCTGTGCCTCATAGGAACAGTCCAGCCCGAACTGCCAAGCCATGCCTTCCCTGGACCGGAAACAAGCTTCCTAGGACCGGTTTGTGGCATTTCAGCCGTCTTCAGCCAGGCTTGCTTGAATCCAGTGGCAAAGTGAGCAAGGGACTCACGTCTGAGCATACCCTGCCAACTTATGGCGAACAAGGCGGTACAAAAGGGGGTGGTGATGGACGGAGCATCAGAACCAATCAAACACTCACAGCCAGTCAAGAGATCTGGGTTTGATCCATCACCGTTCTTTAGCCCACTCTGCCTCCCCAGTTCAGACATGGCCATATGCAAATCAGTCTGACCCTGTGCCTCATGGGAACAGTCCAGCCCGAACTGCCACGCCATGCCTTCCCTGGACCGGAAACAAACTTCCTAGGACCCGTTTCTGGCATTTCAGCCGTCTTCAGCCAGGCTTGCTTGAATCCAGTGGCAAAGTGAGCAAGGGACTCACGTCTGAGCATACCCTGCCAACTTATGGCGAACAAAGCGGTACAGAAGGGGGTGGTGATGGACGGAGCATCAGAACCAATCAAACACTCACAGCCAGTCAAGAGATCTGGGTTTGATCCATCACCGTTCTTTAGCCCACTCTGCCACCCCAGTTCAGACCTGGCCATATGCAAATCAGTCTGACCCTGTGCCTCATGGGAACAGTCCAGCCCGAACTGCCAAGCCATGCATTCCCTGGACCGGAAACAAGCTTCATAGGACCGGTTTTTGGCATTTCAGCCGCCTTCAGCCAGGCTTGCTTGAATCCAGTGGCAAAGTGAGCAAGGGACTCACGTCTGAGCATACCCTGCCAATTTATGGCGAACAAAGCGGTACTGAAGGGGGTGGTGATGGACGGAGCATCAGAACCAATCAAACACTCACAGCCAGTCAAGAGATCTGGGTTTGATCCATCACCCTTCTTTAGCCCACTCTGCCACCCCAGTTCAGACATCGCCATATGCAAATCAGTCTGACCCTGTGCCTCATGGGAACAGTCCAGCCCAAACTGCCAAGCCATGCCTTCCCTGGACCGGAAACAAGCTTCCTAGGACCGGTTTCTGGCATTTCAGCCGTTTTCAGCCAGGCTTGCTTGAATCCACTAGCAAAGTGAGCAAGGGAATCACGTCTGAGCATACCCAGCCAACTTATGGCGAACAAAGCGGTACAGAAGGGGGTGGTGATGGACGGAGCATCAGAACCAATCAAACACTCACAGCCAGTCAAGAGATCTGGGTTTGATCCATCACCGTTCTTTAGCCCACTCTGCCACCCCAGTTCAGACATGGCCATATGCAAATCAGTCTGACCCTGTGCCTCATGGGAACAGTCCAGCCCAAACTGCCAAGCCATGCCTTCCCTGGACCGGAAACAAGCTTCCTAGTACCGGTTTCTGGCATTTCAGCCGTCTTCAGCCAGGCGTGCTTGAATCCAGTGGCAAAGTGAGCAAGGGATTCACGTCTGAACATACCCTGCCAACTTATGGCGAACAAAGCGGTACAAATGGGGGTGGTGATGGACGGAGCATCAGAACCAATCAAACACTCACAGCCAGTCAATAGATCTGGGTTTGATCCATCACCGTTCTTTAGCCCACTCTGCCACCCCAGTTCAGACATGGCCATATGCAAATCAGTCTGACCCTGTGCCTCATAGGAACAGTCCAGCCCGAACTGCCAAGCCATGCCTTCCCTGGACCGGAAACAAGCTTCCTAGGACCGGTTTCTGGCATTTCAGCTGTCTTCAGCCAGGCTTGCTTGAATCCAGTGGCAAAGTGAGCAAGGGACTCACGTCTGAGCATACCCTGCCAACTTATGGCGAACAAAGCGGTACAGAAGGGGGTGGTGATGGACGGAGCATCAGAACCAATCAAACACTCACAGCCAGTCAAGAGATCTGGGTTTGATCCATCACCGTTCTTTAGCCCACTCTGCCACCCCAGATCAGACATGGCCATATGCAAATCAGTCTGAACCTGTGCCTCATGGGAACAGTCCAGCCCGAACTGCCAAGCCAAGCCTTCCCTGGACCGGAAACAAACTTCCTAGGACCGGTTTCTGGCATTTCAGCCGTCTTCAGCCAGGCTTGCTTGAATCCAGTGGCAATTGAGCAAGGGACTCACGTCTGAGCATACCCTGCCAACTTATGGCGAACAAAGCGGTACAGAAGGGGGTGGTGATGGACGGAGCATCAGAACCAATCAAACACTCACAGCCAGTCAATAGATCTGGGTTTGATCCATCACCGTTCTTTAGCCCACTCTGCCGCCCCAGTTCAGACTTGGCCATATGCAAATCAGTCTGACCCTGTGCCTCATAGGAACAGTCCAGCCCGAACTGCCAAGCCATGCCTTCCCTGGACCGGAAACAAGCTTCCTAGGACCGGTTTCTGGCATTTCAGCAGTCTTCAGCCAGGCTTGCTTGAATCCAGTGGCAAAGTGAGCAAGGGACTCACGTCTGAGCATACCCTGCCAACTTATGGCGAACAAAGCGGTACAAAAGGGGGTGGTGATGGACGGAGCATCAGAACCAATCAAACACTCACAGCCAGTCTAGAGAACTGGGTTTGATCCATCACCGTTCTTTAGCCCACTCTGCCACCCCATTTCAGACATGGCTATATGCAAATCAGTCTGACCCTGTGACTCATGGGAACAGTCCAGCCCGAACTGCCAAGCCATGCCTTCCCTGGACCGGAAACAAGCTTCCTAGGACCGGTTTCTGGTATTTCAGCCGTCTTCAGCCTGGCTTGCTTGAATCCAGTGGCAAAGTGAGCAAGGGACTCACGTCTGAGCATACCCTGCCAACTTATGGCGAACAAAGCGGTACAGAAGGGGTGGTGATGGACGGAGCATCAGAACCAATCAAACACTCACAGCCAGTCAAGAGATCTGGGTTTGATCCATCACCGTTCTTTAGCCCACTCTGCCACCCCAGTTCAGACATGGCCAATGCAAATCAGTCTGACCCTGTGCCTCATGGGAACAGTCCAGCCCGAACTGCCAAGCCATGCCTTCCCTCGACCGGAAACAAGCTTCCTAGGACCGGTTTCTGGCATTTCAGCCGTCTTCAGCCAGGCTTGCTTGAATCCAGTGGCAAAGTTAGCAAGGGACTCACGTCTGAGCATACCCTGCCAACTTATGGCAAACAAAGCGGTACAGAAGGGGGTGCTGATGGACGGAGCATCAGAACCAATCAAACACTCACAGCCAGTCAAGAGATCTGGGTTTGACCCATCACCATTCTTTAGCCCACTCTGCCACCCCAGTTCAGACATGGCCATATGCAAATCAGTCTGACCCTGTGCCTCATGGGAACAGTCCAGCCCGAACTGCCAAGCCATGCCTTCCCTGGACCGGAAACAAGCTTCCTAGGACCGGTTTCTGGCATTTCAGCCGTCTTCAGCCAGGCTTGCTTGAATCCAGTGGCAAAGTGAGCAAGGGAATCACGTCTGAGCATACCCAGCCAACTTATGGCGAACAAAGCGGTACAGAAGGGGGTGGTGATGGACGGAGCATCAGAACCAATCAAACTCTCACAGCCAGTCAAGAGATCTGGGTTTGATCCATCACCGTTCTTTAGCCCACTCTGCCACCCCAGTTCAGACATGGCCATATGCAAATCAGTCTGACCCTGTGCCTCATGGGAACAGTCCAGCCCAAACTGCCAAGCCTTGCCTTCCCTGGACCGGAAACAAGCTTCCTAGGACCGGTTTCTGGCATTTCAGCCTTCTTCAGCCAGGCTTGCTTGAATCCAGTGGCAAAGTGATCATGGGATTCACGTCTGAGCATACCCTGCCAACTTATGGCTAACAAAGCGGTACAAAAGGGGGTGGTGATGGACGGAGCATCAGAACCAATCAAACACTCACAGCCAGTCAATAGATCTGGATTTGATCCATCACCGTTCTTTAGCCCACTCTGCCACCCCAGTTCAGACATGGCTATATGCAAATCAGTCTGACCCTGTGCCTCATAGGAACAGTCCAGCCCGAACTGCCAAGCCATGCCTTCCCTGGACCGGAAACAAGCTTCCTAGGACCGGTTTCTGGCATTTCAGCCGTCTTCCGCCAGGCTTGCTTGAATCCAGTGGCAAAGTGAGCAAGGGACTCACGTCTGAGCATACCCTGCCAACTTATGGCGAACAAAGCGGTACAAAAGGGGGTGGTGATGGACGGAGCATCAGAACCAATCAAACACTCAAAGCCAGTCAAGAGATCTGGGTTTGATTCATCACCGTTCTTTAGCCCAATCTGCCACCCCAGTTCAGACATGGCCATATGCAAATCAGTCTGACCCTGTGCCTCATGGGAACAGTCCAGCCCGAACTGCCAAGCCATGCCTTCCCTGGACCGGAAACAAGCTTCCTAGGACCGGTTTCTGGCATTTCAGCCGTCTTCAGCCAGGCTTGCTTGAATCCAGTGGCAAAGTGAGCAAGGGACTCACGTCTGAGCATACGCTGCCAACTTATGGCGAACAAAGTGGTACAGAAGGGGGTGGTGATGGACGGAGCATCAGAACCAATCAAACACTCACAGCCAGTCAAGAGATCTGGGTTTGATCCATCACCGTTCTTTAGCCCACTCTGCCACCCCAGTTCAGACATGGCCATATGCAAATCAGTCTGACCCTGTGCCTCATGGGAACAGTCCAGCCCGAACTGCCAAGCCATGCCTTCCCTAGACCGGAAACAAGCTTCCTAGGACCGGTTTCGGGCATTTCAGCCGTTTTCAGCCAGGCTTGCTTGAATCCAGTGGCAAAGTGAGCAAGGGACTCACGTCTGAGCATACCCTGCCAACTTATGGCGAACAAAGCGGTACAGAAGGGGGTGGTGATGGACAGAGCATCAGAACCAATCAAACACTCACAGCCAGTCAAGAGATCTGGGTTTGATCCATCACCGTTCTTTAGCCCACTCTGCCACCCCAGTTCAGACATGGCCATATGCAAATCAGTCTGACCCTGTGCCTCATGGGAACAGTCCAGCCCGAACTGCCAAGCCATGCCTTCCCTGGACCGGAAATAAGCTTCCTAGGACCGGTTTCTGGCATTCAGCCGTCTTCAGCCAGGCTTGCTTGAATCCAGTGGCAAAGTGAGCAAGGGACTCACGTCTGAGCATACCTTGCCAACTTATGGCGAACAAAGCGGTACAGAAGGGGGTGGTGATGGACGGAGCATCAGAACCAATCAAACACTCACAGCCAGTCAAGAGATCTGGGTTTGATCCATCACCGTTCTTTAGACCACTCTGCCACCCCAGTTCAGACATGGCCTTATGCAAATCAGTCTGACCCTGTGCCTCATGGGAACAGTCCAGCCCGAACTGCCAAGCCATGCCTTCCCTGGACCGGAAACAAGCTTCCTAGGACCGGTTTCTGACAATTCAGCCGTCTTCAGCCAGGCTTGCTTGAATCCAGTGGCAAAGTGAGCAAGGGATTTACGTCTGAGCATACCCTGCCAACTTATGGCGAACAAAGCGGTACAGAAGGGGTGGTGATGGACGGAGCATCAGAACCAATCGAACACTCACAGCCAGTCAAGAGATCTGGGTTTGATCCATCACCGTTCTTTAGCCCACTCTGCCACCCCAGTTCAGACATAGCCATATGCAAATCAGTCTGACCCTGTGCCTCATGGGAACAGTCCAGCCCGAACTGCCAAGCCATGCCTTCCCTGGACCGGAAACAAGCTTCCTAGGAGCGGTTTCTGGCATTTCAGCCGTCTTCAGCCAGGCTTGCTTGAATCCAGTGGCAAAGTTAGCAAGGGACTCACGTCTGAGCATACCCTGCCAACTTATGGCAAACAAAGTGGTACAGAAGGAGGTGGTGATGGACGGAGCATCAGAACCAATCAAACACTCACAGCCAGTCAAGAGATCTGGGTTTGATCCATCACCATTCTTTAGCCCACTCTGCCACCCCAGTTCAGACATGGCCATATGCAAATCAGTCTGACCCTGTGCCTCATGGGAACAGTCCAGCCCGAACTGCCAAGCCATGCCTTCCCTGGACCGGAAACAAGCTTCCTAGGACCGGTTTCTGGCATTTCAGCCGTCTTCAGCCAGGCTTGCTTGAATCCAGTGGCAAAGTGAGCAAGGGATTCACGTCTGAACATACCCTGCCAACTTATGGCGAACAAAGCGGTACAAAAGGGGGTGGTGATGGACGGAGCATCAGAACCAATCAAACACTCACAGCCAGTCAATAGATCTGGGTTTGATCCATCACCGTTCTTTAGCCCACTCTGCCACCCCAGTTCAGACATGGCCATATGCAAATCAGTCTGACCCTGTGCCTCATAGGAACAGTCCAGCCCGAACTGCCAAGCCATGCCTTCCCTGGACCGGAAACAAGCTTCCTAGGACCGGTTTCTGGCATTTCAGCTGTCTTCAGCCAGGCTTGCTTGAATCCAGTGGCAAAGTGAGCAAGGGACTCACGTCTGAGCATACCCTGCCAACTTATGGCGAACAAAGCGGTACAGAAGGGGGTGGTGATGGACGGAGCATCAGAACCAATCAAACACTCACAGCCAGTCAAGAGATCTGGGTTTGATCCATCACCGTTCTTTCGCCCACTCTGCCACCCCAGATCAGACATGGCCATATGCAAATCAGTCTGAACCTGTGCCTCATGGGAACAGTCCAGCCCGAACTGCCAAGCCAAGCCTTCCCTGGACCGGAAACAAGCTTCCTAGGACCGGTTTCTGGCATTTCAGCCGTCTTCAGCCAGGCTTGCTTGAATCCAGTGGCAAAGTGAGCAAGGGACTCACGTCTGAGCATACCCTGCCAACTTATGGCGAACAAAGCGGTACAGAAGGGGGTGGTGATGGACGGAGCATCAGAACCAATCAAACACTCACAGCCAGTCAAGAGATCTGGGTTTGATCCATCACCGTTCTTTAGCCCACTCTGCCACCCCAGTTCAGACATGGCCATATGCAAATCAGTCTGACCCTGTGCCTCATGGGAACAGTCCAGCCTGAACTGCCAAGCCATGCCTTCCCTGGACCGGAAACAAGCTTCCTAGGACCGGTTTCTGGCATTTCAGCCGTCTTCAGCCAGGCTTGCTTGAATCCAGTGGCAAAGTGAGCAAGGGACTCACGTCTGAGCATACCCTGCCAACTTATGGCGAACAAAGCAGTACAAAAGGGGGTGGTGATGGACGGAGCATCAGAACCAATCAAACACTCACAGCCAGTCAATAGATCTGGGTTTTATCCATCACCGTTCTTTAGCCCACTCTGCCGCCCCAGTTCAGACTTGGCCATATGCAAATCAGTCTGACCCTGTGCCTCATAGGAACAGTCCAGCCCGAACTGCCAAGCCATGCCTTCCCTGGACCGGAAACAAGCTTCCTAGGACCGGTTTCTGGCATTTCAGCAGTCTTCAGCCAGGCTTGCTTGAATCCAGTGGCAAAGTGAGCAAGGGACTCACGTCTG
Source organism: Triturus cristatus (assembly GCF_964204655.1). Taxonomy (NCBI): domain Eukaryota; kingdom Metazoa; phylum Chordata; class Amphibia; order Caudata; family Salamandridae; genus Triturus; species Triturus cristatus. Next base: position 621,032,212 of record NC_140579.1, on the reverse strand, counting down.
AGCATACCCTGCCAACTTATGGCGAACAAAGCGGTACAAAAGGGGGTGGTGATGGACGGAGCATCAGAACCAATCAAACACTCACAGCCAGTCTAGAGATCTGGGTTTGATCCATCACCGTTCTTTAGCCCACTCTGCCACCCCATTTCAGACATGGCTATATGCAAATCAGTCTGACCCTGTGACTCATGGGAACAGTCCAGCCCGAACTGCCAAGCCATGCCTTCCCTGGACCGGAAACAAGCTTCCTAGGACCGGTTTCTGGTATTTCAGCCGTCTTCAGCCTGGCTTGCTTGAATCCAGTGGCAAAGTGAGCAAGGGACTCACGTCTGAGCATACCCTGCCAACTTATGGCGAACAAAGCGGTACAGAAGGGGTGGTGATGGACGGAGCATCAGAACCAATCAAACACTCACAGCCAGTCAAGAGATCTGGGTTTGATCCATCACCGTTCTTTAGCCCACTCTGCCACCCCAGTTCAGACATGGCCATATGCAAATCAGTCTGACCCTGTGCCTCATGGGAACACTCCAGCCCGAACTGCCAAGCCATGCCTTCCCTCGACCGGAAACAAGCTTCCTAGGACCGGTTTCTGGCATTTCAGCCGTCTTCAGCCAGGCTTGCTTGAATCCAGTGGCAAAGTTAGCAAGGGACTCACGTCTGAGCATACCCTGCCAACTTATGGCAAACAAAGCGGTACAGAAGGGGGTGGTGATGGACGGAGCATCAGAACCAATCAAACACTCACAGCCAGTCAAGAGATCTGGGTTTGATCCATCACCGTTCTTTAGCCCACTCTGCCACCCCAGTTCAGACATGGCCATATGCAAATCAGTCTGACCCTGTGCCTCATGGGAACAGTCCAGCCCGAACTGCCAAGCCATGCCTTCCCTGGACCGGAAACAAGCTTCCTAGGACCGGTTTCTGGCATTTCAGCCGTCTTCAGCCAGGCTTGCTTGAATCCAGTGGCAAAGTGAGCAAGGGAATCACGTCTGAGCATACCCAGCCAACTTATGGCGAACAAAGCAGTACAGAAGGGGGTGGTGATGGACGGAGCATCAGAACCAATCAAACTCTCACAGCCAGTCAAGAGATCTGGGTTTGATCCATCACCGTTCTTTAGCCCACTCTGCCACCCCAGTTCAGACATGGCCATATGCAAATCAGTCTGACCCTGTGCCTCATGGGAACAGTCCAGCCCAAACTGCCAAGCCTTGCCTTCCCTGGACCGGAAACAAGCTTCCTAGGACCGGTTTCTGGCATTTCAGCCGTCTTCAGCCAGGCTTGCTTGAATCCAGTGGCAAAGTGAGCAAGGGACTCACGTCTGAGCATACCCTGCCAACTTATGGCGAACAAAGCAGTACAAAAGGGGGTGGTGATGGACGGAGCATCAGAACCAATCAAACACTCACAGCCAGTCAATAGATCTGGGTTTTATCCATCACCGTTCTTTAGCCCACTCTGCCGCCCCAGTTCAGACTTGGCCATATGCAAATCAGTCTGACCCTGTGCCTCATAGGAACAGTCCAGCCCGAACTGCCAAGCCATGCCTTCCCTGGACCGGAAACAAGCTTCCTAGGACCGGTTTCTGGCATTTCAGCAGTCTTCAGCCAGGCTTGCTTGAATCCAGTGGCAAAGTGAGCAAGGGACTCACGTCTGAGCATACCCTGCCAACTTATGGCGAACAAAGCGGTACAAAAGGGGGTGGTGATGGACGGAGCATCAGAACCAATCAAACACTCACAGCCAGTCTAGAGATCTGGGTTTGATCCATCACCGTTCTTTAGCCCACTCTGCCACCCCATTTCAGACATGGCTATATGCAAATCAGTCTGACCCTGTGACTCATGGGAACAGTCCAGCCCGAACTGCCAAGCCATGCCTTCCCTGGACCGGAAACAAGCTTCCTAGGACCGGTTTCTGGTATTTCAGCCGTCTTCAGCCTGGCTTGCTTGAATCCAGTGGCAAAGTGAGCAAGGGACTCACGTCTGAGCATACCCTGCCAACTTATGGCGAACAAAGCGGTACAGAAGGGGTGGTGATGGACGGAGCATCAGAACCAATCAAACACTCACAGCCAGTCAAGAGATCTGGGTTTGATCCATCACCGTTCTTTAGCCCACTCTGCCACCCCAGTTCAGACATGGCCATATGCAAATCAGTCTGACCCTGTGCCTCATGGGAACAGTCCAGCCCGAACTGCCAAGCCATGCCTTCCCTCAACCGGAAACAAGCTTCCTAGGACCGGTTTCTGGCATTTCAGCCGTCTTCAGCCAGGCTTGCTTGAATCCAGTGGCAAAGTTAGCAAGGGACTCACGTCTGAGCATACCCTGCCAACTTATGGCAAACAAAGCGGTACAGAAGGGGGTGGTGATGGACGGAGCATCAGAACCAATCAAACACTCACAGCCAGTCAAGAGATCTGGGTTTGATCCATCACCGTTCTTTAGCCCACTCTGCCACCCCAGTTCAGACATGGCCATATGCAAATCAGTCTGACCCTGTGCCTCATGGGAACAGTCCAGCCCGAACTGCCAAGCCATGCCTTCCCTGGACCGGAAACAAGCTTCCTAGGACCGGTTTCTGGCATTTCAGCCGTCTTCAGCCAGGCTTGCTTGAATCCAGTGGCAAAGTGAGCAAGGGAATCACGTCTGAGCATACCCAGCCAACTTATGGCGAACAAAGCAGTACAGAAGGGGGTGGTGATGGACGGAGCATCAGAACCAATCAAACTCTCACAGCCAGTCAAGAGATCTGGGTTTGATCCATCACCGTTCTTTAGCCCACTCTGCCACCCCAGTTCAGACATGGCCATATGCAAATCAGTCTGACCCTGTGCCTCATGGGAACAGTCCAGCCCAAACTGCCAAGCCTTGCCTTCCCTGGACCGGAAACAAGCTTCCTAGGACCGGTTTCTGGCATTTCAGCCTTCTTCAGCCAGGCTTGCTTGAATCCAGTGGCAAAGTGATCATGGGATTCACGTCTGAGCATACCCTGCCAACTTATGGCGAACAAAGCGGTACAAAAGGGGGTGGTGATGGACGGAGCATCAGAACCAATCAAACACTCACAGCCAGTCAATAGATCTGGATTTGATCCATCACCGTTCTTTAGCCCACTCTGCCACCCCAGTTCAGACATGGCCATATGCAAATCAGTCTGACCCTGTGCCTCATAGGAACAGTCCAGCCCGAACTGCCAGGCCATGCCTTCCCTGGACCGGAAACAAGCTTCCTAGGACCGATTTCTGGCATTTCAGCCGTCTTCAGCCAGGCTTGCTTGAATCCAGTGGCAAAGTGAGCAAGGGACTCACGTCTGAGCATACCCTGCCAACTTATGGCGAACAAAGCGGTACAAAAGGGGGTGGTGATGGACGGAGCATCAGAACCAATCAAACACTCAAAGCCAGTCAAGAGATCTGGGTTTGATTCATCACCGTTCTTTAGCCCACTCTGCCACCCCAGTTCAGACATGGGCATATGCAAATCAGTCTGACCCTGTGCCTCATGGGAACAGTCCAGCCCGAACTGCCAAGCCATGCCTTCCCTGGACCGGAAACAAGCTTCCTAGGACCGGTTTGTGGCATTTCAGCCGTCTTCAGCCAGGCTTGCTTGAATCCAGTGGCAAAGTGAGCAAGGGACTCACGTTTGAGCATACCCTGCCAACTTATGGCGAACAAGGCGGTACAAAAGGGGGTGGTGATGGACGGAGCATCAGAACCAATGAAACACTCACAGCCAGTCAAGAGATCTGGGTTTGATCCATCACCGTTCTTTAGCCCACTCTGCCTCCCCAGTTCAGACATGGCCATATGCAAATCAGTCTGACCCTGTGCCTCATGGGAACAGTCCAGCCCGAACTGCCAAGCCATGCCTTCCCTGGACCGAAAACAAGCTTCCTAGGACCGGTTTCTGGCATTTCAGCCGTCTTCAGCCAGGCTTGCTTGAATCCAGTGGCAAAGTGAGCAAGGGAATCACGTCTGAGCATACCCAGCCAACTTATGGCGAACAAAGCGGTACAGAAGGGGGTGGTGATGGACGGAGCATCAGAACCAATCAAACTCTCACAGCCAGTCAAGAGATCTGGGTTTGATCCATCACCGTTCTTTAGCCCACTCTGCCACCCCAGTTCAGACATGGCCATATGCAAATCAGTCTGACCCTGTGCCTCATGGGAACAGTCCAGCCCAAACTGCCAAGCCTTGCCTTCCCTGGACCGGAAACAAGCTTCCTAGGACCGGTTTCTGGCATTTCAGCCTTCTTCAGCCAGGCTTGCTTGAATCCAGTGGCAAAGTGATCATGGGATTCACGTCTGAGCATACCCTGCCAACTTATGGCGAACAAAGCGGTACAAAAGGGGGTGGTGATGGACGGAGCATCAGAACCAATCAAACACTCACAGCCAGTCAATAGATCTGGATTTGATCCATCACCGTTCTTTAGCCCACTCTGCCACCCCAGTTCAGACATGGCCATATGCAAATCAGTCTGACCCTGTGCCTCATAGGAACAGTCGAGCCCGAACTGCCAAGCCATGCCTTCCCTGGACCGGAAACAAGCTTCCTAGGACCGGTTTCTGGCATTTCAGCCGTCTTCCGCCAGGCTTGCTTGAATCCAGTGGCAAAGTGAGCAAGGGACTCACGTCTGAGCATACCCTGCCAACTTATGGCGAACAAAGCGGTACAAAAGGGGGGGGTGATGGACGGAGCATCAGAACCAATCAAACACTCAAAGCCAGTCAAGAGATCTGGGTTTGATTCATCACCGTTCTTTAGCCCACTCTGCCACCCCAGTTCAGACATGGCCATATGCAAATCAGTCTGACCCTGTGCCTCATGGGAACAGTCCAGCCCGAACTGCCAAGCCATGCCTTCCCTGGACCGGAAACAAGCTTCCTAGGACCGGTTTCTGGCATTTCAGCCGTCTTCAGCCAGGCTTGCTTGAATCCAGTGGCAAAGTGAGCAAGGGACTCACGTCTGAGCATACGCTGCCAACTTATGGCAAACAAAGTGGTACAGAAGGGGGTGGTGATGGACGGAGCATCAGAAACAATCAAACACTCACAGCCAGTCAAGAGATCTGGGTTTGATCCATCACCGTTCTTTAGCCCACTCTGCCACCCCAGTTCAGACATGGCCATATGCAAATCAGTCTGACCCTGTGCCTCATGGGAACAGTCCAGCCCGAACTGCCAAGCCATGCCTTCCCTGGACCGGAAACAAGCTTCCTAGGACCGGTTTCTGGCATTTCAGCCGTCTTCAGCCAGGCTTGCGTGAATCCAGTGGCAAAGTGAGCAAGGGACTCACGTCTGAGCATACCCTGCCAACTTATGGCGAACAAAGCAGTACAGAAGGGGGTGGTGATGGACGGAGCATCAGAACCAATCAAACACTCACAGCCAGTCAAGAGATCTGGGTTTGATCCATCACCGTTCTTTAGCCCACTCTGCCACCACAGTTCAGACATGGCCATATGCAAATCAGTCTGACCCTGTGCCTCATGGGAACAGTCCAGCCCGAACTGCCAAGCCATGCCTTCCCTAGACCGGAAACAAGCTTCCTAGGACCGGTTTCTGGCATTTCAGCCGTCTTCAGCCAGGCTTGCTTGAATCCAGTGGCAAAGTGAGCAAGGGACTCACGTCTGAGCATACCCTGCCAACTTATGGCGAACAAAGCGGTACAGAAGGGGGTGGTGATGGACGGAGCATCAGAACCAATCAAACACTCACAGCCAGTCAAGAGATCTGGGTTTGATCCATCACCGTTCTTTAGCCCACTCTGCCACCCCAGTTCATACATGGCCATATGCAAATCAGTCTGACCCTGTGCCTCATGGGAACAGTCCAGCCCGAACTGCCAAGCCATGCCTTCCCTGGACCGGAAACAAGATTCCTAGGACCGGTTTCTGGCATTTCATCCGTCTTCAGCCAGGCTTGCTTGAATCCAGTGGCAAAGTGAGCAAGGGACTCACGTCTGAGCATACCCTGCCAACTTATGGCGAACAAAGCGGTACAGAAGGGGTGGTGATGGACGGAGCATCAGAACCAATCAAACACTCACAGCCAGTCAAGAGATCTGGGTTTGATCCATCACCGTTCTTTAGCCCACTCTGCCACCCCAGTTCAGACATGGCCATATGCAAATCAGTCTGACCCTGTGCCTCATGGGAACAGTCCAGCCCGAACTGCCAAGCCATGCCTTCCCTGGACCGGAAACAAGCTTCCTAGGAGCGGTTTCTGGCATTTCAGCCGTCTTCAGCCAGGCTTGCTTGAATCCAGTGGCAAAGTTAGCAAGGGACTCACGTCTGAGCATACCCTGCCAACTTATGGCAAACAAAGCGGTACAGAAGGGGGTGGTGATGGACGGAGCATCAGAACCAATCAAACACTCACAGCCAGTCAAGAGATCTGGGTTTGATCCATCACCATTCTTTAGCCCACTCTGCCACCCCAGTTCAGACATGGCCATATGCAAATCAGTCTGACCCTGTGCCTCATGGGAACAGTCCAGCCCGAACTGCCAAGCCATGCCTTCCCTGGACCGGAAACAAGCTTCCTAGGACCGGTTTCTGGCATTTCAGCCGTCTTCAGCCAGGCTTGCTTGAATCCAGTGGCAAAGTGAGCAAGGGAATCACGTCTGAGCATACCCAGCCAACTTATGGCGAACAAAGCGGTACAGAAGGGGGTGGTGATGGACGGCGCATCAGAACCAATCAAACTCTCACAGCCAGTCAAGAGATCTGGGTTTGATCCATCACCGTTCTTTAGCCCACTCTGCCACCCCAGTTCAGACATGGCCATATGGAAATCAGTCTGACCCTGTGCCTCATGGGAACAGTCCAGCCCAAACTGCCAAGCCATGCCTTCCCTGGACCGGAAACAAGCTTCCTAGGACCGGTTTCTGGCATTTCAGCCTTCTTCAGCCAGGCTTGCTTGAATCCAGTGGCAAAGTGATCATGGGATTCACGTCTGAGCATACCCTGCCAACTTATGGCGAACAAAGCGGTACAAAAGGGGGTGGTGATGGACGGAGCATCAGAACCAATCAAACACTCACAGCCAGTCAATAGATCTGGATTTGATCCATCACCGTTCTTTAGCCCACTCTGCCACCCCAGTTCAGACATGGCCATATGCAAATCAGTCTGACCCTGTGCCTCATAGGAACAGTCCAGCCCGAACTGCCAAGCCATGCCTTCCCTGGACCGGAAACAAGCTTCCTAGCACCGGTTTCTGGCATTTCAGCCGTCTTCAGCCAGGCTTGCTTGAATCCAGTGGCAAAGTGAGCAAGGGACTCACGTCTGAGCATACCCTGCCAACTTATGGCGAACAAAGCGGTACAAAAGGGGGTGGTGATGGACGGAGCATCAGAACCAATCAAACACTCAAAGCCAGTCAAGAGATCTGGGTTTGATTCATCACCGTTATTTAGCCCACTCTGCCACCCCAGTTCAGACATGGCCATATGCAAATCAGTCTGACCCTGTGCCTCATGGGAACAGTCCAGCCCGAACTGCCAAGCCATGCCTTCCCTGGACCGGAAACAAGCTTCCTAGGACCGGTTTGTGGCATTTCAGCCATCTTCAGCCAGGCTTGCTTGAATCCAGTGGCAAAGTGAGCAAGGGACTCACGTCTGAGCATACCCTGCCAACTTATGGCGAACAAGGCGGTACAAAAGGGGGTGGTGATGGACGGAGCATCAGAACCAATCAAACACTCACAGCCAGTCAAGAGATCTGGGTTTGATCCATCACCGTTCTTTAGCCCACTCTGCCTCCCCAGTTCAGACATGGCCATATGCAAATCAGTCTGACCCTGTGCCTCATGGGAACAGTCCAGCCCGAACGGCCACGCCATGCCTTCCCTGGACCGGAAACAAACTTCCTAGGACCCGTTTCTGGCATTTCAGCCGTCTTCAGCCAGGCTTGCTTGAATCCAGTGGCAAAGTGAGCAAGGGACTCACGTCTGAGCATACCCTGCCAACTTATGGCGAAAAAAGCGGTACAGAAGGGGGTGATGATGGACGGAGCATCAGAACCAATCAAACACTCACAGCCAGTCAAGAGATCTGGGTTTGATCCATCACCGTTCTTTAGCCCACTCTGCCACCCCAGTTCAGACCTGGCCATATGCAAATCAGTCTGACCCTGTGCCTCATGGGAACAGTCCAGCCCGAACTGCCAAGCCATGCATTCCCTGGACCGGAAACAAGCTTCATAGGACCGGTTTCTGGCATTTCAGCCGTCTTCAGCCAGGCTTGCTTGAATCCAGTGGCAAAGTGAGCAAGGGACTCACGTCTGAGCATACCCTGCCAATTTATGGCGAACAAAGCGGTACTGAAGGGGGTGGTGATGGACGGAGCATCAGAACCAATCAAACACTCACAGCCAGTCAAGAGATCTGGGTTTGATCCATCACCCTGCTTTAGCCCACTCTGCCACCCCAGTTCAGACATGGCCATATGCAAATCAGTCTGACCCTGTGCCTCATGGGAACAGTCCAGCCCAAACTGCCAAGCCATGCCTTCCCTGGACCGGAAACAAGCTTCCTAGGACCGGTTTCTGGCATTTCAGCCGTTTTCAGCCAGGCTTGCTTGAATCCAGTGGCAAAGTGAGCAAGGGAATAACGTCTGAGCATACCCAGCCAACTTATGGCGAACAAAGCGGTACAGAAGGGGGTGGTGATGGACGGAGCATCAGAACCAATCAAACACTCACAGCCAGTCAAGAGATCTGGGTTTGATCCATCACCGTTCTTTAGCCCACTCTGCCACCCCAGTTCAGACATGGCCATATGCAAATCAGTCTGACCCTGTGCCTCATGGGAACAGTCCAGCCCAAACTGCCAAGCCATGCCTTCCCTGGACCGGAAACAAGCTTCCTAGTACCGGTTTCTGGCATTTCAGCCGTCTTCAGCCAGGCTTGCTTGAATCCAGTGGCAAAGTGAGCAAGGGATTCACGTCTGAACATACCCTGCCAACTTATGGCGAACAAAGCGGTACAAAAGGGGGTGGTGATGGACGGAGCATCAGAACCAATCAAACACTCACAGCCAGTCAATAGATCTGGGTTTGATCCATCACCGTTCTTTAGCCCACTCTGCCACCCCAGTTCAGACATGGCCATATGCAAATCAGTCTGATCCTGTGCCTCATAGGAACAGTCCAGCCCGAACTGCCAAGCCATGCCTTCCCTGGACCGGAAACAAGCTTCCTAGGACCGGTTTCTGGCATTTCAGCTGTCTTCAGCCAGGCTTGCTTGTATCCAGTGGCAAAGTGAGCAAGGGACTCACGTCTGAGCATACCCTGCCAACTTATGGCGAACAAAGCGGTACAGAAGGGGGTGGTGATGGACGGAGCATCAGAACCAATCAAACACTCACAGCCAGTCAAGAGATCTGGGTTTGATCCATCACCGTTCTTTAGCCCACTCTGCCACCCCAGTTCAGACATGGCCATATGCAAATCAGTCTGACCCTGTGCCTCATGGGAACAGTCCAGCCTGAACTGCCAAGCCATGCCTTCCCTGGACCGGAAACAAGCTTCCTAGGACCGGTTTCTGGCATTTCAGCCGTCTTCAGCCAGGCTTGCTTGAATCCAGTGGCAAAGTGAGCAAGGGACTCACGTCTGAGCATACCCTGCCAACTTATGGCGAACAAAGCAGTACAAAAGGGGGTGGTGATGGACGGAGCATCAGAACCAATCAAACACTCACAGCCACTCAATAGATCTGGGTTTTATCCATCACCGTTGTAGGAGAGTAGGGTCTGCTATCCTATGGTCACCCCAAATTTTTGCTTTTTGCTTCACTGGTTTTTGACATATTGAGGCTGTGGGCCTGCCAATCAGACCCCCAGCCTGCTGTTCTCTCTACTAAATTAAAACTATGCACCCTAGGTGCATAACCAATTGGAAGTGGATCACCCTGTCAGCCCCTGTACCAGTGTACACTAGGTACCCAGGGCATTGGTGTACCCAAGGCCTGCCAGGGGCTGAAGCATGTATTATGCCACCCCAGGCTTGGCCTAACAATTTGACACAACTGGCTGATCACTCAGCTGGGGTAAGTTGGTGTAATCACCTCTTACTTAGGTGTAGTATACCTATACCTAACCTTAAATGGGACACCTGGTAACCTATAAGTCACTCCTATGGCAGGCCTTAACAATCCTGAAGGCAGAGTGCGTGGTTCCATGTGAGATGGTGCTCTGGCATGAGCTGAGCCTGTCTGCAGTGGTCGGAACAACTTCCTTCTACTGTTTCCAGATATCGTCATACCATATACTCTTAAGTGCATTATGAACCTCGCGGTTAAATGCTATCTTTGGTTTGGCTTTATCAAAACATGTCGAGTAAGGTGTCATACAAATTGGAATACTAACCCCTCGCCAATTCTGGCGACGGGGTTAGCATTCCACCCTTCTAGAGGGACACGACATGTACAGTACCTGAAACCCGGGTAAAATCAGACATAGCCTCAGCTCCACAAAATGGATGCTGCCACCACAGACACAAGTCTGCCCTCCTGCTGCTGGGAGTCCTTCCAGCTTGGGAGGTGTGGACAAAGGGTTTCCTGCCAGGGGAGGTGCGTGCACCACCCCAGACAGGATTTTGTGTATTGGTCAGGTAGGGCTTGAAAGAAACCAGACATGCCTGTGGCTCACAAGGAGCCTCGGTACATATGCCAGTTCAAACCGGTCCTGGGGCACACCAGTCCAGGGCCTGGGTCGAGCTGGACAAAGGATTGGGGGTGTAACCACCCCCCTTCCTGGTCCCACCCATAGGGAGGGACCTAGCAGGTAGTCCGGCCCCTAGAATCCGCTTAAAGGTAGGAGCTGTGTCCTAAGACTTCAGACATCCTGGAATCAACTTAATACTAAGAAGAAGACGGGAACTTCGACGCTCTGCTGCACAGAGGACTGAAGCCAATCTCCCCTGTGGTCAGGGAGTGACCACCTTGCTAACGCAAGCACCATCCAGCGAATCAACGTCTGCTTTGCCGCCGCCTCCCGCCGGAGCCCGAGCCCAGAGACTGACAAGACCTGGACCTCCAGACCTCTCACCGCCCGATCCACAGTCCCTGAAAAGAGGAGACCCGTGGAGGCACCGAGACACGTGGAGCCGGCCATCTTGGAACGACTACGACAAGCTGACAAGTGCAACAACCGAGGCTTCCTCCAAGTTGTGCTTTGGGATCTGAAAAGCCCAACACCCGAGCAGCATCTGCACCAAAGGTGAGCCCCCCAGCATCTCCACGATCTGCGTGGGGCCCTTCTGCATTTTGCCACTCGATGCGCCTAACCGGTTGCTGGCCCGCTGGCTAGTAGCCATCTTGGTGACGAACTTCAAGAAATACACCGCTGGTCTGGTTGCTCTAGACTGGCCCTTGCTCCCCTCCAAAGGAGCAGTCCTTCTGACCTTGCTGGTCAGAACCATCAGCTTATTTCCTTTTCCTACAACAATTGCTTTTGCCAAGGCTTGTTTGCTTTGATCAAGTCGCCGACACCGCCGACAGCGAGAGCCTGCGTGGGACAGCTCGTGACTCGACTCCTGGACGTCGTCGACCTCCAGGGACCACGTGGCTGCAGAGGCAAGCTACACCTTTCTCCCTGTTTGCACCCGACATTGCCTGGTACCCACCTGGTGCCACGCCGGTCACTGGCTAGTGACTGTGAACACTGTCCCCTCTGCTTACAGGTCTTCAACATCCCCGATCCACTCTTGGATCCACTGCATCTCTCCCGGACCGACCGCCTGCAGCATCTTTGTCTTCAGGCTCCACGGAACAGATAGAAGAAACCCGACGCACTTCGAGGCCTATGCACCCGCTTCCTGTGGGTGAGGTAAAGCTGGCACACCTGTGCCCAAGTGTAGTATTACATCTCTAGTGCCTGTGTTCCAAATCTTGAGTTCCTAGTCCATCCGGAAGATCCTCTTTGCAGTAACTTTGTACTTTTTACGCACCCATTGAAACCTATGGGAGCACGCGTGTGACTATTTGCTCTGCACACGCCACCCGTGGACCTCCTGGTCACTAACTGACGTTAGCTCCTTGTAGGCCCAGCGATTCTAGAGGCCCTAGGCCTTTTCCCTTTTCTGTTCGTGGTACTTATACCACTATTTTAGTATATGGTTTGAGTGGCCACCAGGGCCTATCCATATAAAGTGCAACTTCTGTGTATTCTACTGTAATCTTGTTTGACGATTTGTGCTCCTGTGCTCATAAAGAGACTAGGGGTTACTTTGAGAAATAAATACATATATATTTTGAATATATATCTGTGTGGTGTCCTTTCATTGGTATAAAAGGGGGTTACATTTGGTAAAACAGCTGGCTTAACACGCTTCACGAGTTTAGCCTCAAAGACTGCTTAGCCTACGCTACCACTAGGGCAGCTAGTCCGAAAAGGTTGACTTACAACCACACCATAAGGGTTGCTTGGCATGGTACAGGGTGATCACTTTAACTAGTGAGCATCATATACCAGGCCAACTTCTCACATTGGTGAGCAGCGGTTGGATTTGAGCTTGCTGTGTTTTACCATTGTAATCTCTTGGTTACCAATTGAAAGATCACATAGGTACCTGTAGGTACATATAAAACAAGATTAGATATACATAAGTTCTACTGAACTTAGTTGTTGTAGAGCAAAGGGAGTAGCACACCCTGACTACAACTACTAGATAGGTTTAGTAGGCAAACCCAAGTGTAGGTAGATTGCAACACATCCACCCACACTTAAGAGCAATGGCCGGGGCAGAGGGGTCCACTGTACCCATCTCTGTTGAGAGTGACCCCCAGAGGGCACCATCCAGCTTTGCTACCCTTAATCAGAATGAGCTCAGGCATTTGGCAACTCTTAGAGGCCTTAAACAGCCCAATAACCCTACCTCTGCTGAGCTCAGAGAACTCTTACAGAATGATGAGAATCAGAGAGAACTCAAGAAAGCTTCCCAGTTAGCCCCCTTAGGGTCAGGAACAGGAGGCCCCCCTTCTGAAGATGCTACAGAGGTACCCAGTTCCAATAGCCATCCCTTAGATGAGAATCATACTACAGGGGAGGAAAGTGGTGAGGATACAGAAAGTAGTGATGATGAAGGGAGAACTAGCCCAGTGCCAAGTGTTATACTTGGCCCAGCTAAACTAAGGCTATTGGGGATTGACAGTGGGTTTACCCCATTGGATCTCCCCAGTGGACTTAACACAGGACTTGGGAGGCAAAGGAATCGCTCAGGTGACTCCAATGCTTCTCATGGCTCTAGAGGCTCTCAAGGTCACTCCAGGAAAAGGATGACCACCCCTCAGAGGAGGGAACATGAGGCCAGAATGCAGGAAGCCCAGCTGAGGATCAGGAAGCCGGAGCTAGAAGTAGCCCTGATGGAAGAAAAACTGAACAAGGCTAGGCAACCTAGAGAGAGTGGGTCTATACCCACTGGTGGCAGCATTGTCCCTAAGGACAAAGATAGGGTCTTTGATAATAGGAACCTGTCTAAGGTTGTGCCCCCCTACAAAAGTGGGGATGACATCCACAAATGGATAACTGCTCTTGAGAGAGCCTGCAAAGTACAGCAGGTTCCTGAAGACCAGTGGGCAGCAATCCTCTGGCTCTCCTTTGAAGGAAGAGGCAGAGACAGACTCCTCACTGTTAGAGAAGAGGATGTCAGAAACTACAGAGTCCTGAAGAGTGTTCTGGTAGATGGGTTAGGCTTAACCACTGAACAGTACAGGTTAATGTTCAGAGACACCCAAAAGACACAGACTCAGGACTGGTCTGAATATGTTGAATGTGCCACTAAGGCTTTGGAGGGTTGGTTGCTGGGAAGTAAGGGATCTGATTTTACAGGATTGTATAATTTGATGATGAGAGAACAGATTTTAAATAACTGTCAAAACCAGCAACTGCATCAACACTTGGTTGACTCTGATCTGACCTCTCCCCAAGAATTGGGAAAGAAGGCAGACAAATGGGTCAGAACCAGGGTTAAGCAAAAGAACCAGAACCAGGGCCAAGGGGGTGATCAGAAGAAAACAGACCAAAAGGGTGGAGATCAGAAATCTAAAGACCAGAAGTCTTCAACAGGGCCCCAAACTACTGCTAAGGAGGGTGGGTCCCAACAACAGTCCAAAAAGAAGAAAGAAGGTCAAAAGAAACCCTGGTGCAATCATTGCAAAAATATAACTCACTGGACTAGTGATTGCAAAAAGGGTGGAGCCCCCAACACTGTTGCCCCTAAGGCACCTGCTCCCAGTACTACTGTTAGCAGTGTTGGTCCCCAGACAAAGGGTGTAGTGGGAATCACTATGGGAACTGAAGGAGATTCTGACTTAGACAGAACCCTGACACAGGCAGTCTTGATCTGTGATGGGGACATTGATTTGTCCCTGACTGTGAGCCCCAGTAACCTGGGCAAGTACAGACAGACTCCTTTAATTAATGACAAAGTGGCTCAAGCCTACAGGGACACATGTGCCAGTGTCACTATGGTGACACCAGGCTTTGTGGACCCTGGACAGTACATACCAGGTGAGAACTACCTGGTGACCAATGCCAGCAATGCCACTACTTCACACAGTGTGGCAGTTGTTAACTTCTCATGGGGAGGGGTAACTGGCCTCAAAAGGGTTGTGGTTAGTGCAGACCTCCCAGTAGAATGTTTGTTGGGCAATGACCTAGAGAGTTCTCTATGGTCAGAAGTGGAGTACAGGACTCATGCAGAGATGTTAGGTATATCATCACATGTCCTTGCTGTGACCAGGTCACAGGCCAAAAAGTGCCTCACTGAACCTCAGGTCTTGGATCCTGGAACAATGGACCAAGCACCTACCAAGAAGAAGAACAGGAGGGTCAAGGCTGTGCCTTCCCCCCTGCCTCAGAGTGATGATCAGCCTTCCCAGGAAGCTGATCTAGAGGACCCTGAAGGAACTGTCCCTGAAGAGCTTGAACCTGATCAGGTTGAGTTTCTGGGGACAGGGGGACCTTCAAGGGCTGACTTGAGGCAGGCTCAGTTATCCTGACCCTCTCTTGAACCCCTCAGACAGCTGGCTGCTGCTGAGGCTGCTGGGAATGCTCAAGGTACCCATAAAGTTTATTGGGATGAAGGGCTCCTTTATTCAGAGGCTAGAGACCCCAAGCCTGGTGCTACCAGGAGGTTGGTTATACCTCTGCAATTTAGGGGCTTCCTTCTTACCTTGGCCCATGACATTCCTTTAGCAGGACACTTAGGCCAGAACAAGACTTGGGACAGACTTGTCCCTCACTTTCACTGGCCTCATATGAATGAAGATACAAAGGAGTTTTGTCGCTCCTGTGTGACCTGCCAAGCCAGTGGCAAATCAGGTGGCACAACAAAGGCCCCCCTAATACCACTACCTGTGGTGGGGGTCCCCTTTGAAAGAGTGGGAATAGACATAGTGGGTCCCATGGATCCTCCCACTGCATCTGGGCACAGATTTATACTGGTGGTAGTGGATCATGCCACCAGGTATCCAGAGGCAATTCCCCTTAGGACCACTACAGCTCCTGTTGTGGCCAGGGCCCTGCTAGGAGTATTCTCCAGAGTGGGGTTTCCTAAGGAGGTAGTATCTGACAGAGGTACCAACTTTATGTCAGGATACTTGACAGCTATGTGGAAGGAATGTGGTGTCAACTACAAGTTCACCACCCCTTATCACCCACAATGCAATGGGCTTGTTGAGAGATTCAACAAGACCCTAAAGGGTATGATCAAAGGATTACCTGAAAAGCTCAGGCGAAGATGGGACATCCTTCTACCCTGCCTTCTGTTTGCTTACAGAGAGGTCCCACAAAAAGGAGTTGGCTACAGCCCCTTTGAATTGTTGTTTGGGCACCCTGTGAGAGGCCCACTGTGTTTGGTGAAGGAAGGATGAGAGTTACCTCTCAAAAAGCCTAAGCTAGACATAGTGGACTATGTACTTGGTCTCCGCTCCAGGATGGCTGAGTATATGGAGAAGGCATCCAAAAACCTTGAGGCAAGCCAGGCCTTACAGAAAGCTTGGCATGACCAAAAGGCTGTCTTGGTTGAGTTTCAGCCAGGACAGAAGGTATGGGTGTTGGAGCCAGTGGCCCCAGCAGCACACCAAGACAAATGGTCTGGACCCCATACAATCCTGGAAAAGAAGGGAGAGGTCACCTACTTGGTCGACCTAGGAACTCCCAGGAGTCCCCACAGGGTACTCCATGTTAACAGGCTTAAAGCATATGTTGACAGGGCAGACATGGGCTTGCTCATGGCTACAGATGAGGGACAGGAGGAAGAGAGTGACCCTCTCCCAGACCTGTTGTCTCAGAACCCTGAAGATGGCTCAGTTGAAGGAGTGACCCTTGGAGGCAACCTCACTGCCCATCAGCAGACTGAATGTAGACAGGTTCTACAATCATTTTCACATATGTTTTCCCTGATACCTAGTCAAACTGACTGGTGTACCCATGTGGTGGACACTGGTGACAGTCTGCCTGTAAAGAACAAGCTTTACAGACAACCTGACCACGTCAGGGACTGTATAAAGGCTGAGGTACATAAAATGCTGGAATTAGGTGTCATTGAACCCTCAGAGAGCCCCTGGGCTAGCCCAGTGGTTCTGGTCCCCAAACCTCACACCAAGGATGGCAAGAGAGAGATGAGGTTCTGTGTGGATTACAGAGGACTCAATGCTGTCACCAGGACAGATGCACACCCTATTCCAAGGGCAGATGAGCTCATAGACAAACTAGCTTCTGCAAAGTTTTTGAGCACATTTGACTTAACAGCTGGCTATTGGCAAATCAGATTAGCTGAGGAGTCTAAGGCCAAAACAGCATTCTCAACCCCAGGTGGGCACTACCAGTTTGTGGTGATGCCCTTTGGTCTGAAGAATGCACCTGCCACCTTCCAAAGGCTGGTGAACCAAGTCCTTACTGGGTTGGATGACTTTTGCGCAGCATATCTGGATGACATTGCTGTCTTTAGCTCCACCTGGGAGGATCACCTGATCCACCTGAAGAAGGCTCTTGAGGCTCTGCAAAGGGCAGGCCTCACTATCAAGGCTACAAAGTGCCAGATAGGGCAGAGTAAGGTTGTATATTTGGGCCACCTTGTAGGTGGAGGCCAAGTTCAACCACTGGAGAGTAAGATACAATCCATCAAGGACTGGTCCCCTCCAACCACCCAGACTCAAGTGCGAGCTTTCTTGGGCTTGACTGGGTACTACAGGAAGTTTGTTAAGAACTATGGGTCCATTGTGACTCCTCTTAATGATCTGACATCCAAGAAGATGCCCAAAAAGGTTCAGTGGACAGTAAGCTGTCAAAAGGCATTTGATGACCTGAAGGAGGCCATGTGCTCTGCACCTATCCTGAAAAGTCCTGACTACTCCAAATAGTTTATTGTCCAAACAGATGCTTCTGAGTTGGGTGTGGGAGCTGTGCTGTCACAACTTAATGTAGATGGTCAAGACCAACCCATTGCTTTTATTAGCAGAAGGTTGACCCCCAGAGAGAAGAATTGGTCAGCTATTGAGAGGGAGGCCTTTGCTGTGGTGTGGGCCCTGAAGAAGCTGAGGCCATACTTGTTTGGCACTCACTTCAAGATTCAGACCGACCATAAGCCCCTCTTGTGGCTAAATCAGATGAAGGGTGAAAACCCCAAACTGCTTAGGTGGTCCATTTCCCTACAGGGGATGGACTTTACAGTGGAGCACCGGCCAGGTACTGACCATGGGAATGCAGATGGTCTCTCCAGGTACTTCCACTTAGGACATGAAGACGAGACTGGTCAAGGCTAGTTTAATGTCCCAGCGTTTGGGGGGGGGGTTGTGTAGGAGAGTAGGGTCTGCTATCCTATGGTCACCCCAAATTTTTGCTTTTTGCTTCACTGGTTTTTGACATATTGAGGCTGTGGGCCTGCCAATCAGACCCCCAGCCTGCTGTTCTCTCTACTAAATTAAAACTATGCACCCTAGGTGCATAACCAATTGGAAGTGGATCACCCTGTCAGCCCCTGTACCAGTGTACACTAGGTACCCAGGGCATTGGTGTACCCAAGGCCTGCCAGGGGCTGAAGCATGTATTATGCCACCCCAGGCTTGGCCTAACAATTTGACACAACTGGCTGATCACTCAGCTGGGGTAAGTTGGTGTAATCACCTCTTACTTAGGTGTAGTATACCTATACCTAACCTTAAATGGGACACCTGGTAACCTATAAGTCACTCCTATGGCAGGCCTTAACAATCCTGAAGGCAGAGTGCGTGGTTCCATGTGAGATGGTGCTCTGGCATGAGCTGAGCCTGTCTGCAGTGGTCGGAACAACTTCCTTCTACTGTTTCCAGATATCGTCATACCATATACTCTTAAGTGCATTATGAACCTCGCGGTTAAATGCTATCTTTGGTTTGGCTTTATCAAAACATGTCGAGTAAGGTGTCATACAAATTGGAATACTAACCCCTCGCCAATTCTGGCGACGGGGTTAGCATTCCACCCTTCTAGAGGGACACGACATGTACAGTACCTGAAACCCGGGTAAAATCAGACATAGCCTCAGCTCCACAAAATGGATGCTGCCACCACAGACACAAGTCTGCCCTCCTGCTGCTGGGAGTCCTTCCAGCTTGGGAGGTGTGGACAAAGGGTTTCCTGCCAGGGGAGGTGCGTGCACCACCCCAGACAGGATTTTGTGTATTGGTCAGGTAGGGCTTGAAAGAAACCAGACATGCCTGTGGCTCACAAGGAGCCTCGGTGCATATGCCAGTTCAAACCGGTCCTGGGGCACACCAGTCCCGGGCCTGGGGCGAGCTGGACAAAGGATTGGGGGTGTAACCACCCCCCTTCCTGGTCCCACCCATAGGGAGGGACCTAGCAGGTAGTCCGGCCCCTAGAATCCGCTTAAAGGTAGGAGCTGTGTCCTAAGACTTCAGACATCCTGGAATCAACTTAATACTAAGAAGAAGACGGGAACTTCGACGCTCTGCTGCACAGAGGACTGAAGCCAATCTCCCCTGTGGTCAGGGAGTGACCACCTTGCTAACGCAAGCACCATCCAGCGAATCAACGTCTGCTTTGCTGCCGCCTCCCGCCGGAGCCCGAGCCCAGAGACTGACAAGACCTGGACCTCCAGACCTCTCACCGCCCGATCCACAGTCCCTGAAAAGAGGAGACCCGTGGAGGCACCGAGACACGTGGAGCCGGCCATCTTGGAACGACTACGACAAGCTGACAAGTGCAACAACCGAGGCTTCCTCCAAGTTGTGCTTTGGGATCTGAGAAGCCCAACACCCGAGCAGCATCTGCACCAAAGGTGAGCCCCCCAGCATCTCCACGATCTGCGTGGGGCCCTTCTGCATTTTGCCACTCGACGCGCCTAACCGGTTGCTGGCCCGCTGGCTAGCAGCCATCTTGGCGACGAACTTCAAGAAATACACCGCTGGTTTGGTTGCTCCAGACTGGCCCTTGCTCCCCTCCAAAGGAGCAGTCCTTCTGACCTTGCTGGTCAGAACCATCAGCTTATTTCCTTTTCCTACAACAATTGCTTTTGCCAAGGCTTGTTTGCTTCGATCAAGTCACCGACACCGCCGACAGCGAGAGCCTGCGTGGGACAGCTCGTGACTTGACTCCTGGACGTCGTCGACCTCCAGGGACCACGTGGCTGCAGAGGCAAGCTACACCTTTCTCCCTGTTTGCACCCGACATTGCCTGGTACCCACCTGGTGCCACGCCGGTCACTGGCTAGTGACTGTGAACACTGTCCCCTCTGCTTACAGGTCTTCAACATCCCCGATCCACTCTTGGATCCACTGCATCTCTCCCGGACCGACCGCCTGCAGCATCTTTGTCTTCAGGCTCCACGGAACAGATAGAAGAAACCCGACGCACTTCGAGGCCTATGCACCCGCTTCCTGTGGGTGAGGTAAAGCTGGCACACCTGTGCCCAAGTGTAGTATTACATCTCTAGTGCCTGTGTTCCAAATCTTGAGTTCCTAGTCCATCCGGAAGATCCTCTTTGCAGTAACTTTGTACTTTTTACGCACCCATTGAAACCTATGGGAGCACGCGTGTGACTATTTGCTCTGCACACGCCACCCGTGGACCTCCTGGTCACTAACTGACGTTAGCTCCTTGTAGGCCCAGCGATTCTAGAGGCCCTAGGCCTTTTCCCTTTTCTGTTCGTGGTACTTATACCACTATTTTAGTATATGGTTTGAGTGGCCACCAGGGCCTATCCATATAAAGTGCAACTTCTGTGTATTCTACTGTAATCTTGTTTGACGATTTGTGCTCCTGTGCTCATAAAGAGACTAGGGGTTACTTTGAGAAATAAATACATATATATTTTGAATATATATCTGTGTGGTGTCCTTTCATTGGTATAAAAGGGGGTTACATTTGGTAAAACAGCTGGCTTAACACGCTTCACGAGTTTAGCCTCAAAGACTGCTTAGCCTACGCTACCACTAGGGCAGCTAGTCCGAAAAGGTTGACTTACAACCACACCATAAGGGTTGCTTGGCATGGTACAGGGTGATCACTTTAACTAGTGAGCATCATATACCAGGCCAACTTCTCACAACCGTTCTTTAGCCCACTCTGCCGCCCCAGTTCAGACTTGGCCATATGCAAATCAGTCTGACCCTGTGCCTCATAGGAACAGTCCAGCCCGAACTGCCAAGCCATGCCTTCCCTGGACCGGAAACAAGCTTCCTAGGACCGGTTTCTGGCATTTCAGCAGTCTTCAGCCAGGCTTGCTTGAATCCAGTGGCAAAGTGAGCAAGGGACTCACGTCTGAGCATACCCTGCCAACTTATGGCGAACAAAGCGGTACAAAAGGGGGTGGTGAAGGACGGAGCATCAGAACCAATCAAACACTCACAGCCAGTCAAGAGATCTGGGTTTGATCCATCACCGTTCTTTAGCCCACTCTGCCACCCCATTTCAGACATGGCTATATGCAAATCAGTCTGACCCTGTGACTCATGGGAACAGTCCAGCCCGAACTGCCAAGCCATGCCTTCCCTGGACTGGAAACAAGCTTCCTAGGACCGGTTTCTGGTATTTCAGCCGTCTTCAGCCTGGCTTGCTTGAATCCAGTGGCAAAGTGAGCAAGGGACTCACGTCTGAGCATACCCTGCCAACTTATGGCGAACAAAGCGGTACAGAAGGGGTGGTGATGGACGGAGCATCAGAACCAATCAAACACTCACAGCCAGTCAAGAGATCTGGGTTTGATCCATCACCGTTCTTTAGCCCACTCTGCCACCCCAGTTCAGACATGGCCATATGCAAATCAGTCTGACCCTGTGCCTCATGGGAACAGTCCAGCCCGAACTGCCAAGCCATGCCTTCCCTGGACCGGAAACAAGCTTCCTAGGACCGGTTGCTGGCATTTCAGCCGTCTTCAGCCAGGCTTGCTTGAATCCAGTGGCAAAGTTAGCAAGGGACTCACGTCTGAGCATACCCTGCCAACTTATGGCGAACAAGGCGGTACAAAAGGGGGTGGTGATGGACGGAGCATCAGAACCAATCAAACACTCACAGCCAGTCAAGAGATCTGGGTTTGATCCATCACCGTTCTTTAACCCACTCTGCCTCCCCAGTTCAGACATGGCCATATGCAAATCAGTCTGACCCTGTGCCTCATGGGAACAGTCCAGCCCAAACTGCCAAGCCATGCCTTCCCTGGACCGGAAACAAACTTCCTAGGACCGGTTTCTGGCATTTCAGCCGTCTTCAGCCAGGCTTGCTTGAATCCAGTGGCAAAGTGAGCAAGGGACTCACGTCTGAGCATACGCTGCCAACTTATGGCGAACAAAGCGGCACAGAAGGGGGTGGTGATGGACGGAGCATCAGAACCAATCAAACACTCACAGCCAGTCAAGATATCTGGGTTTTATCCATCACCATTCTTTAGCCCACTCTGCCACCCCAGTTCAGACATGGCCATATGCAAATCAGTCTGACCCTCTGCCTCATGGGAACAGTCCAGCCCAAACTGCCAAGCCATGCCTTCCCTGGACCGGAAACAAGCTTCCTAGGACCGGTTTCTGGCATTTCAGCTGTCTTCAGCCAGGCTTGCTTGAATCCAGTGGCAAAGAGAGCAAGGGATTCACGTCTGAGCATACCCTGCCAACTTATGGCGAACAAAGCGGTACAAAAGGGGGTGGTGATGGACGGAGCATCAGAACCAATCAAACACTCACAGCCAGTCAATAGATCTGGGTTTGATCCATCACCGTTCTTTAGCCCACTCTGCCACCCCAGTTCAGACATGGCCATATGCAAATCAGTCTGACCCTGTGCCTCATGGGAACAGTCCAGCCCGAACTGCCAAGCCATGCCTTCCCTGGACCGGAAACAAGCTTCCTAGGACCGGTTTCTGGTATTTCAGCCGTCTTCAGCCAGGCTTGCTTGAATCCAGTGGCAAAGTGAGCAAGGGACTCATGTCTGAGCATACCCTGCCAACTTATGGCGAACAAAGCGGTACAAAAGGGGGTGGTGATGGACGGAGCATCAGAACCAATCAAACACTCACAGCCAGTCAAGAGATCTGGGTTTGATCCATCACCGTTCTTTAGCCCACTCTGCCACCCCAGTTCAGACATGGCCATATGCAAATCAGTCTGACCCTGTGCCTCATGGGAACAGTCCAGCCCGAACTGCCAAGCCATGCCTTTCCTGGACCGGAAACAAGCTTCCTAGGACCGGTTTCTGGCATTTCAGCCGTCTTCAGCCAGGCTTGCTTGAATCCAGTGGCAAAGTGAGCAAGGGACTCACGTCTGAGCATACCCTGCCAACTTATGGCGAACAAAGCGGTACAAAAGGGGGTGGTGATGGATGGAGCATCAGAACCAATCAAACACTCACAGCCAGTTAAGAGATCTGGGTTTGATCCATCACCGTTCTTTAGCCCACTCTGCCACCCCAGTTCAGACATGGCCATATGCAAATCAGTCTGACCCTGTGCCTCATGGGAACAGTCCAGCCCGAACTGCCAAGCCATGCCTTCCCTGGACCGGAAACAAGCTTCCTAGGACCGGTTTCTGGCATTTCAGCCGTCTTCCGCCAGGCTTGCTTGAATCCAGTGGCAAAGTGAGCAAGGGACTCACGTCTGAGCATACCCTGCCAACTTATGGCGAACAAAGCGGTACAGAAGGAGGTGGTGATGGACGGAGCATCAGAACCAATCAAACACTCACAGCCAGTCAAGAGATCTGGGTTTGATCCATCACCGTTCTTTAGCCCACTCTACCACCCCAGTTCAGACATGGCCATATGCAAATCAGTCTGACCCTGCGCCTCATGGGAACAGTCCAGCCCGAACTGCCAAGCCATGCCTTCCCTGGAACGGAAACAAGCTTCCTAGGTCAAGTTTCTTGCATTTCAGCTGTCTTCAGCCAGGCTTGCTTGAATCCAGTGGCAAAGTGAGCAAGGGACTCACGTCTGAGCATACCCTGCCAACTTATGGTGAACAAAGCGGTACAGAAGGGGGTGGTGATGGACGGAACATCAGAACCAATCAAACACTCACAGCCAGTCAAGAGATATGGGTTGGATCCATCACCGTTCTTTAGCCCACTCTGCCACCCCAGTTCAGACATGGCCATATGCAAATCAGTCTGACCCTGTGCCTCATGGGAACAGTCCAGCCCGAACTGCCAAGCCATGCCTTCCCTGGACCGGAAACAAGCTTGCTAGGACCGGTTTCTGGCATTTCAGCTGTCTTCAGCCAGGCTTGCTTGAATCCAGTGGCAAAGTGAGCAAGGGACTCACGTCTGAGCATACCCTGCCAACTTATGGCGAACAAGGCGGTACAAAATGGGTGGTGATGGACGGAGCATCAGAACCAATCAAACACTCACAGCCAGTCAAGAGATCTGGGTTTGATCCATCACCGTTCTTTAGCCCACTCTGCCACCCCAGGTCAGACATGGCCATATGCAAATCAGTCTGACCCTGTGCCTCATGGGAACAGTCCAGCCCGAACTGCCAAGCCATGCCTTCCCTGGACCGGAAACAAGCTTCCTAGGACCGGTTTCTGGCATTTCAGCCGTCTTCAGCCAGGCTTGCTTGAATCCTGTGGCAAAGTGAGCAAGGGACTCACGTCTGAGCATACCCTGCCAACTTATGGCGAACAAAGCGGTACAAAAGGGGGTGGTGATGGACGGAGCATCAGAACCAATCAAACACTCAAAGTCAGTCAAGAGATCTGGGTTTGATCCATCACCGTTCTTTAGCCCACTCTGCCACCCCAGTTCAGACATAGCCATATGCAAATCAGTCTGACCCTGTGCCTCATGGGAACAGTCCAGCCCGAACTGCCAAGCCATGCCTTCCCTGGACCGGAAACAAGCTTCCTAGGACCGGTTTCTGGCATTTCAGCCGTCTTCAGCCAGGCTTGCTTGAATCCAGTGGCAAAGTGAGCAAGGGACTCACGTCTGAGCATACCCTGCCAACTTATGGCGAACAAAGCGGTACAGAAGGGGGTGGTGATGGACGGAGCATCAGAACCAATCAAACACTCACAGCCAGTCAAGAGATCTGGGTTTGATCCATCACCGTTCTTTAGCCCACTCTGCCACCCCAGTTCAGACATGGCCATATGCAAATCAGTCTGACCCTGTGCCTCATGGGAACAGTCCAGCCCGAACTGCCAAGCCATGCCTTCCCTGGACCAGAAACAAGCTTCCTAGGACCGGTTTCTGGCATTTCAGCCGTCTTCAGCCAGGCTTGCTTGAATCCAGTGGCAAAGTGAGCAAGGGACTCACGTCTGAGCATACCTTGCCAACTTATGGCGAACAAAGCGGTACAGAAGGGGGTGGTGATGGACGGAGCATCAGAACCAATCAAACACTCACAGCCAGTCAAGAGATCTGGGTTTGATCCATCACCGTTCTTTAGACCACTCTGCCACCCCAGTTCAGACATGGCCTTATGCAAATCAGTCTGACCCTGTGCCTCATGGGAACAGTCCAGCCCGAACTGCCAAGCCATGCCTTCCCTGGACCGGAAACAAGCTTCCTAGGACCGGTTTCTGGCAATTCAGCCGTCTTCAGCCAGGCTTGCTTGAATCCAGTGGCAAAGTGAGCAAGGGATTCACGTCTGAGCATACCCTGCCAACTTATGGCGAACAAAGCGGTACAGAAGGGGTGGTGATGGACGGAGCATCAGAACCAATCAAACACTCACAGCCAGTCAAGAGATCTGGGTTTGATCCATCACCGTTCTTTAGCCCACTCTGCCACCCCAGTTCAGACATGGCCATATGCAAATCAGTCTGACCCTGTGCCTCATGGGAACAGTCCAGCCCGAACTGCCAAGCCATGCCTTCCCTGGACCGGAAACAAGCTTCCTAGGACCGGTTTCTGGCATTTCAGCCGTCTTCAGCCAGGCTTGCTTGAATCCAGTGGCAAAGTTAGCAAGGGACTCACGTCTGAGCATACCCTGCCAACTTATGGCAAACAATGCGGTACAGAAGGGGGTGGTGATGGACGGAGCATCAGAACCAATCAAACACTCACAGCCAGTCAAGAGATCTGGGTTTGATCCATCACCATTCTTTAGCCCACTCTGCCACCCCAGTTCAGACATGGCCATATGCAAATCAGTCTGACCCTGTGCCTCATGGGAACAGTCCAGCCCGAACTGCCAAGCCATGCCTTCCCTGGACCGGAAACAAGCTTCCTAGGACCGGTTTCTGGCATTTCAGCCGTCTTCAGCCAGGCTTGCTTGAATCCAGTGGCAAAGTGAGCAAGGGAATCACGTCTGAGCATACCCAGCCAACTTATGGCGAACAAAGCGGTACAGAAGGGGGTGGTGATGGACGGAGCATCAGAACCAATCAAACTCTCACAGCCAGTCAAGAGATCTGGGTTTGATCCATCACCGTTCTTTAGCCCACTCTGCCACCCCAGTTCAGACATGGCCATATGCAAATCAGTCTGACCCTGTGCCTCATGGGAACAGTCCAGCCCAAACTGCCAAGCCATGCCTTCCCTGGACCGGAAACAAGCTTCCTAGGACCGGTTTCTGGCATTTCAGCCTTCTTCAGCCAGGCTTGCTTGAATCCAGTGGCAAAGTGATCATGGGATTCACGTCTGAGCATACCCTGCCAACTTATGGCGAACAAAGCGGTACAAAAGGGGGTGGTGATGGACGGAGCATCAGAACCAATCAAACACTCACAGCCAGTCAATAGATCTGGATTTGATCCATCACCGTTCTTTAGCCCACTCTGCCACCCCAGTTCAGACATGGCCATATGCAAATCAGTCTGACCCTGTGCCTCATAGGAACAGTCCAGCCCGAACTGCCAAGCCATGCCTTCCCTGGACCGGAAACAAGCTTCCTAGCACCGGTTTCTGGCATTTCAGCCGTCTTCAGCCAGGCTTGCTTGAATCCAGTGGCAAAGTGAGCAAGGGACTCACGTCTGAGCATACCCTGCCAACTTATGGCGAACAAAGCGGTACAAAAGGGGGTGGTGATGGACGGAGCATCAGAACCAATCAAACACTCAAAGCCAGTCAAGAGATCTGGGTTTGATTCATCACCGTTCTTTAGCCCACTCTGCCACCCCAGTTCAGACATGGCCATATGCAAATCAGTCTGACCCTGTGCCTCATGGGAACAGTCCAGCCCGAACTGCCAAGCCATGCCTTCCCTGGACCGGAAACAAGCTTCCTAGGACCGGTTTGTGGCATTTCAGCCGTCTTCAGCCAGGCTTGCTTGAATCCAGTGGCAAAGTGAGCAAGGGACTCACGTCTGAGCATACCCTGCCAACTTATGGCGAACAAGGCGGTACAAAAGGGGGTGGTGATGGACGGAGCATCAGAACCAATCAAACACTCACAGCCAGTCAAGAGATCTGGGTTTGATCCATCACCGTTCTTTAGCCCACTCTGCCTCCCCAGTTCAGACATGGCCATATGCAAATCAGTCTGACCCTGTGCCTCATGGGAACAGTCCAGCCCGAACTGCCACGCCATGCCTTCCCTGGACCGGAAACAAACTTCCTAGGACCCGTTTCTGGCATTTCAGCCGTCTTCAGCCAGGCTTGCTTGAATCCAGTGGCAAAGTGAGCAAGGGACTAACGTCTGAGCATACCCTGCCAACTTATGGCGAACAAAGCGGTACAGAAGGGGGTGGTGATGGACGGAGCATCAGAACCAATCAAACACTCACAGCCAGTCAAGAGATCTGGGTTTGATCCATCACCGTTCTTTAGCCCACTCTGCCACCCCAGTTCAGACCTGGCCATATGCAAATCAGTCTGACCCTGTGCCTCATGGGAACAGTCCAGCCCGAACTGCCAAGCCATGCATTCCCTGGACCGGAAACAAGCTTCATAGGACCGGTTTCTGGCATTTCAGCCGTCTTCAGCCAGGCTTGCTTGAATCCAGTGGCAAAGTGAGCAAGGGACTCACGTCTGAGCATACCCTGCCAATTTATGGCGAACAAAGCGGTACTGAAGGGGGTGGTGATGGACGGAGCATCAGAACCAATCAAACACTCACAGCCAGTCAAGAGATCTGGGTTTGATCCATCACCCTTCTTTAGCCCACTCTGCCACCCCAGTTCAGACATGGCCATATGCAAATCAGTCTGACCCTGTGCCTCATGGGAACAGTCCAGCCCAAACTGCCAAGCCATGCCTTCCCTGGACCGGAAACAAGCTTCCTAGGACCGGTTTCTGGCATTTCAGCCGTTTTCAGCCAGGCTTGCTTGAATCCAGTGGCAAAGTGAGCAAAGGAATCACGTCTGAACATACCCTGCCAACTTATGGCGAACAAAGCGGTACAAAAGGGAGTGGTGATGGACGGAGCATCAGAACCAATCAAACACTCACAGCCAGTCAATAGATCTGGGTTTGATCCATCACCGTTCTTTAGCCCACTCTGCCACCCCAGTTCAGACATGGCCATATGCAAATCAGTCTGACCCTGTGCCTCATAGGAACAGTCCAGCCCGAACTGCCAAGCCATGCCTTCCCTGGACCGGAAACAAGCTTCCTAGGACCGGTTTCTGGCATTTCAGCTGTCTTCAGCCAGGCTTGTTTGAATCCAGTGGCAAAGTGAGCAAGGGACTCACGTCTGAGCATACCCTGCCAACTTATGGCGAACAAAGCGGTACAGAAGGGGGTGGTGATGGACGGAGCATCAGAACCAATCAAACACTCACAGCCAGTCAAGAGATCTGGGTTTGATCCATCACCGTTCTTTAGCACACTCTGCCACCCCAGATCAGACATGGCCATATGCAAATCAGTCTGAACCTGTGCCTCATGGGAACAGTCCAGCCTTAACTGCCAAGCCAAGCCTTCCCTGGACCGGAAACAAGCTTCCTAGGACCGGTTTCTGGCATTTCAGCCGTCTTCAGCCAGGCTTGCTTGAATCCAGTGGCAAAGTGAGCAAGGGACTCACGTCTGAGCATACCCTGCCAACTTATGGCGAACAAAGCGGTACAGAAGGGGGTGGTGATGGACGGAGCATCAGAACCAATCAAACACTCACAGCCAGTCAAGAGATCTGGGTTTGATCCATCACCGTTCTTTAGCCCACTCTGCCACCCCAGTTCAGACATGGCCATATGCAAATCAGTCTGACCCTGTGCCTCATGGGAACAGTCCAGCCTGAACTGCCAAGCCATGCCTTCCCTGGACCGGAAACAAGCTTCCTAGGACCGGTTTCTGGCATTTCAGCCGTCTTCAGCCAGGCTTGCTTGAATCCAGTGGCAAAGTGAGCAAGGGACTCACGTCTGAGCATACCCTGCCAACTTATGGCGAACAAAGCAGTACAAAAGGGGGTGGTGATGGACGGAGCAACAGAACCAATCAAACACTCACAGCCAGTCAATAGATCTGGGTTTTATCCATCACCGTTCTTTAGCCCACTCTGCCGCCCCAGTTCAGACTTGGCCATATGCAAATCAGTCTGACCCTGTGCCTCATAGGAACAGTCCAGCCCGAACTGCCAAGCCATGCCTTCCCTGGACCGGAAACAAGCTTCCTAGGACCGGTTTCTGGTATTTCAGCCGTCTTCAGCCTGGCTTGCTTGAATCCAGTGGCAAAGTGAGCAAGGGACTCACGTCTGAGCATACCCTGCCAACTTATGGCGAACAAAGCGGTACAGAAGGGGTGGTGATGGACGGAGCATCAGAACCAATCAAACACTCACAGCCAGTCAAGAGATCTGGGTTTGATCCATCACCGTTCTTTAGCCCACTCTGCCACCCCAGTTCAGACATGGCCATATGCAAATCAGTCTGATCCTGTGCCTCATGGGAACAGTCCAGCCCGAACTGCCAAGCCATGCCTTCCC
Organism: Triturus cristatus; assembly: GCF_964204655.1. NCBI lineage: Eukaryota > Metazoa > Chordata > Amphibia > Caudata > Salamandridae > Triturus > Triturus cristatus. Next base: position 621,002,912 of record NC_140579.1, on the reverse strand, counting down.
TGGACCGGAAACAAGCTTCCTAGGACCGGTTTCTGGCATTTCAGCCATCTTCAGCCAGGCTTGCTTGAATCCAGTGGCAAAGTGAGCAAGGGAATCACGTCTGAGCATACCCAGCCAACTTATGGCGAACAAAGCGGTACAGAAGGGGGTGGTGATGGACGGAGCATCAGAACCAATCAAACTCTCACAGCCAGTCAAGAGATCTGGGTTTGATCCATCACCGTTCTTTAGCCCACTCTGCCACCCCAGTTCAGACATGGCCATATGCAAATCAGTCTGACCCTGTGCCTCATGGGAACAGTCCAGCCCAAACTGCCAAGCCTTGCCTTCCCTGGACAGGAAATAAGCTTCCTAGGACCGGTTTCTGGCATTTCAGCCTTCTTCAGCCAGGCTTGCTTGAATTCAGTGGCAAAGTGATCATGGGATTCACGTCTGAGCATACCCTGCCAACTTATGGCGAACAAAGCGGTACAAAAGGGGGTGGTGATGGACGGAGCATCAGAACCAATCAAACACTCACAGCCAGTCAATAGATCTGGATTTGATCCATCACCGTTCTTTAGCCCACTCTGCCACCCCAGTTCAGACATGGCCATATGCAAATCAGTCTGACCCTGCGCCTCATGGGAACAGTCCAGCCCGAACTGCCAAGCCATGCCTTCCCTGGAACGGAAACAAGCTTCCTAGGTCCGGTTTCTTGCATTTCAGCTGTCTTCAGCCAGGCTTGCTTGAATCCAGTGGCAAAGTGAGCAAGGGACTCACGTCTGAGCATACCCTGCCAACTTATGGCGAACAAAGCGGTACAGAAGGGGGTGGTGATGGACGGAACATCAGAACCAATCAAACACTCACAGCCAGTCAAGAGATATGGGTTTGATCCATCACCGTTCTTTAGCCCACTCTGCCACCCCAGTTCAGACATGGCCATATGCAAATCAGTCTGACCCTGTGCCTCATGGGAACAGTCCAGCCCGAACTGCCAAGCCATGCCTTCCCTGGACCGGAAACAAGCTTGCTAGGACCGGTTTCTGGCATTTCAGCTGTCTTCAGCCAGGCTTGCTTGAATCCAGTGGCAAAGTGAGCAAGGGACTCACGTCTGAGCATACCCTGCCAACTTATGGCGAACAAGGCGGTACAAAATGGGTGGTGATGGACGGAGCATCAGAACCAATCAAACACTCACAGCCAGTCAAGAGATCTGGGTTTGATCCATCACCGTTCTTTAGCCCACTCTGCCACCCCAGGTCAGACATGGCCATATGCAAATCAGTCTGACCCTGTGCCTCATGGGAACAGTCCAGCCGGAACTGCCAAGCCATGCCTTCCCTGGACCGGAAACAAGCTTCCTAGGACCGGTTTCTGGCATTTCAACCGTCTTCAGCCAGGCTTGCTTGAATCCTGTGGCAAAGTGAGCAAGGGACTCACGTCTGAGCATACCCTGCCAACTTATGGCGAACAAAGCGGTACAAAAGGGGGTGGTGATGGACGGAGCATCAGAACCAATCAAACACTCAAAGCCAGTCAAGAGATCTCGGTTTGATCCATCACCGTTCTTTAGCCCACTCTGCCACCCCAGTTCAGACATAGCCATATGCAAATCAGTCTGACCCTGTGCCTCATGGGAACAGTCCAGCCCGAACTGCCAAGCCATGCCTTCCCTGGACCGGAAACAAGCTTCCTAGGACCGGTTTCTTGCATTTCAGCAGTCTTCAGCCAGGCTTGCTTGAATCCAGTGGCAAAGTGAGCAAGGGACTCACGTATGAGCATACCCTGCCAACTTATGGCGAACAAGGCGGTACAAAACGGGGTGGTGATGGACGGAGCATCAGAACCAATCAAACACTCACAGCCAGTCAAGAGATCTGGGTTTGATCCATCACCGTTCTTTAGCCCACTCTGCCACCCCAGTTCAGACATGGCCATATGCAAATCAGTCTGACCCTGTGCCTCATGGGAACAGTCCAGCCCGAACTGCCAAGCCATGCCTTCCCTGGACCGGAAACAAGCTTCCTAGGACCGGTTTCTGGCATTTCAGCCGTCTTCAGCCAGGCTTGCTTGAATCCAGTGGCAAAGTGAGCAAGGGACTCATGTCTGAGCATACCCTGCCAACTTATGGCGAACAAGGCGGTACAAAAGGGGGTGGTGATGGACGGAGCATCAGAACCAATCAAACACTCACAGCCAGTCAAGAGATCTGGGTTTGATCCATCACCGTTCATTAGCCCACTCTGCCACCCCAGTTCAGACATGGCCATATGCAAATCAGTCTGACCCTGTGCCTCATGGGAACAGTCCAGCCCGAACTGCCAAGCCATGCCTTCCCTGGACCGAAAACAAGCTTCCTAGGACCGGTTTCTGGCATTTCAGCCGTCTTCAGCCAGGCTTGCTTGAATCCAGTGGCAAAGTGAGCAAGGGACTCACGTCTGAGCATACCCTGCCAACTTATGGCGAACAAGGCGATACAGAAGGGGGTGGTGATGGACGGAGCATCAGAACCAATCAAACACTCACAGCCAGTCAAGAGATCTGGGTTTGATCCATCACCGTTCTTTAGCCCACTCTGCCTCCCCAGTTCAGACATGGCCATAGGCAAATCAGTCTGTACCTGTGCCTCATGGGAACAGTCCAGCCTGAACTGCCAAGCCATGCTTTCCCTGGACAGGAAACAAACTTCCTAGGACCGGTTTCTGGCATTTCAGCCGTCTTCAGCCAGGCTTGCTTGAATCCAGTGGCAAAGTGAGCAAGGGACTCACGTCTGAGCATACGCTGCCAACTTATGGCGAACAAAGCGGTACAGAAGGGGGTGGTGATGGACGGAGCATCAGAACCAATCAAACACTCACAGCCAGTCAAGAGATCTGGGTTTGATCCATCACCGTTCTTTAGCCCACTCTGCCACCCCAGTTCAGACATGGCCATATGCAAATCAGTCTGACCCTGTGCCTCATGGGAACAGTCCAGCCCGAACTGCCAAGCCATGCCTTCCCTGGACCGGAAACAAGCTTCCTAGGACCGGTTTCTGGCATTTCAGCCGTCTTCAGCCAGGCTTGCTTGAATCCAGTGGCAAAGTTAGCAAGGGACTCACGTCTGAGCATACCCTGCCAACTTATGGCAAACAATGCGGTACAGAAGGGGGTGGTGATGGACGGAGCATCAGAACCAATCAAACACTCACAGCCAGTCAAGAGATCTGGGTTTGATCCATCACCATTCTTTAGCCCACTCTGCCACCCCAGTTCAGACATGGCCATATGCAAATCAGTCTGACCCTGTGCCTCATGGGAACAGTCCAGCCCGAACTGCCAAGCCATGCCTTCCCTGGACCGGAAACAAGCTTCCTAGGACCGGTTTCTGGCATTTCAGCCGTCTTCAGCCAGGCTTGCTTGAATCCAGTGGCAAAGTGAGCAAGGGAATCACGTCTGAGCATACCCAGCCAACTTATGGCGAACAAAGCGGTACAGAAGGGGGTGGTGATGGACGGAGCATCAGAACCAATCAAACTCTCACAGCCAGTCAAGAGATCTGGGTTTGATCCATCACCGTTCTTTAGCCCACTCTGCCACCCCAGTTCAGACATGGCCATATGCAAATCAGTCTGACCCTGTGCCTCATGGGAACAGTCCAGCCCAAACTGCCAAGCCATGCCTTCCCTGGACCGGAAACAAGCTTCCTAGGACCGGTTTCTGGCATTTCAGCCTTCTTCAGCCAGGCTTGCTTGAATCCAGTGGCAAAGTGATCATGGGATTCACGTCTGAGCATACCCTGCCAACTTATGGCGAACAAAGCGGTACAAAAGGGGGTGGTGATGGACGGAGCATCAGAACCAATCAAACACTCACAGCCAGTCAATAGATCTGGATTTGATCCATCACCGTTCTTTAGCCCACTCTGCCACCCCAGTTCAGACATGGCCATATGCAAATCAGTCTGACCCTGTGCCTCATAGGAACAGTCCAGCCCGAACTGCCAAGCCATGCCTTCCCTGGACCGGAAACAAGCTTCCTAGCACCGGTTTCTGGCATTTCAGCCGTCTTCAGCCAGGCTTGCTTGAATCCAGTGGCAAAGTGAGCAAGGGACTCATGTCTGAGCATACCCTGCCAACTTATGGCGAACAAAGCGGTACAAAAGGGGGTGGTGATGGACGGAGCATCAGAACCAATCAAACACTCAAAGCCAGTCAAGAGATCTGGGTTTGATTCATCACCGTTCTTTAGCCCACTCTGCCACCCCAGTTCAGACATGGCCATATGCAAATCAGTCTGACCCTGTGCCTCATGGGAACAGTCCAGCCCGAACTGCCAAGCCATGCCTTCCCTGGACCGGAAACAAGCTTCCTAGGACCGGTTTGTGGCATTTCAGCCGTCTTCAGCCAGGCTTGCTTGAATCCAGTGGCAAAGTGAGCAAGGGACTCACGTCTGAGCATACCCTGCCAACTTATGGCGAACAAGGCGGTACAAAAGGGGGTGGTGATGGACGGAGCATCAGAACCAATCAAACACTCACAGCCAGTCAAGAGATCTGGGTTTGATCCATCACCGTTCTTTAGCCCACTCTGCCACCCCAGTTCAGACCTGGCCATATGCAAATCAGTCTGACCCTGTGCCTCATGGGAACAGTCCAGCCCGAACTGCCAAGCCATGCATTCCCTGGACCGGAAACAAGCTTCATAGGACCGGTTTCTGGCATTTCAGCCGTCTTCAGCCAGGCTTGCTTGAATCCAGTGGCAAAGTGAGCAAGGGACTCACGTCTGAGCATACCCTGCCAATTTATGGCGAACAAAGCGGTACTGAAGGGGGTGGTGATGGACGGAGCATCAGAACCAATCAAACACTCACAGCCAGTCAAGAGATCTGGGTTTGATCCATCACCCTTCTTTAGCCCACTCTGCCACCCCAGTTCAGACATGGCCATATGCAAATCAGTCTGACCCTGTGCCTCATGGGAACAGTCCAGCCCAAACTGCCAAGCCATGCCTTCCCTGGACCGGAAACAAGCTTCCTAGGACCGGTTTCTGGCATTTCAGCCGTTTTCAGCCAGGCTTGCTTGAATCCAGTGGCAAAGTGAGCAAGGGAATCACGTCTGAACATACCCTGCCAACTTATGGCGAACAAAGCGGTACAAAAGGGAGTGGTGATGGACGGAGCATCAGAACCAATCAAACACTCACAGCCAGTCAATAGATCTGGGTTTGATCCATCACCGTTCTTTAGCCCACTCTGCCACCCCAGTTCAGACATGGCCATATGCAAATCAGTCTGACCCTGTGCCTCATAGGAACAGTCCAGCCCGAACTGCCAAGCCATGCCTTCCCTGGACCGGAAACAAGCTTCCTAGGACCGGTTTCTGGCATTTCAGCTGTCTTCAGCCAGGCTTGTTTGAATCCAGTGGCAAAGTGAGCAAGGGACTCACGTCTGAGCATACCCTGCCAACTTATGGCGAACAAAGCGGTACAGAAGGGGGTGGTGATGGACGGAGCATCAGAACCAATCAAACACTCACAGCCAGTCAAGAGATCTGGGTTTGATCCATCACCGTTCTTTAGCACACTCTGCCACCCCAGATCAGACATGGCCATATGCAAATCAGTCTGAACCTGTGCCTCATGGGAACAGTCCAGCCTTAACTGCCAAGCCAAGCCTTCCCTGGACCGGAAACAAGCTTCCTAGGACCGGTTTCTGGCATTTCAGCCGTCTTCAGCCAGGCTTGCTTGAATCCAGTGGCAAAGTGAGCAAGGGACTCACGTCTGAGCATACCCTGCCAACTTATGGCGAACAAAGCGGTACAGAAGGGGGTGGTGATGGACGGAGCATCAGAACCAATCAAACACTCACAGCCAGTCAAGAGATCTGGGTTTGATCCATCACCGTTCTTTAGTCCACTCTGCCACCCCAGTTCAGACATGGCCATATGCAAATCAGTCTGACCCTGTGCCTCATGGGAACAGTCCAGCCTGAACTGCCAAGCCATGCCTTCCCTGGACCGGAAACAAGCTTCCTAGGACCGGTTTCTGGCATTTCAGCCGTCTTCAGCCAGGCTTGCTTGAATCCAGTGGCAAAGTGAGCAAGGGACTCACGTCTGAGCATACCCTGCCAACTTATGGCGAACAAAGCAGTACAAAAGGGGGTGGTGATGGACGGAGCAACAGAACCAATCAAACACTCACAGCCAGTCAATAGATCTGGGTTTTATCCATCACCGTTCTTTAGCCCACTCTGCCGCCCCAGTTCAGACTTGGCCATATGCAAATCAGTCTGACCCTGTGCCTCATAGGAACAGTCCAGCCCGAACTGCCAAGCCATGCCTTCCCTGGACCGGAAACAAGCTTCCTAGGACCGGTTTCTGGTATTTCAGCCGTCTTCAGCCTGGCTTGCTTGAATCCAGTGGCAAAGTGAGCAAGGGACTCACGTCTGAGCATACCCTGCCAACTTATGGCGAACAAAGCGGTACAGAAGGGGTGGTGATGGACGGAGCATCAGAACCAATCAAACACTCACAGCCAGTCAAGAGATCTGGGTTTGATCCATCACCGTTCTTTAGCCCACTCTGCCACCCCAGTTCAGACATGGCCATATGCAAATCAGTCTGATCCTGTGCCTCATGGGAACAGTCCAGCCCGAACTGCCAAGCCATGCCTTCCCTGGACCGGAAACAAGCTTCCTAGGACCGGTTTCTGGCATTTCAGCCGTCTTCAGCCAGGCTTGCTTGAATCCAGTGGCAAAGTGAGCAAGGGAATCACGTCTGAGCATACCCAGCCAACTTATGGCGAACAAAGCGGTACAGAAGGGGGTGGTGATGGACGGAGCATCAGAACCAATCAAACTCTCACAGCCAGTCAAGAGATCTGGGTTTGATCCATCACCGTTCTTTAGCCCACTCTGCCACCCCAGTTCAGACATGGCCATATGCAAATCAGTCTGACCCTGTGCCTCATGGGAACAGTCCAGCCCAAACTGCCAAGCCTTGCCTTCCCTGGACCGGAAATAAGCTTCCTAGTACCGGTTTCTGGCATTTCAGCCTTCTTCAGCCAGGCTTGCTTGAATTCAGTGGCAAAGTGATCATGGGATTCACGTCTGAGCATACCCTGCCAACTTATGGCGAACTAAGCGGTACAGAAGGGGGTGGTGATGGACGGAGCATCAGAACCAATCAAACACTCACAGCCAGTCAAGAGATCTGGGTTTGATCCATCACCGTTCTTTAGCACACTCTGCCACCCCAGATCAGACATGGCCATATGCAAATCAGTCTGAACCTGTGCCTCATGGGAACAGTCCAGCCTTAACTGCCAAGCCAAGCCTTCCCTGGACCGGAAACAAGCTTCCTAGGACCGGTTTCTGGCATTTCAGCCGTCTTCAGCCAGGCTTGCTTGAATCCAGTGGCAAAGTGAGCAAGGGACTCACGTCTGAGCATACCCTGCCAACTTATGGCGAACAAAGCGGTACAGAAGGGGGTGGTGATGGACGGAGCATCAGAACCAATCAAACACTCACAGCCAGTCAAGAGATCTGGGTTTGATCCATCACCGTTCTTTAGCCCACTCTGCCACCCCAGTTCAGACATGGCCATATGCAAATCAGTCTGACCCTGTGCCTCATGGGAACAGTCCAGCCTGAACTGCCAAGCCATGCCTTCCCTGGACCGGAAACAAGCTTCCTAGGACCGGTTTCTGGCATTTCAGCCGTCTTCAGCCAGGCTTGCTTGAATCCAGTGGCAAAGTGAGCAAGGGACTCACGTCTGAGCATACCCTGCCAACTTATGGCGAACAAAGCAGTACAAAAGGGGGTGGTGATGGACGGAGCAACAGAACCAATCAAACACTCACAGCCAGTCAATAGATCTGGGTTTTATCCATCACCGTTCTTTAGCCCACTCTGCCGCCCCAGTTCAGACTTGGCCATATGCAAATCAGTCTGACCCTGTGCCTCATAGGAACAGTCCAGCCCGAACTGCCAAGCCATGCCTTCCCTGGACCGGAAACAAGCTTCCTAGGACCGGTTTCTGGTATTTCAGCCGTCTTCAGCCTGGCTTGCTTGAATCCAGTGGCAAAGTGAGCAAGGGACTCACGTCTGAGCATATCCTGCCAACTTATGGCGAACAAAGCGGTACAGAAGGGGTGGTGATGGACGGAGCATCAGAACCAATCAAACACTCACAGCCAGTCAAGAGATCTGGGTTTGATCCATCACCGTTCTTTAGCCCACTCTGCCACCCCAGTTCAGACATGGCCATATGCAAATCAGTCTGATCCTGTGCCTCATGGGAACAGTCCAGCCCGAACTGCCAAGCCATGCCTTCCCTGGACCGGAAACAAGCTTCCTAGGACCGGTTTCTGGCATTTCAGCCGTCTTCAGCCAGGCTTGCTTGAATCCAGTGGCAAAGTGAGCAAGGGAATCACGTCTGAGCATACCCAGCCAACTTATGGCGAACAAAGCGGTACAGAAGGGGGTGGTGATGGACGGAGCATCAGAACCAATCAAACTCTCACAGCCAGTCAAGAGATCTGGGTTTGATCCATCACCGTTCTTTAGCCCACTCTGCCACCCCAGTTCAGACATGGCCATATGCAAATCAGTCTGACCCTGTGCCTCATGGGAACAGTCCAGCCCGAACTGCCAAGCCTTGCCTTCCCTGGACCGGAAATAAGCTTCCTAGGACCGGTTTCTGGCATTTCAGCCTTCTTCAGCCAGGCTTGCTTGAATTCAGTGGCAAAGTGATCTTGGGATTCACGTCTGAGCATACCCTGCCAACTTATGGCGAACAAAGCGGTACAAAAGGGGGTGGTGATGGACGGAGCATCAGAACCAATCAAACACTCACAGCCAGTCAATAGATCTGGATTTGATCCATCACCGTTCTTTAGCCCACTCTGCCACCCCAGTTCAGACATGGCCATATGCAAATCAGTCTGACCCTGCGCCTCATGGGAACAGTCCAGCCCGAACTGCCAAGCCATGCCTTCCCTGGAACGGAAACAAGCTTCCTAGGTCCAGTTTCTTGTATTTCAGCTGTCTTCAGCCAGGCTTGCTTGAATCCAGTGGCAAAGTGAGCAAGGGACTCACGTCTGAGCATACCCTGCCAACTTATGGCGAACAAAGCGGTACAGAAGGGGGTGGTGATGGACGGAACATCAGAACCAATCAAACACTCACAGCCAGTCAAGAGATATGGGTTTGATCCATCACCGTTCTTTAGCCCACTCTGCCACCCCAGTTCAGACATGGCCATATGCAAATCAGTCTGACCCTGTGCCTCATGGGAACAGTCCAGCCCGAACTGCCAAGCCATGCCTTCCCTGGACCGGAAACAAGCTTGCTAGGACCGGTTTCTGGCATTTCAGCTGTCTTCAGCCAGGCTTGCTTGAATCCAGTGGCAAAGTGAGCAAGGGACTCACGTCTGAGCATACCCTGCCAACTTATGGCGAACAAGGCGGTACAAAATGGGTGGTGATGGACGGAGCATCAGAACCAATCAAACACTCACAGCCAGTCAAGAGATCTGGGTTTGATCCATCACCGTTCTTTAGCCCACTCTGCCACCCCAGGTCAGACATGGCCATATGCAAATCAGTCTGACCCTGTGCCTCATGGGAACAGTCCAGCCCGAACTGCCAAGCCATGCCTTCCCTGGACCGGAAACAAGCTTCCTAGGACCGGTTTCTGGCATTTCAGCCGTCTTCAGCCAGGCTTGCTTGAATCCTGTGGCAAAGTGAGCAAGGGACTCACGTCTGTGCATACCCTGCCAACTTATGGCGAACAAAGCGGTACAAAAGGGGGTGGTGATGGACGGAGCATCAGAACCAATCAAACACTCAAAGCCAGTCAAGAGATCTCGGTTTGATCCATCACCGTTCTTTAGCCCACTCTGCCACCCCAGTTCAGACATAGCCATATGCAAATCTGTCTGACCCTGTGCCTCATGGGAACAGTCCAGCCCGAACTGCCAAGCCATGCCTTCCCTGGACCGGAAACAAGCTTCCTAGGACCGGTTTCTTGCATTTCAGCAGTCTTCAGCCAGGCTTGCTTGAATCCAGTGGCAAAGTGAGCAAGGGACTCACGTATGAGCATACCCTGCCAACTTATGGCGAACAAGGCGGTACAAAAGGGGGTGGTGATGGACGGAGCATCAGAACCAATCAAACACTCACAGCCAGTCAAGAGATCTGGGTTTGATCCATCACCGTTCTTTAGCCCACTCTGCCACCCCAGTTCAGACATGGCCATATGCAAATCAGTCTGACCCTGTGCCTCATGGGAACAGTCCAGCCCGAACTGCCAAGCCATGCCTTCCCTGGACCGGAAACAAGCTTCCTAGGACCGGTTTCTGGCATTTCAGCCGTTTTCAGCCAGGCTTGCTTGAATCCAGTGGCAAAGTGAGCAAGGGACTCATGTCTGAGCATACCCTGCCAACTTATGGCGAACAAGGCGGTACAAAAGGGGGTGGTGATGGACGGAGCATCAGAACCAATCAAACACTCACAGCCAGTCAAGAGATCTGGGTTTGATCCATCACCGTTCTTTAGCCCACTCTGCCACCCCAGTTCAGACATGGCCATATGCAAATCAGTCTGACCCTGTGCCTCATGGGAACAGTCCAGCCCGAACTGCCAAGCCATGCCTTCACTGGACCGGAAACAAGCTTCCTAGGACCGGTTTCTGGCATTTCAGCCGTCTTCAGCCAGGCTTGCTTGAATCCAGTGGCAAAGTGAGCAAGGGACTCACGTCTGAGCATACCCTGCCAACTTATGGCGAACAAGGCGATACAGAAGGGGGTGGTGATGGACGGAGCATCAGAACCAATCAAACACTCACAGCCAGTCAAGAGATCTGGGTTTGATCCATCACCGTTCTTTAGCCCACTCTGCCTCCCCAGTTCAGACATGGCCATAGGCAAATCAGTCTGTACCTGTGCCTCATGGGAACAGTCCAGCCTGAACTGCCAAGCCATGCTTTCCCTGGACAGGAAACAAACTTCCTAGGACCGGTTTCTGGCATTTCAGCCGTCTTCAGCCAGGCTTGCTTGAATCCAGTGGCAAAGTGAGCAAGGGACTCACGTCTGAGCATACGCTGCCAACTTATGGCGAACAAAGCGGTACAGAAGGGGGTGGTGATGGACGGAGCATCAGAACCAATCAAACACTCACAGCCAGTCAAGAGATCTGGGTTTGATCCATCACCGTTCTTTAGCCCACTCTGCCACCCCAGTTCAGACATGGCCATATGCAAATCAGTCTGACCCTGTGCCTCATGGGAACAGTCCAGCCCGAACTGCCAAGCCATGCCTTCCCTGGACCGGAAACAAGCTTCCTAGGACCGGTTTCTGGCATTTCAGCCGTCTTCAGCCAGGCTTGCGTGAATCCAGTGGCAAAGTGAGCAAGGGACTCACGTCTGAGCATACCCTGCCAACTTATGGCGAACAAAGCAGTACAGAAGGGGGTGGTGATGGACGGAGCATCAGAACCAATCAAACACTCACAGCCAGTCAAGAGATCTGGGTTTGATCCATCACCATTCTTTAGCCCACTCTGCCACCCCAGTTCAGACATGGCCATATGCAAATCAGTCTGACCCTGTGCCTCATGGGAACAGTCCAGCCCGAACTGCCAAGCCATGCCTTCCCTAGACCGGAAACAAGCTTCCTAGGACCGGTTTCTAGCATTTCAGCCGTCTTCAGCCAGGCTTGCTTGAATCCAGTGGCAAAGTGAGCAAGGGACTCACGTCTGAGCATACCCTGCCAACTTATGGCGAATAAAGCGGTACAGAAGGGGGTGGTGATGGACGGAGCATCAGAACCAATCAAACACTCACAGCCAGTCAAGAGATCTGGGTTTGATCCATCACCGTTCTTTAGCCCACTCTGCCACCCCAGTTCAGACATGGCCATATGCAAATCAGTCTGACCCTGTGCCTCATGGGAACAGTCCAGCCCGAACTGCCAAGCCATGCCTTCCCTGGACCAGAAACAAGCTTCCTAGGACCGGTTTCTGGCATTTCAGCCGTCTTCAGCCAGGCTTGCTTGAATCCAGTGGCAAAGTGAGCAAGGGACTCACGTCTGAGCATACCTTGCCAACTTATGGCGAACAAAGCGGTACAGAAGGGGGTGGTGATGGACGGAGCATCAGAACCAATCAAACACTCACAGCCAGTCAAGAGATCTGGGTTTGATCCATCACCGTTCTTTAGACCACTCTGCCACCCCAGTTCAGACATGGCCTTATGCAAATCAGTCTGACCCTGTGCCTCATGGGAACAGTCCAGCCCGAACTGCCAAGCCATGCCTTCCCTGGACCGGAAACAAGCTTCCTAGGACCGGTTTCTGGCAATTCAGCCGTCTTCAGCCAGGCTTGCTTGAATCCAGTGGCAAAGTGAGCAAGGGATTAACGTCTGAGCATACCCTGCCAACTTATGGCGAACAAAGCGGTACGGAAGGGGTGGTGATGGACGGAGCATCAGAACCAATCAAACACTCACAGCCAGTCAAGAGATCTGGGTTTGATCCATCACCGTTCTTTAGCCCACTCTGCCACCCCAGTTCAGACATGGCCATATGCAAATCAGTCTGACCCTGTGCCTCATGGGAACAGTCCAGCCCGAACTGCCAAGCCATGCCTTCCCTGGACCGGAAACAAGCTTCCTAGGACCGGTTTCTGGCATTTCAGCCGTCTTCAGCCAGGCTTGCTTGAATCCAGTGGCAAAGTTAGCAAGGGACTCACGTCTGAGCATACCCTGCCAACTTATGGCAAACAAAGCGGTACAGAAGGGGGTGGTGATGGACGGAGCATCAGAACCAATCAAACACTCACAGCCAGTCAAGAGATCTGGGTTTGATCCATCACCATTCTTTAGCCCACTCTGCCACCCCAGTTCAGACATGGCCATATGCAAATCAGTCTGACCCTGTGCCTCATGGGAACAGTCCAGCCCGAACTGCCAAGCCATGCCTTCCCTGGACCGGAAACAAGCTTCCTAGGACCGGTTTCTGGCATTTCAGCCGTCTTCAGCCAGGCTTGCTTGAATCCAGTGGCAAAGTGAGCAAGGGAATCACGTCTGAGCATACCCAGCCAACTTATGGCGAACAAAGCGGTACAGAAGGGGGTGGTGATGGACGGAGCATCAGAACCAATCAAACTCTCACAGCCAGTCAAGAGATCTGGGTTTGATCCATCACCGTTCTTTAGCCCACTCTGCCACCCCAGTTCAGACATGGCCATATGCAAATCAGTCTGACCCTGTGCCTCATGGGAACAGTCCAGCCCAAACTGCCAAGCCATGCCTTCCCTGGACCGGAAACAAGCTTCCTAGGACCGGTTTCTGGCATTTCAGCCTTCTTCAGCCAGGCTTGCTTGAATCCAGTGGCAAAGTGATCATGGGATTCACGTCTGAGCATACCCTGCCAACTTATGGCGAACAAAGCGGTACAAAAGGGGGTGGTGATGGACGGAGCATCAAAACCAATCAAACACTCACAGCCAGTCAATAGATCTGGATTTGATCCATCACCGTTCTTTAGCCCACTCTGCCACCCCAGTTCAGACATGGCCATATGCAAATCAGTCTGACCCTGTGCCTCATAGGAACAGTCCAGCCCGAACTGCCAAGCCATGCCTTCCCTGGACCGGAAACAAGCTTCCTAGCACCGGTTTCTGGCATTTCAGCCGTCTTCAGCCAGGCTTGCTTGAATCCAGTGGCAAAGTGAGCAAGGGACTCACGTCTGAGCATACCCTGCCAACTTATGGCGAACAAAGCGGTCCAAAAGGGGGTGGTGATGGACGGAGCATCAGAACCAATCAAACACTCAAAGCCAGTCAAGAGATCTGGGTTTGATTCATCACCGTTCTTTAGCCCACTCTGCCACCCCAGTTCAGACATGGCCATATGCAAATCAGTCTGACCCTGTGCCTCATGGGAACAGTCCAGCCCGAACTGCCAAGCCATGCCTTCCCTGGACCGGAAACAAGCTTCCTAGGACCGGTTTGTGGCATTTCAGCCGTCTTCAGCCAGGCTTGCTTGAATCCAGTGGCAAAGTGAGCAAGGGACTCACGTCTGAGCATACCCTGCCAACTTATGGCGAACAAGGCGGTACAAAAGGGGGTGGTGATGGACGGAGCATCAGAACCAATCAAACACTCACAGCCAGTCAAGAGATCTGGGTTTGATCCATCACCGTTCTTTAGCCCACTCTGCCTCCCCAGTTCAGACATGGCCATATGCAAATCAGTCTGACCCTGTGCCTCATGGGAACAGTCCAGCCCGAACTGCCACGCCATGCCTTCCCTGGACCGGAAACAAACTTCCTAGGACCCGTTTCTGGCATTTCAGCCGTCTTCAGCCAGGCTTGCTTGAATCCAGTGGCAAAGTGAGCAAGGGACTCACGTCTGAGCATACCCTGCCAACTTATGGCGAACAAAGCGGTACAGAAGGGGGTGGTGATGGACGGAGCATCAGAACCAATCAAACACTCACAGCCAGTCAAGAGATCTGGGTTTGATCCATCACCGTTCTTTAGCCCACTCTGCCACCCCAGTTCAGACCTGGCCTCATGCAAATCAGTCTGACCCTGTGCCTCATGGGAACAGTCCAGCCCGAACTGCCAAGCCATGCATTCCCTGGACCGGAAACAAGCTTCATAGGACCGGTTTCTGGCATTTCAGCCGTCTTCAGCCAGGCTTGCTTGAATCCAGTGGCAAAGTGAGCAAGGGACTCACGTCTGAGCATACCCTGCCAATTTATGGCGAACAAAGCGGTACTGAAGGGGGTGGTGATGGACGGAGCATCAGAACCAATCAAACACTCACAGCCAGTCAAGAGATCTGGGTTTGATCCATCACCCTTCTTTAGCCCACTCTGCCACCCCAGTTCAGACATGGCCATATGCAAATCAGTCTGACCCTGTGCCTCATGGGAACAGTCCAGCCCAAACTGCCAAGCCATGCCTTCCCTGGACCGGAAACAAGCTTCCTAGGACCGGTTTCTGGCATTTCAGCCGTTTTCAGCCAGGCTTGCTTGAATCCAGTGGCAAAGTGAGCAAGGGAATCACGTCTGAGCATACCCAGCCAACTTATGGCGAACAAAGCGGTACAGAAGGGGGTGGTGATGGACAGAGCATCAGAACCAATCAAACACTCACAGCCAGTCAAGAGATCTGGGTTTGATCCATCACCGTTCTTTAGCCCACTCTGCCACCCCAGTTCAGACATGGCCATATGCAAATCAGTCTGACCCAGTGCCTCATGGGAACAGTCCAGCCCAAACTGCCAAGCCATGCCTTCCCTGGACCGGAAACAAGCTTCCTAGTACCGGTTTCTGGCATTTCAGCCGTCTTCAGCCAGGCTTGCTTGAATCCAGTGGCAAAGTGAGCAAGGGATTCACGTCTGAACATACCCTGCCAACTTATGGCGAACAAAGCGGTACAAAAGGGAGTGGTGATGGACGGAGCATCAGAACCAATCAAACACTCACAGCCAGTCAATAGATCTGGGTTTGATCCATCACCGTTCTTTAGCCCACTCTGCCACCCCAGTTCAGACATGGCCATATGCAAATCAGTCTGACCCTGTGCCTCATAGGAACAGTCCAGCCCGAACTGCCAAGCCATGCCTTCCCTGGACCGGAAACAAGCTTCCTAGGACCGGTTTCTGGCATTTCAGCTGTCTTCAGCCAGGCTTGCTTGAATCCAGTGGCAAAGTGAGCAAGGGACTCACGTCTGAGCATACCCTGCCAACTTATGGCGAACAAAGCGGTACAGAAGGGGGTGGTGATGGACGGAGCATCAGAACCAATCAAACACTCACAGCCAGTCAAGAGATCTGGGTTTGATCCATCACCGTTCTTTAGCCCACTCTGCCACCCCAGATCAGACATGGCCATATGCAAATCAGTCTGAACCTGTGCCTCATGGGAACAGTCCAGCCCGAACTGCCAAGCCAAGCCTTCCCTGGACCGGAAACAAGCTTCCTAGGACCGGTTTCTGGCATTTCAGCCGTCTTCAGCCAGGCTTGCTTGAATCCAGTGGCAAAGTGAGCAAGGGACTCACGTCTGAGCATACCCTGCCAACTTATGGCGAACAAAGCGGTACAGAAGGGGGTGGTGATGGACGGAGCATCAGAACCAATCAAACACTCACAGCCAGTCAAGAGATCTGGGTTTGATCCATCACCGTTCTTTAGCCCACTCTGCCACCCCAGTTCAGACATGGCCATATGCAAATCAGTCTGACCCTGTGCCTCATGGGAACAGTCCAGCCCGAACTGCCAAGCCTTGCCTTCCCTGGACCGGAAATAAGCTTCCTAGGACCGGTTTCTGGCATTTCAGCCTTCTTCAGCCAGGCTTGCTTGAATTCAGTGGCAAAGTGATCATGGGATTCACGTCTGAGCATACCCTGCCAACTTATGGCGAACAAAGCGGTACAAAAGGGGGTGGTGATGGACGGAGCATCAGAACCAATCAAACACTCACAGCCAGTCAATAGATCTGGATTTGATCCATCACCGTTCTTTAGCCCACTCTGCCACCCCAGTTCAGACATGGCCATATGCAAATCAGTCTGACCCTGCGCCTCATGGGAACAGTCCAGCCCGAACTGCCAAGCCATGCCTTCCCTGGAACGGAAACAAGCTTCCTAGGTCCAGTTTCTTGTATTTCAGCTGTCTTCAGCCAGGCTTGCTTGAATCCAGTGGCAAAGTGAGCAAGGGACTCACGTCTGAGCATACCCTGCCAACTTATGGCGAACAAAGCGGTACAGAAGGGGGTGGTGATGGACGGAACATCAGAACCAATCAAACACTCACAGCCAGTCAAGAGATATGGGTTTGATCCATCACCGTTCTTTAGCCCACTCTGCCACCCCAGTTCAGACATGGCCATATGCAAATCAGTCTGACCCTGTGCCTCATGGGAACAGTCCAGCCCGAACTGCCAAGCCATGCCTTCCCTGGACCGGAAACAAGCTTGCTAGGACCGGTTTCTGGCATTTCAGCTGTCTTCAGCCAGGCTTGCTTGAATCCAGTGGCAAAGTGAGCAAGGGACTCACGTCTGAGCATACCCTGCCAACTTATGGCGAACAAGGCGGTACAAAATGGGTGGTGATGGACGGAGCATCAGAACCAATCAAACACTCACAGCCAGTCAAGAGATCTGGGTTTGATCCATCACCGTTCTTTAGCCCACTCTGCCACCCCAGGTCAGACATGGCCATATGCAAATCAGTCTGACCCTGTGCCTCATGGGAACAGTCCAGCCCGAACTGCCAAGCCATGCCTTCCCTGGACCGGAAACAAGCTTCCTAGGACCGGTTTCTGGCATTTCAGCCGTCTTCAGCCAGGCTTGCTTGAATCCTGTGGCAAAGTGAGCAAGGGACTCACGTCTGTGCATACCCTGCCAACTTATGGCGAACAAAGCGGTACAAAAGGGGGTGGTGATGGACGGAGCATCAGAACCAATCAAACACTCAAAGCCAGTCAAGAGATCTCGGTTTGATCCATCACCGTTCTTTAGCCCACTCTGCCACCCCAGTTCAGACATAGCCATATGCAAATCTGTCTGACCCTGTGCCTCATGGGAACAGTCCAGCCCGAACTGCCAAGCCATGCCTTCCCTGGACCGGAAACAAGCTTCCTAGGACCGGTTTCTTGCATTTCAGCAGTCTTCAGCCAGGCTTGCTTGAATCCAGTGGCAAAGTGAGCAAGGGACTCACGTATGAGCATACCCTGCCAACTTATGGCGAACAAGGCGGTACAAAAGGGGGTGGTGATGGACGGAGCATCAGAACCAATCAAACACTCACAGCCAGTCAAGAGATCTGGGTTTGATCCATCACCGTTCTTTAGCCCACTCTGCCACCCCAGTTCAGACATGGCCATATGCAAATCAGTCTGACCCTGTGCCTCATGGGAACAGTCCAGCCCGAACTGCCAAGCCATGCCTTCCCTGGACCGGAAACAAGCTTCCTAGGACCGGTTTCTGGCATTTCAGCCGTCTTCAGCCAGGCTTGCTTGAATCCAGTGGCAAAGTGAGCAAGGGACTCATGTCTGAGCATACCCTGCCAACTTATGGCGAACAAGGCGGTACAAAAGGGGGTGGTGATGGACGGAGCATCAGAACCAATCAAACACTCACAGCCAGTCAAGAGATCTGGGTTTGATCCATCACCGTTCTTTAGCCCACTCTGCCACCCCAGTTCAGACATGGCCATATGCAAATCAGTCTGACCCTGTGCCTCATGGGAACAGTCCAGCCCGAACTGCCAAGCCATGCCTTCCCTGGACCGGAAACAAGCTTCCTAGGACCGGTTTCTGGCATTTCAGCCGTCTTCAGCCAGGCTTGCGTGAATCCAGTGGCAAAGTGAGCAAGGGACTCACGTCTGAGCATACCCTGCCAACTTATGGCGAACAAAGCAGTACAGAAGGGGGTGGTGATGGACGGAGCATCAGAACCAATCAAACACTCACAGCCAGTCAAGAGATCTGGGTTTGATCCATCACCATTCTTTAGCCCACTCTGCCACCCCAGTTCAGACATGGCCATATGCAAATCAGTCTGACCCTGTGCCTCATGGGAACAGTCCAGCCCGAACTGCCAAGCCATGCCTTCCCTAGACCGGAAACAAGCTTCCTAGGACCGGTTTCTAGCATTTCAGCCGTCTTCAGCCAGGCTTGCTTGAATCCAGTGGCAAAGTGAGCAAGGGACTCACGTCTGAGCATACCCTGCCAACTTATGGCGAATAAAGCGGTACAGAAGGGGGTGGTGATGGACGGAGCATCAGAACCAATCAAACACTCACAGCCAGTCAAGAGATCTGGGTTTGATCCATCACCGTTCTTTAGCCCACTCTGCCACCCCAGTTCAGACATGGCCATATGCAAATCAGTCTGACCCTGTGCCTCATGGGAACAGTCCAGCCCGAACTGCCAAGCCATGCCTTCCCTGGACCAGAAACAAGCTTCCTAGGACCGGTTTCTGGCATTTCAGCCGTCTTCAGCCAGGCTTGCTTGAATCCAGTGGCAAAGTGAGCAAGGGACTCACGTCTGAGCATACCTTGCCAACTTATGGCGAACAAAGCGGTACAGAAGGGGGTGGTGATGGACGGAGCATCAGAACCAATCAAACACTCACAGCCAGTCAAGAGATCTGGGTTTGATCCATCACCGTTCTTTAGACCACTCTGCCACCCCAGTTCAGACATGGCCTTATGCAAATCAGTCTGACCCTGTGCCTCATGGGAACAGTCCAGCCCGAACTGCCAAGCCATGCCTTCCCTGGACCGGAAACAAGCTTCCTAGGACCGGTTTCTGGCAATTCAGCCGTCTTCAGCCAGGCTTGCTTGAATCCAGTGGCAAAGTGAGCAAGGGATTAACGTCTGAGCATACCCTGCCAACTTATGGCGAACAAAGCGGTACGGAAGGGGTGGTGATGGACGGAGCATCAGAACCAATCAAACACTCACAGCCAGTCAAGAGATCTGGGTTTGATCCATCACCGTTCTTTAGCCCACTCTGCCACCCCAGTTCAGACATGGCCATATGCAAATCAGTCTGACCCTGTGCCTCATGGGAACAGTCCAGCCCGAACTGCCAAGCCATGCCTTCCCTGGACCGGAAACAAGCTTCCTAGGACCGGTTTCTGGCATTTCAGCCGTCTTCAGCCAGGCTTGCTTGAATCCAGTGGCAAAGTTAGCAAGGGACTCACGTCTGAGCATACCCTGCCAACTTATGGCAAACAAAGCGGTACAGAAGGGGGTGGTGATGGACGGAGCATCAGAACCAATCAAACACTCACAGCCAGTCAAGAGATCTGGGTTTGATCCATCACCATTCTTTAGCCCACTCTGCCACCCCAGTTCAGACATGGCCATATGCAAATCAGTCTGACCCTGTGCCTCATGGGAACAGTCCAGCCCGAACTGCCAAGCCATGCCTTCCCTGGACCGGAAACAAGCTTCCTAGGACCGGTTTCTGGCATTTCAGCCGTCTTCAGCCAGGCTTGCTTGAATCCAGTGGCAAAGTGAGCAAGGGAATCACGTCTGAGCATACCCAGCCAACTTATGGCGAACAAAGCGGTACAGAAGGGGGTGGTGATGGACGGAGCATCAGAACCAATCAAACTCTCACAGCCAGTCAAGAGATCTGGGTTTGATCCATCACCGTTCTTTAGCCCACTCTGCCACCCCAGTTCAGACATGGCCATATGCAAATCAGTCTGACCCTGTGCCTCATGGGAACAGTCCAGCCCAAACTGCCAAGCCATGCCTTCCCTGGACCGGAAACAAGCTTCCTAGGACCGGTTTCTGGCATTTCAGCCTTCTTCAGCCAGGCTTGCTTGAATCCAGTGGCAAAGTGATCATGGGATTCACGTCTGAGCATACCCTGCCAACTTATGGCGAACAAAGCGGTACAAAAGGGGGTGGTGATGGACGGAGCATCAAAACCAATCAAACACTCACAGCCAGTCAATAGATCTGGATTTGATCCATCACCGTTCTTTAGCCCACTCTGCCACCCCAGTTCAGACATGGCCATATGCAAATCAGTCTGACCCTGTGCCTCATAGGAATAGTCCAGCCCGAACTGCCAAGCCATGCCTTCCCTGGACCGGAAACAAGCTTCCTAGCACCGGTTTCTGGCATTTCAGCCGTCTTCAGCCAGGCTTGCTTGAATCCAGTGGCAAAGTGAGCAAGGGACTCACGTCTGAGCATACCCTGCCAACTTATGGCGAACAAAGCGGTCCAAAAGGGGGTGGTGATGGACGGAGCATCAGAACCAATCAAACACTCAAAGCCAGTCAAGAGATCTGGGTTTGATTCATCACCGTTCTTTAGCCCACTCTGCCACCCCAGTTCAGACATGGCCATATGCAAATCAGTCTGACCCTGTGCCTCATGGGAACAGTCCAGCCCGAACTGCCAAGCCATGCCTTCCCTGGACCGGAAACAAGCTTCCTAGGACCGGTTTGTGGCATTTCAGCCGTCTTCAGCCAGGCTTGCTTGAATCCAGTGGCAAAGTGAGCAAGGGACTCACGTCTGAGCATACCCTGCCAACTTATGGCGAACAAGGCGGTACAAAAGGGGGTGGTGATGGACGGAGCATCAGAACCAATCAAACACTCACAGCCAGTCAAGAGATCTGGGTTTGATCCATCACCGTTCTTTAGCCCACTCTGCCTCCCCAGTTCAGACATGGCCATATGCAAATCAGTCTGACCCTGTGCCTCATGGGAACAGTCCAGCCCGAACTGCCACGCCATGCCTTCCCTGGACCGGAAACAAACTTCCTAGGACCCGTTTCTGGCATTTCAGCCGTCTTCAGCCAGGCTTGCTTGAATCCAGTGGCAAAGTGAGCAAGGGACTCACGTCTGAGCATACCCTGCCAACTTATGGCGAACAAAGCGGTACAGAAGGGGGTGGTGATGGACGGAGCATCAGAACCAATCAAACACTCACAGCCAGTCAAGAGATCTGGGTTTGATCCATCACCGTTCTTTAGCCCACTCTGCCACCCCAGTTCAGACCTGGCCTCATGCAAATCAGTCTGACCCTGTGCCTCATGGGAACAGTCCAGCCCGAACTGCCAAGCCATGCATTCCCTGGACCGGAAACAAGCTTCATAGGACCGGTTTCTGGCATTTCAGCCGTCTTCAGCCAGGCTTGCTTGAATCCAGTGGCAAAGTGAGCAAGGGACTCACGTCTGAGCATACCCTGCCAATTTATGGCGAACAAAGCGGTACTGAAGGGGGTGGTGATGGACGGAGCATCAGAACCAATCAAACACTCACAGCCAGTCAAGAGATCTGGGTTTGATCCATCACCCTTCTTTAGCCCACTCTGCCACCCCAGTTCAGACATGGCCATATGCAAATCAGTCTGACCCTGTGCCTCATGGGAACAGTCCAGCCCAAACTGCCAAGCCATGCCTTCCCTGGACCGGAAACAAGCTTCCTAGGACCGGTTTCTGGCATTTCAGCCGTTTTCAGCCAGGCTTGCTTGAATCCAGTGGCAAAGTGAGCAAGGGAATCACGTCTGAGCATACCCAGCCAACTTATGGCGAACAAAGCGGTACAGAAGGGGGTGGTGATGGACAGAGCATCAGAACCAATCAAACACTCACAGCCAGTCAAGAGATCTGGGTTTGATCCATCACCGTTCTTTAGCCCACTCTGCCACCCCAGTTCAGACATGGCCATATGCAAATCAGTCTGACCCAGTGCCTCATGGGAACAGTCCAGCCCAAACTGCCAAGCCATGCCTTCCCTGGACCGGAAACAAGCTTCCTAGTACCGGTTTCTGGCATTTCAGCCGTCTTCAGCCAGGCTTGCTTGAATCCAGTGGCAAAGTGAGCAAGGGATTCACGTCTGAACATACCCTGCCAACTTATGGCGAACAAAGCGGTACAAAAGGGAGTGGTGATGGACGGAGCATCAGAACCAATCAAACACTCACAGCCAGTCAATAGATCTGGGTTTGATCCATCACCGTTCTTTAGCCCACTCTGCCACCCCAGTTCAGACATGGCCATATGCAAATCAGTCTGACCCTGTGCCTCATAGGAACAGTCCAGCCCGAACTGCCAAGCCATGCCTTCCCTGGACCGGAAACAAGCTTCCTAGGACCGGTTTCTGGCATTTCAGCTGTCTTCAGCCAGGCTTGCTTGAATCCAGTGGCAAAGTGAGCAAGGGACTCACGTCTGAGCATACCCTGCCAACTTATGGCGAACAAAGCGGTACAGAAGGGGGTGGTGATGGACGGAGCATCAGAACCAATCAAACACTCACAGCCAGTCAAGAGATCTGGGTTTGATCCATCACCGTTCTTTAGCCCACTCTGCCACCCCAGATCAGACATGGCCATATGCAAATCAGTCTGAACCTGTGCCTCATGGGAACAGTCCAGCCCGAACTGCCAAGCCAAGCCTTCCCTGGACCGGAAACAAGCTTCCTAGGACCGGTTTCTGGCATTTCAGCCGTCTTCAGCCAGGCTTGCTTGAATCCAGTGGCAAAGTGAGCAAGGGACTCACGTCTGAGCATACCCTGCCAACTTATGGCGAACAAAGCGGTACAGAAGGGGGTGGTGATGGACGGAGCATCAGAACCAATCAAACACTCACAGCCAGTCAAGAGATCTGGGTTTGATCCATCACCGTTCTTTAGCCCACTCTGCCACCCCAGTTCAGACATGGCCATATGCAAATCAGTCTGACCCTGTGCCTCATGGGAACAGTCCAGCCCGAACTGCCAAGCCTTGCCTTCCCTGGACCGGAAATAAGCTTCCTAGGACCGGTTTCTGGCATTTCAGCCTTCTTCAGCCAGGCTTGCTTGAATTCAGTGGCAAAGTGATCATGGGATTCACGTCTGAGCATACCCTGCCAACTTATGGCGAACAAAGCGGTACAAAAGGGGGTGGTGATGGACGGAGCATCAGAACCAATCAAACACTCACAGCCAGTCAATAGATCTGGATTTGATCCATCACCGTTCTTTAGCCCACTCTGCCACCCCAGTTCAGACATGGCCATATGCAAATCAGTCTGACCCTGCGCCTCATGGGAACAGTCCAGCCCGAACTGCCAAGCCATGCCTTCCCTGGAACGGAAACAAGCTTCCTAGGTCCAGTTTCTTGTATTTCAGCTGTCTTCAGCCAGGCTTGCTTGAATCCAGTGGCAAAGTGAGCAAGGGACTCACGTCTGAGCATACCCTGCCAACTTATGGCGAACAAAGCGGTACAGAAGGGGGTGGTGATGGACGGAACATCAGAACCAATCAAACACTCACAGCCAGTCAAGAGATATGGGTTTGATCCATCACCGTTCTTTAGCCCACTCTGCCACCCCAGTTCAGACATGGCCATATGCAAATCAGTCTGACCCTGTGCCTCATGGGAACAGTCCAGCCCGAACTGCCAAGCCATGCCTTCCCTGGACCGGAAACAAGCTTGCTAGGACCGGTTTCTGGCATTTCAGCTGTCTTCAGCCAGGCTTGCTTGAATCCAGTGGCAAAGTGAGCAAGGGACTCACGTCTGAGCATACCCTGCCAACTTATGGCGAACAAGGCGGTACAAAATGGGTGGTGATGGACGGAGCATCAGAACCAATCAAACACTCACAGCCAGTCAAGAGATCTGGGTTTGATCCATCACCGTTCTTTAGCCCACTCTGCCACCCCAGGTCAGACATGGCCATATGCAAATCAGTCTGACCCTGTGCCTCATGGGAACAGTCCAGCCCGAACTGCCAAGCCATGCCTTCCCTGGACCGGAAACAAGCTTCCTAGGACCGGTTTCTGGCATTTCAGCCGTCTTCAGCCAGGCTTGCTTGAATCCTGTGGCAAAGTGAGCAAGGGACTCACGTCTGTGCATACCCTGCCAACTTATGGCGAACAAAGCGGTACAAAAGGGGGTGGTGATGGACGGAGCATCAGAACCAATCAAACACTCAAAGCCAGTCAAGAGATCTCGGTTTGATCCATCACCGTTCTTTAGCCCACTCTGCCACCCCAGTTCAGACATAGCCATATGCAAATCTGTCTGACCCTGTGCCTCATGGGAACAGTCCAGCCCGAACTGCCAAGCCATGCCTTCCCTGGACCGGAAACAAGCTTCCTAGGACCGGTTTCTTGCATTTCAGCAGTCTTCAGCCAGGCTTGCTTGAATCCAGTGGCAAAGTGAGCAAGGGACTCACGTATGAGCATACCCTGCCAACTTATGGCGAACAAGGCGGTACAAAAGGGGGTGGTGATGGACGGAGCATCAGAACCAATCAAACACTCACAGCCAGTCAAGAGATCTGGGTTTGATCCATCACCGTTCTTTAGCCCACTCTGCCACCCCAGTTCAGACATGGCCATATGCAAATCAGTCTGACCCTGTGCCTCATGGGAACAGTCCAGCCCGAACTGCCAAGCCATGCCTTCCCTGGACCGGAAACAAGCTTCCTAGGACCGGTTTCTGGCATTTCAGCCGTCTTCAGCCAGGCTTGCTTGAATCCAGTGGCAAAGTGAGCAAGGGACTCATGTCTGAGCATACCCTGCCAACTTATGGCGAACAAGGCGGTACAAAAGGGGGTGGTGATGGACGGAGCATCAGAACCAATCAAACACTCACAGCCAGTCAAGAGATCTGGGTTTGATCCATCACCGTTCTTTAGCCCACTCTGCCACCCCAGTTCAGACATGGCCATATGCAAATCAGTCTGACCCTGTGCCTCATGGGAACAGTCCAGCCCGAACTGCCAAGCCATGCCTTCACTGGACCGGAAACAAGCTTCCTAGGACCGGTTTCTGGCATTTCAGCCGTCTTCAGCCAGGCTTGCTTGAATCCAGTGGCAAAGTGAGCAAGGGACTCACGTCTGAGCATACCCTGCCAACTTATGGCGAACAAGGCGATACAGAAGGGGGTGGTGATGGACGGAGCATCAGAACCAATCAAACACTCACAGCCAGTCAAGAGATCTGGGTTTGATCCATCACCGTTCTTTAGCCCACTCTGCCTCCCCAGTTCAGACATGGCCATAGGCAAATCAGTCTGTACCTGTGCCTCATGGGAACAGTCCAGCCTGAACTGCCAAGCCATGCTTTCCCTGGACAGGAAACAAACTTCCTAGGACCGGTTTCTGGCATTTCAGCCGTCTTCAGCCAGGCTTGCTTGAATCCAGTGGCAAAGTGAGCAAGGGACTCACGTCTGAGCATACGCTGCCAACTTATGGCGAACAAAGCGGTACAGAAGGGGGTGGTGATGGACGGAGCATCAGAACCAATCAAACACTCACAGCCAGTCAAGAGATCTGGGTTTGATCCATCACCGTTCTTTAGCCCACTCTGCCACCCCAGTTCAGACATGGCCATATGCAAATCAGTCTGACCCTGTGCCTCATGGGAACAGTCCAGCCCGAACTGCCAAGCCATGCCTTCCCTGGACCGGAAACAAGCTTCCTAGGACCGGTTTCTGGCATTTCAGCCGTCTTCAGCCAGGCTTGCGTGAATCCAGTGGCAAAGTGAGCAAGGGACTCACGTCTGAGCATACCCTGCCAACTTATGGCGAACAAAGCAGTACAGAAGGGGGTGGTGATGGACGGAGCATCAGAACCAATCAAACACTCACAGCCAGTCAAGAGATCTGGGTTTGATCCATCACCATTCTTTAGCCCACTCTGCCACCCCAGTTCAGACATGGCCATATGCAAATCAGTCTGACCCTGTGCCTCATGGGAACAGTCCAGCCCGAACTGCCAAGCCATGCCTTCCCTAGACCGGAAACAAGCTTCCTAGGACCGGTTTCTAGCATTTCAGCCGTCTTCAGCCAGGCTTGCTTGAATCCAGTGGCAAAGTGAGCAAGGGACTCACGTCTGAGCATACCCTGCCAACTTATGGCGAATAAAGCGGTACAGAAGGGGGTGGTGATGGACGGAGCATCAGAACCAATCAAACACTCACAGCCAGTCAAGAGATCTGGGTTTGATCCATCACCGTTCTTTAGCCCACTCTGCCACCCCAGTTCAGACATGGCCATATGCAAATCAGTCTGACCCTGTGCCTCATGGGAACAGTCCAGCCCGAACTGCCAAGCCATGCCTTCCCTGGACCAGAAACAAGCTTCCTAGGACCGGTTTCTGGCATTTCAGCCGTCTTCAGCCAGGCTTGCTTGAATCCAGTGGCAAAGTGAGCAAGGGACTCACGTCTGAGCATACCTTGCCAACTTATGGCGAACAAAGCGGTACAGAAGGGGGTGGTGATGGACGGAGCATCAGAACCAATCAAACACTCACAGCCAGTCAAGAGATCTGGGTTTGATCCATCACCGTTCTTTAGACCACTCTGCCACCCCAGTTCAGACATGGCCTTATGCAAATCAGTCTGACCCTGTGCCTCATGGGAACAGTCCAGCCCGAACTGCCAAGCCATGCCTTCCCTGGACCGGAAACAAGCTTCCTAGGACCGGTTTCTGGCAATTCAGCCGTCTTCAGCCAGGCTTGCTTGAATCCAGTGGCAAAGTGAGCAAGGGATTAACGTCTGAGCATACCCTGCCAACTTATGGCGAACAAAGCGGTACGGAAGGGGTGGTGATGGACGGAGCATCAGAACCAATCAAACACTCACAGCCAGTCAAGAGATCTGGGTTTGATCCATCACCGTTCTTTAGCCCACTCTGCCACCCCAGTTCAGACATGGCCATATGCAAATCAGTCTGACCCTGTGCCTCATGGGAACAGTCCAGCCCGAACTGCCAAGCCATGCCTTCCCTGGACCGGAAACAAGCTTCCTAGGACCGGTTTCTGGCATTTCAGCCGTCTTCAGCCAGGCTTGCTTGAATCCAGTGGCAAAGTTAGCAAGGGACTCACGTCTGAGCATACCCTGCCAACTTATGGCAAACAAAGCGGTACAGAAGGGGGTGGTGATGGACGGAGCATCAGAACCAATCAAACACTCACAGCCAGTCAAGAGATCTGGGTTTGATCCATCACCATTCTTTAGCCCACTCTGCCACCCCAGTTCAGACATGGCCATATGCAAATCAGTCTGACCCTGTGCCTCATGGGAACAGTCCAGCCCGAACTGCCAAGCCATGCCTTCCCTGGACCGGAAACAAGCTTCCTAGGACCGGTTTCTGGCATTTCAGCCGTCTTCAGCCAGGCTTGCTTGAATCCAGTGGCAAAGTGAGCAAGGGAATCACGTCTGAGCATACCCAGCCAACTTATGGCGAACAAAGCGGTACAGAAGGGGGTGGTGATGGACGGAGCATCAGAACCAATCAAACTCTCACAGCCAGTCAAGAGATCTGGGTTTGATCCATCACCGTTCTTTAGCCCACTCTGCCACCCCAGTTCAGACATGGCCATATGCAAATCAGTCTGACCCTGTGCCTCATGGGAACAGTCCAGCCCAAACTGCCAAGCCATGCCTTCCCTGGACCGGAAACAAGCTTCCTAGGACCGGTTTCTGGCATTTCAGCCTTCTTCAGCCAGGCTTGCTTGAATCCAGTGGCAAAGTGATCATGGGATTCACGTCTGAGCATACCCTGCCAACTTATGGCGAACAAAGCGGTACAAAAGGGGGTGGTGATGGACGGAGCATCAAAACCAATCAAACACTCACAGCCAGTCAATAGATCTGGATTTGATCCATCACCGTTCTTTAGCCCACTCTGCCACCCCAGTTCAGACATGGCCATATGCAAATCAGTCTGACCCTGTGCCTCATAGGAACAGTCCAGCCCGAACTGCCAAGCCATGCCTTCCCTGGACCGGAAACAAGCTTCCTAGCACCGGTTTCTGGCATTTCAGCCGTCTTCAGCCAGGCTTGCTTGAATCCAGTGGCAAAGTGAGCAAGGGACTCACGTCTGAGCATACCCTGCCAACTTATGGCGAACAAAGCGGTCCAAAAGGGGGTGGTGATGGACGGAGCATCAGAACCAATCAAACACTCAAAGCCAGTCAAGAGATCTGGGTTTGATTCATCACCGTTCTTTAGCCCACTCTGCCACCCCAGTTCAGACATGGCCATATGCAAATCAGTCTGACCCTGTGCCTCATGGGAACAGTCCAGCCCGAACTGCCAAGCCATGCCTTCCCTGGACCGGAAACAAGCTTCCTAGGACCGGTTTGTGGCATTTCAGCCGTCTTCAGCCAGGCTTGCTTGAATCCAGTGGCAAAGTGAGCAAGGGACTCACGTCTGAGCATACCCTGCCAACTTATGGCGAACAAGGCGGTACAAAAGGGGGTGGTGATGGACGGAGCATCAGAACCAATCAAACACTCACAGCCAGTCAAGAGATCTGGGTTTGATCCATCACCGTTCTTTAGCCCACTCTGCCTCCCCAGTTCAGACATGGCCATATGCAAATCAGTCTGACCCTGTGCCTCATGGGAACAGTCCAGCCCGAACTGCCACGCCATGCCTTCCCTGGACCGGAAACAAACTTCCTAGGACCCGTTTCTGGCATTTCAGCCGTCTTCAGCCAGGCTTGCTTGAATCCAGTGGCAAAGTGAGCAAGGGACTCACGTCTGAGCATACCCTGCCAACTTATGGCGAACAAAGCGGTACAGAAGGGGGTGGTGATGGACGGAGCATCAGAACCAATCAAACACTCACAGCCAGTCAAGAGATCTGGGTTTGATCCATCACCGTTCTTTAGCCCACTCTGCCACCCCAGTTCAGACCTGGCCTCATGCAAATCAGTCTGACCCTGTGCCTCATGGGAACAGTCCAGCCCGAACTGCCAAGCCATGCATTCCCTGGACCGGAAACAAGCTTCATAGGACCGGTTTCTGGCATTTCAGCCGTCTTCAGCCAGGCTTGCTTGAATCCAGTGGCAAAGTGAGCAAGGGACTCACGTCTGAGCATACCCTGCCAATTTATGGCGAACAAAGCGGTACTGAAGGGGGTGGTGATGGACGGAGCATCAGAACCAATCAAACACTCACAGCCAGTCAAGAGATCTGGGTTTGATCCATCACCCTTCTTTAGCCCACTCTGCCACCCCAGTTCAGACATGGCCATATGCAAATCAGTCTGACCCTGTGCCTCATGGGAACAGTCCAGCCCAAACTGCCAAGCCATGCCTTCCCTGGACCGGAAACAAGCTTCCTAGGACCGGTTTCTGGCATTTCAGCCGTTTTCAGCCAGGCTTGCTTGAATCCAGTGGCAAAGTGAGCAAGGGAATCACGTCTGAGCATACCCAGCCAACTTATGGCGAACAAAGCGGTACAGAAGGGGGTGGTGATGGACAGAGCATCAGAACCAATCAAACACTCACAGCCAGTCAAGAGATCTGGGTTTGATCCATCACCGTTCTTTAGCCCACTCTGCCACCCCAGTTCAGACATGGCCATATGCAAATCAGTCTGACCCAGTGCCTCATGGGAACAGTCCAGCCCAAACTGCCAAGCCATGCCTTCCCTGGACCGGAAACAAGCTTCCTAGTACCGGTTTCTGGCATTTCAGCCGTCTTCAGCCAGGCTTGCTTGAATCCAGTGGCAAAGTGAGCAAGGGATTCACGTCTGAACATACCCTGCCAACTTATGGCGAACAAAGCGGTACAAAAGGGAGTGGTGATGGACGGAGCATCAGAACCAATCAAACACTCACAGCCAGTCAATAGATCTGGGTTTGATCCATCACCGTTCTTTAGCCCACTCTGCCACCCCAGTTCAGACATGGCCATATGCAAATCAGTCTGACCCTGTGCCTCATAGGAACAGTCCAGCCCGAACTGCCAAGCCATGCCTTCCCTGGACCGGAAACAAGCTTCCTAGGACCGGTTTCTGGCATTTCAGCTGTCTTCAGCCAGGCTTGCTTGAATCCAGTGGCAAAGTGAGCAAGGGACTCACGTCTGAGCATACCCTGCCAACTTATGGCGAACAAAGCGGTACAGAAGGGGGTGGTGATGGACGGAGCATCAGAACCAATCAAACACTCACAGCCAGTCAAGAGATCTGGGTTTGATCCATCACCGTTCTTTAGCCCACTCTGCCACCCCAGATCAGACATGGCCATATGCAAATCAGTCTGAACCTGTGCCTCATGGGAACAGTCCAGCCCGAACTGCCAAGCCAAGCCTTCCCTGGACCGGAAACAAGCTTCCTAGGACCGGTTTCTGGCATTTCAGCCGTCTTCAGCCAGGCTTGCTTGAATCCAGTGGCAAAGTGAGCAAGGGACTCACGTCTGAGCATACCCTGCCAACTTATGGCGAACAAAGCGGTACAGAAGGGGGTGGTGATGGACGGAGCATCAGAACCAATCAAACACTCACAGCCAGTCAAGAGATCTGGGTTTGATCCATCACCGTTCTTTAGCCCACTCTGCCACCCCAGTTCAGACATGGCCATATGCAAATCAGTCTGACCCTGTGCCTCATGGGAACAGTCCAGCCTGAACTGCCAAGCCATGCCTTCCCTGGACCGGAAACAAGCTTCCTAGGACCGGTTTCTGGCATTTCAGCCGTCTTCAGCCAGGCTTGCTTGAATCCAGTGGCAAAGTGAGCAAGGGACTCACGTCTGAGCATACCCTGCCAACTTATGGCGAACAAAGCAGTACAAAAGGGGGTGGTGATGGACGGAGCAACAGAACCAATCAAACACTCACAGCCAGTCAATAGATCTGGGTTTTATCCATCACCGTTCTTTAGCCCACTCTGCCGCCCCAGTTCAGACTTGGCCATATGCAAATCAGTCTGACCCTGTGCCTCATAGGAACAGTCCAGCCCGAACTGCCAAGCCATGCCTTCCCTGGACCGGAAACAAGCTTCCTAGGACCGGTTTCTGGTATTTCAGCCGTCTTCAGCCTGGCTTGCTTGAATCCAGTGGCAAAGTGAGCAAGGGACTCACGTCTGAGCATACCCTGCCAACTTATGGCGAACAAAGCGGTACAGAAGGGGTGGTGATGGACGGAGCATCAGAACCAATCAAACACTCACAGCCAGTCAAGAGATCTGGGTTTGATCCATCACCGTTCTTTAGCCCACTCTGCCACCCCAGTTCAGACATGGCCATATGCAAATCAGTCTGACCCTGTGCCTCATGGGAACAGTCCAGCCCGAACTGCCAAGCCATGCCTTCCCTGGACCGGAAACAAGCTTCCTAGGACCGGTTTCTGGCATTTCAGCCGTCTTCAGCCAGGCTTGCTTGAATCCAGTGGCAAAGTTAGCAAGGGACTCACGTCTGAGCATACCCTGCCAACTTATGGCAAACAAAGCGGTACAGAAGGGGGTGGTGATGGACGGAGCATCAGAACCAATCAAACACTCACAGCCAGTCAAGAGATCTGGGTTTGATCCATCACTGTTCTTTAGCCCACTCTGCCACCCCAGTTCAGACATGGCCATATGCAAATCAGTCTGACCCTGTGCCTCATGGGAACAGTCCAGCCCGAACTGCCAAGCCATGCCTTCCCTGGACCGGAAACAAGCTTCCTAGGACCGGTTTCTGGCATTTCAGCCGTCTTCAGCCAGGCTTGCTTGAATCCAGTGGCAAAGTGAGCAAGGGAATGACGTCTGAGCATACCCAGCCAACTTATGGCGAACAAAGCGGTACAGAAGGGGGTGGTGATGGACGGAGCATCAGAACCAATCAAACTCTCACAGCCAGTCAAGAGATCTGGGTTTGATCCATCACCGTTCTTTAGCCCACTCTGCCACCCCAGTTCAGACATGGCCATATGCAAATCAGTCTGACCCTGTGCCTCATGGGAACAGTCCAGGCCAAACTGCCAAGCCTTGCCTTCCCTGGACCGGAAACAAGCTTCCTAGGACCGGTTTCTGGCATTTCAGCCTTCTTCAGCCAGGCTTGCTTGAATCCAGTGGCAAAGTGATCATGGGATTCACGTCTGAGCATACCCTGCCAACTTATGGCGAACAAAGAGGTACAAAAGGGGGTGGTGATGGACGGAGCATCAGAACCAATCAAACACTCACAGCCAGTCAATAGATCTGGATTTGATCCATCACCGTTCTTTAGCCCACTCTGCCACCCCAGTTCAGACATGGCCATATGCAAATCAGTCTGACCCTGTGCCTCATAGGAACAGTCCAGCCCGAACTGCCAAGCCATGCCTTCCCTGGACCGGAAACAAGCTTCCTAGGACCGATTTCTGGCATTTCAGCCGTCTTCAGCCAGGCTTGCTTGAATCCAGTGGCAAAGTGAGCAAGGGACTCACGTCTGAGCATACCCTGCCAACTTATGGCGAACAAAGCGGTACAAAAGGGGGTGGTGATGGACGGAGCATCAGAACCAATCAAACACTCAAAGCCAGTCAAGAGATCTGGGTTTGATTCATCACCGTTCTTTAGCCCACTCTGCCACCCCAGTTCAGACATGGCCATATGCAAATCAGTCTGACCCTGTGCCTCATGGGAACAGTCCAGCCCGAACTGCCAAGCCATGCCTTCCCTGGACCGGAAACAAGCTTCCTAGGACCGGTTTGTGGCATTTCAGCCGTCTTCAGCCAGGCTTGCTTGAATCCAGTGGCAAAGTGAGCAAGGGACTCACGTCTGAGCATACCCTGCCAACTTATGGCGAACAAGGCGGTACAAAAGGGGGTGGTGATGGACGGAGCATCAGAACCAATCAAACACTCACAGCCAGTCAAGAGATCTGGGTTTGATCCATCACCGTTCTTTAGCCCACTCTGCCTCCCCAGTTCAGACATGGCCATATGCAAATCAGTCTGACCCTGTGCCTCATGGGAACAGTCCAGCCCGAACTGCCAAGCCATGCCTTCCCTGGACCGGAAACAAGCTTCCTAGGACCGGTTTCTGGCATTTCAGCCGTCTTCAGCCAGGCTTGCTTGAATCCAGTGGCAAAGTGAGCAAGGGAATCACGTCTGAGCATACCCAGCCAACTTATGGCGAACAAAGCGGTACAGAAGGGGGTGGTGATGGACGGAGCATCAGAACCAATCAAACTCTCACAGCCAGTCAAGAGATCTGGGTTTGATCCATCACCGTTCTTTAGCCCACTCTGCCACCCCAGTTCAGACATGGCCATATGCAAATCAGTCTGACCCTGTGCCTCATGGGAACAGTCTAGCCCAAACTGCCAAGCCTTGCCTTCCCTGGACCGGAAACAAGCTTCCTAGGACCGGTTTCTGGCATTTCAGCCTTCTTCAGCCAGGCTTGCTTGAATCCAGTGGCAAAGTGATCATGGGATTCACGTCTGAGCATACCCTGCCAACTTATGGCGAACAAAGCGGTACAAAAGGGGGTGGTGATGGACGGAGCATCAGAACCAATCAAACACTCACAGCCAGTCAATAGATCTGGATTTGATCCATCACCGTTCTTTAGCCCACTCTGCCACCCCAGTTCAGACATGGCCATGTGCAAATCAGTCTGACCCTGTGCCTCATAGGAACAGTCCAGCCCGAACTGCCAAGCCATGCCTTCCCTGGACCGGAAACAAGCTTCCTAGGACCGGTTTCTGGCATTTCAGCCGTCTTCAGCCAGGCTTGCTTGAATCCAGTGGCAAAGTGAGCAAGGGACTCACGTCTGAGCATACCCTGCCAACTTATGGCGAACAAAGCGGTACAAAAGGGGGTGGTGATGGACGGAGCATCAGAACCAATCAAATACTCAAAGCCAGTCAAGAGATCTGGGTTTGATTCATCACCGTTCTTTAGCCCACTCTGCCACCCCAGTTCAGACATGGCCATATGCAAATCAGTCTGACCCTGTGCCCCATGGGAACAGTCCAGCCCGAACTGCCAAGCCATGCCTTCCCTGGACCGGAAACAAGCTTCCTAGGACCGGTTTCTGGCATTTCAGCTGTCTTCAGCCAGGCTTGCTTGAATCCAGTGGCAAAGTGAGCAAGGGACTCACGTCTGAGCATACCCTGCCAACTTATGGCGAACAAAGCGGTACAGAAGGGGGTGGTGATGGACGGAGCATCAGAACCAATCAAACACTCACAGCCAGTCAAGAGATCTGGGTTTGATCCATCACCGTTCTTTAGCCCACTCTGCCACCCCAGTTCAGACATGGCCATATGCAAATCAGTCTGACCCTGTGCCTCATGGGAACAGTCCAGCCTGAACTGCCAAGCCATGCCTTCCCTGGACCGGAAACAAGCTTCCTAGGACCGGTTTCTGGCATTTCAGCCGTCTTCAGCCAGGCTTGCTTGAATCCAGTGGCAAAGTGAGCAAGGGACTCACGTCTGAGCATACCCTGCCAACTTATGGCGAACAAAGCAGTACAAAAGGGGGTGGTGATGGACGGAGCATCAGAACCAATCAAACACTCACAGCCAGTCAATAGATCTGGGTTTTATCCATCACCGTTCTTTAGCCCACTCTGCCGCCCCAGTTCAGACTTGGCCATATGCAAATCAGTCTGACCCTGTGCCTCATAGGAACAGTCCAGCCCGAACTGCCAAGCCATGCCTTCCCTGGACCGGAAACAAGCTTCCTAGGACCGGTTTCTGGCATTCCAGCAGTCTTCAGCCAGGCTTGCTTGAATCCAGTGGCAAAGTGAGCAAGGGACTCACGTCTGAGCATACCCTGCCAACTTATGGCGAACAAAGCGGTACAAAAGGGGGTGGTGATGGACGGAGCATCAGAACCAATCAAACACTCACAGCCAGTCTAGAGATCTGGGTTTGATCCATCACCGTTCTTTAGCCCACTCTGCCACCCCATTTCAGACATGGCTACATGCAAATCAGTCTGACCCTGTGACTCATGGGAACAGTCCAGCCCGAACTGCCAAGCCATGCATTCCCTGGACTGGAAACAAGCTTCCTAGGACCGGTTTCTGGTATTTCAGCCGTCTTCAGCCTGGCTTGCTTGAATCCAGTGGCAAAGTGAGCAAGGGACTCACGTCTGAGCATACCCTGCCAACTTATGGCGAACAAAGCGGTACAGAAGGGGTGGTGATGGACGGAGCATCAGAACCAATCAAACACTCACAGCCAGTCAAGAGATCTGGGTTTGATCCATCACCGTTCTTTAGCCCACTCTGCCACCCCAGTTCAGACATGGCCATATGCAAATCAGTCTGACCCTGTGCCTCATGGGAACAGTCCAGCCCGAACTGCCAAGCCATGCCTTCCCTGGACCGGAAACAAGCTTCCTAGGACCGGTTTCTGGCATTTCAGCCGTCTTCAGCCAGGCTTGCTTGAATCCAGTGGCAAAGTTAGCAAGGGACTCACGTCTGAGCATACCCTGCCAACTTATGGCGAACAAAGCGGTACAGAAGGGGGTGGTGATGGACGGAGCATCAGAACCAATCAAACACTCACAGCCAGTCAAGAGATCTGGGTTTGATCCATCACCGTTCTTTAGCCCACTCTGCCACCCCAGTTCAGACATGGCCATATGCAAATCAGTCTGACCCTGTGCCTCATGGGAACAGTCTAGCCCAAACTGCCAAGCCTTGCCTTCCCTGGACCGGAAACAAGCTTCCTAGGACCGGTTTCTGGCATTTCAGCCTTCTTCAGCCAGGCTTGCTTGAATCCAGTGGCAAAGTGATCATGGGATTCACGTCTGAGCATACCCTGCCAACTTATGGCGAACAAAGCGGTACAAAAGGGGGTGGTGATGGACGGAGCATCAGAACCAATCAAACACTCACAGCCAGTCAATAGATCTGGATTTGATCCATCACCGTTCTTTAGCCCACTCTGCCACCCCAGTTCAGACATGGCCATGTGCAAATCAGTCTGACCCTGTGCCTCATAGGAACAGTCCAGCCCGAACTGCCAAGCCATGCCTTCCCTGGACCGGAAACAAGCTTCCTAGGACCGGTTTCTGGCATTTCAGCCGTCTTCAGCCAGGCTTGCTTGAATCCAGTGGCAAAGTGAGCAAGGGACTCACGTCTGAGCATACCCTGCCAACTTATGGCGAACAAAGCGGTACAAAAGGGGGTGGTGATGGACAGAGCATCAGAACCAATCAAATACTCAAAGCCAGTCAAGAGATCTGGGTTTGATTCATCACCGTTCTTTAGCCCACTCTGCCACCCCAGTTCAGACATGGCCATATGCAAATCAGTCTGACCCTGTGCCCCATGGGAACAGTCCAGCCCGAACTGCCAAGCCATGCCTTCCCTGGACCGGAAACAAGCTTCCTAGGACCGGTTTCTGGCATTTCAGCTGTCTTCAGCCAGGCTTGCTTGAATCCAGTGGCAAAGTGAGCAAGGGACTCACGTCTGAGCATACCCTGCCAACTTATGGCGAACAAAGCGGTACAGAAGGGGGTGGTGATGGACGGAGCATCAGAACCAATCAAACACTCACAGCCAGTCAAGAGATCTGGGTTTGATCCATCACCGTTCTTTAGCCCACTCTGCCACCCCAGTTCAGACATGGCCATATGCAAATCAGTCTGACCCTGTGCCTCATGGGAACAGTCCAGCCTGAACTGCCAAGCCATGCCTTCCCTGGACCGGAAACAAGCTTCCTAGGACCGGTTTCTGGCATTTCAGCCGTCTTCAGCCAGGCTTGCTTGAATCCAGTGGCAAAGTGAGCAAGGGACTCACGTCTGAGCATACCCTGCCAACTTATGGCGAACAAAGCAGTACAAAAGGGGGTGGTGATGGACGGAGCATCAGAACCAATCAAACACTCACAGCCAGTCAATAGATCTGGGTTTTATCCATCACCGTTCTTTAGCCCACTCTGCCGCCCCAGTTCAGACTTGGCCATATGCAAATCAGTCTGACCCTGTGCCTCATAAGAACAGTCCAGCCCGAACTGCCAAGCCATGCCTTCCCTGGACCGGAAACAAGCTTCCTAGGACCGGTTTCTGGCATTCCAGCAGTCTTCAGCCAGGCTTGCTTGAATCCAGTGGCAAAGTGAGCAAGGGACTCACGTCTGAGCATACCCTGCCAACTTATGGCGAACAAAGCGGTACAAAAGGGGGTGGTGATGGACGGAGCATCAGAACCAATCAAACACTCACAGCCAGTCTAGAGATCTGGGTTTGATCCATCACCGTTCTTTAGCCCACTCTGCCACCCCATTTCAGACATGGCTACATGCAAATCAATCTGACCCTGTGACTCATGGGAACAGTCCAGCCCGAACTGCCAAGCCATGCATTCCCTGGACTGGAAACAAGCTTCCTAGGACCGGTTTCTGGTATTTCAGCCGTCTTCAGCCTGGCTTGCTTGAATCCAGTGGCAAAGTGAGCAAGGGACTCACGTCTGAGCATACCCTGCCAACTTATGGCGAACAAAGCGGTACAGAAGGGGTGGTGATGGACGGAGCATCAGAACCAATCAAACACTCACAGCCAGTCAAGAGATCTGGGTTTGATCCATCACCGTTCTTTAGCCCACTCTGCCACCCCAGTTCAGACATGGCCATATGCAAATCAGTCTGACCCTGTGCCTCATGGGAACAGTCCAGCCCGAACTGCCAAGCCATGCCTTCCCTGGACCGGAAACAAGCTTCCTAGGACCGGTTTCTGGCATTTCAGCCGTCTTCAGCCAGGCTTGCTTGAATCCAGTGGCAAAGTTAGCAAGGGACTCACGTCTGAGCATACCCTGCCAACTTATGGCGAACAAAGCGGTACAGAAGGGGGTGGTGATGGACGGAGCATCAGAACCAATCAAACACTCACAGCCAGTCAAGAGATCTGGGTTTGATCCATCACTGTTCTTTAGCCCACTCTGCCACCCCAGTTCAGATATGGCCATATGCAAATCAGTCTGACCCTGTGCCTCATGGGAACAGTCCAGCCTGAACTGCCAAGCCATGCCTTCCCTGGACCGGAAACAAGCTTCCTAGGACCGGTTTCTGGCATTTCAGCCGTCTTCAGCCAGGCTTGCTTGAATCCAGTGGCAAAGTGAGCAAGGGACTCACGTCTGAGCATACCCTGCCAACTTATGGCGAACAAAGCAGTACAAAAGTGGGTGGTGATGGACGGAGCATCAGAACCAATCAAACACTCACAGCCAGTCAATAGATCTGGGTTTTATCCATCACCGTTCTTTAGCCCACTCTGCCGCCCCAGTTCAGACTTGGCCATATGCAAATCAGTCTGACCATGTGCCTCATAGGAACAGTCCAGCCCGAACTGCCAAGCCATGCCTTCCCTGGACCGGAAACAAGCTTCCTAGGACCGGTTTCTGGCATTTCAGCAGTCTTCAGCCAGGCTTGCTTGAATCCAGTGGCAAAGTGAGCAAGGGACTCACGTCTGAGCATACCCTGCCAACTTATGGCGAACAAAGCGGTACAAAAGGGGGTGGTGATGGACGGAGCATCAGAACCAATCAAACACTCACAGCCAGTCTAGAGATCTGGGTTTGATCCATCACCGTTCTTTAGCCCACTCTGCCACCCCATTTCAGACATGGCTATCTGCAAATCAGTCTGACCCTGTGACTCATGGGAACAGTCCAGCCCGAACTGCCAAGCCATGCCTTCCCTGGACTGGAAACAAGCTTCCTAGGACCGGTTTCTGGTATTTCAGCCGTCTTCAGCCTGGCTTGCTTGAATCCAGTGGCAAAGTGAGCAAGGGACTCACGTCTGAGCATACCCTGCCAACTTATGGCGAACAAAGCGGTACAGAAGGGGTGGTGATGGACGGAGCATCAGAACCAATCAAACACTCACAGCCAGTCAAGAGATCTGGGTTTGATCCATCACCGTTCTTTAGCCCACTCTGCCACCCCAGTTCAGACATGGATATATGCAAATCAGTCTGACCCTGTGCCTCATGGGAACAGTCCAGCCCGAACTGCCAAGCCATGCCTTCCCTGGACCGGAAACAAGCTTCCTAGGACCGGTTTCTGGCATTTCAGCCGTCTTCAGCCAGTTTTGCTTGAATCCAGTGGCAAAGTTAGCAAGGGACTCACGTCTGAGCATACCCTGCCAACTTATGGCGAACAAGGCGGTACAAAAGGGGGTGGTGATGGACGGAGCATCAGAACCAATCAAACACTCACAGCCAGTCAAGAGATCTGGGTTTGATCCATCACCGTTCTTTAACCCACTCTGCCTCCCCAGTTCAGACATGGCCATATGCAAATCAGTCTGACCCTGTGCCTCATGGGAACAGTCCAGTCCAAACTGCCAAGCCATGCCTTCCCTGGACCGGAAACAAACTTCCTAGGACCGGTTTCTGGCATTTCAGCCGTCTTCAGCCAGGCTTGCTTGAATCCAGTGGCAAATTGAGCAAGGGACTCACGTCTGAGCATACGCTGCCAACTTATGGCGAACAAAGCGGCACAGAAGGGGGTGGTGATGGACGGAGCATCAGAACCAATCAAACACTCACAGCCAGTCAAGATATCTGGGTTTTATCCATCACCGTTCTTTAGCCCACTCTGCCACCCCAGTTCAGACATGGCCATATGCAAATCAGTCTGACCCTCTGCCTCATGGGAACAGTCCAGCCCAAACTGCCAAGCCATGCCTTCCCTGGACCGGAAACAAGCTTCCTAGGACCGGTTTCGGGCATTTCAGCTGTCTTCAGCCAGGCTTGCTTGAATCCAGTGGCAAAGACAGCAAGGGATTCACGTCTGAGCATACCCTGCCAACTTATGGCGAACAAAGCGGTACAAAAGGGGGTGGTGATGGACGGAGCATCAGAACCAATCAAACACTCACAGCCAGTCAATAGATCTGGGTTTGATCCATCACCGTTCTTTAGCCCACTCTGCCACCCCAGTTCAGACATGGCCATATGCAAATCAGTCTGACCCTGTGCCTCATGGGAACAGTCCAGCCCGAACTGCCAAGCCATGCCTTCCCTGGACCGGAAACAAGCTTCCTAGGACCGGTTTCTGGTATTTCAGCCGTCTTCAGCCAGGCTTGCTTGAATCCAGTGGCAAAGTGAGCAAGGGACTCATGTCTGAGCATACCCTGCCAACTTATGGCGAAGAAAGCGGTACAAAAGGGGGTGGTGATGGACGGAGCATCAGAACCAATCAAACACTCACAGCCAGTCAAGAGATCTGGGTTTGATCCATCACCGTTCTTTAGCCCACTCTGCCACCCCAGTTCAGACATGGCCATATGCAAATCAGTCTGACCCTGTGCCTCATGGGAACAGTCCAGCCTGAACTGCCAAGCCATGCCTTCCCTGGACCGGAAACAAGCTTCCTAGGACCGGTTTCTGGCATTTCAGCCGTCTTCAGCCAGGCTTGCTTGAATCCAGTGGCAAAGTGAGCAAGGGACTCACGTCTGAGCATACCCTGCCAACTTATGGCGAACAAAGCAGTACAAAAGGGGGTGGTGATGGACGGAGCATCAGAACCAATCAAACACTCACAGCCAGTCAATAGATCTGGGTTTTATCCATCACCGTTCTTTAGCCCACTCTGCCGCCCCAGTTCAGACTTGGCCATATGCAAATCAGTCTGACCCTGTGCCTCATAGGAACAGTCCAGCCCGAACTGCCAAGCCATGCCTTCCCTGGACCGGAAACAAGCTTCCTAGGACCGGTTTCTGGCATTTCAGCAGTCTTCAGCCAGGCTTGCTTGAATCCAGTGGCAAAGTGAGCAAGGGACTCACGTCTGAGCATACCCTGCCAACTTATGGCGAACAAAGCGGTACAAAAGGGGGTGGTGATGGACGGAGCATCAGAACCAATCAAACACTCACAGCCAGTCTAGAGATCTGGGTTTGATCCATCACCGTTCTTTAGCCCACTCTGCCACCCCATTTCAGACATGGCTATCTGCAAATCAGTCTGACCCTGTGACTCATGGGAACAGTCCAGCCCGAACTGCCAAGCCATGCCTTCCCTGGACTGGAAACAAGCTTCCTAGGACCGGTTTCTGGTATTTCAGCCGTCTTCAGCCTGGCTTGCTTGAATCCAGTGGCAAAGTGAGCAAGGGACTCACGTCTGAGCATACCCTGCCAACTTATGGCGAACAAAGCGGTACAGAAGGGGTGGTGATGGACGGAGCATCAGAACCAATCAAACACTCACAGCCAGTCAAGAGATCTGGGTTTGATCCATCACCGTTCTTTAGCCCACTCTGCCACCCCAGTTCAGACATGGCCATATGCAAATCAGTCTGACCCTGTGCCTCATGGGAACAGTCCAGCCCGAACTGCCAAGCCATGCCTTCCCTGGACCGGAAACAAGCTTCCTAGGACCGGTTTCTGGCATTTCAGCCGTCTTCAGCCAGGCTTGCTTGAATCCAGTGGCAAAGTTAGCAAGGGACTCACGTCTGAGCATACCCTGCCAACTTATGGCGAACAAGGCGGTACAAAAGGGGGTGGTGATGGACGGAGCATCAGAACCAATCAAACACTCACAGCCAGTCAAGAGATCTGGGTTTGATCCATCACCGTTCTTTAACCCACTCTGCCTCCCCAGTTCAGACATGGCCATATGCAAATCAGTCTGACCCTGTGCCTCATGGGAACAGTCCAGTCCAAACTGCCAAGCCATGCCTTCCCTGGACCGGAAACAAACTTCCTAGGACCGGTTTCTGGCATTTCAGCCGTCTTCAGCCAGGCTTGCTTGAATCCAGTGGCAAATTGAGCAAGGGACTCACGTCTGAGCATACGCTGCCAACTTATGGCGAACAAAGCGGCACAGAAGGGGGTGGTGATGGACGGAGCATCAGAACCAATCAAACACTCACAGCCAGTCAAGATATCTGGGTTTTATCCATCACCGTTCTTTAGCCCACTCTGCCACCCCAGTTCAGACATGGCCATATGCAAATCAGTCTGACCCTCTGCCTCATGGGAACAGTCCAGCCCAAACTGCCAAGCCATGCCTTCCCTGGACCAGAAACAAGCTTCCTAGGACCGGTTTCGGGCATTTCAGCTGTCTTCAGCCAGGCTTGCTTGAATCCAGTGGCAAAGACAGCAAGGGATTCACGTCTGAGCATACCCTGCCAACTTATGGCGAACAAAGCGGTACAAAAGGGGGTGGTGATGGACGGAGCATCAGAACCAATCAAACACTCACAGCCAGTCAATAGATCTGGGTTTGATCCATCACCGTTCTTTAGCCCACTCTGCCACCCCAGTTCAGACATGGCCATATGCAAATCAGTCTGACCCTGTGCCTCATGGGAACAGTCCAGCCCGAACTGCCAAGCCATGCCTTCCCTGGACCGGAAACAAGCTTCCTAGGACCGGTTTCTGGTATTTCAGCCGTCTTCAGCCAGGCTTGCTTGAATCCAGTGGCAAAGTGAGCAAGGGACTCATGTCTGAGCATACCCTGCCAACTTATGGCGAACAAAGCGGTACAAAAGGGGGTGGTGATGGACGGAGCATCAGAACCAATCAAACACTCACAGCCAGTCAAGAGATCTGGGTTTGATCCATCACCGTTCTTTAGCCCACTCTGCCACCCCAGTTCAGACATGGCCATATGCAAATCAGTCTGACCCTGTGCCTCATGGGAACAGTCCAGCCCGAACTGCCAAGCCATGCCTTTCCTGGACCGGAAACAAGCTTCCTAGGACCGGTTTCTGGCATTTCAGCCGTCTTCAGCCAGGCTTGCTTGAATCCAGTGGCAAAGTGAGCAAGGGACTCACGTCTGAGCATACCCTGCCAACTTATGGCGAACAAGGCGGTACAAAAGGGGTTGGTGATGGACCGAGCATCAGAACCAATCAAACACTCACAGCCAGTCAAGAGATCTGGGTTTGATCCATCACCGTTCTTTAGCCCACTCTGCCTCCCCAGTTCAGACATGGCCATATGCAAATCAGTCTGACCCTGTGCCTCATGGGAACAGTCCAGCCCGAACTGCCAAGCCATGCCTTCCCTGGACCGGAAACAAGCTTCCTAGGACCGGTTTCTGGCATTTCAGCCGTCTTCAGCCAGGCTTGCTTGAATCCAGTGGCAAAGTGAGCAAGGGAATCACGTCTGAGCATACCCAGCCAACTTATGGCGAACAAAGCGGTACAGAAGGGGGTGGTGATGGACGGAGCATCAGAACCAATCAAACTCTCACAGCCAGTCAAGAGATCTGGGTTTGATCCATCACCGTTCTTTAGCCCACTCTGCCACCCCAGTTCAGACATGGCCATATGCAAATCAGTCTGACCCTGTGCCTCATGGGAACAGTCTAGCCCAAACTGCCAAGCCTTGCCTTCCCTGGACCGGAAACAAGCTTCCTAGGACCGGTTTCTGGCATTTCAGCCTTCTTCAGCCAGGCTTGCTTGAATCCAGTGGCAAAGTGATCATGGGATTCACGTCTGAGCATACCCTGCCAACTTATGGCGAACAAAGCGGTACAAAAGGGGGTGGTGATGGACGGAGCATCAGAACCAATCAAACACTCACAGCCAGTCAATAGATCTGGATTTGATCCATCACCGTTCTTTAGCCCACTCTGCCACCCCAGTTCAGACATGGCCATATGCAAATCAGTCTGACCCTGTGCCTCATAGGAACAGTCCAGCCCGAACTGCCAAGCCATGCCTTCCCTGGACCGGAAACAAGCTTCCTAGGACCGGTTTCTGGCATTTCAGCCGTCTTCAGCCAGGCTTGCTTGAATCCAGTGGCAAAGTGAGCAAGGGACTCACGTCTGAGCATACCCTGCCAACTTATGGCGAACAAAGCGGTACAAAAGGGGGTGGTGATGGACGGAGCATCAGAACCAATCAAACACTCAAAGCCAGTCAAGAGATCTGGGTTTGATTCATCACCGTTCTTTAGCCCACTCTGCCACCCCAGTTCAGACATGGCCATATGCAAATCAGTCTGACCCTGTGCCTCATGGGAACAGTCCAGCCCGAACTGCCAAGCCATGCCTTCCCTGGACCGGAAACAAGCTTCCTAGGACCGGTTTCTGGCATTTCAGCTGTCTTCAGCCAGGCTTGCTTGAATCCAGTGGCAAAGTGAGCAAGGGACTCACGTCTGAGCATACCCTGCCAACTTATGGCGAACAAAGCGGTACAGAAGGGGGTGGTGATGGACGGAGCATCAGAACCAATCAAACACTCACAGCCAGTCAAGAGATCTGGGTTTGATCCATCACCGTTCTTTAGCCCACTCTGCCACCCCAGTTCAGACATGGCCATATGCAAATCAGTCTGACCCTGTGCCTCATGGGAACAGTCCAGCCTGAACTGCCAAGCCATGCCTTCCCTGGACCGGAAACAAGCTTCCTAGGACCGGTTTCTGGCATTTCAGCCGTCTTCAGCCAGGCTTGCTTGAATCCAGTGGCAAAGTGAGCAAGGGACTCACGTCTGAGCATACCCTGCCAACTTATGGCGAACAAAGCAGTACAAAAGGGGGTGGTGATGGACGGAGCATCAGAACCAATCAAAC
The DNA here is from genome assembly GCF_964204655.1 of Triturus cristatus. NCBI lineage: Eukaryota > Metazoa > Chordata > Amphibia > Caudata > Salamandridae > Triturus > Triturus cristatus. The sequence goes on along the minus strand of NC_140579.1, from coordinate 620,958,256 downwards.
ACTCACAGCCAGTCAATAGATCTGGGTTTTATCCATCACCGTTCTTTAGCCCACTCTGCCGCCCCAGTTCAGACTTGGCCATATGCAAATCAGTCTGACCCTGTGCCTCATAGGAACAGTCCAGCCCGAACTGCCAAGCCATGCCTTCCCTGGACCGGAAACAAGCTTCCTAGGACCGGTTTCTGGCATTTCAGCAGTCTTCAGCCAGGCTTGCTTGAATCCAGTGGCAAAGTGAGCAAGGGACTCACGTCTGAGCATACCCTGCCAACTTATGGCGAACAAAGCGGTACAAAAGGGGGTGGTGATGGACGGAGCATCAGAACCAATCAAACACTCACAGCCAGTCTAGAGATCTGGGTTTGATCCATCACCGTTCTTTAGCCCACTCTGCCACCCCATTTCAGACATGGCTATATGCAAATCAGTCTGACCCTGTGACTCATGGGAACAGTCCAGCCCGAACTGCCAAGCCATGCCTTCCCTGGATTGGAAACAAGCTTCCTAGGACCTGTTTCTGGTATTTCAGCCGTCTTCAGCCTGGCTTGCTTGAATCCAGTGGCAAAGTGAGCAAGGGACTCACGTCTGAGCATACCCTGCCAACTTATGGCGAACAAAGTGGTACAGAAGGGGTGGTGATGGACGGAGCATCAGAACCAATCAAACACTCACAGCCAGTCAAGAGATCTGGGTTTGATCCATCACCGTTCTTTAGCCCACTCTGCCACCCCAGTTCAGACATGGCCATATGCAAATCAGTCTGACCCTGTGCCTCATGGGAACAGTCCAGCCCGAACTGCCAAGCCATGCCTTCCCTGGACCGGAAACAAGCTTCCTAGGACCGGTTTTTGGCATTTCAGCCGTCTTCAGCCAGGCTTGCTTGAATCCAGTGGCAAAGTTAGCAAGGGACTCACGTCTGAGCATACCCTGCCAACTTATGGCGAACAAGGCAGTACAAAAGGGGGTGGTGATGGACGGAGCATCAGAACCAATCAAACACTCACAGCCAGTCAAGAGATCTGGGTTTGATCCATCACCGTTCTTTAACCCACTCTGCCTCCCCAGTTCAGACATGGCCATATGCAAATCAGTCTGACCCTGTGCCTCATGGGAACAGTCCAGCCCAAACTGCCAAGCCATGCCTTCCCTGGACCGGAAACAAACTTCCTAGGACCGGTTTCCGGCATTTCAGCCGTCTTCAGCCAGGCTTGCTTGAATCCAGTGGCAAATTGAGCAAGGGACTCACGTCTGAGCATACGCTGCCAACTTATGGCGAACAAAGCGGCACAGAAGGGGGTGGTGATGGACGGAGCATCAGAACCAATCAAACACTCACAGCCAGTCAAGATATCTGGGTTTTATCCATCACCGTTCTTTAGCCCACTCTGCCACCCCAGTTCAGATATGGCCATATGCAAATCAGTCTGACCCTCTGCCTCATGGGAACAGTCCAGCCCAAACTGCCAAGCCATGCCTTCCCTGGACCGGAAACAAGCTTCCTAGGACCGGTTACTGGCATTTCAGCTGTCTTCAGCCAGGCTTGCTTGAATCCAGTGGCAAAGAGAGCAAGGGATTCACGTCTGAGCATACCCTGCCAACTTATGGCGAACAAAGCGGTACAAAAGGGGGTGGTGATGGACGGAGCATCAGAACCAATCAAACACTCACAGCCAGTCAATAGATCTGGGTTTGATCCATCACCGTTCTTTAGCCCACTCTGCCACCCCAGTTCAGACATGGCCATATGCAAATCAGTCTGACCCTGTGCCTCATGGGAACAGTCCAGCCCGAACTGCCAAGCCATGCCTTCCCTGGACCGGAAACAAGCTTCCTAGGACCGGTTTCTGGTATTTCAGCCGTCTTCAGCCAGGCTTGCTTGAATCCAGTGGCAAAATGAGCAAGGGACTCATGTCTGAGCATACCCTGCCAACTTATGGCGAACAAAGCGGTACAAAAGGGGGTGGTGATGGACGGAGCATCAGAACCAATCAAACACTCACAGCCAGTCAAGAGATCTGGGTTTGATCCATCACCGTTCTTTAGCCCACTCTGCCACCCCAGTTCAGACATGGCCATATGCAAATCAGTCTGACCCTGTGCCTCATGGGAACAGTCCAGCCCGAACTGCCAAGCCATGCCTTTCCTGGACCGGAAACAAGCTTCCTAGGACCGGTTTCTGGCATTTCAGCCGTCTTCAGCCAGGCTTGCTTGAATCCAGTGGCAAAGTGAGCAAGGGACTCACGTCTGAGCATACCCTGCCAACTTATGGCGAACAAAGCGGTACAGAAGGAGGTGGTGATGGACGGAGCATCAGAACCAATCAAACACTCACAGCCAGTCAAGAGATCTGGGTTTGATCCATCACCGTTCTTTAGCCCACTCTACCACCCCAGTTCAGACATGGCCATATGCAAATCAGTCTGACCCTGCGCCTCATGGGAACAGTCCAGCCCGAACTGCCAAGCCATGCCTTCCCTGGAACGGAAACAAGCTTCCTAGGTCCAGTTTCTTGCATTTCAGCTGTCTTCAGCCAGGCTTGCTTGAATCCAGTGGCAAAGTGAGCAAGGGACTCACGTCTGAGCATACCCTGCCAACTTATGGCGAACAAAGCGGTACAGAAGGGGGTGGTGATGGACGGAACATCAGAACCAATCAAACACTCACAGCCAATCAAGAGATATGGGTTTGATCCATCACCGTTCTTTAGCCCACTCTGCCACCCCAGTTCAGACATGGCCATATGCAAATCAGTCTGACCCTGTGCCTCATGGGAACAGTCCAGCCCGAACTGCCAAGCCATGCCTTCCCTGGACCGGAAACAAGCTTGCTAGGACCGGTTTCTGGCATTTCAGCTGTCTTCAGGCAGGCTTGCTTGAATCCAGTGGCAAAGTGAGCAAGGGACTCACGTCTGAGCATACCCTGCCAACTTATGGCGAACAAAGCGGTACAGAAGGGGGTGGTGATGGACGGAACATCAGAACCAATCAAACACTCACAGCCAGTCAAGAGATATGGGTTTGATCCATCACCGTTCTTTAGCCCACTCTGCCACCCCATTTCAGACATGGCTATATGCAAATCAGTCTGACCCTGTGACTCATGGGAACAGTCCAGCCCGAACTGCCAAGCCATGCCTTCCCTGGACTGGAAACAAGCTTCCTAGGACCGGTTTCTGGTATTTCAGCCGTCTTCAGCCTGGCTTGCTTGAATCCAGTGGCAAAGTGAGCAAGGGACTCACGTCTGAGCATACCCTGCCAACTTATGGCGAACAAAGCGGTACAGAAGGGGTGGTGATGGACGGAGCATCAGAACCAATCAAACACTCACAGCCAGTCAAGAGATCTGGGTTTGATCCATCACCGTTCTTTAGCCCACTCTGCCACCCCAGTTCAGACATGGCCATATGCAAATCAGTCTGACCCTGTGCCCCATGGGAACAGTCCAGCCCGAACTGCCAAGCCATGCCTTCCCTGGACCGGAAACAAGCTTCCTAGGACCGGTTTCTGGCATTTCAGCTGTCTTCAGCCAGGCTTGCTTGAATCCAGTGGCAAAGTGAGCAAGGGACTCACGTCTGAGCATACCCTGCCAACTTATGGCGAACAAAGCGGTACAGAAGGGGGTGGTGATGGACGGAGCATCAGAACCAATCAAACACTCACAGCCAGTCAAGAGATCTGGGTTTGATCCATCACCGTTCTTTAGCCCACTCTGCCACCCCAGTTCAGACATGGCCATATGCAAATCAGTCTGACCCTGTGCCTCATGGGAACAGTCCAGCCTGAACTGCCAAGCCATGCCTTCCCTGGACCGGAAACAAGCTTCCTAGGACCGGTTTCTGGCATTTCAGCCGTCTTCAGCCAGGCTTGCTTGAATCCAGTGGCAAAGTGAGCAAGGGACTCACGTCTGAGCATACCCTGCCAACTTATGGCGAACAAAGCAGTACAAAAGGGGGTGGTGCTGGACGGAGCATCAGAACCAATCAAACACTCACAGCCAGTCAATAGATCTGGGTTTTATCCATCACCGTTCTTTAGCCCACTCTGCCGCCCCAGTTCAGACTTGGCCATATGCAAATCAGTCTGACCCTGTGCCTCATAGGAACAGTCCAGCCCGAACTGCCAAGCCATGCCTTCCCTGGACCGGAAACAAGCTTCCTAGGACCGGTTTCTGGCATTCCAGCAGTCTTCAGCCAGGCTTGCTTGAATCCAGTGGCAAAGTGAGCAAGGGACTCACGTCTGAGCATACCCTGCCAACTTATGGCGAACAAAGCGGTACAAAAGGGGGTGGTGATGGACGGAGCATCAGAACCAATCAAACACTCACAGCCAGTCTAGAGATCTGGGTTTGATCCATCACCGTTCTTTAGCCCACTCTGCCACCCCATTTCAGACATGGCTACATGCAAATCAGTCTGACCCTGTGACTCATGGGAACAGTCCAGCCCGAACTGCCAAGCCATGCATTCCCTGGACTGGAAACAAGCTTCCTAGGACCGGTTTCTGGTATTTCAGCCGTCTTCAGCCTGGCTTGCTTGAATCCAGTGGCAAAGTGAGCAAGGGACTCACGTCTGAGCATACCCTGCCAACTTATGGCGAACAAAGCGGTACAGAAGGGGTGGTGATGGACGGAGCATCAGAACCAATCAAACACTCACAGCCAGTCAAGAGATCTGGGTTTGATCCATCACCGTTCTTTAGCCCACTCTGCCACCCCAGTTCAGACATGGCCATATGCAAATCAGTCTGACCCTGTGCCTCATGGGAACAGTCCAGCCCGAACTGCCAAGCCATGCCTTCCCTGGACCGGAAACAAGCTTCCTAGGACCGGTTTCTGGCATTTCAGCCGTCTTCAGCCAGGCTTGCTTGAATCCAGTGGCAAAGTTAGCAAGGGACTCACGTCTGAGCATACCCTGCCAACTTATGGCGAACAAAGCGGTACAGAAGGGGGTGGTGATGGACGGAGCATCAGAACCAATCAAACACTCACAGCCAGTCAAGAGATCTGGGTTTGATCCATCACCGTTCTTTAGCCCACTCTGCCACCCCAGTTCAGACATGGCCATATGCAAATCAGTCTGACCCTGTGCCTCATGGGAACAGTCTAGCCCAAACTGCCAAGCCTTGCCTTCCCTGGACCGGAAACAAGCTTCCTAGGACCGGTTTCTGGCATTTCAGCCTTCTTCAGCCAGGCTTGCTTGAATCCAGTGGCAAAGTGATCATGGGATTCACGTCTGAGCATACCCTGCCAACTTATGGCGAACAAAGCGGTACAAAAGGGGGTGGTGATGGACGGAGCATCAGAACCAATCAAACACTCACAGCCAGTCAATAGATCTGGATTTGATCCATCACCGTTCTTTAGCCCACTCTGCCACCCCAGTTCAGACATGGCCATGTGCAAATCAGTCTGACCCTGTGCCTCATAGGAACAGTCCAGCCCGAACTGCCAAGCCATGCCTTCCCTGGACCGGAAACAAGCTTCCTAGGACCGGTTTCTGGCATTTCAGCCGTCTTCAGCCAGGCTTGCTTGAATCCAGTGGCAAAGTGAGCAAGGGACTCACGTCTGAGCATACCCTGCCAACTTATGGCGAACAAAGCGGTACAAAAGGGGGTGGTGATGGACGGAGCATCAGAACCAATCAAATACTCAAAGCCAGTCAAGAGATCTGGGTTTGATTCATCACCGTTCTTTAGCCCACTCTGCCACCCCAGTTCAGACATGGCCATATGCAAATCAGTCTGACCCTGTGCCCCATGGGAACAGTCCAGCCCGAACTGCCAAGCCATGCCTTCCCTGGACCGGAAACAAGCTTCCTAGGACCGGTTTCTGGCATTTCAGCTGTCTTCAGCCAGGCTTGCTTGAATCCAGTGGCAAAGTGAGCAAGGGACTCACGTCTGAGCATACCCTGCCAACTTATGGCGAACAAAGCGGTACAGAAGGGGGTGGTGATGGACGGAGCATCAGAACCAATAAAACACTCACAGCCAGTCAAGAGATCTGGGTTTGATCCATCACCGTTCTTTAGCCCACTCTGCCACCCCAGTTCAGACATGGCCATATGCAAATCAGTCTGACCCTGTGCCTCATGGGAACAGTCCAGCCTGAACTGCCAAGCCATGCCTTCCCTGCACCGGAAACAAGCTTCCTAGGACCGGTTTCTGGCATTTCAGCCGTCTTCAGCCAGGCTTGCTTGAATCCAGTGGCAAAGTGAGCAAGGGACTCACGTCTGAGCATACCCTGCCAACTTATGGCGAACAAAGCAGTACAAAAGGGGGTGGTGATGGACGGAGCATCAGAACCAATCAAACACTCACAGCCAGTCAATAGATCTGGGTTTTATCCATCACCGTTCTTTAGCCCACTCTGCCGCCCCAGTTCAGACTTGGCCATATGCAAATCAGTCTGACCCTGTGCCTCATAAGAACAGTCCAGCCCGAACTGCCAAGCCATGCCTTCCCTGGACCGGAAACAAGCTTCCTAGGACCGGTTTCTGGCATTCCAGCAGTCTTCAGCCAGGCTTGCTTGAATCCAGTGGCAAAGTGAGCAAGGGACTCACGTCTGAGCATACCCTGCCAACTTATGGCGAACAAAGCGGTACAAAAGGGGGTGGTGATGGACGGAGCATCAGAACCAATCAAACACTCACAGCCAGTCTAGAGATCTGGGTTTGATCCATCACCGTTCTTTAGCCCACTCTGCCACCCCATTTCAGACATGGCTACATGCAAATCAATCTGACCCTGTGACTCATGGGAACAGTCCAGCCCGAACTGCCAAGCCATGCATTCCCTGGACTGGAAACAAGCTTCCTAGGACCGGTTTCTGGTATTTCAGCCGTCTTCAGCCTGGGTTGCTTGAATCCAGTGGCAAAGTGAGCAAGGGACTCACGTCTGAGCATACCCTGCCAACTTATGGCGAACAAAGCGGTACAGAAGGGGTGGTGATGGACGGAGCATCAGAACCAATCAAACACTCACAGCCAGTCAAGAGATCTGGGTTTGATCCATCACCGTTCTTTAGCCCACTCTGCCACCCCAGTTCAGACATGGCCATATGCAAATCAGTCTGACCCTGTGCCTCATGGGAACAGTCCAGCCCGAACTGCCAAGCCATGCCTTCCCTGGACCGGAAACAAGCTTCCTAGGACCGGTTTCTGGCATTTCAGCCGTCTTCAGCCAGGCTTGCTTGAATCCAGTGGCAAAGTTAGCAAGGGACTCACGTCTGAGCATACCCTGCCAACTTATGGCGAACAAAGCGGTACAGAAGGGGGTGGTGATGGACGGAGCATCAGAACCAATCAAACACTCACAGCCAGTCAAGAGATCTGGGTTTGATCCATCACTGTTCTTTAGCCCACTCTGCCACCCCAGTTCAGATATGGCCATATGCAAATCAGTCTGACCCTGTGCCTCATGGGAACAGTCCAGCCTGAACTGCCAAGCCATGCCTTCCCTGGACCGGAAACAAGCTTCCTAGGACCGGTTTCTGGCATTTCAGCCGTCTTCAGCCAGGCTTGCTTGAATCCAGTGGCAAAGTGAGCAAGGGACTCACGTCTGAGCATACCCTGCCAACTTATGGCGAACAAAGCAGTACAAAAGTGGGTGGTGATGGACGGAGCATCAGAACCAATCAAACACTCACAGCCAGTCAAGAGATCTGGGTTTGATCCATCACCGTTCTTTAGCCCACTCTGCCACCCCAGTTCAGACATGGCCATATGCAAATCAGTCTGACCCTGTGCCTCATGGGAACAGTCCAGCCCGAACTGCCAAGCCATGCCTTCCCTGGACCGGAAACAAGCTTCCTAGGACCGGTTTCTGGCATTTCAGCCGTCTTCAGCCAGGCTTGCTTGAATCCAGTGGCAAAGTTAGCAAGGGACTCACGTCTGAGCATACCCTGCCAACTTATGGCGAACAAAGCGGTACAGAAGGGGGTGGTGATGGACGGAGCATCAGAACCAATCAAACACTCACAGCCAGTCAAGAGATCTGGGTTTGATCCATCACTGTTCTTTAGCCCACTCTGCCGCCCCAGTTCAGACTTGGCCATATGCAAATCAGTCTGACCATGTGCCTCATAGGAACAGTCCAGCACGAACTGCCAAGCCATGCCTTCCCTGGACCGGAAACAAGCTTCCTAGGACCGGTTTCTGGCATTTCAGCAGTCTTCAGCCAGGCTTGCTTGAATCCAGTGGCAAAGTGAGCAAGGGACTCACGTCTGAGCATACCCTGCCAACTTATGGCGAACAAAGCGGTACAAAAGGGGGTGGTGATGGACGGAGCATCAGAACCAATCAAACACTCACAGCCAGTCTAGAGATCTGGGTTTGATCCATCACCGTTCTTTAGCCCACTCTGCCACCCCATTTCAGACATGGCTATCTGCAAATCAGTCTGACCCTGTGACTCATGGGAACAGTCCAGCCCGAACTGCCAAGCCATGCCTTCCCTGGACTGGAAACAAGCTTCCTAGGACCGGTTTCTGGTATTTCAGCCGTCTTCAGCCTGGCTTGCTTGAATCCAGTGGCAAAGTGAGCAAGGGACTCACGTCTGAGCATACCCTGCCAACTTATGGCGAACAAAGCGGTACAGAAGGGGTGGTGATGGACGGAGCATCAGAACCAATCAAACACTCACAGCCAGTCAAGAGATCTGGGTTTGATCCATCACCGTTCTTTAGCCCACTCTGCCACCCCAGTTCAGACATGGATATATGCAAATCAGTCTGACCCTGTGCCTCATGGGAACAGTCCAGCCCGAACTGCCAAGCCATGCCTTCCCTGGACCGGAAACAAGCTTCCTAGGACCGGTTTCTGGCATTTCAGCCGTATTCAGCCAGGCTTGCTTGAATCCAGTGGCAAAGTTAGCAAGGGACTCACGTCTGAGCATACCCTGCCAACTTATGGCGAACAAGGCGGTACAAAAGGGGGTGGTGATGGACGGAGCATCAGTACCAATCAAACACTCACAGCCAGTCAAGAGATCTGGGTTTGATCCATCACCGTTCTTTAACCCACTCTGCCTCCCCAGTTCAGACATGGCCATATGCAAATCAGTCTGACCCTGTGCCTCATGGGAACAGTCCAGTCCAAACTGCCAAGCCATGCCTTCCCTGGACCGGAAACAAACTTCCTAGGACCGGTTTCTGGCATTTCAGCCGTCTTCAGCCAGGCTTGCTTGAATCCAGTGGCAAATTGAGCAAGGGACTCACGTCTGAGCATACGCTGCCAACTTATGGCGAACAAAGCGGCACAGAAGGGGGTGGTGATGGACGGAGCATCAGAACCAATCAAACACTCACAGCCAGTCAAGATATCTGGGTTTTATCCATCACCGTTCTTTAGCCCACTCTGCCACCCCAGTTCAGACATGGCCATATGCAAATCAGTCTGACCCTCTGCCTCATGGGAACAGTCCAGCCCAAACTGCCAAGCCATGCCTTCCCTGGACCGGAAACAAGCTTCCTAGGACCGGTTTCGGGCATTTCAGCTGTCTTCAGCCAGGCTTGCTTGAATCCAGTGGCAAAGACAGCAAGGGATTCACGTCTGAGCATACCCTGCCAACTTATGGCGAACAAAGCGGTACAAAAGGGGGTGGTGATGGACGGAGCATCAGAACCAATCAAACACTCACAGCCAGTCAATAGATCTGGGTTTGATCCATCACCGTTCTTTAGCCCACTCTGCCACCCCAGTTCAGACATGGCCATATGCAAATCAGTCTGACCCTGTGCCTCATGGGAACAGTCCAGCCCGAACTGCCAAGCCATGCCTTCCCTGGACCGGAAACAAGCTTCCTAGGACCGGTTTCTGGTATTTCAGCCGTCTTCAGCCAGGCTTGCTTGAATCCAGTGGCAAAGTGAGCAAGGGACTCATGTCTGAGCATACCCTGCCAACTTATGGCGAAGAAAGCGGTACAAAAGGGGGTGGTGATGGACGGAGCATCAGAACCAATCAAACACTCACAGCCAGTCAAGAGATCTGGGTTTGATCCATCACCGTTCTTTAGCCCACTCTGCCACCCCAGTTCAGACATGGCCATATGCAAATCAGTCTGACCCTGTGCCTCATGGGAACAGTCCAGCCTGAACTGCCAAGCCATGCCTTCCCTGGACCGGAAACAAGCTTCCTAGGACCGGTTTCTGGCATTTCAGCCGTCTTCAGCCAGGCTTGCTTGAATCCAGTGGCAAAGTGAGCAAGGGACTCACGTCTAAGCATACCCTGCCAACTTATGGCGAACAAAGCAGTACAAAAGGGGGTGGTGATGGACGGAGCATCAGAACCAATCAAACACTCACAGCCAGTCAATAGATCTGGGTTTTATCCATCACCGTTCTTTAGCCCACTCTGCCGCCCCAGTTCAGACTTGGCCATATGCAAATCAGTCTGACCCTGTGCCTCATAGGAACAGTCCAGCCCGAACTGCCAAGCCATGCCTTCCCTGGACCGGAAACAAGCTTCCTAGGACCGGTTTCTGGCATTTCAGCAGTCTTCAGCCAGGCTTGCTTGAATCCAGTGGCAAAGTGAGCAAGGGACTCACGTCTGAGCATACCCTGCCAACTTATGGCGAACAAAGCGGTACAAAAGGGGGTGGTGATGGACGGAGCATCAGAACCAATCAAACACTCACAGCCAGTCTAGAGATCTGGGTTTGATCCATCACCGTTCTTTAGCCCACTCTGCCACCCCATTTCAGACATGGCTATCTGCAAATCAGTCTGACCCTGTGACTCATGGGAACAGTCCAGCCCGAACTGCCAAGCCATGCCTTCCCTGGACTGGAAACAAGCTTCCTAGGACCGGTTTCTGGTATTTCAGCCGTCTTCAGCCTGGCTTGCTTGAATCCAGTGGCAAAGTGAGCAAGGGACTCACGTCTGAGCATACCCTGCCAACTTATGGCGAACAAAGCGGTACAGAAGGGGTGGTGATGGACGGAGCATCAGAACCAATCAAACACTCACAGCCAGTCAAGAGATCTGGGTTTGATCCATCACCGTTCTTTAGCCCACTCTGCCACCCCAGTTCAGACATGGCCATATGCAAATCAGTCTGACCCTGTGCCTCATGGGAACAGTCCAGCCCGAACTGCCAAGCCATGCCTTCCCTGGACCGGAAACAAGCTTCCTAGGACCGGTTTCTGGCATTTCAGCCGTCTTCAGCCAGGCTTGCTTGAATCCAGTGGCAAAGTTAGCAAGGGACTCACGTCTGAGCATACCCTGCCAACTTATGGCGAACAAGGCGGTACAAAAGGGGGTGGTGATGGACGGAGCATCAGAACCAATCAAACACTCACAGCCAGTCAAGAGATCTGGGTTTGATCCATCACCGTTCTTTAACCCACTCTGCCTCCCCAGTTCAGACATGGCCATATGCAAATCAGTCTGACCCTGTGCCTCATGGGAACAGTCCAGTCCAAACTGCCAAGCCATGCCTTCCCTGGACCGGAAACAAACTTCCTAGGACCGGTTTCTGGCATTTCAGCCGTCTTCAGCCAGGCTTGCTTGAATCCAGTGGCAAATTGAGCAAGGGACTCACGTCTGAGCATACGCTGCCAACTTATGGCGAACAAAGCGGCACAGAAGGGGGTGGTGATGGACGGAGCATCAGAACCAATCAAACACTCACAGCCAGTCAAGATATCTGGGTTTTATCCATCACCGTTCTTTAGCCCACTCTGCCACCCCAGTTCAGACATGGCCATATGCAAATCAGTCTGACCCTCTGCCTCATGGGAACAGTCCAGCCCAAACTGCCAAGCCATGCCTTCCCTGGACCAGAAACAAGCTTCCTAGGACCGGTTTCGGGCATTTCAGCTGTCTTCAGCCAGGCTTGCTTGAATCCAGTGGCAAAGACAGCAAGGGATTCACGTCTGAGCATACCCTGCCAACTTATGGCGAACAAAGCGGTACAAAAGGGGGTGGTGATGGACGGAGCATCAGAACCAATCAAACACTCACAGCCAGTCAATAGATCTGGGTTTGATCCATCACCGTTCTTTAGCCCACTCTGCCACCCCAGTTCAGACATGGCCATATGCAAATCAGTCTGACCCTGTGCCTCATGGGAACAGTCCAGCCCGAACTGCCAAGCCATGCCTTCCCTGGACCGGAAACAAGCTTCCTAGGACCGGTTTCTGGTATTTCAGCCGTCTTCAGCCAGGCTTGCTTGAATCCAGTGGCAAAGTGAGCAAGGGACTCATGTCTGAGCATACCCTGCCAACTTATGGCGAACAAAGCGGTACAAAAGGGGGTGGTGATGGACGGAGCATCAGAACCAATCAAACACTCACAGCCAGTCAAGAGATCTGGGTTTGATCCATCACCGTTCTTTAGCCCACTCTGCCACCCCAGTTCAGACATGGCCATATGCAAATCAGTCTGACCCTGTGCCTCATGGGAACAGTCCAGCCCGAACTGCCAAGCCATGCCTTTCCTGGACCGGAAACAAGCTTCCTAGGACCGGTTTCTGGCATTTCAGCCGTCTTCAGCCAGGCTTGCTTGAATCCAGTGGCAAAGTGAGCAAGGGACTCACGTCTGAGCATACCCTGCCAACTTATGGCGAACAAGGCGGTACAAAAGGGGTTGGTGATGGACCGAGCATCAGAACCAATCAAACACTCACAGCCAGTCAAGAGATCTGGGTTTGATCCATCACCGTTCTTTAGCCCACTCTGCCTCCCCAGTTCAGACATGGCCATATGCAAATCAGTCTGACCCTGTGCCTCATGGGAACAGTCCAGCCCGAACTGCCAAGCCATGCCTTCCCTGGACCGGAAACAAGCTTCCTAGGACCGGTTTCTGGCATTTCAGCCGTCTTCAGCCAGGCTTGCTTGAATCCAGTGGCAAAGTGAGCAAGGGAATCACGTCTGAGCATACCCAGCCAACTTATGGCGAACAAAGCGGTACAGAAGGGGGTGGTGATGGACGGAGCATCAGAACCAATCAAACTCTCACAGCCAGTCAAGAGATCTGGGTTTGATCCATCACCGTTCTTTAGCCCACTCTGCCACCCCAGTTCAGACATGGCCATATGCAAATCAGTCTGACCCTGTGCCTCATGGGAACAGTCTAGCCCAAACTGCCAAGCCTTGCCTTCCCTGGACCGGAAACAAGCTTCCTAGGACCGGTTTCTGGCATTTCAGCCTTCTTCAGCCAGGCTTGCTTGAATCCAGTGGCAAAGTGATCATGGGATTCACGTCTGAGCATACCCTGCCAACTTATGGCGAACAAAGCGGTACAAAAGGGGGTGGTGATGGACGGAGCATCAGAACCAATCAAACACTCACAGCCAGTCAATAGATCTGGATTTGATCCATCACCGTTCTTTAGCCCACTCTGCCACCCCAGTTCAGACATGGCCATATGCAAATCAGTCTGACCCTGTGCCTCATAGGAACAGTCCAGCCCGAACTGCCAAGCCATGCCTTCCCTGGACCGGAAACAAGCTTCCTAGGACCGGTTTCTGGCATTTCAGCCGTCTTCAGCCAGGCTTGCTTGAATCCAGTGGCAAAGTGAGCAAGGGACTCACGTCTGAGCATACCCTGCCAACTTATGGCGAACAAAGCGGTACAAAAGGGGGTGGTGATGGACGGAGCATCAGAACCAATCAAACACTCAAAGCCAGTCAAGAGATCTGGGTTTGATTCATCACCGTTCTTTAGCCCACTCTGCCACCCCAGTTCAGACATGGCCATATGCAAATCAGTCTGACCCTGTGCCTCATGGGAACAGTCCAGCCCGAACTGCCAAGCCATGCCTTCCCTGGACCGGAAACAAGCTTCCTAGGACCGGTTTCTGGCATTTCAGCTGTCTTCAGCCAGGCTTGCTTGAATCCAGTGGCAAAGTGAGCAAGGGACTCACGTCTGAGCATACCCTGCCAACTTATGGCGAACAAAGCGGTACAGAAGGGGGTGGTGATGGACGGAGCATCAGAACCAATCAAACACTCACAGCCAGTCAAGAGATCTGGGTTTGATCCATCACCGTTCTTTAGCCCACTCTGCCACCCCAGTTCAGACATGGCCATATGCAAATCAGTCTGACCCTGTGCCTCATGGGAACAGTCCAGCCTGAACTGCCAAGCCATGCCTTCCCTGGACCGGAAACAAGCTTCCTAGGACCGGTTTCTGGCATTTCAGCCGTCTTCAGCCAGGCTTGCTTGAATCCAGTGGCAAAGTGAGCAAGGGACTCACGTCTGAGCATACCCTGCCAACTTATGGCGAACAAAGCAGTACAAAAGGGGGTGGTGATGGACGGAGCATCAGAACCAATCAAACACTCACAGCCAGTCAATAGATCTGGGTTTTATCCATCACCGTTCTTTAGCCCACTCTGCCGCCCCAGTTCAGACTTGGCCATATGCAAATCAGTCTGACCCTGTGCCTCATAGGAACAGTCCAGCCCGAACTGCCAAGCCATGCCTTCCCTGGACCGGAAACAAGCTTCCTAGGACCGGTTTCTGGCATTTCAGCAGTCTTCAGCCAGGCTTGCTTGAATCCAGTGGCAAAGTGAGCAAGGGACTCACGTCTGAGCATACCCTGCCAACTTATGGCGAACAAAGCGGTACAAAAGGGGGTGGTGATGGACGGAGCATCAGAACCAATCAAACACTCACAGCCAGTCTAGAGATCTGGGTTTGATCCATCACCGTTCTTTAGCCCACTCTGCCACCCCATTTCAGACATGGCTATATGCAAATCAGTCTGACCCTGTGACTCATGGGAACAGTCCAGCCCGAACTGCCAAGCCATGCCTTCCCTGGACTGGAAACAAGCTTCCTAGGACCTGTTTCTGGTATTTCAGCCGTCTTCAGCCTGGCTTGCTTGAATCCAGTGGCAAAGTGAGCAAGGGACTCACGTCTGAGCATACCCTGCCAACTTATGGCGAACAAAGCGGTACAGAAGGGGTGGTGATGGACGGAGCATCAGAACCAATCAAACACTCACAGCCAGTCAAGAGATCTGGGTTTGATCCATCACCGTTCTTTAGCCCACTCTGCCACCCCAGTTCAGACATGGCCATATGCAAATCAGTCTGACCCTGTGCCTCATGGGAACAGTCCAGCCCGAACTGCCAAGCCATGCCTTCCCTGGACCGGAAACAAGCTTCCTAGGACCGGTTTTTGGCATTTCAGCCGTCTTCAGCCAGGCTTGCTTGAATCCAGTGGCAAAGTTAGCAAGGGACTCACGTCTGAGCATACCCTGCCAACTTATGGCGAACAAGGCAGTACAAAAGGGGGTGGTGATGGACGGAGCATCAGAACCAATCAAACACTCACAGCCAGTCAAGAGATCTGGGTTTGATCCATCACCGTTCTTTAACCCACTCTGCCTCCCCAGTTCAGACATGGCCATATGCAAATCAGTCTGACCCTGTGCCTCATGGGAACAGTCCAGCCCAAACTGCCAAGCCATGCCTTCCCTGGACCGGAAACAAACTTCCTAGGACCGGTTTCCGGCATTTCAGCCGTCTTCAGCCAGGCTTGCTTGAATCCAGTGGCAAATTGAGCAAGGGACTCACGTCTGAGCATACGCTGCCAACTTATGGCGAACAAAGCGGCACAGAAGGGGGTGGTGATGGACGAAGCATCAGAACCAATCAAACACTCACAGCCAGTCAAGATATCTGGGTTTTATCCATCACCGTTCTTTAGCCCACTCTGCCACCCCAGTTCAGACATGGCCATATGCAAATCAGTCTGACCCTCTGCCTCATGGGAACAGTCCAGCCCAAACTGCCAAGCCATGCCTTCCCTGGACCGGAAACAAGCTTCCTAGGACCGGTTTCTGGCATTTCAGCTGTCTTCAGCCAGGCTTGCTTGAATCCAGTGGCAAAGAGAGCAAGGGATTCACGTCTGAGCATACCCTGCCAACTTATGGCGAACAAAGCGGTACAAAAGGGGGTGGTGATGGACGGAGCATCAGAACCAATCAAACACTCACAGCCAGTCAATAGATCTGGGTTTGATCCATCACCGTTCTTTAGCCCACTCTGCCACCCCAGTTCAGACATGGCCATATGCAAATCAGTCTGACCCTGTGCCTCATGGGAACAGTCCAGCCCGAACTGCCAAGCCATGCCTTCCCTGGACCGGAAACAAGCTTCCTAGGACCGGTTTCTGGTATTTCAGCCGTCTTCAGCCAGGCTTGCTTGAATCCAGTGGCAAAATGAGCAAGGGACTCATGTCTGAGCATACCCTGCCAACTTATGGCGAACAAAGCGGTACAAAAGGGGGTGGTGATGGACGGAGCATCAGAACCAATCAAACACTCACAGCCAGTCAAGAGATCTGGGTTTGATCCATCACCGTTCTTTAGCCCACTCTGCCACCCCAGTTCAGACATGGCCATATGCAAATCAGTCTGACCCTGTGCCTCATGGGAACAGTCCAGCCCGAACTGCCAAGCCATGCCTTTCCTGGACCGGAAACAAGCTTCCTAGGACCGGTTTCTGGCATTTCAGCCGTCTTCAGCCAGGCTTGCTTGAATCCAGTGGCAAAGTGAGCAAGGGACTCACGTCTGAGCATACCCTGCCAACTTATGGCGAACAAAGCGGTACAAAAGGGGGTGGTGATGGATGGAGCATCAGAACCAATCAAACACTCACAGCCAGTTAAGAGATCTGGGTTTGATCCATCACCGTTCTTTAGCCCACTCTGCCACCCCAGTTCAGACATGGCCATATGCAAATCAGTCTGACCCTGTGCCTCATGGGAACAGTCCAGCCCGAACTGCCAAGCCATGCCTTCCCTGGACCGGAAACAAGCTTCCTAGGACCGGTTTCTGGCATTTCAGCCGTCTTCCGCCAGGCTTGCTTGAATCCAGTGGCAAAGTGAGCAAGGGACTCACGTCTGAGCATACCCTACCAACTTATGGCGAACAAAGCGGTACAGAAGGAGGTGGTGATGGACGGAGCATCAGAACCAATCAAACACTCACAGCCAGTCAAGAGATCTGGGTTTGATCCATCACCGTTCTTTAGCCCACTCTACCACCCCAGTTCAGACATGGCCATATGCAAATCAGTCTGACCCTGCGCCTCATGGGAACAGTCCAGCCCGAACTGCCAAGCCATGCCTTCCCTGGAACGGAAACAAGCTTCCTAGGTCCAGTTTCTTGCATTTCAGCTGTCTTCAGCCAGGCTTGCTTGAATCCAGTGGCAAAGTGAGCAAGGGACTCACGTCTGAGCATACCCTGCCAACTTATGGCGAACAAAGCGGTACAGAAGGGGGTGGTGATGGACGGAACATCAGAACCAATCAAACACTCATAGCCAATCAAGAGATATGGGTTTGATCCATCACCGTTCTTCAGCCCACTCTGCCACCCCAGTTCAGACATGGCCATATGCAAATCAGTCTGACCCTGTGCCTCATGGGAACAGTCCAGCCCGAACTGCCAAGCCATGCCTTCCCTGGACCGGAAACAAGCTTGCTAGGACCGGTTTCTGGCATTTCAGCTGTCTTCAGCCAGGCTTGCTTGAATCCAGTGGCAAAGTGAGCAAGGGACTCACGTCTGAGCATACCCTGCCAACTTATGGCGAACAAAGCGGTACAGAAGGGGGTGGTGATGGACGGAACATCAGAACCAATCAAACACTCACAGCCAGTCAAGAGATATGGGTTTGATCCATCACCGTTCTTTAGCCCACTCTGCCACCCCATTTCAGACATGGCTATATGCAAATCAGTCTGACCCTGTGACTCATGGGAACAGTCCAGCCCGAACTGCCAAGCCATGCCTTCCCTGGACTGGAAACAAGCTTCCTAGGACCGGTTTCTGGTATTTCAGCCGTCTTCAGCCTGGCTTGCTTGAATCCAGTGGCAAAGTGAGCAAGGGACTCACGTCTGAGCATACCCTGCCAACTTATGGCGAACAAAGCGGTACAGAAGGGGTGGTGATGGACGGAGCATCAGAACCAATCAAACACTCACAGCCAGTCAAGAGATCTGGGTTTGATCCATCACCGTTCTTTAGCCCACTCTGCCACCCCAGTTCAGACATGGCCATATGCAAATCAGTCTGACCCTGTGCCTCATGGGAACAGTCCAGCCCGAACTGCCAAGCCATGCCTTCCCTGGACCGGAAACAAGCTTCCTAGGACTGGTTTCTGGCATTTCAGCCGTCTTCAGCCAGGCTTGCTTGAATCCAGTGGCAAAGTTAGCAAGGGACTCACGTCTGAGCATACCCTGCCAACTTATGGCGAACAAGGCGGTACAAAAGGGGGTGGTGATGGACGGAGCATCAGAACCAATCAAACACTCACAGCCAGTCAAGAGATCTGGGTTTGATCCATCACCGTTCTTTAACCCACTCTGCCTCCCCAGTTCAGACATGGCCATATGCAAATCAGTCTGACCCTGTGCCTCATGGGAACAGTCCAGCCCAAACTGCCAAGCCATGCCTTCCCTGGACCGGAAACAAACTTCCTAGGACCGGTTTCTGGCATTTCAGCCGTCTTCAGCCAGGCTTGCTTGAATCCAGTGGCAAAGTGAGCAAGGGACTCACGTCTGAGCATACGCTGCCAACTTATGGCGAACAAAGCGGCACAGAAGGGGGTGGTGATGGACGGAGCATCAGAACCAATCAAACACTCACAGCCAGTCAAGATATCTGGGTTTTATCCATCACCGTTCTTTAGCCCACTCTGCCACCCCAGTTCAGACATGGCCATATGCAAATCAGTCTGACCCTCTGCCTCATGGGAACAGTCCAGCCCAAACTGCCAAGCCATGCCTTCCCTGGACCGGAAACAAGCTTCCTAGGACCGGTTTCTGGCATTTCAGCTGTCTTCAGCCAGGCTTGCTTGAATCCAGTGGCAAAGAGAGCAAGGGATTCACGTCTGAGCATACCCTGCCAACTTATGGCGAACAAAGCCTACTGCTCAACACTCGATCTCTGGGCCGGCACGCTCTGGATGTTTTTGATTTGCTAGAGTCAGAAAAACCCCTGTTCCTAATGCTCACCGAGACGTGGCTCGGCGAGGCGTCCTACCCAGATATTGCCACTGCTATCCCGCCCGAGTATAACATCTTCAGGCAGGATAGGCCGAAGGGGCGTGGAGGTGGCGTGGCATTAATAGTCAACAAAATGGTCACCTGCACCATCATTCCATCGGACGCTATCAAAGATTGCGAATCCCTTGCCTTCGCCATTGTCCTTTCACCACACCAATCGATGAAGGGTCTTCTAGTCTATCGGCCGCCAGGGCCCTTGGGCTCTTTTTTTGAAGAGTTCCAGTCGGTGACCTCTTCTTTGCTACTTACATCAGAACATTGCATTGTCGCCGGGGACTTCAACGTCCATATGGACGTGGAAACGGATCCCGATGCGATGAAAATGTTGGAGGTCACAGCCCCTATGGGCCTGGTCCCCTATCATGTTGGGCCGACCCATGTGAAGGGACATACCCTGGATTTGACCTTCTCTACGACCCCTATAGAGATGTTGGCCCCTACCCAGGTGCTTTGGTCTGACCACAGGCTGGTGAGATTTTATCTCTCAGATGCTGGGAAGCCTGCCGGTGTCCCCCGGCAGACTTCCGTGGGATTCAGGCCACTTCACTGGATTACTCCGGAACTGTTGGCACAGTCTTGCGCCGATCACCCCTGTGCCTTAACCGGGAACTTAGAGGAGGATGTGGAGCGTTTGCAGGTCTGGCTCTCAGAGAGGCTCAATGAGCTTGCTCCTCTGAGACCCCTCCGCAAACCCGAAAAAGGTGCTTCTGCCCCTTGGTATACGGAAGCATTGGCGGCCTCTCGTCGGCAATGCAAGGTAGCGGAAAGAGCATGGCGCGTGAAATACGACGCGACGGCGAAACTCACCTACAGGTCTCTAGCGAAAGCGTACCATCGGAGCATCCTCGCGGAGAAGAAGGCTTATTTTGCTAGAAAAATTGAAGCCGCTTCCAACTCCTGTAAGGAGCTTTTCGCCATTGTGCGGGAGTTTACAGCCTCTCGCGCAGCGCCTGCCCCGACCCTCCCTCCTGCGCCTTGGGTCAGGGCGATTGCGGACTTTTTCACCTCTAAGATCCAGCGGATCCAGGACTCCTTCCTTGTGTTGGATCCTGAGGTACCAGGTCGGGCGGAGAATGCCGCTGCTACCCGACTGAACGCCGGTGTGGCCTTGGCAGCTTTCCCTCCTCTCTCGCTGACAGCTTCATTTGACCTGATGGTGGGATTAAAGTCAGGTTCCCCTGGGGATGCCTGCCCCGCAAAATTTCTGGCTAAAATGGCAGCTGTCATTAATCCACTCGTGAACCCCCTGTTGAACTGTTCTCTTGCACAGGGTGTGGTCCCCCAGTCCTGGAAGCAGGCAATGATTATTCCCCTCCTTAAAAAGCCTGGTTTGGATGTGGAGGTGTTAGCGAATTATAGACCTATCTCGCTCCTGCCGGCTTTGGCGAAGGTCATTGAAAAGCACGTGCATAAGGTGCTTGCCGATTACTTGGAGGCCTACGACCTACTGCACCCTACCCAGTCGGGTTTCCGTGCCAATCTCAGCACCGAAACAGCCCTCCTGGAAGTCTCGGAGGCGATAAAGGAGGTGCTGGATTCGGGTGGGAGAGCGATGCTGGTGATGTTAGACCTGTCGGCGGCCTTTGACACCGTCCCTCATGAGGGTCTGCTTGTTAGACTCTCAGAGATTGGTCTTCGAGGGACGGTGCTCCAGTGGTTTCGATCTTTCCTGGCCGGCCGTCGACAATCGGTCTGGGCTTCTGCTTGCTCCGCCGAGATGTCGCCATTGGGTGTCGGAGTTCCTCAGGGCTCTGTCCTGAGCCCAACTCTATTTAATATCTTCATGACCCCTCTGGCGGCCCTGGCGGAGTCTTTCGGGGCCCAGATCGTTTCTTACGCCGATGACACCCAGCTCCTCTTCACCTGTGAAAGGGGTGCGGACTTCGATGGAGGTAGGATCCAGGGTTGCCTTGAGGCTGTATTTCAGTGGTTCCATCATAACAGCCTCAAGTGCAACTCGGATAAATCCGAGGTCCTCTTTTTTGGGTGCAGCTCGGACCCGGACTGGAAAGTGTGGTGGCCTGAGAACATGTTTCCACCAGCAAGTTCGTCCCAGGTAGCGAAAAACCTTGGGATTAAGATCGACAATGGCCTCACACTACGCTCGCAGGTGATCGGTCTCACAGGCACCTGCTTTGCCTACTCCGGATGCTCCGCAAGTTCCTTCCCTTGTTATCAGAGGAACACAGGAAGATCACGGTGCAGGCAATGATAGGCTCGAGAATAGACTATTCCAACGTTCTCTATCTTGGCCTGCCGGAATACCTGCTCCAACGTTTACAGGTCGTTCAGAATTCGGCAGCACGTGCTATTTTTGGACTATCTCGCCGTGCCAGAGCCTCGGGCCTTCTGGAGGCTTTGCATTGGCTTCCTGTCCGGAAGCGGATAGTTTTTAAAACTCTCACCCTGGCACACAAAGCCTTGCACACTTCTGGAGCAAAATATCTTAAGAAAAGGCTGTCATTTTACCGTCCTGCCAGATCGCTTAGGTCTGAAGCCTTGTTTCTTGCTGTAGTGCCCCGCGTGAAGAGAGCTCGCATCGGTGGCCGCTCCTTTAAACTATTAGCGCCTCAGCTGTGGAACAAATTGCCTGTGTCCCTGCGCAGCACCTCTAACTTGTTGGCCTTTAGGAAGGGGCTTAAAACTTGGCTTTTCACTTCTTAGTTTCAGGTCCTATCTGGTTTCCTCTGTTTCTGTTTCTGTTCTTTTTCCCTGTTGTGTTTTGAGATTAGTGTGCAATTCAAAGCGTCGGGACACTCTTTCGAGTAGCCGCACGCTATACAAAATACCTGTATAACATAACATAACATAACATAACAAAGCGGTACAAAAGGGGGTGGTGATGGACGGAGCATCAGAACCAATCAAACACTCACAGCCAGTCAATAGATCTGGGTTTGATCCATCACCGTTCTTTAGCCCACTCTGCCACCCCAGTTCAGACATGGCCATATGCAAATCAGTCTGACCCTGTGCCTCATGGGAACAGTCCAGCCCGAACTGCCAAGCCATGCCTTCCCTGGACCAGAAACAAGCTTCCTAGGACCGGTTTCTGGTATTTCAGCCGTCTTCAGCCAGGCTTGCTTGAATCCAGTGGCAAAGTGAGCAAGGGACTCATGTCTGAGCATACCCTGCCAACTTATGGCGAAGAAAGCGGTACAAAAGGGGGTGGTGATGGACGGAGCATCAGAACCAATCAAACACTCACAGCCAGTCAAGAGATCTGGGTTTGATCCATCACCGTTCTTTAGCCCACTCTGCCACCCCAGTTCAGACATGGCCATATGCAAATCAGTCTGACCCTGTGCCTCATGGGAACAGTCCAGCCCAAACTGCCAAGCCATGCCTTTCCTGGACCGGAAACAAGCTTCCTAGGACCGGTTTCTGGCATTTCAGCCGTCTTCAGCCAGGCTTGCTTGAATCCAGTGGCAAAGTGAGCAAGGGACTCACGTCTGAGCATACCCTGCCAACTTATGGCGAACAAAGCGGTACAAAAGGGGGTGGTGATGGATGGAGCATCAGAACCAATCAAACACTCACAGCCAGTTAAGAGATCTGGGTTTGATCCATCACCGTTCTTTAGCCCACTCTGCCACCCCAGTTCAGACATGGCCATATGCAAATCAGTCTGACCCTGTGCCTCATGGGAACAGTCCAGCCCGAACTGCCAAGCCATGCCTTCCCTGGACCGGAAACAAGCTTCCTAGGACCGGTTTCTGGCATTTCAGCCGTCTTCAGCCAGGCTTGCTTGAATCCTGTGGCAAAGTGAGCAAGGGACTCACGTCTGAGCATACCCTGCCAACTTATGGCGAACAAAGCGGTACAAAAGGGGGTGGTGATGGACGGAGCATCAGAACCAATCAAACACTCAAAGCCAGTCAAGAGATCTGGGTTTGATCCATCACCGTTCTTTAGCCCACTCTGCCACCCCAGGTCAGACATGGCCATATGCAAATCAGTCTGACCCTGTGCCTCATGGGAACAGTCCAGCCCGAACTGCCAAGCCATGCCTTCCCTGGACCGGAAACAAGCTTCCTAGGACCGGTTTCTGGCATTTCAGCCGTCTTCAGCCAGGCTTGCTTGAATCCTGTGGCAAAGTGAGCAAGGGACTCACGTCTGAGCATACCCTGCCAACTTATGGCGAACAAAGCGGTACAAAAGGGGGTGGTGATGGACGGAGCATCAGAACCAATCAAACACTCAAAGCCAGTCAAGAGATCTGGGTTTGATCCATCACCGTTCTTTAGCCCACTCTGCCACCCCAGTTCAGACATAGCCATATGCAAATCAGTCTGACCCTGTGCCTCATGGGAACAGTCCAGCCCGAACTGCCAAGCCATGCCTTCCCTGGACCGGAAACAAGCTTCCTAGGACCGGTTTCTTGCATTTCAGCAGTCTTCAGCCAGGCTTGCTTGAATCCAGTGGCAAAGTGAGCAAGGGACTCACGTCTGAGCATACCCTGCCAACTTATGGCGAACAAGGCGGTACAAAAGGGGGTGGTGATGGACGGAGCATCAGAACCAATCAAACACTCACAGCCAGTCAAGAGATCTGGGTTTGATCCATCACCGTTCTTTAGCCCACTCTGCCACCCCAGTTCAGACATGGCCATATGCAAATCAGTCTGACCCTGTGCCTCATGGGAACAGTCCAGCCCGAACTGCCAAGCCATGCCTTCCCTGGACCGGAAACAAGCTTCCTAGGACCGGTTTCTGGCATTTCAGCCGTCTTCAGCCAGGCTTGCTTGAATCCAGTGGCAAAGTGAGCAAGGGACTCACGTCTGAGCATACCCTGCCAACTTATGGCGAACAAGGCGGTACAAAAGGGGGTGGTGATGGACGGAGCATCAGAACCAATCAAACACTCACAGCCAGTCAAGAGATCTGGGTTTGATCCATCACCGTTCTTTAGCCCACTCTGCCACCCCAGTTCAGACATGGCCATATGCAAATCAGTCTGACCCTGTGCCTCATGGGAACAGTCCAGCCCGAACTGCCAAGCCATGCCTTCCCTGGACCGGAAACAAGCTTCCTAGGACCGGTTTCTGGCATTTCAGCCGTCTTCAGCCAGGCTTGCTTGAATCCAGTGGCAAAGTGAGCAAGGGACTCACGTCTGAGCATACCCTGCCAACTTATGATGAACAAGGCGATACAGAAGGGGGTGGTGATGGACGGAGCATCAGAACCAATCAAACACTCACAGCCAGTCAAGAGATCTGGGTTTGATCCATCACCGTTCTTTAGCCCACTCTGCCTCCCCAGTTCAGACATGGCCATAGGCAAATCAGTCTGTACCTGTGCCTCATGGGAACAGTCCAGCCTGAACTGCCAAGCCATGCTTTCCCTGGACCGGAAACAAACTTCCTAGGACCGGTTTCTGGCATTTCAGCCGTCTTCAGCCAGGCTTGCTTGAATCCAGTGGCAAAGTGAGCAAGGGACTCACGTCTGAGCATACGCTGCCAACTTATGGCGAACAAAGCGGTACAGAAGGGGGTGGTGATGGACGGAGCATCAGAACCAATCAAACACTCGCAGCCAGTCAAGAGATCTGGGTTTGATCCATCACCGTTCTTTAGCCCACTCTGCCACCCCAGTTCAGACATGGCCATATGCAAATCAGTCTGACCCTGTGCCTCATGGGAACAGTCCAGCCCGAACTGCCAAGCCATGCCTTCCCTGGACCGGAAACAAGCTTCCTAGGACCGGTTTCTGGCATTTCAGCCGTCTTCAGCCAGGCTTGCGTGAATCCAGTGGCAAAGTGAGCAAGGGACTCACGTCTGAGCATACCCTGCCAACTTATGGCGAACAAAGCAGTACAGAAGGGGGTGGTGATGGACGGAGCATCAGAACCAATCAAACACTCACAGCCAGTCAAGAGATCTGGGTTTGATCCATCACCGTTCTTTAGCCCACTCTGCCACCCCAGTTCAGACATGGCCATATGCAAATCAGTCTGACCCTGTGCCTCATGGGAACAGTCCAGCCCGAACTGCCAAGCCATGCCTTCCCTAGACCGGAAACAAGCTTCCTAGGACCGGTTTCTGGCATTTCAGCCATCTTCAGCCAGGCTTGCTTGAATCCAGTGGCAAAGTGAGCAAGGGACTCACGTCTGAGCATACCCTGCCAACTTATGGCGAACAAAGCGGTACAGAAGGGGGTGGTGATGGACGGAGCATCAGAACCAATCAAACACTCACAGCCAGTCAAGAGATCTGGGTTTGATCCATCACCGTTCTTTAGCCCACTCTGCCACCCCAGTTCAGACATGGCCATATGCAAATCAGTCTGACCCTGTGCCTCATGGGAACAGTCCAGCCCGAACTGCCAAGCCATGCCTTCCCTGGACCAGAAACAAGCTTCCTAGGACCGGTTTCTGGCATTTCAGCCGTCTTCAGCCAGGCTTGCTTGAATCCAGTGGCAAAGTGAGCAAGGGACTCACGTCTGAGCATACCTTGCCAACTTATGGCGAACAAAGCGGTACAGAAGGGGGTGGTGATGGACGGAGCATCAGAACCAATCAAACAC
Source organism: Triturus cristatus (assembly GCF_964204655.1). Classification (NCBI taxonomy): domain Eukaryota; kingdom Metazoa; phylum Chordata; class Amphibia; order Caudata; family Salamandridae; genus Triturus; species Triturus cristatus. The sequence continues at coordinate 620,932,723 of NC_140579.1, read as the reverse complement.
TCCCAGCCAGTCAAGAGATCTGGGTTTGATCCATCACCGTTCTTTAGACCACTCTGCCACCCCAGTTCAGACATGGCCTTATGCAAATCAGTCTGACCCTGTGCCTCATGGGAACAGTCCAGCCCGAACTGCCAAGCCATGCCTTCCCTGGACCGGAAACAAGCTTCCTAGGACCGGTTTCTGGCAATTCAGCCGTCTTCAGCCAGGCTTGCTTGAATCCAGTGGCAAAGTGAGCAAGGGATTCACGTCTGAGCATACGCTGCCAACTTATGGCGAACAAAGCGGTACAGAAGGGGGTGGTGATGGACGGAGCATCAGAACCAATCAAACACTCGCAGCCAGTCAAGAGATCTGGGTTTGATCCATCACCGTTCTTTAGCCCACTCTGCCATCCCAGTTCAGACATGGCCATATGCAAATCAGTCTGACCCTGTGCCTCATGGGAACAGTCCAGCCCGAACTGCCAAGCCATGCCTTCCCTGGACCGGAAACAAGCTTCCTAGGACCGGTTTCTGGCATTTCAGCCGTCTTCAGCCAGGCTTGCGTGAATCCAGTGGCAAAGTGAGCAAGGGACTCACGTCTGAGCATACCCTGCCAACTTATGGCGAACAAAGCAGTACAGAAGGGGGTGGTGATGGACGGAGCATCAGAACCAATCAAACACTCACAGCCAGTCAAGAGATCTGGGTTTGATCCATCACCGTTCTTTAGCCCACTCTGCCACCCCAGTTCAGACATGGCCATATGCAAATCAGTCTGACCCTGTGCCTCATGGGAACAGTCCAGCCCGAACTGCCAAGCCATGCCTTCCCTAGACCGGAAACAAGCTTCCTAGGACCGGTTTCTGGCATTTCAGCCATCTTCAGCCAGGCTTGCTTGAATCCAGTGGCAAAGTGAGCAAGGGACTCACGTCTGAGCATACCCTGCCAACTTATGGCGAACAAAGCGGTACAGAAGGGGGTGGTGATGGACGGAGCATCAGAACCAATCAAACACTCACAGCCAGTCAAGAGATCTGGGTTTGATCCATCACCGTTCTTTAGCCCACTCTGCCACCCCAGTTCAGACATGGCCATATGCAAATCAGTCTGACCCTGTGCCTCATGGGAACAGTCCAGCCCGAACTGCCAAGCCATGCCTTCCCTGGACCAGAAACAAGCTTCCTAGGACCGGTTTCTGGCATTTCAGCCGTCTTCAGCCAGGCTTGCTTGAATCCAGTGGCAAAGTGAGCAAGGGACTCACGTCTGAGCATACCTTGCCAACTTATGGCGAACAAAGCGGTACAGAAGGGGGTGGTGATGGACGGAGCATCAGAACCAATCAAACACTCCCAGCCAGTCAAGAGATCTGGGTTTGATCCATCACCGTTCTTTAGACCACTCTGCCACCCCAGTTCAGACATGGCCTTATGCAAATCAGTCTGACCCTGTGCCTCATGGGAACAGTCCAGCCCGAACTGCCAAGCCATGCCTTCCCTGGACCGGAAACAAGCTTCCTAGGACCGGTTTCTGGCAATTCAGCCGTCTTCAGCCAGGCTTGCTTGAATCCAGTGGCAAAGTGAGCAAGGGATTCACGTCTGAGCATACCCTGCCAACTTATGGCAAACAAAGCGGTACAGAAGGGGTGGTGATGGACGGAGCATCAGAACCAATCAAACACTCACAGCCAGTCAAGAGATCTGGGTTTGATCCATCACCGTTCTTTAGCCCACTCTGCCACCCCAGTTCAGACATGGCCATGTGCAAATCAGTCTGACCCTGTGCCTCATGGGAACAGTCCAGCCCGAACTGCCAAGCCATGCCTTCCCTGGACCGGAAACAAGCTTCCGAGGACCGGTTTCTGGCATTTCAGCCGTCTTCAGCCAGGCTTGCTTGAATCCAGTGGCAAAGTTAGCAAGGGACTCACGTCTGAGCATACCCTGCCAACTTATGGCAAACAAAGCGGTACAGAAGGGGGTGGTGATGGACGGAGCATCAGAACCAATCAAACACTCACAGCCAGTCAAGAGATCTGTGTTTGATCCATCACCATTCTTTAGCCCACTCTGCCACCCCAGTTCAGACATGGCCATATGCAAATCAGTCTGACCCTGTGCCTCATGGGAACAGTCCAGCCCGAACTGCCAAGCCATGCCTTCCCTGGACCGGAAACAAGCTTCCTAGGACCGGTTTCTGGCATTTCAGCCGTCTTCAGCCAGGCTTGCTTGAATCCAGTGGCAAAGTGAGCAAGGGAATCACGTCTGAGCATACCCAGCCAACTTATGGCGAACAAAGCGGTACAGAAGGGGGTGGTGATGGACGGAGCATCAGAACCAATCAAACTCTCACAGCCAGTCAAGAGATCTGGGTTTGATCCATCACCGTTCTTTAGCCCACTCTGCCACCCCAGTTCAGACATGGCCATATGCAAATCAGTCTGACCCTGTGCCTCATGGGAACAGTCCAGCCCAAACTGCCAAGCCATGCCTTCCCTGGACCGGAAACAAGCTTCCTAGGACCGGTTTCTGGCATTTCAGCCTTCTTCAGCCAGGCTTGCTTGAATCCAGTGGCAAAGTGATCATGGGATTCACGTCTGAGCATACCCTGCCAACTTATGGCGAACAAAGCGGTACAAAAGGGGGTGGTGATGGACGGAGCATCAGAACCAATCAAACACTCACAGCCAGTCAATAGATCTGGATTTGATCCATCACCGTTCTTTAGCCCACTCTGCCACCCCAGTTCAGACATGGCCATATGCAAATCAGTCTGACCCTGTGCCTCATAGGAACAGTCCAGCCCGAACTGCCAAGCCATGCCTTCCCTGGACCGGAAACAAGCTTCCTAGCACCGGTTTCTGGCATTTCAGCCGTCTTCAGCCAGGCTTGCTTGAATCCAGTGGCAAAGTGAGCAAGGGACTCACGTCTGAGCATACCCTGCCAACTTATGGCGAACAAGGCGGTACAAAAGGGGGTGGTGATGGACGGAGCATCAGAACCAATCAAACACTCACAGCCAGTCAAGAGATCTGGGTTTGATCCATCACCGTTCTTTAGCCCACTCTGCCTCCCCAGTTCAGACATGGCCATATGCAAATCAGTCTGACCCTGTGCCTCATGGGAACAGTCCAGCCCGAACTGCCACGCCATGCCTTCCCTGGACCGGAAACAAACTTCCTAGGACCCGTTTCTGGCATTTCAGCCGTCTTCAGCCAGGCTTGCTTGAATCCAGTGGCAAAGTGAGCAAGGGACTCGCGTCTGAGCATACCCTGCCAACTTATGGCGAACAAAGCGGTACAGAAGGGGGTGGTGATGGACGGAGCATCAGAACCAATCAAACACTCACAGCCAGTCAAGAGATCTGGGTTTGATCCATCACCGTTCTTTAGCCCACTCTGCCACCCCAGTTCAGACCTGGCCATATGCAAATCAGTCTGACCCTGTGCCTCATGGGAACAGTCCAGCCCGAACTGCCAAGCCATGCATTCCCTGGACCGGAAACAAGCTTCATAGGACCGGTTTCTGGCATTTCAGCCGTCTTCAGCCAGGCTTGCTTGAATCCAGTGGCAAAGTGAGCAAGGGACTCACGTCTGAGCATACCCTGCCAATTTATGGCGAACAAAGCGGTACTGAAGGGGGTGGTGATGGACGGAGCATCAGAACCAATCAAACACTCACAGCCAGTCAAGAGATCTGGGTTTGATCCATCACCCTTCTTTAGCCCACTCTGCCACCCCAGTTCAGACATGGCCATATGCAAATCAGTCTGACCCTGTGCCTCAGGGGAACAGTCCAGCCCAAACTGCCAAGCCATGCCTTCCCTGGACCGGAAACAAGCTTCCTAGGACCGGTTTCTGGCATTTCAGCCGTTTTCAGCCAGGCTTGCTTGAATCCAGTGGCAAAGTGAGCAAGGGAATCACGTCTGAGCATACCCAGCCAACTTATGGCGAACAAAGCGGTACAGAAGGGGGTGGTGATGGACGGAGCATCAGAACCAATCAAACACTCACAGCCAGTCAAGAGATCTGGGTTTGATCCATCACCGTTCTTTAGCCCACTCTGCCACCCCAGTTCAGACATGGCCATATGCAAATCAGTCTGACCCTGTGCCTCATGGAAACAGTCCAGCCCAAACTGCCAAGCCATGCCTTCCCTGGACCGGAAACAAGCTTCCTAGAACCGGTTTCTGGCATTTCTGCCGTCTTCAGCCAGGCTTGCTTGAATCCAGTGGCAAAGTGAGCAAGGGACTCACGTCTGAGCATACCCTGCCAACTTATGGCGAACAAAGCGGTACAGAAGGGGGTGGTGATGGACGGAGCATCAGAACCAATCAAACACTCACAGCCAGTCAAGAGATCTGGGTTTGATCCATCACCGTTCTTTAGCCCACTCTGCCACCCCAGATCAGACATGGCCATATGCAAATCAGTCTGAACCTGTGCCTCATGGGAACAGTCCAGCCCGAACTGCCAAGCCAAGCCTTCCCTGGACCGGAAACAAGCTTCCTAGGACCGGTTTCTGGCATTTCAGCCGTCTTCAGCCAGGCTTGCTTGAATCCAGTGGCAAAGTGAGCAAGGGACTCACGTCTGAGCATACCCTGCCAACTTATGGCGAACAAAGCGGTACAGAAGGGGGTGGTGATGGACGGAGCATCAGAACCAATCAAACACTCACAGCCAGTCAAGAGATCTGGGTTTGATCCATCACCGTTCTTTAGCCCACTCTGCCACCCCAGTTCAGACATGGCCATATGCAAATCAGTCTGACCCTGTGCCTCATGGGAACAGTCCAGCCTGAACTGCCAAGCCATGCCTTCCCTGGACCGGAAACAAGCTTCCTAGGACCGGTTTCTGGCATTTCAGCCATCTTCAGCCAGGCTTGCTTGAATCCAGTGGCAAAGTGAGCAAGGGACTCACGTCTGAGCATACCCTGCCAACTTATGGCGAACAAAGCAGTACAAAAGGGGGTGGTGATGGACGGAGCATCAGAACCAATCAAACACTCACAGCCAGTCAATAGATCTGGGTTTTATCCATCACAGTTCTTTAGCCCTCTCTGCCGCCCCAGTTCAGACTTGGCCATATGCAAATCAGTCTGACCCTGTGCCTCATAGGAACAGTCCAGCCCGAACTGCCAAGCCATGCCTTCCCTGGACCGGAAACAAGCTTCCTAGGACCGGTTTCTGGTATTTCAGCCGTCTTCAGCCTGGCTTGCTTGAATCCAGTGGCAAAGTGAGCAAGGGACTCACGTCTGAGCACACCCTGCCAACTTATGGCGAACAAAGCGGTACAGAAGGGGTGGTGATGGACGGAGCATCAGAACCAATCAAACACTCACAGCCAGTCAAGAGATCTGGGTTTGATCCATCACCGTTCTTTAGCCCACTCTGCCACCCCAGTTCAGACATGGCCATATGCAAATCAGTCTGACCCTGTGCCTCATGGGAACAGTCCAGCCCGAACTGCCAAGCCATGCCTTCCCTGGACCGGAAACAAGCTTCCTAGGACCGGTTTCTGGCATTTCAGCCGTCTTCAGCCAGGCTTGCTTGAATCCAGTGGCAAAGTGAGCAAGGGAATCACGTCTGAGCATACCCAGCCAACTTATGGCGAACAAAGCGGTACAAAAGGGGGTGGTGATGGACGGAGCATCAGAACCAATCAAACACTCAAAGCCAGTCAAGAGATCTGGGTTTGATTCATCACCGTTCTTTAGCCCACTCTGCCACCCCAGTTCAGACATGGCCATATGCAAATCAGTCTGACCCTGTGCCTCATGGGAACAGTCCAGCCCGAACTGCCAAGCCATGCCTTCCCTGGACCGGAAACAAGCTTCCTAGGACCGGTTTGTGGCATTTCAGCCGTCTTCAGCCAGGCTTGCTTGAATCCAGTGGCAAAGTGAGCAAGGGACTCACGTCTGAGCATACCCTGCCAACTTATGGCGAACAAGGCGGTACAAAAGGGGGTGGTGATGGACGGAGCATCAGAACCAATCAAACACTCACAGCCAGTCAAGAGATCTGGGTTTGATCCATCACCGTTCTTTAGCCCACTCTGCCTCCCCAGTTCAGACATGGCCATATGCAAATCAGTCTGACCCTGTGCCTCATGGGAACAGTCCAGCCCGAACTGCCAAGCCATGCCTTCCCTGGACCGGAAACAAGCTTCCTAGGACCGGTTTCTGGCATTTCAGCCGTCTTCAGCCAGGCTTGCTTGAATCCAGTGGCAAAGTGAGCAAGGGAATCACGTCTGAGCATACCCAGCCAACTTATGGCGAACAAAGCGGTACAGAAGGGGGTGGTGATGGACGGAGCATCAGAACCAATCAAACTCTCACAGCCAGTCAAGAGATCTGGGTTTGATCCATCACCGTTCTTTAGCCCACTCTGCCACCCCAGTTCAGACATGGCCATATGCAAATCAGTCTGACCCTGTGCCTCATGGGAACAGTCTAGCCCAAACTGCCAAGCCTTGCCTTCCCTGGACCGGAAACAAGCTTCCTAGGACCGGTTTCTGGCATTTCAGCCTTCTTCAGCCAGGCTTGCTTGAATCCAGTGGCAAAGTGATCATGGGATTCACGTCTGAGCATACCATGCCAACTTATGGCGAACAAAGCGGTACAAAAGGGGGTGGTGATGGACGGAGCATCAGAACCAATCAAACACTCACAGCCAGTCAATAGATCTGGATTTGATCCATCACCGTTCTTTAGCCCACTCTGCCACCCCAGTTCAGACATGGCCATATGCAAATCAGTCTGACCCTGTGCCTCATAGGAACAGTCCAGCCCGAACTGCCAAGCCATGCCTTCCCTGGACCGGAAACAAGCTTCCTAGGACCGGTTTCTGGCATTTTAGCCGTCTTCAGCCAGGCTTGCTTGAATCCAGTGGCAAAGTGAGCAAGGGACTCACGTCTGAGCATACCCTGCCAACTTATGGCGAACAAAGCGGTACAAAAGGGGGTGGTGATGGACGGAGCATCAGAACCAATCAAACACTCAAAGCCAGTCAAGAGATCTGGGTTTGATTCATCACCGTTCTTTAGCCCACTCTGCCACCCCAGTTCAGACATGGCCATATGCAAATCAGTCTGACCCTGTGCCTCATGGGAACAGTCCAGCCCGAACTGCCAAGCCATGCCTTCCCTAGACCGGAAACAAGCTTCCTAGGACCGGTTTCTGGCATTTCAGCCATCTTCAGCCAGGCTTGCTTGAATCCAGTGGCAAAGTGAGCAAGGGACTCACGTCTGAGCATACCCTGCCAACTTATGGCGAACAAAGCGGTACAGAAGGGGGTGGTGATGGACGGAGCATCAGAACCAATCAAACACTCACAGCCAGTCAAGAGATCTGGGTTTGATCCATCACCGTTCTTTAGCCCACTCTGCCACCCCAGTTCAGACATGGCCATATGCAAATCAGTCTGACCCTGTGCCTCATGGGAACAGTCCAGCCCGAACTGCCAAGCCATGCCTTCCCTGGACCAGAAACAAGCTTCCTAGGACCGGTTTCTGGCATTTCAGCCGTCTTCAGCCAGGCTTGCTTGAATCCAGTGGCAAAGTGAGCAAGGGACTCACGTCTGAGCATACCTTGCCAACTTATGGCGAACAAAGCGGTACAGAAGGGGGTGGTGATGGACGGAGCATCAGAACCAATCAAACACTCCCAGCCAGTCAAGAGATCTGGGTTTGATCCATCACCGTTCTTTAGACCACTCTGCCACCCCAGTTCAGACATGGCCTTATGCAAATCAGTCTGACCCTGTGCCTCATGGGAACAGTCCAGCCCGAACTGCCAAGCCATGCCTTCCCTGGACCGGAAACAAGCTTCCTAGGACCGGTTTCTGGCAATTCAGCCGTCTTCAGCCAGGCTTGCTTGAATCCAGTGGCAAAGTGAGCAAGGGATTCACGTCTGAGCATACGCTGCCAACTTATGGCGAACAAAGCGGTACAGAAGGGGGTGGTGATGGACGGAGCATCAGAACCAATCAAACACTCGCAGCCAGTCAAGAGATCTGGGTTTGATCCATCACCGTTCTTTAGCCCACTCTGCCACCCCAGTTCAGACATGGCCATATGCAAATCAGTCTGACCCTGTGCCTCATGGGAACAGTCCAGCCCGAACTGCCAAGCCATGCCTTCCCTGGACCGGAAACAAGCTTCCTAGGACCGGTTTCTGGCATTTCAGCCGTCTTCAGCCAGGCTTGCGTGAATCCAGTGGCAAAGTGAGCAAGGGACTCACGTCTGAGCATACCCTGCCAACTTATGGCGAACAAAGCAGTACAGAAGGGGGTGGTGATGGACGGAGCATCAGAACCAATCAAACACTCACAGCCAGTCAAGAGATCTGGGTTTGATCCATCACCGTTCTTTAGCCCACTCTGCCACCCCAGTTCAGACATGGCCATATGCAAATCAGTCTGACCCTGTGCCTCATGGGAACAGTCCAGCCCGAACTGCCAAGCCATGCCTTCCCTAGACCGGAAACAAGCTTCCTAGGACCGGTTTCTGGCATTTCAGCCATCTTCAGCCAGGCTTGCTTGAATCCAGTGGCAAAGTGAGCAAGGGACTCACGTCTGAGCATACCCTGCCAACTTATGGCGAACAAAGCGGTACAGAAGGGGGTGGTGATGGACGGAGCATCAGAACCAATCAAACACTCACAGCCAGTCAAGAGATCTGGGTTTGATCCATCACCGTTCTTTAGCCCACTCTGCCACCCCAGTTCAGACATGGCCATATGCAAATCAGTCTGACCCTGTGCCTCATGGGAACAGTCCAGCCCGAACTGCCAAGCCATGCCTTCCCTGGACCAGAAACAAGCTTCCTAGGACCGGTTTCTGGCATTTCAGCCGTCTTCAGCCAGGCTTGCTTGAATCCAGTGGCAAAGTGAGCAAGGGACTCACGTCTGAGCATACCTTGCCAACTTATGGCGAACAAAGCGGTACAGAAGGGGGTGGTGATGGACGGAGCATCAGAACCAATCAAACACTCCCAGCCAGTCAAGAGATCTGGGTTTGATCCATCACCGTTCTTTAGACCACTCTGCCACCCCAGTTCAGACATGGCCTTATGCAAATCAGTCTGACCCTGTGCCTCATGGGAACAGTCCAGCCCGAACTGCCAAGCCATGCCTTCCCTGGACCGGAAACAAGCTTCCTAGGACCGGTTTCTGGCAATTCAGCCGTCTTCAGCCAGGCTTGCTTGAATCCAGTGGCAAAGTGAGCAAGGGATTCACGTCTGAGCATACCCTGCCAACTTATGGCAAACAAAGCGGTACAGAAGGGGTGGTGATGGACGGAGCATCAGAACCAATCAAACACTCACAGCCAGTCAAGAGATCTGGGTTTGATCCATCACCGTTCTTTAGCCCACTCTGCCACCCCAGTTCAGACATGGCCATGTGCAAATCAGTCTGACCCTGTGCCTCATGGTAACAGTCCAGCCCGAACTGCCAAGCCATGCCTTCCCTGGACCGGAAACAAGCTTCCGAGGACCGGTTTCTGGCATTTCAGCCGTCTTCAGCCAGGCTTGCTTGAATCCAGTGGCAAAGTTAGCAAGGGACTCACGTCTGAGCATACCCTGCCAACTTATGGCAAACAAAGCGGTACAGAAGGGGGTGGTGATGGACGGAGCATCAGAACCAATCAAACACTCACAGCCAGTCAAGAGATCTGTGTTTGATCCATCACCATTCTTTAGCCCACTCTGCCACCCCAGTTCAGACATGGCCATATGCAAATCAGTCTGACCCTGTGCCTCATGGGAACAGTCCAGCCCGAACTGCCAAGCCATGCCTTCCCTGGACCGGAAACAAGCTTCCTAGGACCGGTTTCTGGCATTTCAGCCGTCTTCAGCCAGGCTTGCTTGAATCCAGTGGCAAAGTGAGCAAGGGAATCACGTCTGAGCATACCCAGCCAACTTATGGCGAACAAAGCGGTACAGAAGGGGGTGGTGATGGACGGAGCATCAGAACCAATCAAACTCTCACAGCCAGTCAAGAGATCTGGGTTTGATCCATCACCGTTCTTTAGCCCACTCTGCCACCCCAGTTCAGACATGGCCATATGCAAATCAGTCTGACCCTGTGCCTCATGGGAACAGTCCAGCCCAAACTGCCAAGCCATGCCTTCCCTGGACCGGAAACAAGCTTCCTAGGACCGGTTTCTGGCATTTCAGCCTTCTTCAGCCAGGCTTGCTTGAATCCAGTGGCAAAGTGATCATGGGATTCACGTCTGAGCATACCCTGCCAACTTATGGCGAACAAAGCGGTACAAAAGGGGGTGGTGATGGACGGAGCATCAGAACCAATCAAACACTCACAGCCAGTCAATAGATCTGGATTTGATCCATCACCGTTCTTTAGCCCACTCTGCCACCCCAGTTCAGACATGGCCATATGCAAATCAGTCTGACCCTGTGCCTCATAGGAACAGTCCAGCCCGAACTGCCAAGCCATGCCTTCCCTGGACCGGAAACAAGCTTCCTAGCAGCGGTTTCTGGCATTTCAGCCGTCTTCAGCCAGGCTTGCTTGAATCCAGTGGCAAAGTGAGCAAGGGACTCACGTCTGAGCATACCCTGCCAACTTATGGCGAACAAGGCGGTACAAAAGGGGGTGGTGATGGACGGAGCATCAGAACCAATCAAACACTCACAGCCAGTCAAGAGATCTGGGTTTGATCCATCACCGTTCTTTAGCCCACTCTGCCTCCCCAGTTCAGACATGGCCATATGCAAATCAGTCTGACCCTGTGCCTCATGGGAACAGTCCAGCCCGAACTGCCACGCCATGCCTTCCCTGGACCGGAAACAAACTTCCTAGGACCCGTTTCTGGCATTTCAGCCGTCTTCAGCCAGGCTTGCTTGAATCCAGTGGCAAAGTGAGCAAGGGACTCGCGTCTGAGCATACCCTGCCAACTTATGGCGAACAAAGCGGTACAGAAGGGGGTGGTGATGGACGGAGCATCAGAACCAATCAAACACTCACAGCCAGTCAAGAGATCTGGGTTTGATCCATCACCGTTCTTTAGCCCACTCTGCCACCCCAGTTCAGACCTGGCCATATGCAAATCAGTCTGACCCTGTGCCTCATGGGAACAGTCCAGCCCGAACTGCCAAGCCATGCATTCCCTGGACCGGAAACAAGCTTCATAGGACCGGTTTCTGGCATTTCAGCCATCTTCAGCCAGGCTTGCTTGAATCCAGTGGCAAAGTGAGCAAGGGACTCACGTCTGAGCATACCCTGCCAATTTATGGCGAACAAAGCGGTACTGAAGGGGGTGGTGATGGACGGAGCATCAGAACCAATCAAACACTCACAGCCAGTCAAGAGATCTGGGTTTGATCCATCACCCTTCTTTAGCCCACTCTGCCACCCCAGTTCAGACATGGCCATATGCAAATCAGTCTGACCCTGTGCCTCAGGGGAACAGTCCAGCCCAAACTGCCAAGCCATGCCTTCCCTGGACCGGAAACAAGCTTCCTAGGACCGGTTTCTGGCATTTCAGCCGTTTTCAGCCAGGCTTGCTTGAATCCAGTGGCAAAGTGAGCAAGGGAATCACGTCTGAGCATACCCAGCCAACTTATGGCGAACAAAGCGGTACAGAAGGGGGTGGTGATGGACGGAGCATCAGAACCAATCAAACACTCACAGCCAGTCAAGAGATCTGGGTTTGATCCATCACCGTTCTTTAGCCCACTCTGCCACCCCAGTTCAGACATGGCCATATGCAAATCAGTCTGACCCTGTGCCTCATGGGAACAGTCCAGCCCAAACTGCCAAGCCATGCCTTCCCTGGACCGGAAACAAGCTTCCTAGAACCGGTTTCTGGCATTTCTGCCGTCTTCAGCCAGGCTTGCTTGAATCCAGTGGCAAAGTGAGCAAGGGACTCACGTCTGAGCATACCCTGCCAACTTATGGCGAACAAAGCGGTACAGAAGGGGGTGGTGATGGACGGAGCATCAGAACCAATCAAACACTCACAGCCAGTCAAGAGATCTGGGTTTGATCCATCACCGTTCTTTAGCCCACTCTGCCACCCCAGATCAGACATGGCCATATGCAAATCAGTCTGAACCTGTGCCTCATGGGAACAGTCCAGCCCGAACTGCCAAGCCAAGCCTTCCCTGGACCGGAAACAAGCTTCCTAGGACTGGTTTCTGGCATTTCAGCCGTCTTCAGCCAGGCTTGCTTGAATCCAGTGGCAAAGTGAGCAAGGGACTCACGTCTGAGCATACCCTGCCAACTTATGGCGAACAAAGCGGTACAGAAGGGGGTGGTGATGGACGGAGCATCAGAACCAATCAAACACTCACAGCCAGTCAAGAGATCTGGGTTTGATCCATCACCGTTCTTTAGCCCACTCTGCCACCCCAGTTCAGACATGGCCATATGCAAATCAGTCTGACCCTGTGCCTCATGGGAACAGTCCAGCCTGAACTGCCAAGCCATGCCTTCCCTGGACCGGAAACAAGCTTCCTAGGACCGGTTTCTGGCATTTCAGCCATCTTCAGCCAGGCTTGCTTGAATCCAGTGGCAAAGTGAGCAAGGGACTCACGTCTGAGCATACCCTGCCAACTTATGGCGAACAAAGCAGTACAAAAGGGGGTGGTGATGGACGGAGCATCAGAACCAATCAAACACTCACAGCCAGTCAATAGATCTGGGTTTTATCCATCACCGTTCTTTAGCCCACTCTGCCGCCCCAGTTCAGACTTGGCCATATGCAAATCAGTCTGACCCTGTGCCTCATAGGAACAGTCCAGCCCGAACTGCCAAGCCATGCCTTCCCTGGACCGGAAACAAGCTTCCTAGGACCGGTTTCTGGTATTTCAGCCGTCTTCAGCCTGGCTTGCTTGAATCCAGTGGCAAAGTGAGCAAGGGAATCACGTCTGAGCATACCCAGCCAACTTATGGCGAACAAAGCGGTACAAAAGGGGGTGGTGATGGACGGAGCATCAGAACCAATCAAACACTCAAAGCCAGTCAAGAGATCTGGGTTTGATTCATCACCGTTCTTTAGCCCACTCTGCCACCCCAGTTCAGACATGGCCATATGCAAATCAGTCTGACCCTGTGCCTCATGGGAACAGTCCAGCCCGAACTGCCAAGCCATGCCTTCCCTGGACCGGAAACAAGCTTCCTAGGACCGGTTTGTGGCATTTCAGCCGTCTTCAGCCAGGCTTGCTTGAATCCAGTGGCAAAGTGAGCAAGGGACTCACGTCTGAGCATACCCTGCCAACTTATGGCGAACAAGGCGGTACAAAAGGGGGTGGTGATGGACGGAGCATCAGAACCAATCAAACACTCACAGCCAGTCAAGAGATCTGGGTTTGATCCATCACCGTTCTTTAGCCCACTCTGCCTCCCCAGTTCAGACATGGCCATATGCAAATCAGTCTGACCCTGTGCCTCATGGGAACAGTCCAGCCCGAACTGCCAAGCCATGCCTTCCCTGGACCGGAAACAAGCTTCCTAGGACCGGTTTCTGGCATTTCAGCCGTCTTCAGCCAGGCTTGCTTGAATCCAGTGGCAAAGTGAGCAAGGGAATCACGTCTGAGCATACCCAGCCAACTTATGGCGAACAAAGCGGTACAGAAGGGGGTGGTGATGGACGGAGCATCAGAACCAATCAAACTCTCACAGCCAGTCAAGAGATCTGGGTTTGATCCATCACCGTTCTTTAGCCCACTCTGCCACCCCAGTTCAGACATGGCCATATGCAAATCAGTCTGACCCTGTGCCTCATGGGAACAGTCTAGCCCAAACTGCCAAGCCTTGCCTTCCCTGGACCGGAAACAAGCTTCCTAGGACCGGTTTCTGGCATTTCAGCCTTCTTCAGCCAGGCTTGCTTGAATCCAGTGGCAAAGTGATCATGGGATTCACGTCTGAGCATACCATGCCAACTTATGGCGAACAAAGCGGTACAAAAGGGGGTGGTGATGGACGGAGCATCAGAACCAATCAAACACTCACAGCCAGTCAATAGATCTGGATTTGATCCATCACCGTTCTTTAGCCCACTCTGCCACCCCAGTTCAGACATGGCCATATGCAAATCAGTCTGACCCTGTGCCTCATAGGAACAGTCCAGCCCGAACTGCCAAGCCATGCCTTCCCTGGACCGGAAACAAGCTTCCTAGGACCGGTTTCTGGCATTTTAGCCGTCTTCAGCCAGGCTTGCTTGAATCCAGTGGCAAAGTGAGCAAGGGACTCACGTCTGAGCATACCCTGCCAACTTATGGCGAACAAAGCGGTACAAAAGGGGGTGGTGATGGACGGAGCATCAGAACCAATCAAACACTCAAAGCCAGTCAAGAGATCTGGGTTTGATTCATCACCGTTCTTTAGCCCACTCTGCCACCCCAGTTCAGACATGGCCATATGCAAATCAGTCTGACCCTGTGCCTCATGGGAACAGTCCAGCCCGAACTGCCAAGCCATGCCTTCCCTGGACCGGAAACAAGCTTCCTAGGACCGGTTTCTGGCATTTCAGCCGTCTTCAGCCAGGCTTGCTTGAATCCAGTGGCAAAGTGAGCAAGGGACTCACGTCTGAGCATACGCTGCCAACTTATGGCGAACAAAGTGGTACAGAAGGGGGTGGTGATGGACGGAGCATCAGAACCAATCAAACACTCACAGCCAGTCAAGAGATCTGGGTTTGATCCATCACCGTTCTTTAGCCCACTCTGCCACCCCAGTTCAGACATGGCCATATGCAAATCAGTCTGACCCTGTGCCTCATGGGAACAGTCCAGCCCGAACTGCCAAGCCATGCCTTCCCTGGACCGGAAACAAGCTTCCTAGGACCGGTTTCTGGCATTTCAGCCGTCTTCAGCCAGGCTTGCGTGAATCCAGTGGCAAAGTGAGCAAGGGACTCACGTCTGAGCATACCCTGCCAACTTATGGCGAACAAAGCAGTACAGAAGGGGGTGGTGATGGACGGAGCATCAGAACCAATCAAACACTCACAGCCAGTCAAGAGATCTGGGTTTGATCCATCACCGTTCTTTAGCCCACTCTGCCACCCCAGTTCAGACATGGCCATATGCAAATCAGTCTGACCCTGTGCCTCATGGGAAGAGTCCAGCCCTAACTGCCAAGCCATGCCTTCCCTAGACCGGAAACAAGCTTCCTAGGACCGGTTTCTGGCATTTCAGCCGTCTTCAGCCAGGCTTGCTTGAATCCAGTGGCAAAGTGAGCAAGGGACTCACGTCTGAGCATACCCTGCCAACTTATGGCGAACAAAGCGGTACAGAAGGGGGTGGTGATGGACGGAGCATCAGAACCAATCAAACACTCACAGCCAGTCAAGAGATCTGGGTTTGATCCATCACCGTTCTTTAGCCCACTCTGCCACCCCAGTTCAGACATGGCCATTTGCAAATCAGTCTGACCCTGTGCCTCATGGGAACAGTCCAGCCCGAAGTGCCAAGCCATGCCTTCCCTGGACCGGAAACAAGCTTCCTAGGACCGGTTTCTGGCATTTCAGCCGTCTTCAGCCAGGCTTGCTTGAATCCAGTGGCAAAGTGAGCAAGGGACTCACGTCTGAGCATACCTTGCCAACTTATGGCGAACAAAGCGGTACAGAAGGGGGTGGTGATGGACGGAGCATCAGAACCAATCAAACACTCACAGCCAGTCAAGAGATCTGGGTTTGATCCATCACCCTGCTTTAGCCCACTCTGCCACCCCAGTTCAGACATGGCCATATGCAAATCAGTCTGACCCTGTGCCTCATGGGAACAGTCCAGCCCAAACTGCCAAGCCATGCCTTCCCTGGACCGGAAACAAGCTTCCTAGGACCGGTTTCTGGCATTTCAGCCGTTTTCAGCCAGGCTTGCTTGAATCCAGTGGCAAAGTGAGCAAGGGAATCACGTCTGAGCATACCCAGCCAACTTATGGCGAACAAAGCGGTACAGAAGGGGGTGGTGATGGACGGAGCATCAGAACCAATCAAACACTCACAGCCAGTCAAGAGATCTGGGTTTGATCCATCACCGTTCTTTAGCCCACTCTGCCACCCCAGTTCAGACATGGCCATATGCAAATCAGTCTGACCCTGTGCCTCATGGGAACAGTCCAGCCCAAACTGCCAAGCCATGCCTTCCCTGGACCGGAAACAAGCTTCCTAGTACCGGTTTCTGGCATTTCAGCCGTCTTCAGCCAGGCTTGCTTGAATCCAGTGGCAAAGTGAGCAAGGGATTCACGTCTGAACATACCCTGCCAACTTATGGCGAACAAAGCGGTACAAAAGGGGGTGGTGATGGACGGAGCATCAGAACCAATCAAACACTCACAGCCAGTCAATAGATCTGGGTTTGATCCATCACCGTTCTTTAGCCCACTCTGCCACCCCAGTTCAGACATGGCCATATGCAAATCAGTCTGACCCTGTGCCTCATAGGAACAGTCCAGCCCGAACTGCCAAGCCATGCCTTCCCTGGACCGGAAACAAGCTTCCTAGGACCGGTTTCTGGCATTTCAGCTGTCTTCAGCCAGGCTTGCTTGAATCCAGTGGCAAAGTGAGCAAGGGACTCACGTCTGAGCATACCCTGCCAACTTATGGCGAACAAAGCGGTACAGAAGGGGGTGGTGATGGACGGAGCATCAGAACCAATCAAACACTCACAGCCAGTCAAGAGATCTGGGTTTGATCCATCACCGTTCTTTAGCCCACTCTGCCACCCCAGTTCAGACATGGCCATATGCAAATCAGTCTGACCCTGTGCCTCATGGGAACAGTCCAGCCTGAACTGCCAAGCCATGCCTTCCCTGGACCGGAAACAAGCTTCCTAGGACCGGTTTCTGGCATTTCAGCCGTCTTCAGCCAGGCTTGCTTGAATCCAGTGGCAAAGTGAGCAAGGGACTCACGTCTGAGCATACCCTGCCAACTTATGGCGAACAAAGCAGTACAAAAGGGGGTGGTGATGGACGGAGCATCAGAACCAATCAAACACTCACAGCCAGTCAATAGATCTGGGTTTTATCCATCACCGTTCTTTAGCCCACTCTGCCGCCCCAGTTCAGACTTGGCCATATGCAAATCAGTCTGACCCTGTGCCTCATAGGAACAGTCCAGCCCGAACTGCCAAGCCATGCCTTCCCTGGACCGGAAACAAGCTTCCTAGGACCGGTTTCTGGCATTTCAGCAGTCTTCAGCCAGGCTTGCTTGAATCCAGTGGCAAAGTGAGCAAGGGACTCACGTCTGAGCATACCCTGCCAACTTATGGCGAACAAAGCGGTACAAAAGGGGGTGGTGATGGACGGAGCATCAGAACCAATCAAACACTCACAGCCAGTCTAGAGATCTGGGTTTGATCCATCACCGTTCTTTAGCCCACTCTGCCACCCCATTTCAGACATGGCTATATGCAAATCAGTCTGACCCTGTGCCTCATGGGAACAGTCCAGCCCGAACTGCCAAGCCATGCCTTCCCTGGACCGGAAACAAGCTTCCTAGGACCGGTTTCTGGCATTTCAGCCGTCTTCAGCCAGGCTTGCTTGAATCCAGTGGCAAAGTTAGCAAGGGACTCACGTCTGAGCATACCCTGCCAACTTATGGCGAACAAGGCGGTACAAAAGGGGGTGGTGATGGACGGAGCATCAGAACCAATCAAACACTCACAGCCAGTCAAGAGATCTGGGTTTGATCCATCACCGTTCTTTAACCCACTCTGCCTCCCCAGTTCAGACATGGCCATATGCAAATCAGTCTGACCCTGTGCCTCATGGGAACAGTCCAGCCCAAACTGCCAAGCCATGCCTTCCCTGGACCGGAAACAAACTTCCTAGGACCGGTTTCTGGCATTTCAGCCGTCTTCAGCCAGGCTTGCTTGAATCCAGTGGCAAAGTGAGCAAGGGACTCACGTCTGAGCATACGCTGCCAACTTATGGCGAACAAAGCGGCACAGAAGGGGGTGGTGATGGACGGAGCATCAGAACCAATCAAACACTCACAGCCAGTCAAGATATCTGGGTTTTATCCATCACCGTTCTTTAGCCCACTCTGCCACCCCAGTTCAGACATGGCCATATGCAAATCAGTCTGACCCTCTGCCTCATGGGAACAGTCCAGCCCAAACTGCCAAGCCATGCCTTCCCTGGACCGGAAACAAGCTTCCTAGGACCGGTTTCTGGCATTTCAGCTGTCTTCAGCCAGGCTTGCTTGAATCCAGTGGCAAAGAGAGCAAGGGATTCACGTCTGAGCATACCCTGCCAACTTATGGCGAACAAAGCCTACTGCTCAACACTCGATCTCTGGGCCGGCACGCTCTGGATGTTTTTGATTTGCTAGAGTCAGAAAAACCCCTGTTCCTAATGCTCACCGAGACGTGGCTCGGCGAGGCGTCCTACCCAGATATTGCCACTGCTATCCCGCCCGAGTATAACATCTTCAGGCAGGATAGGCCGAAGGGGCGTGGAGGTGGCGTGGCATTAATAGTCAACAAAATGGTCACCTGCACCATCATTCCATCGGACGCTATCAAAGATTGCGAATCCCTTGCCTTCGCCATTGTCCTTTCACCACACCAATCGATGAAGGGTCTTCTAGTCTATCGGCCGCCAGGGCCCTTGGGCTCTTTTTTTGAAGAGTTCCAGTCGGTGACCTCTTCTTTGCTACTTACATCAGAACATTGCATTGTCGCCGGGGACTTCAACGTCCATATGGACGTGGAAACGGATCCCGATGCGATGAAAATGTTGGAGGTCACAGCCCCTATGGGCCTGGTCCCCTATCATGTTGGGCCGACCCATGTGAAGGGACATACCCTGGATTTGACCTTCTCTACGACCCCTATAGAGATGTTGGCCCCTACCCAGGTGCTTTGGTCTGACCACAGGCTGGTGAGATTTTATCTCTCAGATGCTGGGAAGCCTGCCGGTGTCCCCCGGCAGACTTCCGTGGGATTCAGGCCACTTCACTGGATTACTCCGGAACTGTTGGCACAGTCTTGCGCCGATCACCCCTGTGCCTTAACCGGGAACTTAGAGGAGGATGTGGAGCGTTTGCAGGTCTGGCTCTCAGAGAGGCTCAATGAGCTTGCTCCTCTGAGACCCCTCCGCAAACCCGAAAAAGGTGCTTCTGCCCCTTGGTATACGGAAGCATTGGCGGCCTCTCGTCGGCAATGCAAGGTAGCGGAAAGAGCATGGCGCGTGAAATACGACGCGACGGCGAAACTCACCTACAGGTCTCTAGCGAAAGCGTACCATCGGAGCATCCTCGCGGAGAAGAAGGCTTATTTTGCTAGAAAAATTGAAGCCGCTTCCAACTCCTGTAAGGAGCTTTTCGCCATTGTGCGGGAGTTTACAGCCTCTCGCGCAGCGCCTGCCCCGACCCTCCCTCCTGCGCCTTGGGTCAGGGCGATTGCGGACTTTTTCACCTCTAAGATCCAGCGGATCCAGGACTCCTTCCTTGTGTTGGATCCTGAGGTACCAGGTCGGGCGGAGAATGCCGCTGCTACCCGACTGAACGCCGGTGTGGCCTTGGCAGCTTTCCCTCCTCTCTCGCTGACAGCTTCATTTGACCTGATGGTGGGATTAAAGTCAGGTTCCCCTCGGGATGCCTGCCCCGCAAAATTTCTGGCTAAAATGGCAGCTGTCATTAATCCACTCGTGAACCCCCTGTTGAACTGTTCTCTTGCACAGGGTGTGGTCCCCCAGTCCTGGAAGCAGGCAATGATTATTCCCCTGCTTAAAAAGCCTGGTTTGGATGTGGAGGTGTTAGCGAATTATAGACCTATCTCGCTCCTGCCGGCTTTGGCGAAGGTCATTGAAAAGCACGTGCATAAGGTGCTTGCCGATTACTTGGAGGCCTACGACCTACTGCACCCTACCCAGTCGGGTTTCCGTGCCAATCTCAGCACCGAAACAGCCCTCCTGGAAGTCTCGGAGGCGATAAAGGAGGTGCTGGATTCGGGTGGGAGAGCGATGCTGGTGATGTTAGACCTGTCGGCGGCCTTTGACACCGTCCCTCATGAGGGTCTGCTTGTTAGACTCTCAGAGATTGGTCTTCGAGGGACGGTGCTCCAGTGGTTTCGATCTTTCCTGGCCGGCCGTCGACAATCGGTCTGGGCTTCTGCTTGCTCCGCCGAGATGTCGCCATTGGGTGTCGGAGTTCCTCAGGGCTCTGTCCTGAGCCCAACTCTATTTAATATCTTCATGACCCCTCTGGCGGCCCTGGCGGAGTCTTTCGGGGCCCAGATCGTTTCTTACGCCGATGACACCCAGCTCCTCTTCACCTGTGAAAGGGGTGCGGACTTCGATGGAGGTAGGATCCAGGGTTGCCTTGAGGCTGTATTTCAGTGGTTCCATCATAACAGCCTCAAGTGCAACTCGGATAAATCCGAGGTCCTCTTTTTTGGGTGCAGCTCGGACCCGGACTGGAAAGTGTGGTGGCCTGAGAACATGTTTCCACCAGCAAGTTCGTCCCAGGTAGCGAAAAACCTTGGGATTAAGATCGACAATGGCCTCACACTACGCTCGCAGGTGATCGGTCTCACAGGCACCTGCTTTGGCCTACTCCGGATGCTCCGCAAGTTCCTTCCCTTGTTATCGGAGGAACACAGGAAGATCACGGTGCAGGCAATGATAGGCTCGAGAATAGACTATTCCAACGTTCTCTATCTTGGCCTGCCGGAATACCTGCTCCAACGTTTACAGGTCGTTCAGAATTCGGCAGCACGTGCTATTTTTGGACTATCTCGCCGTGCCAGAGCCTCGGGCCTTCTGGAGGCTTTGCATTGGCTTCCTGTCCGGAAGCGGATAGTTTTTAAAACTCTCACCCTGGCACACAAAGCCTTGCACACTTCTGGAGCAAAATATCTTCAGAAAAGGCTGTCATTTTACCGTCCTGCCAGATCGCTTAGGTCTGAAGCCTTGTTTCTTGCTGTAGTGCCCCGCGTGAAGAGAGCTCGCATCGGTGGCCGCTCCTTTAAACTATTAGCGCCTCAGCTGTGGAACAAATTGCCTGTGTCCCTGCGCAGCACCTCTAACTTGTTGGCCTTTAGGAAGGGGCTTAAAACTTGGCTTTTCACTTCTTAGTTTCAGGTCCTATCTGGTTTCCTCTGTTTCTGTTTCTGTTCTTTTTCCCTGTTGTGTTTTGAGATTAGTGTGCAATTCAAAGCGTCGGGACACTCTTTCGAGTAGCCGCACGCTATACAAAATACCTGTATAACATAACATAACATAACATAACAAAGCGGTACAAAAGGGGGTGGTGATGGACGGAGCATCAGAACCAATCAAACACTCACAGCCAGTCAATAGATCTGGGTTTGATCCATCACCGTTCTTTAGCCCACTCTGCCACCCCAGTTCAGACATGGCCATATGCAAATCAGTCTGACCCTGTGCCTCATGGGAACAGTCCAGCCCGAACTGCCAAGCCATGCCTTCCCTGGACCGGAAACAAGCTTCCTAGGACCGGTTTCTGGTATTTCAGCCGTCTTCAGCCAGGCTTGCTTGAATCCAGTGGCAAAGTGAGCAAGGGACTCATATCTGAGCATACCCTGCCAACTTATGGCGAAGAAAGCGGTACAAAAGGGGGTGGTGATGGACGGAGCATCAGAACCAATCAAACACTCACAGCCAGTCAAGAGATCTGGGTTTGATCCATCACCGTTCTTTAGCCCACTCTGCCACCCCAGTTCAGACATGGCCATATGCAAATCAGTCTGACCCTGTGCCTCATGGGAACAGTCCAGCCCGAACTGCCAAGCCATGCCTTTCCTGGACCGGAAACAAGCTTCCTAGGACCGGTTTCTGGCATTTCAGCCGTCTTCAGCCAGGCTTGCTTGAATCCAGTGGCAAAGTGAGCAAGGGACTCACGTCTGAGCATACCCTGCCAACTTATGGCGAACAAAGCGGTACAAAAGGGGGTGGTGATGGATGGAGCATCAGAACCAATCAAACACTCACAGCCAGTTAAGAGATCTGGGTTTGATCCATCACCGTTCTTTAGCCCACTCTGCCACCCCAGTTCAGACATGGCCATATGCAAATCAGTCTGACCCTGTGCCTCATGGGAACAGTCCAGCCCGAACTGCCAAGCCATGCCTTCCCTGGACCGGAAACAAGCTTCCTAGGACCGGTTTCTGGCATTTCAGCCGTCTTCAGCCAGGCTTGCTTGAATCCTGTGGCAAAGTGAGCAAGGGACTCACGTCTGAGCATACCCTGCCAACTTATGGCGAACAAAGCGGTACAGAAGGGGGTGGTGATGGACGGAGCATCAGAACCAATCAAACACTCAAAGCCAGTCAAGAGATCTGGGTTTGATCCATCACCGTTCTTTAGCCCACTCTGCCACCCCAGGTCAGACATGGCCATATGCAAATCAGTCTGACCCTGTGCCTCATGGGAACAGTCCAGCCCGAACTGCCAAGCCATGCCTTCCCTGGACCGGAAACAAGCTTCCTAGGACCGGTTTCTTGCATTTCAGCAGTCTTCAGCCAGGCTTGCTTGAATCCAGTGGCAAAGTGAGCAAGGGACTCACGTCTGAGCATACCCTGCCAACTTATGGCGAACAAGGCGGTACAAAAGGGGGTGGTGATGGACGGAGCATCAGAACCAATCAAACACTCACAGCCAGTCAAGAGATCTGGGTTTGATCCATCACCGTTCTTTAGCCCACTCTGCCACCCCAGTTCAGACATGGCCATATGCAAATCAGTCTGACCCTGTGCCTCATGGGAACAGTCCAGCCCGAACTGCCAAGCCATGCCTTCCCTGGACCGGAAACAAGCTTCCTAGGACCGGTTTCTGGCATTTCAGCCGTCTTCAGCCAGGCTTGCTTGAATCCAGTGGCAAAGTGAGCAAGGGACTCACGTCTGAGCATACCCTGCCAACTTATGGCGAACAAGGCGGTACAAAAGGGGGTGGTGATGGACGGAGCATCAGAACCAATCAAACACTCACAGCCAGTCAAGAGATCTGGGTTTGATCCATCACCGTTCTTTAGCCCACTCTGCCACCCCAGTTCAGACATGGCCATATGCAAATCAGTCTGACCCTGTGCCTCATGGGAACAGTCCAGCCCGAACTGCCAAGCCATGCCTTCCCTGGACCGGAAACAAGCTTCCTAGGACCGGTTTCTGGCATTTCAGCCGTCTTCAGCCAGGCTTGCTTGAATCCAGTGGCAAAGTGAGCAAGGGACTCACGTCTGAGCATACCCTGCCAACTTATGATGAACAAGGCGATACAGAAGGGGGTGGTGATGGACGGAGCATCAGAACCAATCAAACACTCACAGCCAGTCAAGAGATCTGGGTTTGATCCATCACCGTTCTTTAGCCCACTCTGCCTCCCCAGTTCAGACATGGCCATAGGCAAATCAGTCTGTACCTGTGCCTCATGGGAACAGTCCAGCCTGAACTGCCAAGCCATGCTTTCCCTGGACCGGAAACAAACTTCCTAGGACCGGTTTCTGGCATTTCAGCCGTCTTCAGCCAGGCTTGCTTGAATCCAGTGGCAAAGTGAGCAAGGGACTCACGTCTGAGCATACGCTGCCAACTTATGGCGAACAAAGCGGTACAGAAGGGGGTGGTGATGGACGGAGCATCAGAACCAATCAAACACTCGCAGCCAGTCAAGAGATCTGGGTTTGATCCATCACCGTTCTTTAGCCCACTCTGCCACCCCAGTTCAGACATGGCCATATGCAAATCAGTCTGACCCTGTGCCTCATGGGAACAGTCCAGCCCGAACTGCCAAGCCATGCCTTCCCTGGACCGGAAACAAGCTTCCTAGGACCGGTTTCTGGCATTTCAGCCGTCTTCAGCCAGGCTTGCGTGAATCCAGTGGCAAAGTGAGCAAGGGACTCACGTCTGAGCATACCCTGCCAACTTATGGCGAACAAAGCAGTACAGAAGGGGGTGGTGATGGACGGAGCATCAGAACCAATCAAACACTCACAGCCAGTCAAGAGATCTGGGTTTGATCCATCACCGTTCTTTAGCCCACTCTGCCACCCCAGTTCAGACATGGCCATATGCAAATCAGTCTGACCCTGTGCCTCATGGGATCAGTCCAGCCCGAACTGCCAAGCCATGCCTTCCCTAGACCGGAAACAAGCTTCCTAGGACCGGTTTCTGGCATTTCAGCCATCTTCAGCCAGGCTTGCTTGAATCCAGTGGCAAAGTGAGCAAGGGACTCACGTCTGAGCATACCCTGCCAACTTATGGCGAACAAAGCGGTACAGAAGGGGGTGGTGATGGACGGAGCATCAGAACCAATCAAACACTCACAGCCAGTCAAGAGATCTGGGTTTGATCCATCACCGTTCTTTAGCCCACTCTGCCACCCCAGTTCAGACATGGCCATATGCAAATCAGTCTGACCCTGTGCCTCATGGGAACAGTCCAGCCCGAACTGCCAAGCCATGCCTTCCCTGGACCAGAAACAAGCTTCCTAGGACCGGTTTCTGGCATTTCAGCCGTCTTCAGCCAGGCTTGCTTGAATCCAGTGGCAAAGTGAGCAAGGGACTCACGTCTGAGCATACCTTGCCAACTTATGGCGAACAAAGCGGTACAGAAGGGGGTGGTGATGGACGGAGCATCAGAACCAATCAAACACTCCCAGCCAGTCAAGAGATCTGGGTTTGATCCATCACCGTTCTTTAGACCACTCTGCCACCCCAGTTCAGACATGGCCTTATGCAAATCAGTCTGACCCTGTGCCTCATGGGAACAGTCCAGCCCGAACTGCCAAGCCATGCCTTCCCTGGACCGGAAACAAGCTTCCTAGGACCGGTTTCTGGCAATTCAGCCGTCTTCAGCCAGGCTTGCTTGAATCCAGTGGCAAAGTGAGCAAGGGATTCACGTCTGAGCATACGCTGCCAACTTATGGCGAACAAAGCGGTACAGAAGGGGGTGGTGATGGACGGAGCATCAGAACCAATCAAACACTCGCAGCCAGTCAAGAGATCTGGGTTTGATCCATCACCGTTCTTTAGCCCACTCTGCCACCCCAGTTCAGACATGGCCATATGCAAATCAGTCTGACCCTGTGCCTCATGGGAACAGTCCAGCCCGAACTGCCAAGCCATGCCTTCCCTGGACCGGAAACAAGCTTCCTAGGACCGGTTTCTGGCATTTCAGCCGTCTTCAGCCAGGCTTGCGTGAATCCAGTGGCAAAGTGAGCAAGGGACTCACGTCTGAGCATACCCTGCCAACTTATGGCGAACAAAGCAGTACAGAAGGGGGTGGTGATGGACGGAGCATCAGAACCAATCAAACACTCACAGCCAGTCAAGAGATCTGGGTTTGATCCATCACCGTTCTTTAGCCCACTCTGCCACCCCAGTTCAGACATGGCCATATGCAAATCAGTCTGACCCTGTGCCTCATGGGAACAGTCCAGCCCGAACTGCCAAGCCATGCCTTCCCTAGACCGGAAACAAGCTTCCTAGGACCGGTTTCTGGCATTTCAGCCATCTTCAGCCAGGCTTGCTTGAATCCAGTGGCAAAGTGAGCAAGGGACTCACGTCTGAGCATACCCTGCCAACTTATGGCGAACAAAGCGGTACAGAAGGGGGTGGTGATGGACGGAGCATCAGAACCAATCAAACACTCACAGCCAGTCAAGAGATCTGGGTTTGATCCATCACCGTTCTTTAGCCCACTCTGCCACCCCAGTTCAGACATGGCCATATGCAAATCAGTCTGACCCTGTGCCTCATGGGAACAGTCCAGCCCGAACTGCCAAGCCATGCCTTCCCTGGACCAGAAACAAGCTTCCTAGGACCGGTTTCTGGCATTTCAGCCGTCTTCAGCCAGGCTTGCTTGAATCCAGTGGCAAAGTGAGCAAGGGACTCACGTCTGAGCATACCTTGCCAACTTATGGCGAACAAAGCGGTACAGAAGGGGGTGGTGATGGACGGAGCATCAGAACCAATCAAACACTCCCAGCCAGTCAAGAGATCTGGGTTTGATCCATCACCGTTCTTTAGACCACTCTGCCACCCCAGTTCAGACATGGCCTTATGCAAATCAGTCTGACCCTGTGCCTCATGGGAACAGTCCAGCCCGAACTGCCAAGCCATGCCTTCCCTGGACCGGAAACAAGCTTCCTAGGACCGGTTTCTGGCAATTCAGCCGTCTTCAGCCAGGCTTGCTTGAATCCAGTGGCAAAGTGAGCAAGGGATTCACGTCTGAGCATACCCTGCCAACTTATGGCAAACAAAGCGGTACAGAAGGGGTGGTGATGGACGGAGCATCAGAACCAATCAAACACTCACAGCCAGTCAAGAGATCTGGGTTTGATCCATCACCGTTCTTTAGCCCACTCTGCCACCCCAGTTCAGACATGGCCATGTGCAAATCAGTCTGACCCTGTGCCTCATGGGAACAGTCCAGCCCGAACTGCCAAGCCATGCCTTCCCTGGACCGGAAACAAGCTTCCGGGGACCGGTTTCTGGCATTTCAGCCGTCTTCAGCCAGGCTTGCTTGAATCCAGTGGCAAAGTTAGCAAGGGACTCACGTCTGAGCATACCCTGCCAACTTATGGCAAACAAAGCGGTACAGAAGGGGGTGGTGATGGACGGAGCATCAGAACCAATCAAACACTCACAGCCAGTCAAGAGATCTGTGTTTGATCCATCACCATTCTTTAGCCCACTCTGCCACCCCAGTTCAGACATGGCCATATGCAAATCAGTCTGACCCTGTGCCTCATGGGAACAGTCCAGCCCGAACTGCCAAGCCATGCCTTCCCTGGACCGGAAACAAGCTTCCTAGGACCGGTTTCTGGCATTTCAGCCGTCTTCAGCCAGGCTTGCTTGAATCCAGTGGCAAAGTGAGCAAGGGAATCACGTCTGAGCATACCCAGCCAACTTATGGTGAACAAAGCGGTACAGAAGGGGGTGGTGATGGACGGAGCATCAGAACCAATCAAACTCTCACAGCCAGTCAAGAGATCTGGGTTTGATCCATCACCGTTCTTTAGCCCACTCTGCCACCCCAGTTCAGACATGGCCATATGCAAATCAGTCTGACCCTGTGCCTCATGGGAACAGTCCAGCCCAAACTGCCAAGCCATGCCTTCCCTGGACCGGAAACAAGCTTCCTAGGACCGGTTTCTGGCATTTCAGCCTTCTTCAGCCAGGCTTGCTTGAATCCAGTGGCAAAGTGATCATGGGATTCACGTCTGAGCATACCCTGCCAACTTATGGCGAACAAAGCGGTACAAAAGGGGGTGGTGATGGACGGAGCATCAGAACCAATCAAACACTCACAGCCAGTCAATAGATCTGGATTTGATCCATCACCGTTCTTTAGCCCACTCTGCCACCCCAGTTCAGACATGGCCATATGCAAATCAGTCTGACCCTGTGCCTCATAGGAACAGTCCAGCCCGAACTGCCAAGCCATGCCTTCCCTGGACCGGAAACAAGCTTCCTAGCACCGGTTTCTGGCATTTCAGCCGTCTTCAGCCAGACTTGCTTGAATCCAGTGGCAAAGTGAGCAAGGGACTCACGTCTGAGCATACCCTGCCAACTTATGGCGAACAAGGCGGTACAAAAGGGGGTGGTGATGGACGGAGCATCAGAACCAATCAAACACTCACAGCCAGTCAAGAGATCTGGGTTTGATCCATCACCGTTCTTTAGCCCACTCTGCCTCCCCAGTTCAGACATGGCCATATGCAAATCAGTCTGACCCTGTGCCTCATGGGAACAGTCCAGCCCGAACTGCCACGCCATGCCTTCCCTGGACCGGAAACAAACTTCCTAGGACCCGTTTCTGGCATTTCAGCCGTCTTCAGCCAGGCTTGCTTGAATCCAGTGGCAAAGTGAGCAAGGGACTCGCGTCTGAGCATACCCTGCCAACTTATGGCGAACAAAGCGGTACAGAAGGGGGTGGTGATGGACGGAGCATCAGAACCAATCAAACACTCACAGCCAGTCAAGAGATCCGGGTTTGATCCATCACCGTTCTTTAGCCCACTCTGCCACCCCAGTTCAGACCTGGCCATATGCAAATCAGTCTGACCCTGTGCCTCATGGGAACAGTCCAGCCCGAACTGCCAAGCCATGCATTCCCTGGACCGGAAACAAGCTTCATAGGACCGGTTTCTGGCATTTCAGCCGTCTTCAGCCAGGCTTGCTTGAATCCAGTGGCAAAGTGAGCAAGGGACTCACGTCTGAGCATACCCTGCCAATTTATGGCGAACAAAGCGGTACTGAAGGGGGTGGTGATGGACGGAGCATCAGAACCAATCAAACACTCACAGCCAGTCAAGAGATCTGGGTTTGATCCATCACCCTTCTTTAGCCCACTCTGCCACCCCAGTTCAGACATGGCCATATGCAAATCAGTCTGACCCTGTGCCTCAGGGGAACAGTCCAGCCCAAACTGCCAAGCCATGCCTTCCCTGGACCGGAAACAAGCTTCCTAGGACCGGTTTCTGGCATTTCAGCCGTTTTCAGCCAGGCTTGCTTGAATCCAGTGGCAAAGTGAGCAAGGGAATCACGTCTGAGCATACCCAGCCAACTTATGGCGAACAAAGCGGTACAGAAGGGGGTGGTGATGGACGGAGCATCAGAACCAATCAAACACTCACAGCCAGTCAAGAGATCTGGGTTTGATCCATCACCGTTCTTTAGCCCACTCTGCCACCCCAGTTCAGACATGGCCATATGCAAATCAGTCTGACCCTGTGCCTCATGGGAACAGTCCAGCCCAAACTGCCAAGCCATGCCTTCCCTGGACCGGAAACAAGCTTCCTAGAACCGGTTTCTGGCATTTCTGCCGTCTTCAGCCAGGCTTGCTTGAATCCAGTGGCAAAGTGAGCAAGGGACTCACGTCTGAGCATACCCTGCCAACTTATGGCGAACAAAGCGGTACAGAAGGGGGTGGTGATGGACGGAGCATCAGAACCAATCAAACACTCACAGCCAGTCAAGAGATCTGGGTTTGATCCATCACCGTTCTTTAGCCCACTCTGCCACCCCAGATCAGACATGGCCATATGCAAATCAGTCTGAACCTGTGCCTCATGGGAACAGTCCAGCCCGAACTGCCAAGCCAAGCCTTCCCTGGACCGGAAACAAGCTTCCTAGGACCGGTTTCTGGCATTTCAGCCGTCTTCAGCCAGGCTTGCTTGAATCCAGTGGCAAAGTGAGCAAGGGACTCACGTCTGAGCATACCCTGCCAACTTATGGCGAACAAAGCGGTACAGAAGGGGGTGGTGATGGACGGAGCATCAGAACCAATCAAACACTCACAGCCAGTCAAGAGATCTGGGTTTGATCCATCACCGTTCTTTAGCCCACTCTGCCACCCCAGTTAAGACATGGCCATATGCAAATCAGTCTGACCCTGTGCCTCATGGGAACAGTCCAGCCTGAACTGCCAAGCCATGCCTTCCCTGGACCGGAAACAAGCTTCCTAGGACCGGTTTCTGGCATTTCAGCCATCTTCAGCCAGGCTTGCTTGAATCCAGTGGCAAAGTGAGCAAGGGACTCACGTCTGAGCATACCCTGCCAACTTATGGCGAACAAAGCAGTACAAAAGGGGGTGGTGATGGACGGAGCATCAGAACCAATCAAACACTCACAGCCAGTCAATAGATCTGGGTTTTATCCATCACCGTTCTTTAGCCCACTCTGCCGCCCCAATTCAGACTTGGCCATATGCAAATCAGTCTGACCCTGTGCCTCATAGGAACAGTCCAGCCCGAACTGCCAAGCCATGCCTTCCCTGGACCGGAAACAAGCTTCCTAGGACCGGTTTCTGGTATTTCAGCCGTCTTCAGCCTGGCTTGCTTGAATCCAGTGGCAAAGTGAGCAAGGGACTCACGTCTGAGCACACCCTGCCAACTTATGGCGAACAAAGCGGTACAGAAGGGGTGGTGATGGACGGAGCATCAGAACCAATCAAACACTCACAGCCAGTCAAGAGATCTGGGTTTGATCCATCACCGTTCTTTAGCCCACTCTGCCACCCCAGTTCAGACATGGCCATATGCAAATCAGTCTGACCCTGTGCCTCATGGGAACAGTCCAGCCCGAACTGCCAAGCCATGCCTTCCCTGGACCGGAAACAAGCTTCCTAGGACCGGTTTCTGGCATTTCAGCCGTCTTCAGCCAGGCTTGCTTGAATCCAGTGGCAAAGTGAGCAAGGGAATCACGTCTGAGCATACCCAGCCAACTTATGGCGAACAAAGCGGTACAAAAGGGGGTGGTGATGGACGGAGCATCAGAACCAATCAAACACTCAAAGCCAGTCAAGAGATCTGGGTTTGATTCATCACCGTTCTTTAGCCCACTCTGCCACCCCAGTTCAGACATGGCCATATGCAAATCAGTCTGACCCTGTGCCTCATGGGAACAGTCCAGCCCGAACTGCCAAGCCATGCCTTCCCTGGACCGGAAACAAGCTTCCTAGGACCGGTTTGTGGCATTTCAGCCGTCTTCAGCCAGGCTTGCTTGAATCCAGTGGCAAAGTGAGCAAGGGACTCACGTCTGAGCATACCCTGCCAACTTATGGCGAACAAGGCGGTACAAAAGGGGGTGGTGATGGACGGAGCATCAGAACCAATCAAACACTCACAGCCAGTCAAGAGATCTGGGTTTGATCCATCACCGTTCTTTAGCCCACTCTGCCTCCCCAGTTCAGACATGGCCATATGCAAATCAGTCTGACCCTGTGCCTCATGGGAACAGTCCAGCCCGAACTGCCAAGCCATGCCTTCCCTGGACCGGAAACAAGCTTCCTAGGACCGGTTTCTGGCATTTCAGCCGTCTTCAGCCAGGCTTGCTTGAATCCAGTGGCAAAGTGAGCAAGGGAATCACGTCTGAGCATACCCAGCCAACTTATGGCGAACAAAGCGGTACAGAAGGGGGTGGTGATGGACGGAGCATCAGAACCAATCAAACTCTCACAGCCAGTCAAGAGATCTGGGTTTGATCCATCACCGTTCTTTAGCCCACTCTGCCACCCCAGTTCAGACATGGCCATATGCAAATCAGTCTGACCCTGTGCCTCATGGGAACAGTCTAGCCCAAACTGCCAAGCCTTGCCTTCCCTGGACCGGAAACAAGCTTCCTAGGACCGGTTTCTGGCATTTCAGCCTTCTTCAGCCAGGCTTGCTTGAATCCAGTGGCAAAGTGATCATGGGATTCACGTCTGAGCATACCATGCCAACTTATGGCGAACAAAGCGGTACAAAAGGGGGTGGTGATGGACGGAGCATCAGAACCAATCAAACACTCACAGCCAGTCAATAGATCTGGATTTGATCCATCACCGTTCTTTAGCCCACTCTGCCACCCCAGTTCAGACATGGCCATATGCAAATCAGTCTGACCCTGTGCCTCATAGGAACAGTCCAGCCCGAACTGCCAAGCCATGCCTTCCCTGGACCGGAAACAAGCTTCCTAGGACCGGTTTCTGGCATTTTAGCCGTCTTCAGCCAGGCTTGCTTGAATCCAGTGGCAAAGTGAGCAAGGGACTCACGTCTGAGCATACCCTGCCAACTTATGGCGAACAAAGCGGTACAAAAGGGGGTGGTGATGGACGGAGCATCAGAACCAATCAAACACTCAAAGCCAGTCAAGAGATCTGGGTTTGATTCATCACCGTTCTTTAGCCCACTCTGCCACCCCAGTTCAGACATGGCCATATGCAAATCAGTCTGACCCTGTGCCTCATGGGAACAGTCCAGCCCGAACTGCCAAGCCATGCCTTCCCTGGACCGGAAACAAGCTTCCTAGGACCGGTTTCTGGCATTTCAGCCGTCTTCAGCCAGGCTTGCTTGAATCCAGTGGCAAAGTGAGCAAGGGACTCACGTCTGAGCATACGCTGCCAACTTATGGCGAACAAAGTGGTACAGAAGGGGGTGGTGATGGACGGAGCATCAGAACCAATCAAACACTCACAGCCAGTCAAGAGATCTGGGTTTGATCCATCACCGTTCTTTAGCCCACTCTGCCACCCCAGTTCAGACATGGCCATATGCAAATCAGTCTGACCCTGTGCCTCATGGGAACAGTCCAGCCCGAACTGCCAAGCCATGCCTTCCCTGGACCGGAAACAAGCTTCCTAGGACCGGTTTCTGGCATTTCAGCCGTCTTCAGCCAGGCTTGCGTGAATCCAGTGGCAAAGTGAGCAAGGGACTCACGTCTGAGCATACCCTGCCAACTTATGGCGAACAAAGCAGTACAGAAGGGGGTGGTGATGGACGGAGCATCAGAACCAATCAAACACTCACAGCCAGTCAAGAGATCTGGGTTTGATCCATCACCGTTCTTTAGCCCACTCTGCCACCCCAGTTCAGACATGGCCATATGCAAATCAGTCTGACCCTGTGCCTCATGGGAAGAGTCCAGCCCGAACTGCCAAGCCATGCCTTCCCTAGACCGGAAACAAGCTTCCTAGGACCGGTTTCTGGCATTTCAGCCGTCTTCAGCCAGGCTTGCTTGAATCCAGTGGCAAAGTGAGCAAGGGACTCACGTCTGAGCATACCCTGCCAACTTATGGCGAACAAAGCGGTACAGAAGGGGGTGGTGATGGACGGAGCATCAGAACCAATCAAACACTCACAGCCAGTCAAGAGATCTGGGTTTGATCCATCACCGTTCTTTAGCCCACTCTGCCACCCCAGTTCAGACATGGCCATTTGCAAATCAGTCTGACCCTGTGCCTCATGGGAACAGTCCAGCCCGAAGTGCCAAGCCATGCCTTCCCTGGACCGGAAACAAGCTTCCTAGGACCGGTTTCTGGCATTTCAGCCGTCTTCAGCCAGGCTTGCTTGAATCCAGTGGCAAAGTGAGCAAGGGACTCACGTCTGAGCATACCTTGCCAACTTATGGCGAACAAAGCGGTACAGAAGGGGGTGGTGATGGACGGAGCATCAGAACCAATCAAACACTCACAGCCAGTCAAGAGATCTGGGTTTGATCCATCACCCTGCTTTAGCCCACTCTGCCACCCCAGTTCAGACATGGCCATATGCAAATCAGTCTGACCCTGTGCCTCATGGGAACAGTCCAGCCCAAACTGCCAAGCCATGCCTTCCCTGGACCGGAAACAAGCTTCCTAGGACCGGTTTCTGGCATTTCAGCCGTTTTCAGCCAGGCTTGCTTGAATCCAGTGGCAAAGTGAGCAAGGGAATCACGTCTGAGCATACCCAGCCAACTTATGGCGAACAAAGCGGTACAGAAGGGGGTGGTGATGGACGGAGCATCAGAACCAATCAAACACTCACAGCCAGTCAAGAGATCTGGGTTTGATCCATCACCGTTCTTTAGCCCACTCTGCCACCCCAGTTCAGACATGGCCATATGCAAATCAGTCTGACCCTGTGCCTCATGGGAACAGTCCAGCCCAAACTGCCAAGCCATGCCTTCCCTGGACCGGAAACAAGCTTCCTAGTACCGGTTTCTGGCATTTCAGCCGTCTTCAGCCAGGCTTGCTTGAATCCAGTGGCAAAGTGAGCAAGGGATTCACGTCTGAACATACCCTGCCAACTTATGGCGAACAAAGCGGTACAAAAGGGGGTGGTGATGGACGGAGCATCAGAACCAATCAAACACTCACAGCCAGTCAATAGATCTGGGTTTGATCCATCACCGTTCTTTAGCCCACTCTGCCACCCCAGTTCAGACATGGCCATATGCAAATCAGTCTGACCCTGTGCCTCATAGGAACAGTCCAGCCCGAACTGCCAAGCCATGCCTTCCCTGGACCGGAAACAAGCTTCCTAGGACCGGTTTCTGGCATTTCAGCTGTCTTCAGCCAGGCTTGCTTGAATCCAGTGGCAAAGTGAGCAAGGGACTCACGTCTGAGCATACCCTGCCAACTTATGGCGAACAAAGCGGTACAAAAGGGGGTGGTGATGGACGGAGCATCAGAACCAATCAAACACTCACAGCCAGTCTAGAGATCTGGGTTTGATCCATCACCGTTCTTTAGCCCACTCTGCCACCCCATTTCAGACATGGCTATATGCAAATCAGTCTGACCCTGTGACTCATGGGAACAGTCCAGCCCGAACTGCCAAGCCATGCCTTCCCTGGACTGGAAACAAGCTTCCTAGGACCGGTTTCTGGTATTTCAGCCGTCTTCAGCCTGGCTTGCTTGAATCCAGTGGCAAAGTGAGCAAGGGACTCACGTCTGAGCATACCCTGCCAACTTATGGCGAACAAAGCGGTACAGAAGGGGTGGTGATGGATGGAGCATCAGAACCAATCAAACACTCACAGCCAGTCAAGAGATCTGGGTTTGATCCATCACCGTTCTTTAGCCCACTCTGCCACCCCAGTTCAGACATGGCCATATGCAAATCAGTCAGACCCTGTGCCTCATGGGAACAGTCCAGCCCGAACTGCCAAGCCATGCCTTCCCTGGACCGGAAACAAGCTTCCTAGGACCGGTTTCTGGCATTTCAGCCGTCTTCAGCCAGGCTTGCTTGAATCCAGTGGCAAAGTTAGCAAGGGACTCACGTCTGAGCATACCCTGCCAACTTATGGCAAACAAAGCGGTACAGAAGGGGGTGGTGATGGACGGAGCATCAGAACCAATCAAACACTCACAGCCAGTCAAGAGATCTGGGTTTGATCCATCACCGTTCTTTAGCCCACTCTGCCACCCCAGTTCAGACATGGCCATATGCAAATCAGTCTGACCCTGTGCCTCATGGGAACAGTCCAGCCCGAACTGCCAAGCCATGCCTTCCCTGGACCGGAAACAAGCTTCCTAGGACCGGTTTCTGGCATTTCAGCCGTCTTCAGCCAGGCTTGCTTGAATCCAGTGGCAAAGTGAGCAAGGGAATCACGTCTGAGCATACCCAGCCAACTTATGGCGAACAAAGCGGTACAGAAGGGGGTGGTGATGGACGGAGCATCAGAACCAATCAAACTCTCACAGCCAGTCAAGAGATCTGGGTTTGATCCATCACCGTTCTTTAGCCCACTCTGCCACCCCAGTTCAGACATGGCCATATGCAAATCAGTCTGACCCTGTGCCTCATGGGAACAGTCCAGCCCAAACTGCCAAGCCTTGCCTTCCCTGGACCGGAAACAAGCTTCCTAGGACCGGTTTCTGGCATTTAAGCCTTCTTCAGCCAGGCTTGCTTGAATCCAGTGGCAAAGTGATCATGGGATTCACGTCTGAGCATACCCTGCCAACTTATGGCGAACAAAGCGGTACAAAAGGGGGTGGTGATGGACGGAGCATCAGAACCAATCAAACACTCACAGCCAGTCAATAGATCTGGATTTGATCCATCACCGTTCTTTAGCCCACTCTGCCACCCCAGTTCAGACATGGCCATATGCAAATCAGTCTGACCCTGTGCCTCATAGGAACAGTCCAGCCCGAACTGCCAAGCCATGCCTTCCCTGGACCGGAAACAAGCTTCGAAGGACCGGTTTCTGGCATTTCAGCCGTCTTCAGCCAGGCTTGCTTGAATCCAGTGGCAAAGTGAGCAAGGGACTCACGTCTGAGCATACCCTGCCAACTTATGGCGAACAAAGCGGTACAAAAGGGGGTGGTGATGGACGGAGCATCAGAACCAATCAAACACTCAAAGCCAGTCAAGAGATCTGGGTTTGATTCATCACCGTTCTTTAGCCCACTCTGCCACCCCAGTTCAGACATGGCCATATGCAAATCAGTCTGACCCTGTGCCTCATGGGAACAGTCCAGCCCGAACTGCCAAGCCATGCCTTCCCTGGACCGGAAACAAGCTTCCTAGGACCGGTTTGTGGCATTTCAGCCGTCTTCAGCCAGGCTTGCTTGAATCCAGTGGCAAAGTGAGCAAGGGACTCACGTCTGAGCATACC
The DNA here is from genome assembly GCF_964204655.1 of Triturus cristatus. Lineage (NCBI taxonomy): Eukaryota > Metazoa > Chordata > Amphibia > Caudata > Salamandridae > Triturus > Triturus cristatus. Next base: position 620,896,970 of record NC_140579.1, on the reverse strand, counting down.
CTGCCAACTTATGGCGAACAAGGCGGTACAAAAGGGGGTGGTGATGGACGGAGCATCAGAACCAATCAAACACTCACAGCCAGTCAAGAGATCTGGGTTTGATCCATCACCGTTCTTTAGCCCACTCTGCCTCCCCAGTTCAGACATGGCCATATGCAAATCAGTCTGACCCTGTGCCTCATGGGAACAGTCCAGCCCGAACTGCCAAGCCATGCCTTCCCTGGACCGGAAACAAACTTCCTAGGACCCGTTTCTGGCATTTCAGCCGTCTTCAGCCAGGCTTGCTTGAATCCAGTGGCAAAGTGAGCAAGGGACTCACGTCTGAGCATACCCTGCCAACTTATGGCGAACAAAGCGGTACAGAAGGGGGTGGTGATGGACGGAGCATCAGAACCAATCAAACACTCACAGCCAGTCAAGAGATCTGGGTTTGATCCATCACCGTTCTTTAGCCCACTCTGCCACCCCAATTCAGACCTGGCCATATGCAAATCAGTCTGACCCTGTGCCTCATGGGAACAGTCCAGCCCGAACTGCCAAGCCATGCATTCCCTGGACCGGAAACAAGCTTCATAGGACCGGTTTCTGGCATTTCAGCCGTCTTCAGCCAGGCTTGCTTGAATCCAGTGGCAAAGTGAGCAAGGGACTCACGTCTGAGCATACCCTGCCAATTTATGGCGAACAAAGCGGTACTGAAGGGGGTGGTGATGGACGGAGCATCAGAACCAATCAAACACTCACAGCCAGTCAAGAGATCTGGGTTTGATCCATCACCCTTCTTTAGCCCACTCTGCCACCCCAGTTCAGACATGGCCATATGCAAATCAGTCTGACCCTGTGCCTCATGGGAACAGTCCAGCCCAAACTGCCAAGCCATGCCTTCCCTGGACCGGAAACAAGCTTCCTAGGACCGGTTTCTGGCATTTCAGCCATTTTCAGCCAGGCTTGCTTGAATCCAGTGGCAAAGTGAGCAAGGGAATCACGTCTGAGCATACCCAGCCAACTTATGGCGAACAAAGCGGTACAGAAAGGGGTGGTGATGGACGGAGCATCAGAACCAATCAAACACTCACAGCCAGTCAAGAGATCTGGGTTTGATCCATCACCGTTCTTTAGCCCACTCTGCCACCCCAGTTCAGATATGGCCATATGCAAATCAGTCTGACCCTGTGCCTCATGGGAACAGTCCAGCCCGAACTGCCAAGCCATGCCTTCCCTGGACCGGAAACAAGCTTCCTAGTACCGGTTTCTGGCATTTCAGCCGTCTTCAGCCAGGCTTGCTTGAATCCAGTGGCAAAGTGAGCAAGGGATTCACGTCTGAACATACCCTGCCAACTTATGGCGAACAAAGCGGTACAAAAGGGGGTGGTGATGGACGGAGCATCAGAACCAATCAAACACTCACAGCCAGTCAATAGATCTGGGTTTGATCCATCACCGTTCTTTAGCCCACTCTGCCACCCCAGTTCAGACATGGCCATATGCAAATCAGTCTGACCCTGTGCCTCATAGGAACAGTCCAGCCCGAACTGCCAAGCCATGCCTTCCCTGGACCGGAAACAAGCTTCCTAGGACCGGTTTCTGGTATTTCAGCCGTCTTCAGCCTGGCTTGCTTGAATCCAGTGGCAAAGTGAGCAAGGGACTCACGTCTGAGCATACCCTGCCAACTTATGGCGAACAAAGCGGTACAGAAGGGGTGGTGATGGACGGAGCATCAGAACCAATCAAACACTCACAGCCAGTCAAGAGATCTGGGTTTGATCCATCACCGTTCTTTAGCCCACTCTGCCACCCCAGTTCAGACATGGCCATATGCAAATCAGTCTGACCCTGTGCCTCATGGGAACAGTCCAGCCCGAACTGCCAAGCCATGCCTTCCCTGGACCGGAAACAAGCTTCCTAGGACCGGTTTCTGGCATTTCAGCCGTCTTCAGCCAGGCTTGCTTGAATCCAGTGGCAAAGTTAGCAAGGGACTCACGTCTGAGCATACCCTGCCAACTTATGGCAAACAAAGCGGTACAGAAGGGGGTGGTGATGGACGGAGCATCAGAACCAATCAAACACTCACAGCCAGTCAAGAGATCTGGGTTTGATCCATCACCGTTCTTTAGCCCACTCTGCCACCCCAGTTCAGACATGGCCATATGCAAATCAGTCTGACCCTGTGCCTCATGGGAACAGTCCAGCCCGAACTGCCAAGCCATGCCTTCCCTGGACCGGAAACAAGCTTCCTAGGACCGGTTTCTGGCATTTCAGCCGTCTTCAGCCAGGCTTGCTTGAATCCAGTGGCAAAGTGAGCAAGGGAATCACGTCTGAGCATACCCAGCCAACTTATGGCGAACAAAGCGGTACAGAAGGGGGTGGTGATGGACGGAGCATCAGAACCAATCAAACTCTCACAGCCAGTCAAGAGATCTGGGTTTGATCCATCACCGTTCTTTAGCCCACTCTGCCTCCCCAGTTCAGACATGGCCATATGCAAATCAGTCTGACCCTGTGCCTCATGGGAACAGTCCAGCCCGAACTGCCAAGCCATGCCTTCCCTGGACTGGAAACAAACTTCCTAGGACCCGTTTCTGGCATTTCAGCCGTCTTCAGCCAGGCTTGCTTGAATCCAGTGGCAAAGTGAGCAAGGGACTCACGTCTGAGCATACCCTGCCAACTTATGGCGAACAAAGCGGTACAGAAGGGGGTGGTGATGGACGGAGCATCAGAACCAATCAAACACTCACAGCCAGTCAAGAGATCTGGGTTTGATCCATCACCGTTCTTCAGCCCACTCTGCCACCCCAATTCAGACCTGGCCATATGCAAATCAGTCTGACCCTGTGCCTCATGGGAACAGTCCAGCCCGAACTGCCAAGCCATGCATTCACTGGACCGGAAACAAGCTTCATAGGACCGGTTTCTGGCATTTCAGCCGTCTTCAGCCAGGCTTGCTTGAATCCAGTGGCAAAGTGAGCAAGGGACTCACGTCTGAGCATACCCTGCCAATTTATGGCGAACAAAGCGGTACTGAAGGGGGTGGTGATGGACGGAGCATCAGAACCAATCAAACACTCACAGCCGGTCAAGAGATCTGGGTTTGATCCATCACCCTTCTTTAGCCCACTCTGCCACCCCAGTTCAGACATGGCCATATGCAAATCAGTCTGACCCTGTGCCTCATGGGAACAGTCCAGCCCAAACTGCCAAGCCATGCCTTCCCTGGACCGGAAACAAGCTTCCTAGGACCGGTTTCTGGCATTTCAGCCGTTTTCAGCCAGGCTTGCTTGAATCCAGTGGCAAAGTGAGCAAGGGAATCACGTCTGAGCATACCCAGCCAACTTATGGCGAACAAAGCGGTACAGAAGGGGGTGGTGATGGACGGAGCATCAGAACCAATCAAACACTCACAGCCAGTCAAGAGATCTGGGTTTGATCCATCACCGTTCTTTAGCCCACTCTACCACCCCAGTTCAGATATGGCCATATGCAAATCAGTCTGACCCTGTGCCTCATGGGAACAGTCCAGCCCGAACTGCCAAGCCATGCCTTCCCTGGACCGGAAACAAGCTTCCTAGTACCGGTTTCTGGCATTTCAGCCGTCTTCAGCCAGGCTTGCTTGAATCCAGTGGCAAAGTGAGCAAGGGATTCACGTCTGAACATACCCTGCCAACTTATGGCGAACAAAGCGGTACAAAAGGGGGTGGTGATGGACGGAGCATCAGAACCAATCAAACACTCACAGCCAGTCAATAGATCTGGGTTTGATCCATCACCGTTCTTTAGCCCACTCTGCCACCCCAGTTCAGACATGGCCATATGCAAATCAGTCTGACCCTGTGCCTCATAGGAACAGTCCAGCCCGAACTGCCAAGCCATGCCTTCCCTGGACCGGAAACAAGCTTCCTAGGACCGGTTTCTGGTATTTCAGCCGTCTTCAGCCTGGCTTGCTTGAATCCAGTGGCAAAGTGAGCAAGGGACTCACGTCTGAGCATACCCTGCCAACTTATGGCGAACAAAGCGGTACAGAAGGGGTGGTGATGGACGGAGCATCAGAACCAATCAAACACTCACAGCCAGTCAAGAGATCTGGGTTTGATCCATCACCGTTCTTTAGCCCACTCTGCCACCCCAGTTCAGACATGGCCATATGCAAATCAGTCTGACCCTGTGCCTCATGGGAACAGTCCAGCCCGAACTGCCAAGCCATGCCTTCCCTGGACCGGAAACAAGCTTCCTAGGACCGGTTTCTGGCATTTCAGCCGTCTTCAGCCAGGCTTGCTTGAATCCAGTGGCAAAGTTAGCAAGGGACTCACGTCTGAGCATACCCTGCCAACTTATGGCAAACAAAGCGGTACAGAAGGGGGTGGTGATGGACGGAGCATCAGAACCAATCAAACACTCACAGCCAGTCAAGAGATCTGGGTTTGATCCATCACCGTTCTTTAGCCCACTCTGCCACCCCAGTTCAGACATGGCCATATGCAAATCAGTCTGACCCTGTGCCTCATGGGAACAGTCCAGCCCGAACTGCCAAGCCATGCCTTCCCTGGACCGGAAATAAGCTTCCTAGGACCGGTTTCTGGCATTTCAGCCGTCTTCAGCCAGGCTTGCTTGAATCCAGTGGCAAAGTGAGCAAGGGAATCACGTCTGAGCATACCCAGCCAACTTATGGCGAACAAAGCGGTACAGAAGGGGGTGGTGATGGACGGAGCATCAGAACCAATCAAACTCTCACAGCCAGTCAAGAGATCTTGGTTTGATCCATCACCGTTCTTTAGCCCACTCTGCCACCCCAGTTCAGACATGGCCATATGCAAATCAGTCTGACCCTGTGCCTCATGGGAACAGTCCAGCCCAAACTGCCAAGCCTTGCCTTCCCTGGACCGGAAACAAGCTTCCTAGGACCGGTTTCTGGCATTTCAGCCTTCTTCAGCCAGGCTTGCTTGAATCCAGTGGCAAAGTGATCATGGGATTCACGTCTGAGCATACCCTGCCAACTTATGGCGAACAAAGCGGTACAAAAGGGGGTGGTGATGGACGGAGCATCAGAACCAATCAAACACTCACAGCCAGTCAATAGATCTGGATTTGATCCATCACCGTTCTTTAGCCCACTCTGCCACCCCAGTTCAGACATGGCCATATGCAAATCAGTCTGACCCTGTGCCTCATAGGAACAGTCCAGCCCGAACTGCCAAGCCATGCCTTCCCTGGACCGGAAACAAGCTTCGAAGGACCCGTTTCTGGCATTTCAGCCGTCTTCAGCCAGGCTTGCTTGAATCCAGTGGCAAAGTGAGCAAGGGACTCACGTCTGAGCATACCCTGCCAACTTATGGCGAACAAAGCGGTACAGAAGGGGGTGGTGATGGACGGAGCATCAGAACCAATCAAACACTCACAGCCAGTCAAGAGATCTGGGTTTGATCCATCACCGTTCTTTAGCCCACTCTGCCACCCCAATTCAGACCTGGCCATATGCAAATCAGTCTGACCCTGTGCCTCATGGGAACAGTCCAGCCCGAACTGCCAAGCCATGCATTCCCTGGACCGGAAACAAGCTTCATAGGACCGGTTTCTGGCATTTCAGCCGTCTTCAGCCAGGCTTGCTTGAATCCAGTGGCAAAGTGAGCAAGGGACTCACGTCTGAGCATACCCTGCCAATTTATGGCGAACAAAGCGGTACTGAAGGGGGTGGTGATGGACGGAGCATCAGAACCAATCAAACACTCACAGCCAGTCAAGAGATCTGGGTTTGATCCATCACCCTTCTTTAGCCCACTCTGCCACCCCAGTTCAGACATGGCCATATGCAAATCAGTCTGACCCTGTGCCTCATGGGAACAGTCCAGCCCAAACTGCCAAGCCATGCCTTCCCTGGACCGGAAACAAGCTTCCTAGGACTGGTTTCTGGCATTTCAGCCATTTTCAGCCAGGCTTGCTTGAATCCAGTGGCAAAGTGAGCAAGGGAATCACGTCTGAGCATACCCAGCCAACTTATGGCGAACAAAGCGGTACAGAAGGGGGTGGTGATGGACGGAGCATCAGAACCAATCAAACACTCACAGCCAGTCAAGAGATCTGGGTTTGATCCATCACCGTTCTTTAGCCCACTCTGCCACCCCAGTTCAGATATGGCCATATGCAAATCAGTCTGACCCTGTGCCTCATGGGAACAGTCCAGCCCGAACTGCCAAGCCATGCCTTCCCTGGACCGGAAACAAGCTTCCTAGTACCGGTTTCTGGCATTTCAGCCGTCTTCAGCCAGGCTTGCTTGAATCCAGTGGCAAAGTGAGCAAGGGATTCACGTCTGAACATACCCTGCCAACTTATGGCGAACAAAGCGGTACAAAAGGGGGTGGTGATGGACGGAGCATCAGAACCAATCAAACACTCACAGCCAGTCAATAGATCTGGGTTTGATCCATCACCGTTCTTTAGCCCACTCTGCCACCCCAGTTCAGACATGGCCATATGCAAATCAGTCTGACCCTGTGCCTCATAGGAACAGTCCAGCCCGAACTGCCAAGCCATGCCTTCCCTGGACCGGAAACAAGCTTCCTAGGACCGGTTTCTGGTATTTCAGCCGTCTTCAGCCTGGCTTGCTTGAATCCAGTGGCAAAGTGAGCAAGGGACTCACGTCTGAGCATACCCTGCCAACTTATGGCGAACAAAGCGGTACAGAAGGGGTGGTGATGGACGGAGCATCAGAACCAATCAAACACTCACAGCCAGTCAAGAGATCTGGGTTTGATCCGTCACCGTTCTTTAGCCCACTCTGCCACCCCAGTTCAGACATGGCCATATGCAAATCAGTCTGACCCTGTGCCTCATGGGAACAGTCCAGCCCGAACTGCCAAGCCATGCCTTCCCTGGACCGGAAACAAGCTTCCTAGGACCGGTTTCTGGCATTTCAGCCGTCTTCAGCCAGGCTTGCTTGAATCCAGTGGCAAAGTTAGCAAGGGACTCACGTCTGAGCATACCCTGCCAACTTATGGCAAACAAAGCGGTACAGAAGGGGGTGGTGATGGACGGAGCATCAGAACCAATCAAACACTCACAGCCAGTCAAGAGATCTGGGTTTGATCCATCACCGTTCTTTAGCCCACTCTGCCACCCCAGTTCAGACATGGCCATATGCAAATCAGTCTGACCCTGTGCCTCATGGGAACAGTCCAGCCCGAACTGCCAAGCCATGCCTTCCCTGGACCGGAAACAAGCTTCCTAGGACCGGTTTCTGGCATTTCAGCCGTCTTCAGCCAGGCTTGCTTGAATCCAGTGGCAAAGTGAGCAAGGGAATCACGTCTGAGCATACCCAGCCAACTTATGGCGAACAAAGTGGTACAGAAGGGGGTGGTGATGGACGGAGCATCAGAACCAATCAAACTCTCACAGCCAGTCAAGAGATCTGGGTTTGATCCATCACCGTTCTTTAGCCCACTCTGCCTCCCCAGTTCAGACATGGCCATATGCAAATCAGTCTGACCCTGTGCCTCATGGGAACAGTCCAGCCCGAACTGCCAAGCCATGCCTTCCCTGGACCGGAAACAAACTTCCTAGGACCCGTTTCTGGCATTTCAGCCGTCTTCAGCCAGGCTTGCTTGAATCCAGTGGCAAAGTGAGCAAGGGACTCACGTCTGAGCATACCCTGCCAACTTATGGCGAACAAAGCGGTACAGAAGGGGGTGGTGATGGACGGAGCATCAGAACCAATCAAACACTCACAGCCAGTCAAGAGATCTGGGTTTGATCCATCACCGTTCTTTAGCCCACTCTGCCACCCCAATTCAGACCTAGCCATATGCAAATCAGTCTGACCCTGTGCCTCATGGGAACAGTCCAGCCCGAACTGCCAAGCCATGCATTCCCTGGACCGGAAACAAGCTTCATAGGACCGGTTTCTGGCATTTCAGCCGTCTTCAGCCAGGCTTGCTTGAATCCAGTGGCAAAGTGAGCAAGGGACTCACGTCTGAGCATACCCTGCCAATTTATGGCGAACAAAGCGGTACTGAAGGGGGTGGTGATGGACGGAGCATCAGAACCAATCAAACACTCACAGCCGGTCAAGAGATCTGGGTTTGATCCATCACCCTTCTTTAGCCCACTCTGCCACCCCAGTTCAGACATGGCCATATGCAAATCAGTCTGACCCTGTGCCTCATGGGAACAGTCCAGCCCAAACTGCCAAGCCATGCCTTCCCTGGACCGGAAACAAGCTTCCTAGGACCGGTTTCTGGCATTTCAGCCGTTTTCAGCCAGGCTTGCTTGAATCCAGTGGCAAAGTGAGCAAGGGAATCACGTCTGAGCATACCCAGCCAACTTATGGCGAACAAAGCGGTACAGAAGGGGGTGGTGATGGACGGAGCATCAGAACCAATCAAACACTCACAGCCAGTCAAGAGATCTGGGTTTGATCCATCACCGTTCTTTAGCCCACTCTACCACCCCAGTTCAGATATGGCCATATGCAAATCAGTCTGACCCTGTGCCTCATGGGAACAGTCCAGCCCGAACTGCCAAGCCATGCCTTCCCTGGACCGGAAACAAGCTTCCTAGTACCGGTTTCTGGCATTTCAGCCGTCTTCAGCCAGGCTTGCTTGAATCCAGTGGCAAAGTGAGCAAGGGATTCACGTCTGAACATACCCTGCCAACTTATGGCGAACAAAGCGGTACAAAAGGGGGTGGTGATGGACGGAGCATCAGAACCAATCAAACACTCACAGCCAGTCAATAGATCTGGGTTTGATCCATCACCGTTCTTTAGCCCACTCTGCCACCCCAGTTCAGACATGGCCATATGCAAATCAGTCTGACCCTGTGCCTCATAGGAACAGTCCAGCCCGAACTGCCAAGCCATGCCTTCCCTGGACCGGAAACAAGCTTCCTAGGACCGGTTTCTGGTATTTCAGCCGTCTTCAGCCTGGCTTGCTTGAATCCAGTGGCAAAGTGAGCAAGGGACTCACGTCTGAGCATACCCTGCCAACTTATGGCGAACAAAGCGGTACAGAAGGGGTGGTGATGGACGGAGCATCAGAACCAATCAAACACTCACAGCCAGTCAAGAGATCTGGGTTTGATCCATCACCGTTCTTTAGCCCACTCTGCCTCCCCAGTCCAGACATGGCCATATGCAAATCAGTCTGACCCTGTGCCTCATGGGAACAGTCCAGCCCGAACTGCCAAGCCATGCCTTCCCTGGACCGGAAATAAGCTTCCTAGGACCGGTTTCTGGCATTTCAGCCGTCTTCAGCCAGGCTTGCTTGAATCCAGTGGCAAAGTGAGCAAGGGAATCACGTCTGAGCATACCCAGCCAACTTATGGCGAACAAAGCGGTACAGAAGGGGGTGGTGATGGACGGAGCATCAGAACCAATCAAACTCTCACAGCCAGTCAAGAGATCTTGGTTTGATCCATCACCGTTCTTTAGCCCACTCTGCCACCCCAGTTCAGACATGGCCATATGCAAATCAGTCTGACCCTGTGCCTCATGGGAACAGTCCAGCCCAAACTGCCAAGCCTTGCCTTCCCTGGACCGGAAACAAGCTTCCTAGGACCGGTTTCTGGCATTTCAGCCTTCTTCAGCCAGGCTTGCTTGAATCCAGTGGCAAAGTGATCATGGGATTCACGTCTGAGCATACCCTGCCAACTTATGGCGAACAAAGCGGTACAAAAGGGGGTGGTGATGGACGGAGCATCAGAACCAATCAAACACTCACAGCCAGTCAATAGATCTGGATTTGATCCATCACCGTTCTTTAGCCCACTCTGCCACCCCAGTTCAGACATGGCCATATGCAAATCAGTCTGACCCTGTGCCTCATAGGAACAGTCCAGCCCGAACTGCCAAGCCATGCCTTCCCTGGACCGGAAACAAGCTTCGAAGGACCCGTTTCTGGCATTTCAGCCGTCTTCAGCCAGGCTTGCTTGAATCCAGTGGCAAAGTGAGCAAGGGACTCACGTCTGAGCATACCCTGCCAACTTATGGCGAACAAAGCGGTACAGAAGGGGGTGGTGATGGACGGAGCATCAGAACCAATCAAACACTCACAGCCAGTCAAGAGATCTGGGTTTGATCCATCACCGTTCTTTAGCCCACTCTGCCACCCCAATTCAGACCTGGCCATATGCAAATCAGTCTGACCCTGTGCCTCATGGGAACAGTCCAGCCCGAACTGCCAAGCCATGCATTCCCTGGACCGGAAACAAGCTTCATAGGACCGGTTTCTGGCATTTCAGCCGTCTTCAGCCAGGCTTGCTTGAATCCAGTGGCAAAGTGAGCAAGGGACTCACGTCTGAGCATACCCTGCCAATTTATGGCGAACAAAGCGGTACTGAAGGGGGTGGTGATGGACGGAGCATCAGAACCAATCAAACACTCACAGCCAGTCAAGAGATCTGGGTTTGATCCATCACCCTTCTTTAGCCCACTCTGCCACCCCAGTTCAGACATGGCCATATGCAAATCAGTCTGACCCTGTGCCTCATGGGAACAGTCCAGCCCAAACTGCCAAGCCATGCCTTCCCTGGACCGGAAACAAGCTTCCTAGGACTGGTTTCTGGCATTTCAGCCATTTTCAGCCAGGCTTGCTTGAATCCAGTGGCAAAGTGAGCAAGGGAATCACGTCTGAGCATACCCAGCCAACTTATGGCGAACAAAGCGGTACAGAAGGGGGTGGTGATGGACGGAGCATCAGAACCAATCAAACACTCACAGCCAGTCAAGAGATCTGGGTTTGATCCATCACCGTTCTTTAGCCCACTCTGCCACCCCAGTTCAGATATGGCCATATGCAAATCAGTCTGACCCTGTGCCTCATGGGAACAGTCCAGCCCGAACTGCCAAGCCATGCCTTCCCTGGACCGGAAACAAGCTTCCTAGTACCGGTTTCTGGCATTTCAGCCGTCTTCAGCCAGGCTTGCTTGAATCCAGTGGCAAAGTGAGCAAGGGATTCACGTCTGAACATACCCTGCCAACTTATGGCGAAGAAAGCGGTACAAAAGGGGGTGGTGATGGACGGAGCATCAGAACCAATCAAACACTCACAGCCAGTCAATAGATCTGGGTTTGATCCATCACCGTTCTTTAGCCCACTCTGCCACCCCAGTTCAGACATGGCCATATGCAAATCAGTCTGACCCTGTGCCTCATAGGAACAGTCCAGCCCGAACTGCCAAGCCATGCCTTCCCTGGACCGGAAACAAGCTTCCTAGGACCGGTTTCTGGTATTTCAGCCGTCTTCAGCCTGGCTTGCTTGAATCCAGTGGCAAAGTGAGCAAGGGACTCACGTCTGAGCATACCCTGCCAACTTATGGCGAACAAAGCGGTACAGAAGGGGTGGTGATGGACGGAGCATCAGAACCAATCAAACACTCACAGCCAGTCAAGAGATCTGGGTTTGATCCATCACCGTTCTTTAGCCCACTCTGCCACCCCAGTTCAGACATGGCCATATGCAAATCAGTCTGACCCTGTGCCTCATGGGAACAGTCCAGCCCGAACTGCCAAGCCATGCCTTCCCTGGACCGGAAACAAGCTTCCTAGGACCGGTTTCTGGCATTTCAGCCGTCTTCAGCCAGGCTTGCTTGAATCCAGTGGCAAAGTTAGCAAGGGACTCACGTCTGAGCATACCCTGCCAACTTATGGCAAACAAAGCGGTACAGAAGGGGGTGGTGATGGACGGAGCATCAGAACCAATCAAACACTCACAGCCAGTCAAGAGATCTGGGTTTGATCCATCACCGTTCTTTAGCCCACTCTGCCACCCCAGTTCAGACATGGCCATATGCAAATCAGTCTGACCCTGTGCCTCATGGGAACAGTCCAGCCCGAACTGCCAAGCCATGCCTTCCCTGGACCGGAAACAAGCTTCCTAGGACCGGTTTCTGGCATTTCAGCCGTCTTCAGCCAGGCTTGCTTGAATCCAGTGGCAAAGTGAGCAAGGGAATCACGTCTGAGCATACCCAGCCAACTTATGGCGAACAAAGTGGTACAGAAGGGGGTGGTGATGGACGGAGCATCAGAACCAATCAAACTCTCACAGCCAGTCAAGAGATCTGGGTTTGATCCATCACCGTTCTTTAGCCCACTCTGCCTCCCCAGTTCAGACATGGCCATATGCAAATCAGTCTGACCCTGTGCCTCATGGGAACAGTCCAGCCCGAACTGCCAAGCCATGCCTTCCCTGGACCGGAAACAAACTTCCTAGGACCCGTTTCTGGCATTTCAGCCGTCTTCAGCCAGGCTTGCTTGAATCCAGTGGCAAAGTGAGCAAGGGACTCACGTCTGAGCATACCCTGCCAACTTATGGCGAACAAAGCGGTACAGAAGGGGGTGGTGATGGACGGAGCATCAGAACCAATCAAACACTCACAGCCAGTCAAGAGATCTGGGTTTGATCCATCACCGTTCTTTAGCCCACTCTGCCACCCCAATTCAGACCTGGCCATATGCAAATCAGTCTGACCCTGTGCCTCATGGGAACAGTCCAGCCCGAACTGCCAAGCCATGCATTCCCTGGACCGGAAACAAGCTTCATAGGACCGGTTTCTGGCATTTCAGCCGTCTTCAGCCAGGCTTGCTTGAATCCAGTGGCAAAGTGAGCAAGGGACTCACGTCTGAGCATACCCTGCCAATTTATGGCGAACAAAGCGGTACTGAAGGGGGTGGTGATGGACGGAGCATCAGAACCAATCAAACACTCACAGCCGGTCAAGAGATCTGGGTTTGATCCATCACCCTTCTTTAGCCCACTCTGCCACCCCAGTTCAGACATGGCCATATGCAAATCAGTCTGACCCTGTGCCTCATGGGAACAGTCCAGCCCAAACTGCCAAGCCATGCCTTCCCTGGACCGGAAACAAGCTTCCTAGGACCGGTTTCTGGCATTTCAGCCGTTTTCAGCCAGGCTTGCTTGAATCCAGTGGCAAAGTGAGCAAGGGAATCACGTCTGAGCATACCCAGCCAACTTATGGCGAACAAAGCGGTACAGAAGGGGGTGGTGATGGACGGAGCATCAGAACCAATCAAACACTCACAGCCAGTCAAGAGATCTGGGTTTGATCCATCACCGTTCTTTAGCCCACTCTACCACCCCAGTTCAGATATGGCCATATGCAAATCAGTCTGACCCTGTGCCTCATGGGAACAGTCCAGCCCGAACTGCCAAGCCATGCCTTCCCTGGACCGGAAACAAGCTTCCTAGTACCGGTTTCTGGCATTTCAGCCGTCTTCAGCCAGGCTTGCTTGAATCCAGTGGCAAAGTGAGCAAGGGATTCACGTCTGAACATACCCTGCCAACTTATGGCGAACAAAGCGGTACAAAAGGGGGTGGTGATGGACGGAGCATCAGAACCAATCAAACACTCACAGCCAGTCAATAGATCTGGGTTTGATCCATCACCGTTCTTTAGCCCACTCTGCCACCCCAGTTCAGACATGGCCATATGCAAATCAGTCTGACCCTGTGCCTCATAGGAACAGTCCAGCCCGAACTGCCAAGCCATGCCTTCCCTGGACCGGAAACAAGCTTCCTAGGACCGGTTTCTGGTATTTCAGCCGTCTTCAGCCTGGCTTGCTTGAATCCAGTGGCAAAGTGAGCAAGGGACTCACGTCTGAGCATACCCTGCCAACTTATGGCGAACAAAGCGGTACAGAAGGGGTGGTGATGGACGGAGCATCAGAACCAATCAAACACTCACAGCCAGTCAAGAGATCTGGGTTTGATCCATCACCGTTCTTTAGCCCACTCTGCCACCCCAGTTCAGACATGGCCATATGCAAATCAGTCTGACCCTGTGCCTCATGGGAACAGTCCAGCCCGAACTGCCAAGCCATGCCTTCCCTGGACCGGAAACAAGCTTCCTAGGACCGGTTTCTGGCATTTCAGCCGTCTTCAGCCAGGCTTGCTTGAATCCAGTGGCAAAGTTAGCAAGGGACTCACGTCTGAGCATACCCTGCCAACTTATGGCAAACAAAGCGGTACAGAAGGGGGTGGTGATGGACGGAGCATCAGAACCAATCAAACACTCACAGCCAGTCAAGAGATCTGGGTTTGATCCATCACCGTTCTTTAGCCCACTCTGCCACCCCAGTTCAGACATGGCCATATGCAAATCAGTCTGACCCTGTGCCTCATGGGAACAGTCCAGCCCGAACTGCCAAGCCATGCCTTCCCTGGACCGGAAATAAGCTTCCTAGGACCGGTTTCTGGCATTTCAGCCGTCTTCAGCCAGGCTTGCTTGAATCCAGTGGCAAAGTGAGCAAGGGAATCACGTCTGAGCATACCCAGCCAACGTATGGCGAACAAAGCGGTACAGAAGGGGGTGGTGATGGACGGAGCATCAGAACCAATCAAACTCTCACAGCCAGTCAAGAGATCTTGGTTTGATCCATCACCGTTCTTTAGCCCACTCTGCCACCCCAGTTCAGACATGGCCATATGCAAATCAGTCTGACCCTGTGCCTCATGGGAACAGTCCAGCCCAAACTGCCAAGCCTTGCCTTCCCTGGACCGGAAACAAGCTTCCTAGGACCGGTTTCTGGCATTTCAGCCTTCTTCAGCCAGGCTTGCTTGAACCCAGTGGCAAAGTGATCATGGGATTCACGTCTGAGCATACCCTGCCAACTTATGGCGAACAAAGCGGTACAAAAGGGGGTGGTGATGGACGGAGCATCAGAACCAATCAAACACTCACAGCCAGTCAATAGATCTGGATTTGATCCATCACCGTTCTTTAGCCCACTCTGCCACCCCAGTTCAGACATGGCCATATGCAAATCAGTCTGACCCTGTGCCTCATAGGAACAGTCCAGCCCGAACTGCCAAGCCATGCCTTCCCTGGACCGGAAACAAGCTTCGAAGGACCGGTTTCTGGCATTTCAGCCGTCTTCAGCCAGGCTTGCTTGAATCCAGTGGCAAAGTGAGCAAGGGACTCACGTCTGAGCATACCCTGCCAACTTATGGCGAACAAAGCGGTACAAAAGGGGGTGGTGATGGACGGAGCATCAGAACCAATCAAACACTCAAAGCCAGTCAAGAGATCTGGGTTTGATTCATCACCGTTCTTTAGCCCACTCTGCCACCCCAGTTCAGACATGGCCATATGCAAATCAGTCTGACCCTGTGCCTCATGGGAACAGTCCAGCCCGAACTGCCAAGCCATGCCTTCCCTGGACCGGAAACAAGCTTCCTAGGACCGGTTTGTGGCATTTCAGCCGTCTTCAGCCAGGCTTGCTTGAATCCAAATGGCAAAGTGAGCAAGGGACTCACGTCTGAGCATACCCTGCCAACTTATGGCGAACAAGGCGGTACAAAAGGGGGTGGTGATGGACGGAGCATCAGAACCAATCAAACACTCACAGCCAGTCAAGAGATCTGGGTTTGATCCATCACCGTTCTTTAGCCCACTCTGCCTCCCCAGTTCAGACATGGCCATATGCAAATCAGTCTGACCCTGTGCCTCATGGGAACAGTCCAGCCCGAACTGCCAAGCCATGCCTTCCCTGGACCGGAAACAAACTTCCTAGGACCCGTTTCTGGCATTTCAGCCGTCTTCAGCCAGGCTTGCTTGAATCCAGTGGCAAAGTGAGCAAGGGACTCACGTCTGAGCATACCCTGCCAACTTATGGCGAACAAAGCGGTACAGAAGGGGGTGGTGATGGACGGAGCATCAGAATCAATCAAACACTCACAGCCAGTCAAGAGATCTGGGTTTGATCCATCACCGTTCTTTAGCCCACTCTGCCACCCCAATTCAGACCTGGCCATATGCAAATCAGTCTGACCCTGTGCCTCATGGGAACAGTCCAGCCCGAACTGCCAAGCCATGCATTCCCTGGACCGGAAACAAGCTTCATAGGACCGGTTTCTGGCATTTCAGCCGTCTTCAGCCAGGCTTGCTTGAATCCAGTGGCAAAGTGAGCAAGGGACTCACGTCTGAGCATACCCTGCCAATTTATGGCGAACAAAGCGGTACTGAAGGGGGTGGTGATGGACGGAGCATCAGAACCAATCAAACACTCACAGCCAGTCAAGAGATCTGGGTTTGATCCATCACCCTTCTTTAGCCCACTCTGCCACCCCAGTTCAGACATGGCCATATGCAAATCAGTCTGACCCTGTGCCTCATGGGAACAGTCCAGCCCAAACTGCCAAGCCATGCCTTCCCTGTACCGGAAACAAGCTTCCTAGGACCGGTTCCTGGCATTTCAGCCGTTTTCAGCCAGGCTTGCTTGAATCCAGTGGCAAAGTGAGCAAGGGAATCACGTCTGAGCATACCCAGCCAACTTATGGCGAACAAAGCGGTACAGAAGGGGGTGGTGATGGACGGAGCATCAGAACCAATCAAACACTCACAGCCAGTCAAGAGATCTGGGTTTGATCCATCACCGTTCTTTAGCCCACTCTGCCACCCCAGTTCAGATATGGCCATATGCAAATCAGTCTGACCCTGTGCCTCATGGGAACAGTCCAGCCCGAACTGCCAAGCCATGCCTTCCCTGGACCGGAAACAAGCTTCCTAGTACCGGTTTCTGGCATTTCAGCCGTCTTCAGCCAGGCTTGCTTGAATCCAGTGGCAAAGTGAGCAAGGGATTCACGTCTGAACATACCCTGCCAACTTATGGCGAACAAAGCGGTACAAAAGGGGGTGTTGATGGACGGAGCATCAGAACCAATCAAACACTCACAGCCAGTCAATAGATCTGGGTTTGATCCATCACCGTTCTTTAGCCCACTCTGCCACCCCAGTTCAGACATGGCCATATGCAAATCAGTCTGACCCTGTGCCTCATAGGAACAGTCCAGCCCGAACTGCCAAGCCATGCCTTCCCTGGACCGGAAACAAGCTTCCTAGGACCGGTTTCTGGCATTTCAGCTGTCTTCAGCCAGGCTTGCTTGAATCCAGTGGCAAAGTGAGCAAGGGACTCACGTCTGAGCATACCCTGCCAACTTATGGCGAACAAAGCGGTACAGAAGGGGGTGGTGATGGACGGAGCATCAGAACCAATCAAACACTCACAGCCAGTCAAGAGATCTGGGTTTGATCCATCACCGTTCTTTAGCCCACTCTGCCACCCCAGTTCAGACATGGCCATATGCAAATCAGTCTGACCCTGTGCCTCATGGGAACAGTCCAGCCTGAACTGCCAAGCCATGCCTTCCCTGGACCGGAAACAAGCTTCCTAGGACCGGTTTCTGGCATTTCAGCCATCTTCAGCCAGGCTTGCTTGAATCCAGTGGCAAAGTGAGCAAGGGACTCACGTCTGAGCATACCCTGCCAACTTATGGCGAACAAAGCAGTTCAAAAGGGGGTGGTGATTGACGGAGCATCAGAACCAATCAAACACTCACAGCCAGTCAATAGATCTGGGTTTTATCCATCACCGTTCTTTAGCCCACTCTGCCGCCCCAGTTCAGACTTGGCCATATGCAAATCAGTCTGACCCTGTGCCTCATAGGAACAGTCCAGCCCGAACTGCCAAGCCATGCCTTCCCTGGACCGGAAACAAGCTTCCTAGGACCGGTTTCTGGCATTTCAGCAGTCTTCAGCCAGGCTTGCTTGAATCCAGTGGCAAAGTGAGCAAGGGACTCACGTCTGAGCATACCCTGCCAACTTATGGCGAACAAAGCGGTACAAAAGGGGGTGGTGATGGACGGAGCATCAGAACCAATCAAACACTCACAGCCAGTCTAGAGATCTGGGTTTGATCCATCACCGTTCTTTAGCCCACTCTGCCACCCCATTTCAGACAAGGCTATATGCAAATCAGTCTGACCCTGTGACTCATGGGAACAGTCCAGCCCGAACTGCCAAGCCATGCCTTCCCTGGACCGGAAACAAGCTTCCTAGGACCGGTTTCTGGTATTTCAGCTGTCTTCAGCCTGGCTTGCTTGAATCCAGTGGCAAAGTGAGCAAGGGACTCACGTCTGAGCATACCCTGCCAACTTATGGCGAACAAAGCGGTACAGAAGGGGTGGTGATGGACGGAGCATAAGAACCAATCAAACACTCACAGCCAGTCAAGAGATCTGGGTTTGATCCATCACCGTTCTTTAGCCCACTCTGCCACCCCAGTTCAGACATGGCCATATGCAAATCAGTCTGACCCTGTGCCTCATGGGAACAGTCCAGCCCGAACTGCCAAGCCATGCCTTCCCTGGACCGGAAACAAGCTTCCTAGGACCGGTTTCTGGCATTTCAGCCGTCTTCAGCCAGGCTTGCTTGAATCCAGTGGCAAAGTGAGCAAGGGAATCACGTCTGAGCATACCCAGCCAACTTATGGCGAACAAAGCGGTACAGAAGGGGGTGGTGATGGACGGAGCATCAGAACCAATCAAACTCTCACAGCCAGTCAAAAGATCTGGGTTTGATCCATCACCGTTCTTTAGCCCACTCTGCCACCCCAGTTCAGACATGGCCATATGCAAATCAGTCTGACCCTGTGCCTCATGGGAACAGTCCAGCCCAAACTGCCAAGCCTTGCCTTCCCTGGACCGGAAACAAGCTTCCTAGGACCGGTTTCTGGCATTTCAGCCTTCTTCAGCCAGGCTTGCTTGAATCCAGTGGCAAAGTGATCATGGGATTCACGTCTGAGCATACCCTGCCAACTTATGGCGAACAAAGCGGTACAAAAGGGGGTGGTGATGGACGGAGCATCAGAACCAATCAAACACTCACAGCCAGTCAATAGATCTGGATTTGATCCATCACCGTTCTTTAGCCCACTCTGCCACCCCAGTTCAGACATGGCCATATGCAAATCAGTCTGACCCTGTGCCTCATAGGAACAGTCCAGCCCGAACTGCCAAGCCATGCCTTCCCTGGACCGGAAACAAGCTTCCTAGGACCGATTTCTGGCATTTCAGCCGTCTTCAGCCAGGCTTGCTTGAATCCAGTGGCAAAGTGAGCAAGGGACTCAGGTCTGAGCATACCCTGCCAACTTATGGTGAACAAAGCGGTACAAAAGGGGGTGGTGATGGACGGAGCATCAGAACCAATCAAACACTCAAAGCCAGTCAAGAGATCTGGGTTTGATTCATCACCGTTCTTTAGCCCACTCTGCCACCCCAGTTCAGACATGGCCATATGCAAATCAGTCTGATCCTGTGCCTCATGGGAACAGTCCAGCCCGAACTGCCAAGCCATGCCTTCCCTGGACCGGAAACAAGCTTCCTAGGACCGGTTTGTGGCATTTCAGCCGTCTTCAGCCAGGCTTGCTTGAATCCAGTGGCAAAGTGAGCAAGGGACTCACGTCTGAGCATACCCTGCCAGCTTATGGCGAACAAGGCGGTACAAAAGGGGGTGGTGATGGACGGAGCATCAGAACCAATCAAACACTCACAGCCAGTCAAGAGATCTGGGTTTGATCCATCACCGTTCTTTAGCCCACTCTGCCTCCCCAGTTCAGACATGGCCATATGCAAATCAGTCTGACCCTGTGCCTCATGGGAACAGTCCAGCCCGAACTGCCAAGCCATGCCTTCCCTGGACCGGAAACAAGCTTCCTAGGACCGGTTTCTGGCATTTCAGCCGTCTTCAGCCAGGCTTGCTTGAATCCAGTGGCAAAGTGAGCAAGGGAATCACGTCTGAGCATACCCAGCCAACTTATGGCGAACAAAGCGGTACAGAAGGGGGTGGTGATGGACGGAGCATCAGAACCAATCAAACTCTCACAGCCAGTCAAGAGATCTGGGTTTGATCCATCACCATTCTTTAGCCCACTCTGCCACCCCAGTTCAGACATGGCCATATGCAAATCAGTCTGACCCTGTGCCTCATGGGAACAGTCCAGCCCAAACTGCCAAGCCTTGCCTTCCCTGGACCGGAAACAAGCTTCCTAGGACCGGTTTCTGGCATTTCAGCCTTCTTCAGCCAGGCTTGCTTGAATCCAGTGGCAAAGTGATCATGGGATTCACGTCTGAGCATACCCTGCCAACTTATGGCGAACAAAGCGGTACAAAAGGGGGTGGTGATGGACGGAGCATCAGAACCAATCAAACACTCACAGCCAGTCAATAGATCTGGATTTGATCCATCACCGTTCTTTAGCCCACTCTGCCACCCCAGGTTAGACATGGCCATATGCAAATCAGTCTGACCCTGTGCCTCATAGGAACAGTCCAGCCCGAACTGCCAAGCCATGCCTTCCCTGGACCGGAAACAAGCTTCCTAGGACCGGTTTCTGGCATTTCAGCCGTCTTCAGCCAGGCTTGCTTGAATCCAGTGGCAAAGTGAGCAAGGGACTCACGTCTGAGCATACCCTGCCAACTTATGGCGAACAAAGCGGTACAAAAGGGGGTGGTGATGGACGGAGCATCAGAACCAATCAAACACTCAAAGCCAGTCAAGAGATCTGGGTTTGATTCATCACCGTTCTTTAGCCCACTCTGCCACCCCAGTTCAGACATGGCCATATGCAAATCAGTCTGACCCTGTGCCTCATGGGAACAGTCCAGCCCGAACTGCCAAGCCATGCCTTCCCTGGACCGGAAACAAGCTTCCTAGGACCGGTTTCTGGCATTTCAGCCGTCTTCAGCCAGGCTTGCTTGAATCCAGTGGCAAAGTGAGCAAGGGACTCACGTCTGAGCATACGCTGCCAACTTATGGCGAACAAAGTGGTACAGAAGGGGGTGGTGATGGACGGAGCATCAGAACCAATCAAACACTCACAGCCAGTCAAGAGATCTGGGTTTGATCCATCACCGTTCTTTAGCCCACTCTGCCACCCCAGTTCAGACATGGCCATATGCAAATCAGTCTGACCCTGTGCCTCATGGGAACAGTCCAGCCCGAACTGCCAAGCCATGCCTTCCCTGGACCGGAAACAAGCTTCCTAGGACCGGTTTCTGGCATTTCAGCCGTCTTCAGCCAGGCTTGCGTGAATCCAGTGGCAAAGTGAGCAAGGGACTCACGTCTGAGCATACCCTGCCAACTTATGGCGAACAAAGCAGTACAGAAGGAGGTGGTGATGGACGGAGCATCAGAACCAATCAAACACTCACAGCCAGTCAAGAGATCTGGGTTTGATCCATCACCGTTCTTTAGCCCACTCTGCCACCCCAGTTCAGACATGGCCATATGCAAATCAGTCTGACCCTGTGCCTCATGGGAACAGTCCAGCCCGAACTGCCAAGCCATGCCTTCCCTAGACCGGAAACAAGCTTCCTAGGACCGGTTTCTGGCATTTCAGCCGTCTTCAGCCAGGCTTGCTTGAATCCAGTGGCAAAGTGAGCAAGGGACTCACGTCTGAGCATACCCTGCCAACTTATGGCGAACAAAGCGGTACAGAAGGGGGTGGTGATGGACGGAGCATCAGAACCAATCAAACACTCACAGCCAGTCAAGAGATCTGGGTTTGATCCATCACCGTTCTTTAGCCCACTCTGCCACCCCAGTTCAGACATGGCCATATGCAAATCAGTCTGACCCTGTGCCTCATGGGAACAGTCCAGCCCGAACTGCCAAGCCATGCCTTCCCTGGACCGGAAACAAGCTTACTAGGACCGGTTTCTGGCATTTCAGCCGTCTTCAGCCAGGCTTGCTTGAATCCAGTGGCAAAGTGAGCAAGGGACTCACGTCTGAGCATACCTTGCCAACTTATGACGAACAAAGCGGTACAGAAGGGGGTGGTGATGGACGGAGCATCAGAACCAATCAAACACTCACAGCCAGTCAAGAGATCTGGGTTTGATCCATCACCGTTCTTTAGCCCACTCTGCCACCCCAGTTCAGACATGGCCATATGCAAATCAGTCTGACCCTGTGCCTCATGGGAACAGTCCAGCCCGAACTGCCAAGCCATGCCTTCCCTGGACCGGAAACAAGCTTCCTAGGACCGGTTTCTGGCATTTCAGCCGTCTTCAGCCAGGCTTGCTTGAATCCAGTGGCAAAGTGAGCAAGGGAATCACGTCTGAGCATACCCAGCCAACTTATGGCGAACAAAGCGGTACAGAAGGGGGTGGTGATGGACGGAGCATCAGAACCAATCAAACTCTCACAGCCAGTCAAGAGATCTGGGTTTGATCCATCACCGTTCTTTAGCCCACTCTGCCACCCCAGTTCAGACATGGCAATATGCAAATCAGTCTGACCCTGTGCCTCATGGGAACAGTCCAGCCCAAACTGCCAAGCCATGCCTTCCCTGGACCGGAAACAAGCTTCCTAGGACCGGTTTCTGGCATTTCAGCCTTCTTCAGCCGGGCTTGCTTGAATCCAGTGGCAAAGTGATCATGGGATTCACGTCTGAGCATACCCTGCCAACTTATGGCGAACAAAGCGGTACAAAAGGGGGTGGTGATGGACGGAGCATCAGAACCAATCAAACACTCACAGCCAGTCAATAGATCTGGATTTGATCCATCACCGTTCTTTAGCCCACTCTGCCACCCCAGTTCAGACATGGCCATATGCAAATCAGTCTGACCCTGTGCCTCATAGGAACAGTCCAGCCCGAACTGCCAAGCCATGCCTTCCCTGGACCGGAAACAAGCTTCCTAGCACCGGTTTCTGGCATTTCAGCCGTCTTCAGCCAGGCTTGCTTGAATCCAGTGGCAAAGTGAGCAAGGGACTCACGTCTGAGCATACCCTGCCAACTTATGGCGAAAAAAGCGGTACAAAAGGGGGTGGTGATGGACGGAGCATCAGAACCAATCAAACACTCAAAGCCAGTCAAGAGATCTGGGTTTGATTCATCACCGTTCTTTAGCCCACTCTGCCACCCCAGTTCAGACATGGCCATATGCAAATCAGTCTGACCCTGTGCCTCATGGGAACAGTCCAGCCCGAACTGCCAAGCCATGCCTTCCCTGGACCGGAAACAAGCTTCCTAGGACCGGTTTGTGGCATTTCAGCCGTCTTCAGCCAGGCTTGCTTGAATCCAGTGGCAAAGTGAGCAAGGGACTCACGTCTGAGCATACCCTGCCAACTTATGGCGAACAAGGCGGTACAGAAGGGGGTGGTGATGGACGGAGCATCAGAACCAATCAAACACTCACAGCCAGTCAAGAGATCTGGGTTTGATCCATCACCGTTCTTTAGCCCACTCTGCCTCCCCAGTCCAAACATGGCCATATGCAAATCAGTCTGACCCTGTGCCTCATGGGAACAGTCCAGCCCGAACTGCCACGCCATGCCTTCCCTGGACCGGAAACAAACTTCCTAGGACCCGTTTCTGGCATTTCAGCCGTCTTCAGCCAGGCTTGCTTGAATCCAGTGGCAAAGTGAGCAAGGGACTCACGTCTGAGCATACCCTGCCAACTTATGGCGAAAAAAGCGGTACAGAAGGGGGTGATGATGGACGGAGCATCAGAACCAATCAAACACTCACAGCCAGTCAAGAGATCTGGGTTTGATCCATCACCGTTCTTTAGCCCACTCTGCCACCCCAGTTCAGACCTGGCCATATGCAAATCAGTCTGACCCTGTGCCTCATGGGAACAGTCCAGCCCGAACTGCCAAGCCATGCATTCCCTGGACCGGAAACAAGCTTCATAGGACCGGTTTCTGGCATTTCAGCCGTCTTCAGCCAGGCTTGCTTGAATCCAGTGGCAAAGTGAGCAAGGGACTCACGTCTGAGCATAACCTGCCAATTTATGGCGAACAAAGAGGTACTGAAGGGGGTGGTGATGGACGGAGCATCAGAACCAATCAAACACTCACAGCCAGTCAAGAGATCTGGGTTTGATCCATCACCGTTCTTTAGCCCACTCTGCCACCCCAGTTCAGACATGGCCATATGCAAATCAGTCTGACCCTGTGCCTCATAGGAACAGTCCAGCCCGAACTGCCAAGCCATGCCTTCCCTGGACCGGAAACAAGCTTCCTAGGACCGATTTCTGGCATTTCAGCCGTCTTCAGCCAGGCTTGCTTGAATCCAGTGGCAAAGTGAGCAAGGGACTCAGGTCTGAGCATACCCTGCCAACTTATGGCGAACAAAGCGGTACAAAAGGGGGTGGTGATGGACGGAGCATCAGAACCAATCAAACACTCAAAGCCAGTCAAGAGATCTGGGTTTGATTCATCACCGTTCTTTAGCCCACTCTGCCACCCCAGTTCAGACATGGCCATATGCAAATCAGTCTGATCCTGTGCCTCATGGGAACAGTCCAGCCCGAACTGCCAAGCCATGCCTTCCCTGGACCGGAAACAAGCTTCCTAGGACCGGTTTGTGGCATTTCAGCCGTCTTCAGCCAGGTTTGCTTGAATCCAGTGGCAAAGTGAGCAAGGGACTCACGTCTGAGCATACCCTGCCAACTTATGGCGAACAAGGCGGTACAAAAGGGGGTGGTGATGGACGGAGCATCAGAACCAATCAAACACTCACAGCCAGTCAAGAGATCTGGGTTTGATCCATCACCGTTCTTTAGCCCACTCTGCCTCCCCAGTTCAGACATGGCCATATGCAAATCAGTCTGACCCTGTGCCTCATGGGAACAGTCCAGCCCGAACTGCCAAGCCATGCCTTCCCTGGACCGGAAACAAGCTTCCTAGGACCGGTTTCTGGCATTTCAGCCGTCTTCAGCCAGGCTTGCTTGAATCCAGTGGCAAAGTGAGCAAGGGAATCACGTCTGAGCATACCCAGCCAACTTATGGCGAACAAAGCGGTACAGAAGGGGGTGGTGATGGACGGAGCATCAGAACCAATCAAACTCTCACAGCCAGTCAAGAGATCTGGGTTTGATCCATCACCATTCTTTAGCCCACTCTGCCACCCCAGTTCAGACATGGCCATATGCAAATCAGTCTGACCCTGTGCCTCATGGGAACAGTCCAGCCCAAACTGCCAAGCCTTGCCTTCCCTGGACCGGAAACAAGCTTCCTAGGACCGGTTTCTGGCATTTCAGCCTTCTTCAGCCAGGCTTGCTTGAATCCAGTGGCAAAGTGATCATGGGATTCACGTCTGAGCATACCCTGCCAACTTATGGCGAACAAAGCGGTACAAAAGGGGGTGGTGATGGACGGAGCATCAGAACCAATCAAACACTCACAGCCAGTCAATAGATCTGGATTTGATCCATCACCGTTCTTTAGCCCACTCTGCCACCCCAGGTTAGACATGGCCATATGCAAATCAGTCTGACCCTGTGCCTCATAGGAACAGTCCAGCCCGAACTGCCAAGCCATGCCTTCCCTGGACCGGAAACAAGCTTCCTAGGACCGGTTTCTGGCATTTCAGCCGTCTTCAGCCAGGCTTGCTTGAATCCAGTGGCAAAGTGAGCAAGGGACTCACGTCTGAGCATACCCTGCCAACTTATGGCGAACAAAGCGGTACAAAAGGGGGTGGTGATGGACGGAGCATCAGAACCAATCAAACACTCAAAGCCAGTCAAGAGATCTGGGTTTGATTCATCACCGTTCTTTAGCCCACTCTGCCACCCCAGTTCAGACATGGCCATATGCAAATCAGTCTGACCCTGTGCCTCATGGGAACAGTCCAGCCCGAACTGCCAAGCCATGCCTTCCCTGGACCGGAAACAAGCTTCCTAGGACCGGTTTCTGGCATTTCAGCCGTCTTCAGCCAGGCTTGCTTGAATCCAGTGGCAAAGTGAGCAAGGGACTCACGTCTGAGCATACGCTGCCAACTTATGGCGAACAAAGTGGTACAGAAGGGGGTGGTGATGGACGGAGCATCAGAACCAATCAAACACTCACAGCCAGTCAAGAGATCTGGGTTTGATCCATCACCGTTCTTTAGCCCACTCTGCCACCCCAGTTCAGACATGGCCATATGCAAATCAGTCTGACCCTGTGCCTCATGGGAACAGTCCAGCCCGAACTGCCAAGCCATGCCTTCCCTGGACCGGAAACAAGCTTCCTAGGACCGGTTTCTGGCATTTCAGCCGTCTTCAGCCAGGCTTGCGTGAATCCAGTGGCAAAGTGAGCAAGGGACTCACGTCTGAGCATACCCTGCCAACTTATGGCGAACAAAGCAGTACAGAAGGAGGTGGTGATGGACGGAGCATCAGAACCAATCAAACACTCACAGCCAGTCAAGAGATCTGGGTTTGATCCATCACCGTTCTTTAGCCCACTCTGCCACCCCAGTTCAGACATGGCCATATGCAAATCAGTCTGACCCTGTGCCTCATGGGAACAGTCCAGCCCGAACTGCCAAGCCATGCCTTCCCTAGACCGGAAACAAGCTTCCTAGGACCGGTTTCTGGCATTTCAGCCGTCTTCAGCCAGGCTTGCTTGAATCCAGTGGCAAAGTGAGCAAGGGACTCACGTCTGAGCATACCCTGCCAACTTATGGCGAACAAAGCGGTACAGAAGGGGGTGGTGATGGACGGAGCATCAGAACCAATCAAACACTCACAGCCAGTCAAGAGATCTGGGTTTGATCCATCACCGTTCTTTAGCCCACTCTGCCACCCCAGTTCAGACATGGCCATATGCAAATCAGTCTGACCCTGTGCCTCATGGGAACAGTCCAGCCCGAACTGCCAAGCCATGCCTTCCCTGGACCGGAAACAAGCTTACTAGGACCGGTTTCTGGCATTTCAGCCGTCTTCAGCCAGGCTTGCTTGAATCCAGTGGCAAAGTGAGCAAGGGACTCACGTCTGAGCATACCTTGCCAACTTATGACGAACAAAGCGGTACAGAAGGGGGTGGTGATGGACGGAGCATCAGAACCAATCAAACACTCACAGCCAGTCAAGAGATCTGGGTTTGATCCATCACCGTTCTTTAGCCCACTCTGCCACCCCAGTTCAGACATGGCCATATGCAAATCAGTCTGACCCTGTGCCTCATGGGAACAGTCCAGCCCGAACTGCCAAGCCATGCCTTCCCTGGACCGGAAACAAGCTTCCTAGGACCGGTTTCTGGCATTTCAGCCGTCTTCAGCCAGGCTTGCTTGAATCCAGTGGCAAAGTGAGCAAGGGAATCATGTCTGAGCATACCCAGCCAACTTATGGCGAACAAAGCGGTACAGAAGGGGGTGGTGATGGACGGAGCATCAGAACCAATCAAACTCTCACAGCCAGTCAAGAGATCTGGGTTTGATCCATCACCGTTCTTTAGCCCACTCTGCCACCCCAGTTCAGACATGGCAATATGCAAATCAGTCTGACCCTGTGCCTCATGGGAACAGTCCAGCCCAAACTGCCAAGCCATGCCTTCCCTGGACCGGAAACAAGCTTCCTAGGACCGGTTTCTGGCATTTCAGCCTTCTTCAGCCGGGCTTGCTTGAATCCAGTGGCAAAGTGATCATGGGATTCACGTCTGAGCATACCCTGCCAACTTATGGCGAACAAAGCGGTACAAAAGGGGGTGGTGATGGACGGAGCATCAGAACCAATCAAACACTCACAGCCAGTCAATAGATCTGGATTTGATCCATCACCGTTCTTTAGCCCACTCTGCCACCCCAGTTCAGACATGGCCATATGCAAATCAGTCTGACCCTGTGCCTCATAGGAACAGTCCAGCCCGAACTGCCAAGCCATGCCTTCCCTGGACCGGAAACAAGCTTCCTAGCACCGGTTTCTGGCATTTCAGCCGTCTTCAGCCAGGCTTGCTTGAATCCAGTGGCAAAGTGAGCAAGGGACTCACGTCTGAGCATACCCTGCCAACTTATGGCGAAAAAAGCGGTACAAAAGGGGGTGGTGATGGACGGAGCATCAGAACCAATCAAACACTCAAAGCCAGTCAAGAGATCTGGGTTTGATTCATCACCGTTCTTTAGCCCACTCTGCCACCCCAGTTCAGACATGGCCATATGCAAATCAGTCTGACCCTGTGCCTCATGGGAACAGTCCAGCCCGAACTGCCAAGCCATGCCTTCCCTGGACCGGAAACAAGCTTCCTAGGACCGGTTTGTGGCATTTCAGCCGTCTTCAGCCAGGCTTGCTTGAATCCAGTGGCAAAGTGAGCAAGGGACTCACGTCTGAGCATACCCTGCCAACTTATGGCGAACAAGGCGGTACAGAAGGGGGTGGTGATGGACGGAGCATCAGAACCAATCAAACACTCACAGCCAGTCAAGAGATCTGGGTTTGATCCATCACCGTTCTTTAGCCCACTCTGCCTCCCCAGTCCAGACATGGCCATATGCAAATCAGTCTGACCCTGTGCCTCATGGGAACAGTCCAGCCCGAACTGCCACGCCATGCCTTCCCTGGACCGGAAACAAACTTCCTAGGACCCGTTTCTGGCATTTCAGCCGTCTTCAGCCAGGCTTGCTTGAATCCAGTGGCAAAGTGAGCAAGGGACTCACGTCTGAGCATACCCTGCCAACTTATGGCGAAAAAAGCGGTACAGAAGGGGGTGATGATGGACGGAGCATCAGAACCAATCAAACACTCACAGCCAGTCAAGAGATCTGGGTTTGATCCATCACCGTTCTTTAGCCCACTCTGCCACCCCAGTTCAGACCTGGCCATATGCAAATCAGTCTGACCCTGTGCCTCATGGGAACAGTCCAGCCCGAACTGCCAAGCCATGCATTCCCTGGACCGGAAACAAGCTTCATAGGACCGGTTTCTGGCATTTCAGCCGTCTTCAGCCAGGCTTGCTTGAATCCAGTGGCAAAGTGAGCAAGGGACTCACGTCTGAGCATAACCTGCCAATTTATGGCGAACAAAGAGGTACTGAAGGGGGTGGTGATGGACGGAGCATCAGAACCAATCAAACACTCACAGCCAGTCAAGAGATCTGGGTTTGATCCATCACCCTGCTTTAGCCCACTCTGCCACCCCAGTTCAGACATGGCCATATGCAAATCAGTCTGACCCTGTGCCTCATGGGAACAGTCCAGCCCAAACTGCCAAGCCATGCCTTCCCTGGACCGGAAACAAGCTTCCTAGGACCGGTTTCTGGCATTTCAGCCGTTTTCAGCCAGGCTTGCTTGAATCCAGTGGCAAAGTGAGCAAGGGAATCACGTCTGAGCATACCCAGCCAACTTATGGCGAACAAAGCGGTACAGAAGGGGGTGGTGATGGACGGAGCATCAGAACCAATCAAACACTCACAGCCAGTCAAGAGTTCTGGGTTTGATCTATCACCGTTCTTTAGCCCACTCTGCCACCCCAGTTCAGACATGGCCATATGCAAATCAGTCTGACCCTGTGCCTCATGGGAACAGTCCAGCCCAAACTGCCAAGCCATGCCTTCCCTGGACCGGAAACAAGCTTCCTAGTACCGGTTTCTGGCATTTCAGCCGTCTTCAGCCAGGCTTGCTTGAATCCAGTGGCAAAGTGAGCAAGGGATTCACGTCTGAACATACCCTGCCAACTTATGGCGAACAAAGCGGTACAAAAGGGGGTGGTGATGGACGGAGCATCAGAACCAATCAAACACTCACAGCCAGTCAATAGATCTGGGTTTGATCCATCACGTTCTTTAGCCCACTCTGCCACCCCAGTTCAGACATGGCCATATGCAAATCAGTCTGACCCTGTGCCTCATAGGAACAGTCCAGCCCGAACTGCCAAGCCATGCCTTCCCTGGACCGGAAACAAGCTTCCTAGGACCGGTTTCTGGCATTTCAGCTGTCTTCAGCCAGGCTTGCTTGAATCCAGTGGCAAAGTGAGCAAGGGACTCACGTCTGAGCATACCCTGCCAACTTATGGCGAACAAAGCGGTACAGAATGGGGTGGTGATGGACGGAGCATCAGAATCAATCAAACACTCACAGCCAGTCAAGAGATCTGGGTTTGATCCATCACCGTTCTTTAGCCCACTCTGCCACCCCAGATCAGACATGGCCATATGCAAATCAGTCTGAACCTGTGCCTCAT
Organism: Triturus cristatus; assembly: GCF_964204655.1. Classification (NCBI taxonomy): domain Eukaryota; kingdom Metazoa; phylum Chordata; class Amphibia; order Caudata; family Salamandridae; genus Triturus; species Triturus cristatus. The sequence goes on along the minus strand of NC_140579.1, from coordinate 620,867,247 downwards.
GGGAACAGTCCAGCCCGAACTGCCAAGCCAAGCCTTCCCTGGACCGGAAATAAGCTTCCTAGGACCGGTTTCTGGCATTTCAGCCGTCTTCAGCCAGGCTTGTTTGAATCCAGTGGCAAAGTGAGCAAGGGACTCACGTCTGAGCATACCCTGCCAACTTATGGCGAACAAAGCGGTACAGAAGGGGGTGGTGATGGACGGAGCATCAGAACCAATCAAACACTCACAGCCAGTCAAGAGATCTGGGTTTGATCCATCACCGTTCTTTAGCCCACTCTGCCACCCCAGTTCAGACATGGCCATATGCAAATCAGTCTGACCCTGTGCCTCATGGGAACAGTCCAGCCTGAACTGCCAAGCCATGCCTTCCCTGGACCGGAAACAAGCTTCCTAGGACCGGTTTCTGGCATTTCAGCCGTCTTCAGCCAGGCTTGCTTGAATCCAGTGGCAAAGTGAGCAAGGGACTCACGTCTGAGCATACCCTGCCAACTTATGGCGAACAAAGCAGTACAAAAGGGGGTGGTGATGGACGGAGCATCAGAACCAATCAAACACTCACAGCCAGTCAATAGATCTGGGTTTTATCCATCACCGTTCTTTAGCCCACTCTGCCGCCCCAGTTCAGACTTGGCCATATGCAAATCAGTCTGACCCTGTGCCTCATAGGAACAGTCCAGCCCGAACTGCCAAGCCATGCCTTCCCTGGACCGGAAACAAGCTTCCTAGGACCGGTTTCTGGCATTTCAGCAGTCTTCAGCCAGGCTTACTTGAATCCAGTGGCAAAGTGAGCAAGGGACTCACGTCTGAGCATACCCTGCCAACTTATGGCGAACAAAGCGGTACAAAAGGGGGTGGTGATGGACGGAGCATCAGAACCAATCAAACACTCACAGCCAGTCTAGAGATCTGGGTTTGATCCATCACCGTTCTTTAGCCCACTCTGCCACCCCATTTCAGACATGGCTATATGCAAATCAGTCTGTCCCTGTGACTCATGGGAACAGTCCAGCCCGAACTGCCAAGCCATGCCTTCCCTAGACTGGAAACAAGCTTCCTAGGACCGGTTTCTGGTATTTCAGCCGTCTTCAGCCTGGCTTGCTTGAATCCAGTGGCAAAGTGAGCAAGGGACTCACGTCTGAGCATACCCTGCCAACTTATGGCGAACAAAGCGGTACAGAAGGGGTGGTGATGGACGGAGCATCAGAACCAATCAAACACTCACAGCCAGTCAAGAGATCTGGGTTTGATCCATCACCGTTCTTTAGCCCACTCTGCCACCCCAGTTCAGACATGGCCATATGCAAATCAGTCTGACCCTGTGCCTCATGGGAACAGTCCAGCCCGAACTGCCAAGCCATGCCTTCCCTGGACCGGAAACAAGCTTCCTAGGACTGGTTTCTGGCATTTCAGCCGTCTTCAGCCAGGCTTGCTTGAATCCAGTGGCAAAGTTAGCAAGGGACTCACGTCTGAGCATACCCTGCCAACTTATGGCAAACAAAGCGGTACAGAAGGGGGTGGTGATGGACGGAGCATCAAAACCAATCAAACACTCACAGCCAGTCAAGAGATCTGGGTTTGATCCATCACCGTTCTTTAGCCCACTCTGCCACCCCAGTTCAGACATGGCCATATGCAAATCAGTCTGACCCTGTGCCTCATGGGAACAGTCCAGCCCGAACTGACAAGCCATGCCTTCCCTGGACCGGAAACAAGCTTCCTAGGACCGGTTTCTGGCATTTCAGCCGTCTTCAGCCAGGCTTGCTTGAATCCAGTGGCAAAGTGAGCAAGGGAATCACGTCTGAGCATACCCAGCCAACTTATGGCGAACAAAGCGGTACAGAAGGGGGTGGTGATGGACGGAGCATCAGAACCAATCAAACACTCACAGCCAGTCAATAGATCTGGGTTTTATCCATCACCGTTCTTTAGCCCACTCTGCCGCCCCAGTTCAGACTTGGCCATATGCAAATCAGTCTGACCCTGTGCCTCATAGGAACAGTCCAGCCCGAACTGCCAAGCCATGCCTTCCCTGGACCGGAAACAAGCTTCCTAGGACCGGTTTCTGGCATTTCAGCAGTCTTCAGCCAGGCTTGCTTGAATCCAGTGGCAAAGTGAGCAAGGGACTCACGTCTGAGCATACCCTGCCAACTTATGGCGAACAAAGCGGTACAAAAGGGGGTGGTGATGGACGGAGCATCAGAACCAATCAAACACTCACAGCCATTCTAGAGATCTGGGTTTGATCCATCACCGTTCTTTAGCCCACTTTGCCACCCCATTTCAGACATGGCTATATGCAAATCAGTCTGACCCTGTGACTCATGGGAACAGTCCAGCCCGAACTGCCAAGCCATGCCTTCCCTGGACTGGAAACAAGCTTCCTTGGACCGGTTTCTGGTATTTCAGCCGTCTTCCGCCTGGCTTGCTTGAATCCAGTGGCAAAGTGAGCAAGGGACTCACGTCTGAGCATACCCTGCCAACTTATGGCGAACAAAGCGGTACAGAAGGGGTGGTGATGGACGGAGCATCAGAACCAATCAAACACTCACAGCCAGTCAAGAGATCTGGGTTTGATCCATCACCGTTCTTTAGCCCACTCTGCCACCCCAGTTCAGACATGGCCATATGCAAATCAGTCTGACCCTGTGCCTCATGGGAACAGTCCAGCCCGTACTGCCAAGCCATGCCTTCCCTGGACCGGAAACAAGCTTCCTAGGACCGGTTTCTGGCATTTCAGCCGTCTTCAGCCAGGCTTGCTTGAATCCAGTGGCAAAGTTAGCAAGGGACTCACGTCTGAGCATACCCTGCCAATTTATGGCAAACAAAGCGGTACAGAAGGGGGTGGTGATGGACGGAGCATCAGAACCAATCAAACACTCACAGCCAGTCAAGAGATCTGGGTTTGATCCATCACCGTTCTTTAGCCCACTCTGCCACCCCAGTTCAGACATGGCCATATGCAAATCAGTCTGACCCTGTGCCTCATGGGAACAGTCCAGCCCGAACTGCCAAGCCATGCCTTGCCTGGACCGGAAACAAGCTTCCTAGGACCGGTTTCTGGCATTTCAGCCGTCTTCAGCCAGGCTTGCTTGAATCCAGTGGCAAAGTGAGCAAGGGAATCACGTCTGAGCATACCCAGCCAACTTATGGCGAACAAAGCGGTACAGAAGGGGGTGGTGATGGACGGAGCATCAGAACCAATCAAACTCTCACAGCCAGTCAAGAGATCTGGGTTTGATCCATCACCGTTCTTTAGCCCACTCTGCCACCCCAGTTCAGACATGGCCATATGCAAATCAGTCTGACCCTGTGCCTCATGGGAACAGTCCAGCCCAAACTGCCAAGCCTTGCCTTCCCTGGACCGGAAACAAGCTTCCTAGGACCGGTTTCTGGCATTTCAGCCTTCTTCAGCCAGGCTTGCTTGAATCCAGTGGCAAAGTGATCATGGGATTCACGTCTGAGCAAACCCTGCCAACTTATGGCGAACAAAGCGGTACAAAAGGGGGTGGTGATGGACGGAGCAAAAGAACCAATCAAACACTCACAGCCAGTCAATAGATCTGGATTTGATCCATCACCGTTCTTTAGCCCACTCTGCCACCCCAGTTCAGACATGGCCATATGCAAATCAGTCTGACCCTGTGCCTCATAGGAACAGTCCAGCCCGAACTGCCAAGCCATGCCTTCCCTGGACCGGAAACAAGCTTCCAAGGACCGGTTTCTGGCATTTCAGCCGTCTTCAGCCAGGCTTGCTTGAATCCAGTGGCAAAGTGAGCAAGGGACTCACGTCTGAGCATACCCTGCCAACTTATGGCGAACAAAGCGGTACAAAAGGGGGTGGTGATGGACGGAGCATCAGAACCAATCAAACACTCAAAGCCAGTCAAGAGATCTGGGTTTGATTCATCACCGTTCTTTAGCCCACTCTGCCACCCCAGTTCAGACATGGCCATATGCAAATCAGTCTGACCCTGTGCCTCATGGGAACAGTCCAGCCCGAACTGCCAAGCCATGCCTTCCCTGGACCGGAAACAAGCTTCCTAGGACCGGTTTGTGGCATTTCAGCCGTCTTCAGCCAGGCTTGCTTGAATCCAGTGGCAAAGTGAGCAAGGGACTCACGTCTGAGCATACCCTGCCAACTTATGGCGAACAAGGCGGTACAAAAGGGGGTGGTGATGGACGGAGCATCAGAACCAATCAAACACTCACAGCCAGTCAAGAGATCTGGGTTTGATCCATCACCGTTCTTTAGCCCACTCTGCCTCCCCAGTTCAGACATGGCCATATGCAAATCAGTCTGACCCTGTGCCTCATGGGAACAGTCCAGCCCGAACTGCCAAGCCATGCCTTCCCTGGACCGGAAACAAACTTCCTAGGACCCGTTTCTGGCATTTCAGCCGTCTTCAGCCAGGCTTGCTTGAATCCAGTGGCAAAGTGAGCAAGGGACTCACGTCTGAGCATACCCTGCCAACTTATGGCGAACAAAGCGGTACAGAAGGGGGTGGTGATGGACGGAGCATCAGAACCAATCAAACACTCACAGCCAGTCAAGAGATCTGGGTTTGATCCATCACCGTTCTTTAGCCCACTCTGCCACCCCAGTTCAGACCTGGCCATATGCAAATCAGTCTGACCCTGTGCCTCATGGGAACAGTCCAGCCCGAACTGCCAAGCCATGCATTCCCTGGACCGGAAACAAGCTTCATAGGACCGGTTTCTGGCATTTCAGCCGTCTTCAGCCAGGCTTGCCTGAATCCAGTGGCAAAGTGAGCAAGGGACTCACGTCTGAGCATACCCTGCCAATTTATGGCGAACAAAGCGGTACTGAAGGGGGTGGTGATGGACGGAGCATCAGAACCAATCAAACACTCACAGCCAGTCAAGAGATCTGGGTTTGATCCATCACCCTTCTTTAGCCCACTCTGCCACCCCAGTTCAGACATGGCCATATGCAAATCAGTCTGACCCTGTGCCTCATGGGAACAGTCCAGCCCAAACTGCCAAGCCATGCCTTCCCTGGACCGGAAACAAGCTTCCTAGGACCGGTTTCTGGCATTTCAGCCGTTTTCAGCCAGGCTTGCTTGAATCCAGTGGCAAAGTGAGCAAGGGAATCACGTCTGAGCATACCCAGCCAACTTATGGCGAACAAAGCGGTACAGAAGGGGGTGGTGATGGACGGAGCATCAGAACCAATCAAACACTCACAGCCAGTCAAGAGATCTGGGTTTGATCCATCACCGTTCTTTAGCCCACTCTGCCACCCCAGTTCAGATATGGCCATATGCAAATCAGTCTGACCCTGTGCCTCATGGGAACAGTCCAGCCCGAACTGCCAAGCCATGCCTTCCCTGGACCGGAAACAAGCTTCCTAGTACCGGTTTCTGGCATTTCAGCCGTCTTCAGCCAGGCTTGCTTGAATCCAGTGGCAAAATGAGCAAGGGATTCACGTCTGAACATACCCTGCCAACTTATGGCGAACAAAGCGGTACAAAAGGGGGTGGTGATGGACGGAGCATCAGAACCAATCAAACACTCACAGTCAGTCAATAGATCTGGGTTTGATCCATCACCGTTCTTTAGCCCACTCTGCCACCCCAGTTCAGACATGGCCATATGCAAATCAGTCTGACCCTGTGCCTCATAGGAACAGTCCAGCCCGAACTGCCAAGCCATGCCTTCCCTGGACCGGAAACAAGCTTCCTAGGACCGGTTTCTGGCATTTCAGCCGTCTTCAGCCAGGCTTGCTTGAATCCAGTGGCAAAGTGAGCAAGGGACTCACGTCTGAGCATACCCTGCCAACTTATGGCAAACAAAGCGGTACAAAAGGGGGTGGTGATGGACGGAGCATCAGAACCAATCAAACACTCAAAGCCAGTCAAGAGATCTGGGTTTGATTCATCACCGTTCTTTAGCCCACTCTGCCACCCCAGTTCAGACATGGCCATATGCAAATCAGTCTAACCCTGTGCCTCATGGGAACAGTCCAGCCCGAACTGCCAAGCCATGCCTTCCCTGGACCGGAAACAAGCTTCCTAGGACCGGTTTCTGGCATTTCAGCAGTCTTCAGCCAGGCTTGCTTGAATCCAGTGGCAAAGTGAGCAAGGGACTCACGTCTGAGCATACCCTGCCAACTTATGGCGAACAAGGGGGTACAAAAGGGGGTGGTGATGGACGGAGCATCAGAACCAATCAAACACTCACAGCCAGTCAAGAGATCTGGGTTTGATCCATCACCGTTCTTTAGCCCACTCTGCCACCCCAGTTCAGACATGGCCTCATGCAAATCAGTCTGACCCCGTGCCTCATGGGAACAGTCCAGCCCGAACTGCCAAGCCATGCCTTCCCTGGACCGGAAACAAGCTTCCTAGGACCGGCTTCTGGCATTTCAGCCGTCTTCAGCCAAGCTTGCTTGAATCCAGTGGCAAAGTGAGCAAGGGACTCACGTCTGAGCATACGCTGCCAACTTATGGCGAACAAAGCGGTACAGAAGGGGGTGGTGATGGACGGAGCATCAGAACCAATCAAACACTCAAAGCCAGTCAAGAGATCTGGGTTTGATCCATCACCGTTCTTTAGCCCACTCTGCCACCCCAGTTCAGACATGGCCATATGCAAATCAGTCTGACCCTGTGCCTCATGGGAACAGTCCAGCCCGAACTGCCAAGCCATGCCTTCCCTGGACCGGAAACAAGCTTCCTAGGACCGGTTTCTGGCATTTCAGCCGTCTTCAGCCAGGCTTGCTTGAATCCAGTGGCAAAGTGAGCAAGGGACTCACGTCTGAGCATACCCTGCCAACTTATGGCGAACAAAGCGGTACAGAAGGGGGTGGTGATGGACGGAGCATCAGAACCAATCAAACACTCACAGCCAGTCAAGAGATCTGGGTTTGATCCATCACCGTTCTTTAGCCCACTCTGCCACCCCAGTTCAGACATGGCCATATGCAAATCAGTCTGACCCTGTGCCTCATGGGAACAGTCCAGCCCGAACTGCCAAGCCATGCCTTCCCTGGACCGGAAACAAGCTTCCTACGACCGGTTTCTGGCATTTCAGCCGTCTTCAGCCAGGCTTGCTTGAATCCAGTGGCAAAGTGAGCAAGGGAATCACGTCTGAGCATACCCTGCCAACTTATGGCGAACAAAGCGGTACAAAAGGGGGTGGTGATGGACGGAGCATCAGAACCAATTAAACACTCACAGCCAGTCAATAGATCTGGGTTTTATCCATCACCGTCCTTTAGCCCACTCTGCCGCCCCAGTTCAGACATGGCCATATGCAAATCAGTCTGACCCTGTGCCTCATAGGAACAGTCCAGCCCGAACTGCCAAGCCATGCCTTCCCTGAACCGGAAACAAGCTTCCTACGACCGGTTTCTGGCATTTCAGCAGTCTTCAGCCAGGCTTGCTTGAATCCAGTGGCAAAGTGAGCAAGGGACTCACGTCTGAGCATACCCTGCCAACTTATGGCGAACAAAGCGGTACAAAAGGGGGTGGTGATGGACGGAGCATCAGAACCAATCAAACACTCACAGCCAGTCAAGAGATCTGGGTTTGATCCATCACCGTTCTTTAGCCCACTCTGCCACCCCAGTTCAGACATGGCCATATGCAAATCAGTCTGACCCTGTGACTCATGGGAACAGTCCAGCCCGAACTGCCAAGCCATGCCTTCCCTGGACCGGAAACAAGCTTCCTAGGACCGGTTTCTGGTATTTCAGCCGTCTTCAGCCAGGCTTGCTTGAATCCAGTGGCAAAGTGAGCAAGGGACTCACGTCTGAGCATACCCTGCCAACTTATGGCGAACAAGGCGGTACAAAAGGGGGTGGTGATGGACGGAGCATCAGAACCAATCAAACACTCACAGCCAGTCAAGAGATCTGGGTTTGATCCATCACCGTTCTTTAGCCCACTCTGCCTCCCCAGTTCAGACATGGCCATATGCAAATCAGTCTGACCCTGTGCCTCATGGGAACAGTCCAGCCCGAACTGCCACGCCATGCCTTCCCTGGACCGGAAACAAACTTCCTAGGACCCGTTTCTGGCATTTCAGCCGTCTTCAGCCAGGCTTGCTTGAATCCAGTGGCAAAGTGAGCAAGGGACTCACGTCTGAGCATACCCTGCCAACTTATGGCGAAAAAAGCGGTACAGAAGGGGGTGATGATGGACGGAGCATCAGAACCAATCAAACACTCACAGCCAGTCAAGAGATCTGGGTTTGATCCATCACCGTTCTTTAGCCCACTCTGCCACCCCAGTTCAGACCTGGCCATATGCAAATCAGTCTGACCCTGTGCCTCATGGGAACAGTCCAGCCCGAACTGCCAAGCCATGCATTCCCTGGACCGGAAACAAGCTTCATAGGACCGGTTTCTGGCATTTCAGCCGTCTTCAGCCAGGCTTGCTTGAATCCAGTGGCAAAGTGAGCAAGGGACTCACGTCTGAGCATACCCTGCCAATTTATGGCGAACAAAGCGGTACTGAAGGGGGTGGTGATGGACGGAGCATCAGAACCAATCAAACACTCACAGCCAGTCAAGAGATCTGGGTTTGATCCATCACCCTGCTTTAGCCCACTCTGCCACCCCAGTTCAGACATGGCCATATGCAAATCATTCTGACCCTGTGCCTCATGGGAACAGTCCAGCCCAAACTGCCAAGCCATGCCTTCCCTGGACCGGAAACAAGCTTCCTAGGACCGGTTTCTGGCATTTCAGCCGTTTTCAGCCAGGCTTGCTTGAATCCAGTGGCAAAGTGAGCAAGGGAATCACGTCTGAGCATACCCAGCCAACTTATGGCGAACAAAGCGGTACAGAAGGGGGTGGTGATGGACGGAGCATCAGAACCAATCAAACACTCACAGCCAGTCAAGAGTTCTGGGTTTGATCTATCACCGTTCTTTAGCCCACTCTGCCACCCCAGTTCAGACATGGCCATATGCAAATCAGTCTGACCCTGTGCCTCATGGGAACAGTCCAGCCCAAACTGCCAAGCCATGCCTTCCCTGGACCGGAAACAAGCTTCCTAGTACCGGTTTCTGGCATTTCAGCCGTCTTCAGCCAGGCTTGCTTGAATCCAGTGGCAAAGTGAGCAAGGGATTCACGTCTGAACATACCCTGCCAACTTATGGCGAACAAAGCGGTACAAAAGGGGGTGGTGATGGACGGAGCATCAGAACCAATCAAACACTCACAGCCAGTCAATAGATCTGGGTTTGATCCATCACCGTTCTTTAGCCCACTCTGCCACCCCAGTTCAGACATGGCCATATGCAAATCAGTCTGACCCTGTGCCTCATAGGAACAGTCCAGCCCGAACTGCCAAGCCATGCCTTCCCTGGACCGGAAACAAGCTTCCTAGGACCGGTTTCTGGCATTTCAGCTGTCTTCAGCCAGGCTTGCTTGAATCCAGTGGCAAAGTGAGCAAGGGACTCACGTCTGAGCATACCCTGCCAACTTATGGCGAACAAAGCGGTACAGAAGGGGGTGGTGATGGACGGAGCATCAGAACCAATCAAACACTCACAGCCAGTCAAGAGATCTGGGTTTGATCCATCACCGTTCTTTAGCCCACTCTGCCACCCCAGATCAGACATGGCCATATGCAAATCAGTCTGAACCTGTGCCTCATGGGAACAGTCCAGCCCGAACTGCCAAGCCAAGCCTTCCCTGGACCGGAAATAAGCTTCCTAGGGCCGGTTTCTGGCATTTCAGCCGTCTTCAGCCAGGCTTGCTTGAATCCAGTGGCAAAGTGAGCAAGGGACTCACGTCTGAGCATACCCTGCCAACTTATGGCGAACAAAGCGGTACAAAAGGGGGTGGTGATGGACGGAGCATCAGAACCAATCAAACACTCAAAGCCAGTCAAGAGATCTGGGTTTGATTCATCACCGTTCTTTAGCCCACTCTGCCACCCCAGTTCAGACATGGCCATATGCAAATCAGTCTGACCCTGTGCCTCATGGGAACAGTCCAGCCCGAACTGCCAAGCCATGCCTTCCCTGGACCGGAAACAAGCTTCCTAGGACCGGTTTGTGGCATTTCAGCCGTCTTCAGCCAGGCTTGCTTGAATCCAGTGGCAAAGTGAGCAAGGGACTCACGTCTGAGCATACCCTGCCAACTTATGGCGAACAAGGCGGTACAAAAGGGGGTGGTGATGGACGGAGCATCAGAACCAATCAAACACTCACAGCCAGTCAAGAGATCTGGGTTTGATCCATCACCGTTCTTTAGCCCACTCTGCCTCCCCAGTTCAGACATGGCCATATGCAAATCAGTCTGACCCTGTGCCTCATGGGAACAGTCCAGCCCGAACTGCCAAGCCATGCCTTCCCTGGACCGGAAACAAACTTCCTAGGACCCGTTTCTGGCATTTCAGCCGTCTTCAGCCAGGCTTGCTTGAATCCAGTGGCAAAGTGAGCAAGGGACTCACGTCTGAGCATACCCTGCCAACTTATGGCGAACAAAGCGGTACAGAAGGGGGTGGTGATGGACGGAGCATCAGAACCAATCAAACACTCACAGCCAGTCAAGAGATCTGGGTTTGATCCATCACCGTTCTTTAGCCCACTCTGCCACCCCAGTTCAGACCTGGCCATATGCAAATCAGTCTGACCCTGTGCCTCATGGGAACAGTCCAGCCCGAACTGCCAAGCCATGCATTCCCTGGACCGGAAACAAGCTTCATAGGACCGGTTTCTGGCATTTCAGCCGTCTTCAGCCAGGCTTGCTTGAATCCAGTGGCAAAGTGAGCAAGGGACTCACGTCTGAGCATACCCTGCCAATTTATGGCGAACAAAGCGGTACTGAAGGGGGTGGTGATGGACGGAGCATCAGAACCAATCAAACACTCACAGCCAGTCAAGAGATCTGGGTTTGATCCATCACCCTTCTTTAGCCCACTCTGCCACCCCAGTTCAGACATGGCCATATGCAAATCAGTCTGACCCTGTGCCTCATGGGAACAGTCCAGCCCAAACTGCCAAGCCATGCCTTCCCTGGACCGGAAACAAGCTTCCTAGGACCGGTTTCTGGCATTTCAGCCGTTTTCAGCCAGGCTTGCTTGAATCCAGTGGCAAAGTGAGCAAGGGAATCACGTCTGAGCATACCCAGCCAACTTATGGCGAACAAAGCGGTACAGAAGGGGGTGGTGATGGACGGAGCATCAGAACCAATCAAACACTCACAGCCAGTCAAGAGATCTGGGTTTGATCCATCACCGTTCTTTAGCCCACTCTGCCACCCCAGTTCAGATATGGCCATATGCAAATCAGTCTGACCCTGTGCCTCATGGGAACAGTCCAGCCCGAACTGCCAAGCCATGCCTTCCCTGGACCGGAAACAAGCTTCCTAGTACCGGTTTCTGGCATTTCAGCCGTCTTCAGCCAGGCTTGCTTGAATCCAGTGGCAAAATGAGCAAGGGATTCACGTCTGAACATACCCTGCCAACTTATGGCGAACAAAGCGGTACAAAAGGGGGTGGTGATGGACGGAGCATCAGAACCAATCAAACACTCACAGTCAGTCAATAGATCTGGGTTTGATCCATCACCGTTCTTTAGCCCACTCTGCCACCCCAGTTCAGACATGGCCATATGCAAATCAGTCTGACCCTGTGCCTCATAGAAACAGTCCAGCCCGAACTGCCAAGCCATGCCTTCCCTGGACCGGAAACAAGCTTCCTAGGACCGGTTTCTGGCATTTCAGCCGTCTTCAGCCAGGCTTGCTTGAATCCAGTGGCAAAGTGAGCAAGGGACTCACGTCTGAGCATACCCTGCCAACTTATGGCAAACAAAGCGGTACAAAAGGGGGTGGTGATGGACGGAGCATCAGAACCAATCAAACACTCAAAGCCAGTCAAGAGATCTGGGTTTGATTCATCACCGTTCTTTAGCCCACTCTGCCACCCCAGTTCAGACATGGCCATATGCAAATCAGTCTAACCCTGTGCCTCATGGGAACAGTCCAGCCCGAACTGCCAAGCCATGCCTTCCCTGGACCGGAAACAAGCTTCTTAGGACCGGTTTCTGGCATTTCAGCAGTCTTCAGCCAGGCTTGCTTGAATCCAGTGGCAAAGTGAGCAAGGGACTCACGTCTGAGCATACCCTGCCAACTTATGGCGAACAAGGGGGTACAAAAGGGGGTGGTGATGGACGGAGCATCAGAACCAATCAAACACTCACAGCCAGTCAAGAGATCTGGGTTTGATCCATCACCGTTCTTTAGCCCACTCTGCCACCCCAGTTCAGACATGGCCTCATGCAAATCAGTCTGACCCCGTGCCTCATGGGAACAGTCCAGCCCGAACTGCCAAGCCATGCCTTCCCTGGACCGGAAACAAGCTTCCTAGGACCGGCTTCTGGCATTTCAGCCGTCTTCAGCCAAGCTTGCTTGAATCCAGTGGCAAAGTGAGCAAGGGACTCACGTCTGAGCATACGCTGCCAACTTATGGCGAACAAAGCGGTACAGAAGGGGGTGGTGATGGACGGAGCATCAGAACCAATCAAACACTCAAAGCCAGTCAAGAGATCTGGGTTTGATCCATCACCGTTCTTTAGCCCACTCTGCCACCCCAGTTCAGACATGGCCATATGCAAATCAGTCTGACCCTGTGCCTCATGGGAACAGTCCAGCCCGAACTGCCAAGCCATGCCTTCCCTGGACCGGAAACAAGCTTCCTAGGACCGGTTTCTGGCATTTCAGCCGTCTTCAGCCAGGCTTGCTTGAATCCAGTGGCAAAGTGAGCAAGGGACTCACGTCTGAGCATACCCTGCCAACTTATGGCGAACAAAGCGGTACAGAAGGGGGTGGTGATGGACGGAGCATCAGAACCAATCAAACACTCACAGCCAGTCAAGAGATCTGGGTTTGATCCATCACCGTTCTTTAGCCCACTCTGCCACCCCAGTTCAGACATGGCCATATGCAAATCAGTCTGACCCTGTGCCTCATGGGAACAGTCCAGCCCGAACTGCCAAGCCATGCCTTCCCTGGACCGGAAACAAGCTTCCTACGACCGGTTTCTGGCATTTCAGCCGTCTTCAGCCAGGCTTGCTTGAATCCAGTGGCAAAGTGAGCAAGGGACTCACGTCTGAGCATACCCTGCCAACTTATGGTGAACAAAGCGGTACAAAAGGGGGTGGTGATGGACGGAGCATCAGAACCAATTAAACACTCACAGCCAGTCAATAGATCTGGGTTTTATCCATCACCGTCCTTTAGCCCACTCTGCCGCCCCAGTTCAGACATGGCCATATGCAAATCAGTCTGACCCTGTGCCTCATAGGAACAGTCCAGCCCGAACTGCCAAGCCATGCCTTCCCTGAACCGGAAACAAGCTTCCTACGACCGGTTTCTGGCATTTCAGCAGTCTTCAGCCAGGCTTGCTTGAATCCAGTGGCAAAGTGAGCAAGGGACTCACGTCTGAGCATACCCTGCCAACTTATGGCGAACAAAGCGGTACAAAAGGGGGTGGTGATGGACGGAGCATCAGAACCAATCAAACACTCACAGCCAGTCAAGAGATCTGGGTTTGATCCATCACCGTTCTTTAGCCCACTCTGCCACCCCAGTTCAGACATGGCCATATGCAAATCAGTCTGACCCTGTGACTCATGGGAACAGTCCAGCCCGAACTGCCAAGCCATGCCTTCCCTGGACCGGAAACAAGCTTCCTAGGACCGGTTTCTGGTATTTCAGCCGTCTTCAGCCAGGCTTGCTTGAATCCAGTGGCAAAGTGAGCAAGGGACTCACGTCTGAGCATACCCTGCCAACTTATGGCGAACAAGGCGGTACAAAACGGGGTGGTGATGGACGGAGCATCAGAACCAATCAAACACTCACAGCCAGTCAAGAGATCTGGGTTAGATCCATCACCGTTCTTTAGCCCACTCTGCCTCCCCAGTTCAGACATGGCCATATGCAAATCAGTCTGACCCTGTGCCTCATGGGAACAGTCCAGCCCGAACTGCCACGCCATGCCTTCCCTGGACCGGAAACAAACTTCCTAGGACCCGTTTCTGGCATTTCAGCCGTCTTCAGCCAGGCTTGCTTGAATCCAGTGGCAAAGTGAGCAAGGGACTCACGTCTGAGCATACCCTGCCAACTTATGGCGAAAAAAGCGGTACAGAAGGGGGTGATGATGGACGGAGCATCAGAACCAATCAAACACTCACAGCCAGTCAAGAGATCTGGGTTTGATCCATCACCGTTCTTTAGCCCACTCTGCCACCCCAGTTCAGACCTGGCCATATGCAAATCAGTCTGACCCTGTGCCTCATGGGAACAGTCCAGCCCGAACTGCCAAGCCATGCATTCCCTGGACCGGAAACAAGCTTCATAGGACCGGTTTCTGGCATTTCAGCCCTCTTCAGCCAGGCTTGCTTGAATCCAGTGGCAAAGTGAGCAAGGGACTCACGTCTGAGCATACCATGCCAATTTATGGCGAACAAAGCGGTACTGAAGGGGGTGGTGATGGACGGAGCATCAGAACCAATCAAACACTCACAGCCAGTCAAGAGATCTGGGTTTGATCCATCACCCTGCTTTAGCCCACTCTGCCACCCCAGTTCAGACATGGCCATATGCAAATCAGTCTGACCCTGTGCCTCATGGGAACAGTCCAGCCCAAACTGCCAAGCCATGCCTTCCCTGGACCGGAAACAAGCTTCCTAGGACCGGTTTCTGGCATTTCAGCCGTTTTCAGCCAGGCTTGCTTGAATCCAGTGGCAAAGTGAGCAAGGGAATCACGTCTGAGCATACCCAGCCAACTTATGGCGAACAAAGCGGTACAGAAGGGGGTGGTGATGGACGGAGCATCAGAACCAATCAAACACTCACAGCCAGTCAAGAGTTCTGGGTTTGATCTATCACCGTTCTTTAGCCCACTCTGCCACCCCAGTTCAGACATGGCCATATGCAAATCAGTCTGACCCTGTGCCTCATGGGAACAGTCCAGCCCAAACTGCCAAGCCATGCCTTCCCTGGACCGGAAACAAGCTTCCTAGTACCGGTTTCTGGCATTTCAGCCGTCTTCAGCCAGGCTTGCTTGAATCCAGTGGCAAAATGAGCAAGGGATTCACGTCTGAACATACCCTGCCAACTTATGGCGAACAAAGCGGTACAAAAGGGGGTGGTGATGGACGGAGCATCAGAACCAATCAAACACTCACAGTCAGTCAATAGATCTGGGTTTGATCCATCACCGTTCTTTAGCCCACTCTGCCACCCCAGTTCAGACATGGCCATATGCAAATCAGTCTGACCCTGTGCCTCATAGAAACAGTCCAGCCCGAACTGCCAAGCCATGCCTTCCCTGGACCGGAAACAAGCTTCCTAGGACCGGTTTCTGGCATTTCAGCCGTCTTCAGCCAGGCTTGCTTGAATCCAGTGGCAAAGTGAGCAAGGGACTCACGTCTGAGCATACCCTGCCAACTTATGGCAAACAAAGCGGTACAAAAGGAGGTGGTGATGGACGGAGCATCAGAACCAATCAAACACTCAAAGCCAGTCAAGAGATCTGGGTTTGATTCATCACCGTTCTTTAGCCCACTCTGCCACCCCAGTTCAGACATGGCCATATGCAAATCAGTCTAACCCTGTGCCTCATGGGAACAGTCCAGCCCGAACTGCCAAGCCATGCCTTCCCTGGACCGGAAACAAGCTTCCTAGGACCGGTTTCTGGCATTTCAGCAGTCTTCAGCCAGGCTTGCTTGAATCCAGTGGCAAAGTGAGCAAGGGACTCACGTCTGAGCATACCCTGCCAACTTATGGCGAACAAGGGGGTACAAAAGGGGGTGGTGATGGACGGAGCATCAGAACCAATCAAACACTCACAGCCAGTCAAGAGATCTGGGTTTGATCCATCACCGTTCTTTAGCCCACTCTGCCACCCCAGTTCAGACATGGCCTCATGCAAATCAGTCTGACCCCGTGCCTCATGGGAACAGTCCAGCCCGAACTGCCAAGCCATGCCTTCCCTGGACCGGAAACAAGCTTCCTAGGACCGGCTTCTGGCATTTCAGCCGTCTTCAGCCAAGCTTGCTTGAATCCAGTGGCAAAGTGAGCAAGGGACTCACGTCTGAGCATACGCTGCCAACTTATGGCGAACAAAGCGGTACAGAAGGGGGTGGTGATGGACGGAGCATCAGAACCAATCAAACACTCAAAGCCAGTCAAGAGATCTGGGTTTGATCCATCACCGTTCTTTAGCCCACTCTGCCACCCCAGTTCAGACATGGCCATATGCAAATCAGTCTGACCCTGTGCCTCATGGGAACAGTCCAGCCCGAACTGCCAAGCCATGCCTTCCCTGGACCGGAAACAAGCTTCCTAGGACCGGTTTCTGGCATTTCAGCCGTCTTCAGCCAGGCTTGCTTGAATCCAGTGGCAAAGTGAGCAAGGGACTCACGTCTGAGCATACCCTGCCAACTTATGGCGAACAAAGCGGTACAGAAGGGGGTGGTGATGGACGGAGCATCAGAACCAATCAAACACTCACAGCCAGTCAAGAGATCTGGGTTTGATCCATCACCGTTCTTTAGCCCACTCTGCCACCCCAGTTCAGACATGGCCATATGCAAATCAGTCTGACCCTGTGCCTCATGGGAACAGTCCAGCCCGAACTGCCAAGCCATGCCTTCCCTGGACCGGAAACAAGCTTCCTACGACCGGTTTCTGGCATTTCAGCCGTCTTCAGCCAGGCTTGCTTGAATCCAGTGGCAAAGTGAGCAAGGGACTCACGTCTGAGCATACCCTGCCAACTTATGGTGAACAAAGCGGTACAAAAGGGGGTGGTGATGGACGGAGCATCAGAACCAATTAAACACTCACAGCCAGTCAATAGATCTGGGTTTTATCCATCACCGTCCTTTAGCCCACTCTGCCGCCCCAGTTCAGACATGGCCATATGCAAATCAGTCTGACCCTGTGCCTCATAGGAACAGTCCAGCCCGAACTGCCAAGCCATGCCTTCCCTGAACCGGAAACAAGCTTCCTACGACCGGTTTCTGGCATTTCAGCAGTCTTCAGCCAGGCTTGCTTGAATCCAGTGGCAAAGTGAGCAAGGGACTCACGTCTGAGCATACCCTGCCAACTTATGGCGAACAAAGCGGTACAAAAGGGGGTGGTGATGGACGGAGCATCAGAACCAATCAAACACTCACAGCCAGTCAAGAGATCTGGGTTTGATCCATCACCGTTCTTTAGCCCACTCTGCCACCCCAGTTCAGACATGGCCATATGCAAATCAGTCTGACCCTGTGACTCATGGGAACAGTCCAGCCCGAACTGCCAAGCCATGCCTTCCCTGGACCGGAAACAAGCTTCCTAGGACCGGTTTCTGGTATTTCAGCCGTCTTCAGCCAGGCTTGCTTGAATCCAGTGGCAAAGTGAGCAAGGGACTCACGTCTGAGCATACCCTGCCAACTTATGGCGAACAAGGCGGTACAAAACGGGGTGGTGATGGACGGAGCATCAGAACCAATCAAACACTCACAGCCAGTCAAGAGATCTGGGTTAGATCCATCACCGTTCTTTAGCCCACTCTGCCTCCCCAGTTCAGACATGGCCATATGCAAATCAGTCTGACCCTGTGCCTCATGGGAACAGTCCAGCCCGAACTGCCACGCCATGCCTTCCCTGGACCGGAAACAAACTTCCTAGGACCCGTTTCTGGCATTTCAGCCGTCTTCAGCCAGGCTTGCTTGAATCCAGTGGCAAAGTGAGCAAGGGACTCACGTCTGAGCATACCCTGCCAACTTATGGCGAAAAAAGCGGTACAGAAGGGGGTGATGATGGACGGAGCATCAGAACCAATCAAACACTCACAGCCAGTCAAGAGATCTGGGTTTGATCCATCACCGTTCTTTAGCCCACTCTGCCACCCCAGTTCAGACCTGGCCATATGCAAATCAGTCTGACCCTGTGCCTCATGGGAACAGTCCAGCCCGAACTGCCAAGCCATGCATTCCCTGGACCGGAAACAAGCTTCATAGGACCGGTTTCTGGCATTTCAGCCGTCTTCAGCCAGGCTTGCTTGAATCCAGTGGCAAAGTGAGCAAGGGACTCACGTCTGAGCATACCATGCCAATTTATGGCGAACAAAGCGGTACTGAAGGGGGTGGTGATGGACGGAGCATCAGAACCAATCAAACACTCACAGCCAGTCAAGAGATCTGGGTTTGATCCATCACCCTGCTTTAGCCCACTCTGCCACCCCAGTTCAGACATGGCCATATGCAAATCAGTCTGACCCTGTGCCTCATGGGAACAGTCCAGCCCAAACTGCCAAGCCATGCCTTCCCTGGACCGGAAACAAGCTTCCTAGGACCGGTTTCTGGCATTTCAGCCGTTTTCAGCCAGGCTTGCTTGAATCCAGTGGCAAAGTGAGCAAGGGAATCACGTCTGAGCATACCCAGCCAACTTATGGCGAACAAAGCGGTACAGAAGGGGGTGGTGATGGACGGAGCATCAGAACCAATCAAACACTCACAGCCAGTCAAGAGTTCTGGGTTTGATCTATCACCGTTCTTTAGCCCACTCTGCCACCCCAGTTCAGACATGGCCATATGCAAATCAGTCTGACCCTGTGCCTCATGGGAACAGTCCAGCCCAAACTGCCAAGCCATGCCTTCCCTGGACCGGAAACAAGCTTCCTAGTACCGGTTTCTGGCATTTCAGCCGTCTTCAGCCAGGCTTGCTTGAATCCAGTGGCAAAGTGAGCAAGGGATTCACGTCTGAACATACCCTGCCAACTTATGGCGAACAAAGCGGTACAAAAGGGGGTGGTGATGGACGGAGCATCAGAACCAATCAAACACTCACAGCCAGTCAATAGATCTGGGTTTGATCCATCACCGTTCTTTAGCCCACTCTGCCACCCCAGTTCAGACATGGCCATATGCAAATCAGTCTGACCCTGTGCCTCATAGGAACAGTCCAGCCCGAACTGCCAAGCCATGCCTTCCCTGGACCGGAAACAAGCTTCCTAGGACCGGTTTCTGGCATTTCAGCTGTCTTCAGCCAGGCTTGCTTGAATCCAGTGGCAAAGTGAGCAAGGGACTCACGTCTGAGCATACCCTGCCAACTTATGGCGAACAAAGCGGTACAGAAGGGGGTGGTGATGGACGGAGCATCAGAACCAATCAAACACTCACAGCCAGTCAAGAGATCTGGGTTTGATCCATCACCGTTCTTTAGCCCACTCTGCCACCCCAGATCAGACATGGCCATATGCAAATCAGTCTGTACCTGTGCCTCATGGGAACAGTCCAGCCCGAACTGCCAAGCCAAGCCTTCCCTGGACCGGAAATAAGCTTCCTAGGACCGGTTTCTGGCATTTCAGCCGTCTTCAGCCAGGCTTGTTTGAATCCAGTGGCAAAGTGAGCAAGGGACTCACGTCTGAGCATACCCTGCCAACTTATGGCGAACAAAGCGGTACAGAAGGGGGTGGTGATGGACGGAGCATCAGAACCAATCAAACACTCACAGCCAGTCAAGAGATCTGGGTTTGATCCATCACCGTTCTTTAGCCCACTCTGCAACCCCAGTTCAGACATGGCCATATGCAAATCAGTCTGACCCTGTGCCTCATGGGAACAGTCCAGCCTGAACTGCCAAGCCATGCCTTCCCTGGACCGGAAACAAGCTTCCTAGGACCGGTTTCTGGCATTTCAGCCGTCTTCAGCCAGGCTTGCTTGAATCCAGTGGCAAAGTGAGCAAGGGACTCAAGTCTGAGCATACCCTGCCAACTTATGGCGAACAAAGCAGTACAAAAGGGGGTGGTGATGGACGGAGCATCAGAACCAATCAAACACTCACAGCCAGTCAATAGATCTGGGTTTTATCCATCACCGTTCTTTAGCCCACTCTGCCGCCCCAGTTCAGACTTGGCCATATGCAAATCAGTCTGACCCTGTGCCTCATAGGAACAGTCCAGCCCGAACTGCCAAGCCATGCCTTCCCTGGACCGGAAACAAGCTTCCTAGGACCGGTTTCTGGCATTTCAGCAGTCTTCAGCCAGGCTTGCTTGAATCCAGTGGCAAAGTGAGCAAGGGACTCACGTCTGAGCATACCCTGCCAACTTATGGCGAACAAAGCGGTACAAAAGGGGGTGGTGATGGACGGAGCATCAGAACCAATCAAACACTCACAGCCAGTCTAGAGATCTGGGTTTGATCCATCACCGTTCTTTAGCCCACTCTGCCACCCCATTTCAGACATGGCTACATGCAAATCAGTCTGTCCCTGTGACTCATGGGAACAGTCCAGCCCGAACTGCCAAGCCATGCCTTCCCTGGACTGGAAACAAGCTTCCTAGGACCGGTTTCTGGTATTTCAGCCGTCTTCAGCCTGGCTTGCTTGAATCCAGTGGCAAAGTGAGCAAGGGACTCACGTCTGAGCATACCCTGCCAACTTATGGCGAACAAAGCGGTACAGAAGGGGTGGTGATGGACGGAGCATCAGAACCAATCAAACACTCACAGCCAGTCAAGAGATCTGGGTTTGATCCATCACCGTTCTTTAGCCCACTCTGCCACCCCAGTTCAGACATGGCCATATGCAAATCAGTCTGACCCTGTGCCTCATGGGAACAGTCCAGCCCGAACTGCCAAGCCATGCCTTCCCTGGACCGGAAACAAGCTTCCTAGGACCGGTTTCTGGCATTTCAGCCGTCTTCAGCCAGGCTTGCTTGAATCCAGTGGCAAAGTTAGCAAGGGACTCACGTTTGAGCATACCCTGCCAACTTATGGCAAACAAAGCGGTACAGAAGGGGGTGGTGATGGACGGAGCATCAAAACCAATCAAACACTCACAGCCAGTCAAGAGATCTGGGTTTGATCCATCACCGTTCTTTAGCCCACTCTGCCACCCCAGTTCAGACATGGCCATATGCAAATCAGTCTGACCCTGTGCCTCATGGGAACAGTCCAGCCCGAACTGCCAAGCCATGCCTTCCCTGGACCGGAAACAAGCTTCCTAGGACCGGTTTCTGGCATTTCAGCCGTCTTCAGCCAGGCTTGCTTGAATCCAGTGGCAAAGTGAGCAAGGGAATCACGTCTGAGCATACCCAGCCAACTTATGGCGAACAAAGCGGTACAGAAGGGGGTGGTGATGGACGGAGCATCAGAACCAATCAAACACTCACAGCCAGTCAATAGATCTGGGTTTTATCCATCACCGTTCTTTAGCCCACTCTGCCGCCCCAGTTCAGACTTGGCCATATGCAAATCAGTCTGACCCTGTGCCTCATAGGAACAGTCCAGCCCGAACTGCCAAGCCATGCCTTCCCTGGACCGGAAACAAGCTTCCTAGGACCGGTTTCTGGCATTTCAGCAGTCTTCAGCCAGGCTTGCTTGAATCCAGTGGCAAAGTGAGCAAGGGACTCACGTCTGAGCATACCCTGCCAACTTATGGCGAACAAAGCGGTACAAAAGGGGGTGGTGATGGACGGAGCATCAGAACCAATCAAACACTCACAGCCAGTCTAGAGATCTGGGTTTGATCCATCACCGTTCTTTAGCCCACTCTGCCACCCCATTTCAGACATGGCTATATGCAAATCAGTCTGACCCTGTGACTCATGGGAACAGTCCAGCCCGAACTGCCAAGCCATGCCTTCCCTGGACTGGAAACAAGCTTCCTAGGACCGGTTTCTGGTATTTCAGCCGTCTTCCGCCTGGCTTGCTTGAATCCAGTGGCAAAGTGAGCAAGGGACTCACGTCTGAGCATACTCTGCCAACTTATGGCGAACAAAGCGGTACAGAAGGGGTGGTGATGGACGGAGCATCAGAACCAATCAAACACTCACAGCCAGTCAAGAGATCTGGGTTTGATCCATCACCGTTCTTTAGCCCACTCTGCCACCCCAGTTCAGACATGGCCATATGCAAATCAGTCTGACCCTGTGCCTCATGGGAACAGTCCAGCCCGAACTGCCAAGCCATGCCTTCCCTGGACCGGAAACAAGCTTCCTAGGACCGGTTTCTGGCATTTCAGCCGTCTTCAGCCAGGCTTGCTTGAATCCAGTGGCAAAGTTAGCAAGGGACTCACGTCTGAGCATACCCTGCCAACTTATGGCAAACAAAGCGGTACAGAAGGGGGTGGTGATGGACGGAGCATCAGAACCAATCAAACACTCACAGCCAGTCAAGAGATCTGGGTTTGATCCATCACCGTTCTTTAGCCCACTCTGCCACCCCAGTTCAGACATGGCCATATGCAAATCAGTCTGACCCTGTGCCTCATGGGAACAGTCCAGCCCAAACTGCCAAGCCTTGCCTTCCCTGGACCGGAAACAAGCTTCCTAGGACCGGTTTCTGGCATTTCAGCCTTCTTCAGCCAGGCTTGCTTGAATCCAGTGGCAAAGTGATCATGGGATTCACGTCTGAGCATACCCTGCCAACTTATGGCGAACAAAGCGGTACAAAAGGGGGTGGTGATGGACGGAGCAAAAGTACCAATCAAACACTCACAGCCAGTCAATAGATCTGGATTTGATCCATCACCGTTCTTTAGCCCACTCTGCCACCCCAGTTCAGACATGGCCATATGCAAATCAGTCTGACCCTGTGCCTCATAGGAACAGTCCAGCCCGAACTGCCAAGCCATGCCTTCCCTGGACCGGAAACAAGCTTCCAAGGACCGGTTTCTGGCATTTCAGCCGTCTTCAGCCAGGCTTGCTTGAATCCAGTGGCAAAGTGAGCAAGGGACTCACGTCTGAGCATACCCTGCCAACTTATGGCGAACAAAGCGGTACAAAAGGGGGTGGTGATGGACGGAGCATCAGAACCAATCAAACACTCAAAGCCAGTCAAGAGATCTGGGTTTGATTCATCACCGTTCTTTAGCCCACTCTGCCACCCCAGTTCAGACATGGCCATATGCAAATCAGTCTGACCCTGTGCCTCATGGGAACAGTCCAGCCCGAACTGCCAAGCCATGCCTTCCCTGGACCGGAAACAAGCTTCCTAGGACCGGTTTGTGGCATTTCAGCCATCTTCAGCCAGGCTTGCTTGAATCCAGTGGCAAAGTGAGCAAGGGACTCACGTCTGAGCATACCCTGCCAACTTATGGCGAACAAGGCGGTACAAAAGGGGGTGGTGATGGACGGAGCATCAGAACCAATCAAACACTCACAGCCAGTCAAGAGATCTGGGTTTGATCCATCACCGTTCTTTAGCCCACTCTGCCTCCCCAGTTCAGACATGGCCATATGCAAATCAGTCTGACCCTGTGCCTCATGGGAACAGTCCAGCCCGAACTGCCAAGCCATGCCTTCCCTGGACCGGAAACAAACTTCCTAGGACCCGTTTCTGGCATTTCAGCCGTCTTCAGCCAGGCTTGCTTGAATCCAGTGGCAAAGTGAGCAAGGGACTCACGTCTGAGCATACCCTGCCAACTTATGGCGAACAAAGCGGTACAGAAGGGGGTGGTGATGGACGGAGCATCAGAACCAATCAAACACTCACAGCCAGTCAAGAGATCTGGGTTTGATCCATCACCGTTCTTTAGCCCACTCTGCCACCCCAGTTCAGACCTGGCCATATGCAAATCAGTCTGACCCTGTGCCTCATGGGAACAGTCCAGCCCGAACTGCCAAGCCATGCATTCCCTGGACCGGAAACAAGCTTCATAGGACCGGTTTCTGGCATTTCAGCCGTCTTCAGCCAGGCTTGCTTGAATCCAGTGGCAAAGTGAGCAAGGGACTCACGTCTGAGCATACCCTGCCAATTTATGGCGAACAAAGCGGTACTGAAGGGGGTGGTGATGGACGGAGCATCAGAACCAATCAAACACTCACAGCCAGTCAAGAGATCTGGGTTTGATCCATCACCCTTCTTTAGCCCACTCTGCCACCCCAGTTCAGACATGGCCATATGCAAATCAGTCTGACCCTGTGCCTCATGGGAACAGTCCAGCCCAAACTGCCAAGCCATGCCTTCCCTGGACCGGAAACAAGCTTCCTATGACCGGTTTCTGGCATTTCAGCCGTTTTCAGCCAGGCTTGCTTGAATCCAGTGGCAAAGTGAGCAAGGGAATCACGTCTGAGCATACCCAGCCAACTTATGGCGAACAAAGCGGTACAGAAGGGGGTGGTGATGGACGGAGCATCAGAACCAATCAAACACTCACAGCCAGTCAAGAGATCTGGGTTTGATCCATCACCGTTCTTTAGCCCACTCTGCCACCCCAGTTCAGATATGGCCATATGCAAATCAGTCTGACCCTGTGCCTCATGGGAACAGTCCAGCCCGAACTGCCAAGCCATGCCTTCCCTGGACCGGAAACAAGCTTCCTAGTACCGGTTTCTGGCATTTCAGCCGTCTTCAGCCAGGCTTGCTTGAATCCAGTGGCAAAGTGAGCAAGGGACTCACGTCTGAGCATACCCTGCCAACTTATGGCAAACAAAGCGGTACAAAAGGGGGTGGTGATGGACGGAGCATCAGAACCAATCAAACACTCAAAGCCAGTCAAGAGATCTGGGTTTGATTCATCACCGTTCTTTAGCCCACTCTGCCACCCCAGTTCAGACATGGCCATATGCAAATCAGTCTAACCCTGTGCCTCATGGGAACAGTCCAGCCCGAACTGCCAAGCCATGCCTTCCCTGGACCGGAAACAAGCTTCCTAGGACCGGATTCTGGCATTTCAGCAGTCTTCAGCAAGGCTTGCTTGAATCCAGTGGCAAAGTGAGCAAGGGACTCACGTCTGAGCATACCCTGCCAACTTATGGCGAACAAGGCGGTACAAAAGGGGGTGGTGATGGACGGAGCATCAGAACCAATCAAACACTCACAGCCAGTCAAGAGATCTGGGTTTGATCCATCACCGTTCTTTAGCCCACTCTGCCACCCCAGTTCAGACATGGCCTCATGCAAATCAGTCTGACCCCGTGCCTCATGGGAACAGTCCAGCCCGAACTGCCAAGCCATGCCTTCCCTGGACCGGAAACAAGCTTCCTAGGACCGGCTTCTGGCATTTCAGCCGTCTTCAGCCAAGCTTGCTTGAATCCAGTGGCAAAGTGAGCAAGGGACTCACGTCTGAGCATACGCTGCCAACTTATGGCGAACAAAGCGGTACAGAAGGGGGTGGTGATGGACGGAGCATCAGAACCAATCAAACACTCAAAGCCAGTCAAGAGATCTGGGTTTGATCCATCACCGTTCTTTAGCCCACTCTGCCACCCCAGTTCAGACATGGCCATATGCAAATCAGTCTGACCCTGTGCCTCATGGGAACAGTCCAGCCCGAACTGCCAAGCCATGCCTTCCCTGGACCGGAAACAAGCTTCCTAGGACCGGTTTCTGGCATTTCAGCCGTCTTCAGCCAGGCTTGCTTGAATCCAGTGGCAAAGTGAGCAAGGGACTCACGTCTGAGCATACCCTGCCAACTTATGGCGAACAAAGCGGTACAGAAGGGGGTGGTGATGGACGGAGCATCAGAACCAATCAAACACTCAAAGCCAGTCAAGAGATCTGGGTTTGATCCATCACCGTTCTTTAGCCCACTCTGCCACCCCAGTTCAGACATGGCCATATGCAAATCAGTCTGACCCTGTGCCTCATGGGAACAGTCCAGCCCGAACTGCCAAGCCATGCCTTCCCTGGACCGGAAACAAGCTTCCTAGGACCGGTTTCTGGCATTTCAGCCGTCTTTAGCCAGGCTTGCTTGAATCCAGTGGCAAAGTGAGCAAGGGACTCACGTCTGAGCATACCCTGCCAACTTATGGCGAACAAAGCGGTACAGAAGGGGGTGGTGATGGACGGAGCATCAGAACCAATCAAACACTCACAGCCAGTCAAGAGATCTGGGTTTGATCCATCACCGTTCTTTAGCCCACTCTGCCACCCCAGTTCAGACATGGCCATATGCAAATCAGTCTGACCCTGTGCCTCATGGGAACAGTCCAGCCCGAACTGCCAAGCCATGCCTTCCCTGGACCGGAAACAAGCTTCCTACGACCGGTTTCTGGCATTTC
This sequence comes from Triturus cristatus, assembly GCF_964204655.1. Taxonomy (NCBI): domain Eukaryota; kingdom Metazoa; phylum Chordata; class Amphibia; order Caudata; family Salamandridae; genus Triturus; species Triturus cristatus. The sequence goes on along the minus strand of NC_140579.1, from coordinate 620,841,274 downwards.
AGCCGTCTTCAGCCAGGCTTGCTTGAATCCAGTGGCAAAGTGAGCAAGGGACTCACGTCTGAGCATACCCTGCCAACTTATGGCGAACAAAGCGGTACAAAAGGGGGTGGTGATGGACGGAGCATCAGAACCAATTAAACACTCACAGCCAGTCAATAGATCTGGGTTTTATCCATCACCGTCCTTTAGCCCACTCTGCCGCCCCAGTTCAGACATGGCCATATGCAAATCAGTCTGACCCTGTGCCTCATAGGAACAGTCCAGCCCGAACTGCCAAGCCATGCCTTCCCTGAACCGGAAACAAGCTTCCTACGACCGGTTTCTGGCATTTCAGCAGTCTTCAGCCAGGCTTGCTTGAATCCAGTGGCAAAGTGAGCAAGGGACTCACGTCTGAGCATACCCTGCCAACTTATGGCGAACAAAGCGGTACAAAAGGGGGTGGTGATGGACGGAGCATCAGAACCAATCAAACACTCACAGCCAGTCAAGAGATCTGGGTTTGATCCATCACCGTTCTTTAGCCCACTCTGCCACCCCAGTTCAGACATGGCCATATGCAAATCAGTCTGACCCTGTGACTCATGGGAACAGTCCAGCCCGAACTGCCAAGCCATGCCTTCCCTGGACCGGAAACAAGCTTCCTAGGACCGGTTTCTGGTATTTCAGCCGTCTTCAGCCAGGCTTGCTTGAATCCAGTGGCAAAGTGAGCAAGGGACTCACGTCTGAGCATACACTGCCAACTTATGGCGAACAAAGCGGTACAGAAGGGGTGGTGATGGACGGAGCATCAGAACCAATCAAACACTCACAGCCAGTCAGGAGATCTGGGTTTGATCCATGACCGTCCTTTAGCCCACTCTGCCACCCCAGTTCAGTCATGGCCATATGCAAATCAGTCTGACCCTGTGCCTCATGGGAACAGTCCAGCCCGAACTGCCAAGCCATGCCTTCCCTGGACCGGAAACAAGCTTCCTAGGACCGGTTTCTGGCATTTCAGGTGGCTTCAGCCAGGCTTGCTTGAATCCAGTGGCAAAGTGAGCAAGGGACTCACGTCTGAGCATACCCTGCCAACTTATGGCAAACAAAGCGGTCCAAAAGGGGGTGGTGATGGACGGAGCATCAGAACCAATCAAACACTCACAGCCAGTCAAGAGATCTGGGTTTGATCCATCACCGTTCTTTAGCCCACTCTACCACCCCAGTATAGACATGGCCATATGCAAATCAGTCTGACCCTGTGCCTCATGGGAACAGTCCAGCCCGAACTGCCAAGCCATGCCTTCCCTGGACCGGAAACAAGCTTCCTAGGACCGGTTTCTGGCATTTCAGCAGTCTTCAGCCAGGCTTGCTTGAATCCAGTGGCAAAGTGAGCAAGGGACTCACGTCTGAGCATACCCTGCCAACTTATGGCGAACAAGGCGGTACAAAAGGGGGTGGTGATGGACGGAGCATCAGAACCAATCAAACACTCACAGCTAGTCAAGAGATCTGGGTTTGATCCATCACCGTTCTTTAGACCACTCTGCCTCCGCAGTTCAGACATGGCCATATGCAAATCAGTCTGTACCTGTGCCTCATGGGAACAGTCCAGCCTGAACTGCCAAGCCAAGCTTTCCCTGGACCGGAAACAAACTTCCTAGGACCGGTCTCTGGCATTTCAGCCGTCTTCAGCCAGGCTTGCTTGAATCCAGTGGCAAAGTGAGCAAGGGACTCATGTCTGAGCATACGCTGCCAACTTATGGCGGACAAAGCGGTACAGAAGGGGGTGGTGATGGACGGAGCATCAGAACCAATCAAACACTCACAGCCAGTCAAGAGATCTGGGTTTGATCCATCACCGTTCTTTAGCCCACTCTGCCACCCCAGTTCAGACATGGCCATATGCAAATCAGTCTGACCCTGTGCCTCATGGGAACAGTCCAGCCCGAACTGCCAAGCCATGCCTTCCCTGGACCGGAAACTAGCTTCCTAGGACCGGTTTCTGGCATTTCAGCCGTCTTCAGCCAGGCTTGCTTGAATCCAGTGGCAAAGTGAGCAAGGGACTCACGTCTGAGCATACCCTGCCAACTTATGGCGAACAAAGCGGTACAGAAGGGGGTGGTGATGGACGGAGCATCAGAACCAATCAAACACTCACAGCCAGTCAAGATATCTGGGTTTGATCCATCACCGTTCTTTAGCCCACTCTGCCACCCCAGTTCAGACATGGCCATATGCAAATCAGTCTGACCCTGTGCCTCATGGGAACAGTCCAGCCCGAACTGCCAAGCCATGCCTTCCCTAGACCGGAAACAAGCTTCCTAGGACCGGTTTCTGGCATTTCAGCCGTCTTCAGCCAGGCTTGCTTGAATCCAGTGGCAAAGTGAGCAAGGGACTCACGTCTGAGCATACCCTGCCAATTTATGGCGAACAAAGTGGTACAAAAGGGGGTGGTGATGGACGGAGCATCAGAACCAATCAAACACTCACAGCCAGTCAAGAGATCTGTGTTTGATCCATCACCGTTCTTTAGCCCACTCTGCCACCCCAGTTCAGACATGGCCATATGCAAATCAGTCTGACCCTGTGCCTCATGGGAACAGTCCAGCCCGAACTGCCAAGCCATGCCTTCCCTGGACCGGAAACAAGCTTCCTAGGACCGGTTTCTGGCATTTCAGCCGTCTTTAGCCAGGCTTGATTGAATCCAGTGGCAAAGTGAGCAAGGGACTCACGTCTGAGCATACCCTGCCAACTTATGGCGAACAAAGCGGTACAGAAGGGGGTGGTGATGGACGGAGCATCAGAAGCAATCAAACACTCACAGCCAGTCAAGAGATCTGGGTTTGATCCATCACCTTTCTTTAGCCCACTCTGCCACCCCAGTTCAGGCATGGCCATATGCAAATCAGTCTGACCCTGTGCCTCATGGGAACAGTCCAGCCCGAACTTCCAAGCCATGCCTTCCCTGGACCGGAAACAAGCTTCCTAGGACCAGTTTCTGGCATTTCAGCCATCTTCAGCCAAGCTTGCTTGAATCCAGTGGCAAAGTGAGCAAGGGACTCACGTCTGAGCATACCCTGCCAACTTATGGCGAACAAAGCGGTACAGAAGGGGGTGGTGATGGACGGAGCATCAGAACCAATCGAACACTCACAGCCAGTCAATAGATCTGGGTTTGATCCATCACCGTTCTTTAGCCCACTCTGCCACCCCAGTTCAGACATGGCCATATGCAAATCAGTCTGACCCTGTGCCTCATAGGAACAGTCCAGCCCGAACTGCCAAGCCATGCCTTCCCTGGACCGGAAACAAGCTTCCTAGGACCAGTTTCTGGCATTTCAGCCGTCTTCAGGCAGGCTTGCTTGAATCCAGTGGCAAAGTGAGCAAGGGACTCACGTCTGAGCATACCCTGCCAACTTATGGCAAACAAAGCGGTACAAAAGGGGGTGGTGATGGACGGAGCATCAGAACCAATCAAACACTCACAGCCAGTCAAGAGATCTGGGTTTGATCCATTACCGTTCTTTAGCCCACTCTGCCACCCCAGTTCAGACATGGCCATATGCAAATCAGTCTGACCCTGTGACTCATGGGAACAGTCCAGCCCGAACTGCCAAGCCATGCCTTCCCTGGACCGGAAACAAGCTTCCTAGGACCGGTTTCTGGTATTTCAGCCGTCTTCAGCCAGGCTTGCTTGAATCCAGTGGCAAAGTGAGCAAGGGACTCACGTCTGAGCATACACTGCCAACTTATGGCGAACAAAGCGGTACAGAAGGGGTGGTGATGGACGGAGCATCAGAACCAATCAAACACTCACAGCCAGTCAGGAGATCTGGGTTTGATCCATGACCGTTCTTTAGCCCACTCTGCCACCCCAGTTCAGTCATGGCCATATGCAAATCAGTCTGACCCTGTGCCTCATGGGAACAGTCCAGCCCGAACTGCCAAGCCATGCCTTCCCTGGACCGGAAACAAGCTTCCTAGGACCGGTTTCTGGCATTTCAGGTGGCTTCAGCCAGGCTTGCTTGAATCCAGTGGCAAAGTGAGCAAGGGACTCACGTCTCAGCATACCCTGCCAACTTATGGCAAACAAAGCGGTCCAAAAGGGGGTGGTGATGAACGGAGCATCAGAACCAATCAAACACTCACAGCCAGTCAAGAGATCTGGGTTTGATCCATCACCGTTCTTTAGCCCACTCTACCACCCCAGTTCAGACATGGCCATATGCAAATCAGTCTGACCCTGTGCCTCATGGGAACAGTCCAGCCCGAACTGCCAAGCCATGCCTTCCCTGGACCGGAAACAAGCTTCCTAGGACCGGTTTCTGGCATTTCAGCAGTCTTCAGCCAGGCTTGCTTGAATCCAGTGGCAAAGTGAGCAAGGGACTCACGTCTGAGCATACCCTGCCAACTTATGGCGAACAAGGCGGTACAAAAGGGGGTGGTGATGGACGGAGCATCAGAACCAATCAAACACTCACAGCCAGTCAAGAGATCTGGGTTTGATCCATCACCGTTATTTAGCCCACTCTGCCACCCCAGTTCAGACATGGCCATATGCAAATCAGTCTGACCTTGTGCCTCATGGGAACAGTCCAGCCCGAACTGCCAAGCCATGCCTTCCCTGGACCGGAAACAAGCTTCCTAGGACCGGTTTCTGGCATTTCAGCCGTCTTCAGCCAGGCTTGCTTGAATCCAGTGGCAAAGTGAGCAAGGGACTCACGTCTGAGCATACCCTGCCAACTTATGGCGAACAAGGCGATACAGAAGGGGGTGGTGATGGACGGAGCATCAGAACCAATCAAACACTCACAGCTAGTCAAGAGATCCGGGTTTGATCCATCACCGTTCTTTAGACCACTCTGCCTCCGCAGTTCAGACATGGCCATATGCAAATCAGTCTGTACCTGTGCCTCATGGGAACAGTCCAGCCTGAACTGCCAAGCCAAGCTTTCCCTGGACCGGAAACAAACTTCCTAGGACCGGTTTCTGGCATTTCAGCCGTCTTCAGCCAGGCTTGCTTGAATCCAGTGGCAAAGTGAGCAAGGGACTCATGTCTGAGCATACGCTGCCAACTTATGGCGGACAAAGCGGTACAGAAGGGGGTGGTGATGGACGGAGCATCAGAACCAATCAAACACTCACAGCCAGTCAAGAGATCTGGGTTTGATCCATCACCGTTCTTTAGCCCACTCTGCCACCCCAGTTCAGACATGGCCATATGCAAATCAGTCTGACCCTGTGCCTCATGGGAACAGTCCAGCCCGAACTGCCAAGCCATGCCTTCCCTGGACCGGAAACTAGCTTCCTAGGACCGGTTTCTGGCATTTCAGCCGTCTTCAGCCAGGCTTGCTTGAATCCAGTGGCAAAGTGAGCAAGGGACTCACGTCTGAGCATACCCTGCCAACTTATGGCGAACAAAGCGGTACAGAAGGGGGTGGTGATGGACGGAGCATCAGAACCAATCAAACACTCACAGCCAGTCAAGATATCTGGGTTTGATCCATCACCGTTCTTTAGCCCACTCTGCCACCCCAGTTCAGACATGGCTATATGCAAATCAGTCTGACCCTGTGCCTCATGGGAACAGTCCAGCCCGAACTGCCAAGCCATGCCTTCCCTAGACCGGAAACAAGCTTCCTAGGACCGGTTTCTGGCATTTCAGCCGTCTTCAGCCAGGCTTGCTTGAATCCAGTGGCAAAGTGAGCAAGGGACTCACGTCTGAGCATACCCTGCCAATTTATGGCGAACAAAGTGGTACAAAAGGGGGTGGTGATGGACGGAGCATCAGAACCAATCAAACACTCACAGCCAGTCAAGAGATCTGTGTTTAATCCATCACCGTTCTTTAGCCCACTCTGCCACCCCAGTTCAGACATGGCCATATGCAAATCAGTCTGACCCTGTGCCTCATGGGAACAGTCCAGCCCGAACAGCCAAGCCATGCCTTCCCTGGACCGGAAACAAGCTTCCTAGGACCGGTTTCTGGCATTTCAGCCGTCTTCAGCCAGGCTTGATTGAATCCAGTGGCAAAGTGAGCAAGGGACTCACGTCTGAGCATACCCTGCCAACTTATGGCGAACAAAGCGGTACAGAAGGGGGTGGTGATGGACGGAGCATCAGAAGCAATCAAACACTCACAGCCAGTCAAGAGATCTGGGTTTGATCCATCACCCTTCTTTAGCCCACTCTGCCACCCCAGTTCAGACATGGCCATATGCAAATCAGTCTGACCCTGTGCCTCATGGGAACAGTCCAGCCCAAACTGCCAAGCCATGCCTTCCCTGGACCGGAAACAAGCTTCCTAGGACCGGTTTCTGGCATTTCAGCCGTTTTCAGCCAGGCTTGCTTGAATCCAGTGGCAAAGTGAGCAAGGGAATCACGTCTGAGCATACCCAGCCAACTTATGGCGAACAAAGCGGTACAGAAGGGGGTGGTGATGGACGGAGCATCAGAACCAATCAAACACTCACAGCCAGTCAAGAGATCTGGGTTTGATCCATCACCGTTCTTTAGCCCACTCTGCCACCCCAGTTCAGATATGGCCATATGCAAATCAGTCTGACCCTGTGCCTCATGGGAACAGTCCAGCCCGAACTGCCAAGCCATGCCTTCCCTGGACCGGAAACAAGCTTCCTAGTACCGGTTTCTGGCATTTCAGCCGTCTTCAGCCAGGCTTGCTTGAATCCAGTGGCAAAGTGAGCAAGGGACTCACGTCTGAGCATACCCTGCCAACTTATGGCAAACAAAGCGGTACAAAAGGGGGTGGTGATGGACGGAGCATCAGAACCAATCAAACACTCAAAGCCAGTCAAGAGATCTGGGTTTGATTCATCACCGTTCTTTAGCCCACTCTGCCACCCCAGTTCAGACATGGCCATATGCAAATCAGTCTAACCCTGTGCCTCATGGGAACAGTCCAGCCCGAACTGCCAAGCCATGCCTTCCCTGGACCGGAAACAAGCTTCCTAGGACCGGTTTCTGGCATTTCAGCAGTCTTCAGCCAGGCTTGCTTGAATCCAGTGGCAAAGTGAGCAAGGGACTCACGTCTGAGCATACCCTGCCAACTTATGGCGAACAAGGCGGTACAAAAGGGGGTGGTGATGGACGGAGCATCAGAACCAATCAAACACTCACAGCCAGTCAAGAGATCTGGGTTTGATCCATCACCGTTCTTTAGCCCACTCTGCCACCCCAGTTCAGACATGGCCTCATGCAAATCAGTCTGACCCCGTGCCTCATGGGAACAGTCCAGCCCGAACTGCCAAGCCATGCCTTCCCTGGACCGGAAACAAGCTTCCTAGGACCGGCTTCTGGCATTTCAGCCGTCTTCAGCCAAGCTTGCTTGAATCCAGTGGCAAAGTGAGCAAGGGACTCACGTCTGAGCATACGCTGCCAACTTATGGCGAACATTAGAACGGGCATGGCGAAGAGGTGGTTACTGTCTGGAGGATAAAATGAAGCTCAGGGACAAACAGAAGGCATATTACGCTGCCATTAAACAGGCTAAAAGTCTCTTTTATTCCAGCCGTATAGCAGCTGCTAATAATAATGCCAGGGAATTATATTCTATTGTTCAGAATTTCATGGCCCCTGTGGCGCTCTCTAGTGCTCCACCGTCTTCCTCAGCGTGGTGTGACACTCTGTCCCGAGCCTTTAGGGACAAGATCATAGGCATTCAAGCATCCTTTGTTTCTCAGGCGACCAAGGTATCAGATGCCTTTGCCGGCCCTGCAGAAGGCACTGTACATGTTTTCTCTGATTTTCAGTTGATTGTCCCTGATGAATGTCAAAAAATCTTAAAGGCCTTAAAATCTGGATCCCCATCCGATCCATGCCCGGCTAGAACACTAGCATTAGTCTCGGAAACCATCTACAAAGAGGTCACCTCCATCATTAACCTCTCCCTAAAGGAAGCGGTCGTTCCCCGTTCCTGGAAAGAAGCCATAATTCGACCTCTCCTTAAAAAACAAACGCTGGATCCCCTTTGCCCTGGGAATTACCGGCCCATCTCTTTGCTTCCTGCTTTAGCAAAAATTTGCGAAAAGGTGGTTAATAAACAATTGACCGACTTTGTGAAAAGTGAGTCAATTCTTCACCCAGCTCAGTCGGGCTTCAGATCAGGACACAGCACGGAAACTGTCCTGGTCGAGGTGGCCGAGGCCATTCGTGACTGTCTGGATGCGGGCGGGAGGGCTGCACTTATCCTGCTTGACCTCTCGGCCGCATTTGACACGGTCCCCCATCCACTGCTCCTTGCTCGCCTGGCAAGGGTCGGGATTGTTGGGGCAGTGTGGGAATGGCTTCGCTCATTTCTGGAAGCCCGGACTGAGCAGATTTCCATACCACCGTTTTCATCTACTCAACAGCGGGTCACTACGGGAGTCCCGCAGGGGTCTGCCCTTAGCCCCCTCCTGTTTAATATCTATATGACCCCATTAATTTATCTAGCGGAAGGGTTGGGAGCTAAGGTAATGGCTTACGCTGACGATACCCAGCTACTTTTCACTTGGAAGACAGATACTGTCCCGGTATCCCAAGCCCAAACCTGCTTGGCCACAGTATTTCACTGGATGGCGGAGGCAAAGCTCAAATGTAATGAAGGAAAATCGGAGGTTCTTCTCTTTGGCAAGTTTCCCTCTAATTTCAAAGAGCAACTCTGGCCTCCAGAATATCCTTGTCCAACCTCATCTGAGAAATCAGCTAAGAATCTAGGGGTTTGGTTTGATGAGCGCCTATCGTTTGAGTCACACATCATGAAGGTGGCAGGTGGCTGTTTTGGTCTACTTAAATCTTTCAGATGTTTCTTTCCCCTACTCCCTATTTCTGCCAGACAAACACTTATATGTGCACTGATTTTCTCTCGCCTGGACTATGCTAATGCCCTCTTTTCAGGTATTCCGGCATATTTGCTAAAAAAACTTCAGATAGTCCAAAACACTGCTGCCAGATTGTTATCTGGACTATCTTCCAGGGACAGTGTACAGAGCCAGCTTCGATCACTTCACTGGCTACCTGTAGCAGTTAGAGTGAAATTTAAGCTACTGACCCTTGCCTTCCGCGCTCTGCATGGTAATGGGCCTCTGTATCTGCAAAAGCGGATTAAATTCTATGTACCGGGACGGGCTTTGCGCTCCGCGTCTCTTTATTTGGCCCTTGTCCCTCGCTTTCAGCGACAGAGGATTGGCGGTAGCTCCTTTACTGTGAAGGCAACCACGGTTTGGAATTCTCTTCCACTCAGTCTTCGCTCCATCCAGGATTTGGGTACGTTTAAAAAAAAGCTGAAAACCTTTCTGTTTGTTTAAGGATGCTCCTTCTGTTCTTGCCTATGTAATTAATACAGATTCCTTGGCACTTGCTTGAGTTCAATCTCCTACCCCCATAGATTCGCGCCGGGACACTCCAGAGTATCTGTGCGCGCTATAAATGCATATATAACATAACATAACAAAGCGGTACAGAAGGGGGTGGTGATGGACGGAGCATCAGAACCAATCAAACACTCAAAGCCAGTCAAGAGATCTGGGTTTGATCCATCACCGTTCTTTAGCCCACTCTGCCACCCCAGTTCAGACATGGCCATATGCAAATCAGTCTGACCCTGTGCCTCATGGGAACAGTCCAGCCCGAACTGCCAAGCCATGCCTTCCCTGGACCGGAAACAAGCTTCCTACGACCGGTTTCTGGCATTTCAGCCGTCTTCAGCCAGGCTTGCTTGAATCCAGTGGCAAAGTGAGCAAGGGACTCACGTCTGAGCATACCCTGCCAACTTATGGCGAACAAAGCGGTACAAAAGGGGGTGGTGATGGACGGAGCATCAGAACCAATTAAACACTCACAGCCAGTCAATAGATCTGGGTTGTATCCATCACCGTCCTTTAGCCCACTCTGCCGCCCCAGTTCAGACATGGCCATATGCAAATCAGTCTGACCCTGTGCCTCATAGGAACAGTCCAGCCCGAACTGCCAAGCCATGCCTTCCCTGAACCGGAAACAAGCTTCCTACGACCGGTTTCTGGCATTTCAGCAGTCTTCAGCCAGGCTTGCTTGAATCCAGTGGCAAAGTGAGCAAGGGACTCACGTCTGAGCATACCCTGCCAACTTATGGCGAACAAAGCGGTACAAAAGGGGGTGGTGATGGACGGAGCATCAGAACCAATCAAACACTCACAGCCAGTCAAGAGATCTGGGTTTGATCCATCACCGTTCTTTAGCCCACTCTGCCACCCCAGTTCAGACATGGCCATATGCAAATCAGTCTGACCCTGTGACTCATGGGAACAGTCCAGCCCGAACTGCCAAGCCATGCCTTCCCTGGACCGGAAACAAGCTTCCTAGGACCGGTTTCTGGTATTTCAGCCGTCTTCAGCCAGGCTTGCTTGAATCCAGTGGCAAAGTGAGCAAGGGACTCACGTCTGAGCATACACTGCCAACTTATGGCGAACAAAGCGGTACAGAAGGGGTGGTGATGGACGGAGCATCAGAACCAATCAAACACTCACAGCCAGTCAGGAGATCTGGGTTTGATCCATGACCGTTCTTTAGCCCACTCTGCCACCCCAGTTCAGTCATGGCCATATGCAAATCAGTCTGACCCTGTGCCTCATGGGAACAGTCCAGCCCGAACTGCCAAGCCATGCCTTCCCTGGACCGGAAACAAGCTTCCTAGGACCGGTTTCTGGCATTTCAGGTGGCTTCAGCCAGGCTTGCTTGAATCCAGTGGCAAAGTGAGCAAGGGACTCACGTCTGAGCATACCCTGCCAACTTATGGCAAACAAAGCGGTCCAAAAGGGGGTGGTGATGGACGGAGCATCAGAACCAATCAAACACTCACAGCCAGTCAAGAGATCTGGGTTTGATCCATCACCGTTCTTTAGCCCACTCTACCACCCCAGTTCAGACATGGCCATATGCAAATCAGTGTGACCCTGTGCCTCATGGGAACAGTCCAGCCCGAACTGCCAAGCCATGCCTTCCCTGGACCGGAAACAAGCTTCCTAGGACCGGTTTCTGGCATTTCAGCAGTCTTCAGCCAGGCTTGCTTGAATCCAGTGGCAAAGTGAGCAAGGGACTCACGTCTGAGCATACCCTGCCAACTTATGGCGAACAAGGCGGTACAAAAGGGGGTGGTGATGGACGGAGCATCAGAACCAATCAAACACTCACAGCCAGTCAAGAGATCTGGGTTTGATCCATCACCGTTATTTAGCCCACTCTGCCACCCCAGTTCAGACATGGCCATATGCAAATCAGTCTGACCTTGTGCCTCATGGGAACAGTCCAGCCCGAACTGCCAAGCCATGCCTTCCCTGGACCGGAAACAAGCTTCCTAGGACCGGTTTCTGGCATTTCAGCCGTCTTCAGCCAGGCTTGCTTGAATCCAGTGGCAAAGTGAGCAAGGGACTCACGTCTGAGCATACCCTGCCAACTTATGGCGAACAAGGCGATACAGAAGGGGGTGGTGATGGACGGAGCATCAGAACCAATCAAACACTCACAGCTAGTCAAGAGATCTGGGTTTGATCCATCACCGTTCTTTAGACCACTCTGCCTCCGCAGTTCAGACATGGCCATATGCAAATCAGTCTGTACCTGTGCCTCATGGGAACAGTCCAGCCTGAACTGCCAAGCCAAGCTTTCCCTGGACCGGAAACAAACTTCCTAGGACCGGTTTCTGGCATTTCAGCCGTCTTCAGCCAGGCTTGCTTGAATCCAGTGGCAAAGTGAGCAAGGGACTCATGTCTGAGCATACGCTGCCAACTTATGGCGGACAAAGCGGTACAGAAGGGGGTGGTGATGGACGGAGCATCAGAACCAATCAAACACTCACAGCCAGTCAAGAGATCTGGGTTTGATCCATCACCGTTCTTTAGCCCACTCTGCCACCCCAGTTCAGACATGGCCATATGCAAATCAGTCTGACCCTGTGCCTCATGGGAACAGTCCAGCCCGAACTGCCAAGCCATGCCTTCCCTGGACCGGAAACTAGCTTCCTAGGACCGGTTTCTGGCATTTCAGCCGTCTTCAGCCAGGCTTGCTTGAATCCAGTGGCAAAGTGAGCAAGGGACTCACGTCTGAGCATACCCTGCCAACTTATGGCGAACAAAGCGGTACAGAAGGGGGTGGTGATGGACGGAGCATCAGAACCAATCAAACACTCACAGCCAGTCAAGATATCTGGGTTTGATCCATCACCGTTCTTTAGCCCACTCTGCCACCCCAGTTCAGACATGGCCATATGCAAATCAGTCTGACCCTGTGCCTCATGGGAACAGTCCAGCCCGAACTGCCAAGCCATGCCTTCCCTAGACCGGAAACAAGCTTCCTAGGACCGGTTTCTGGCATTTCAGCCGTCTTCAGCCAGGCTTGCTTGAATCCAGTGGCAAAGTGAGCAAGGGACTCACGTCTGAGCATACCCTGCCAATTTATGGCGAACAAAGTGGTACAAAAGGGGGTGGTGATGGACGGAGCATCAGAACCAATCAAACACTCACAGCCAGTCAAGAGATCTGTGTTTGATCCATCACCGTTCTTTAGCCCACTCTGCCACCCCAGTTCAGACATGGCCATATGCAAATCAGTCTGACCCTGTGCCTCATGGGAACAGTCCAGCCCGAACTGCCAAGCCATGCCTTCCCTGGACCGGAAACAAGCTTCCTAGGACCGGTTTCTGGCATTTCAGCCGTCTTTAGCCAGGCTTGATTGAATCCAGTGGCAAAGTGAGCAAGGGACTCACGTCTGAGCATACCCTGCCAACTTATGGCGAACAAAGCGGTACAGAAGGGGGTGGTGATGGACGGAGCATCAGAAGCAATCAAACACTATGTGGTGATGTTTAGAACTGAATGTTCAGGTCATGATGTAATGGAGCTATGGTTAAGGCTGTGTTCTAAATTAAACCAGTATTGGATGTAATGCTGGAGGTTGTTACATGAAGATTAATAAAGGTCCTGGAAACCTTTGGACTTTGGATTTATTTTCTACATATTGGCGACGAGCGGACTTTGGGACTTGTGCAGGGAACAAGCAAGCAAGCAACCTTCATCCCTGGAACGACACTGATTTGAGAATCAGTGCTATTAGAATAGTAATTTGGCTGTTTCTTCAACTGTAAGTAACAACTGGCTAGTGACCTTTGTGGTTGTGGTTAAAAGGCTACACAGAACGTTGATTACAATCTCATTGAAGGTGTTGGCGTGAGGTTGTTGCATCGTGTGACAGAGAATTCAACTGAACTGAGAAACGGTTGTACCGTGGTACTCGTGTTAACATTGGGAATCGATTGCAAGGATTGTTGACTGCAAACGGAAATAAAAAGAGATTCAATTTGGAGGTTGTCGGGCATTGTGAGATTGGCGAAACCCACGTCTTTATTTCGAAGGTTGGCAAGTGCTGAGAGATCGGCAATCGCTGATCATGAGATTGTGCTCTTTTGCTGGAGAGAGACTCGAAACGTAATAAAACGAACGAAGGATATTTTTGCCCGTCGTATGCTTTAAAGTTAATGCGAAAGTTGTACAACGCATTAGTTTGAGTTGACGGAGCAACGGAAGGATCAGGTGCGCCGAGTTCGAATGTAAACACCGCGCATGCTGCATGCGTTAGCTCGGCAATAACTGTGCGCGTGTTCCTAATAACGCTGCTGATTGCTACAAACACGTCATTTTCCAATTAGCAGTTCGACAATAACGCAAACCAACCATCATACCTTTTTGAACACCGATGTTGTGAGGGAGTGGCGCAGATTGAAGAAGACTTGTTAGGAGGGCGACATTCCTGGAAACAGTAAAGGGACTAGCAAAACACAAAGGAGGACACGAAATACAAAGGAAACAAAGGAAGGACTGACGTACAAAGCGAAGTGGAGAGGACACAAAAGAAGGAGTAATTGAGAAGGCTGAACAGAGTGGGACATGAGTTCAAGTTGATGGATTTGAGTGATTATTTTAATTAGTTGTTTTAGTTGATTATTTTAATTAATTATTTTAGTTGATTATTTTAGTTAATTATTTCAGCTAATTATTTTAATTATATTTTGTGATCATCATCAAATTTGAAAAATGGGTGATGATTCCATGTCAGCTCCACCAAAATTTTTACCTGTGCCTGGTGAACCTACTATCCCATGGAAAAGGTGGAAAAATATATTTTTCACGTATTTGCTAGCCATTGGTGGCGATAAGTATGGGCCAGTTAGGAGGCAAGCCATATTATTGCATCATTTAGGCGTTGAAGGGAGGAGAATCTATGATGATTTGCCAGAAATTTCCTTGGGAATGGGGGATGGGCAACCGGTTAACATTTATGAAATGTCATTGCAGATGCTGGAAAAACATTTCATGCCGAAGATTAATGTTGTGTTTGAGAGACATAAGTTTTTTTCCAGAGGACAAAAACTTGATGAGGGTGTTGTGTCGTATGTAGCAACTCTTCGGGGGTTAGCCGTCACGTGTGAATTTCAAGCATTGTGTGACTCGTTAATTAGAGATCAGATTGTCAGATGCACAAATAATAAGAGAGTTAGAGAAAAGTTGTTATCTAAGAATCCCACTTTGGAAGAAGCCATCCAGATTGCTAGGAGCATGGAAGATACAGACCATTGGATTAAGGAGATAGATAAAGAAAAGAAAAATCCAGAAAGCTCATTAACGGTGATGGAAAAAGAAATGTCTGCTGAGGTAAAGGATGTCAAAAAAGAGATTAACAAAACAATGTATAAGGGTTATGGAAATCTACAGACAAGACCGGGAGAAAGGAGACCGGTAATTTGCTACAGGTGTGGTTGTCCTGGGCATATAAATTCGAGTTTTGCATGTGGAGCCAGAAATGCTACATGCAGGTCCTGTGGAAAAAGGGGTCATTTGGCTAAGGCATGCAGGTCTAAAGGGAGTATACCAGCTGTAAGTGTAAAAGAGGTAACAAACGAAGAAGAAAACACTGGAGAGATATTTTTAACGGTTGATGGTGTAGAACTGGATGAAAGCCAATTAGTGGAAATAAAGGTGAAAGATGATGTAGGAATAGTTTCTAGAGTCAGAAAAAATTCAATGAATTTAAAAATGGAAAGTACGGGAAAATTGGAAAAACCACATTGTGAAATTGCTGTGGGAGAGGGAGTTGTGAAATCATTGGTGGATTCAGGGAGTTTATTTACTCTTATTTCTAAAGAAACTTTCTTAGGAAACTTAAGGGGAGAAATGAGTGAATTGTCAACTCCAGATGTGAAGGCTGTTGGATACGGGGGTTCTAAAATCAACATAGTGGGGATGCAGTGGACAAGTATTATATTTGAGAAAAGAGGGGTTTATGGTAGAATTTATATCACGGAAGAAGGATCCAATTTGCTAGGGTGGAGACACCAGAAGGATTTGAGCATAATCCTAAATCCTAATGCTTCAGAACCAGTGATGACAGTGGAAAGTAATGTGGTAAATGAATCGCATCAAGATGATGCAAAGAGTGATTGGAGTGAGAGGATAATGGACAAGTACTCCAAGGTATTTACTGAAAATCTTGGTTTGTTGAAGGGTTTTACACACAAAATTGTTTTGAAGGGTAACGCAAAACCAGTGGTACATAAAGTAAGGTCGGTACCTTATATGATGAAGGAAGCTTTGCAAAAGGAGTTGGAAAAATTATTGCAAGCTGAAGTTATTGAACCAATTGAATCATCCGAGTGGTTATCTCCGATTGTCGTAGCTCCTAAAGAGGGAAATAATATTCGTTTATGTATTGATTTACGGGATCTAAACAAAAACATCTGGGTGGACAGGCAACCCTTGCCAAATATTGGAGAAATGTTGAGCGTGATGGGTGGGGGATGTGTTTTCAGTGTCCTGGACATGTCTTCGGCGTACCACCAGATAAATTTACATCCAGATTCACGACATCTTACCTCATTTGTGACACCATTAGGGGCATTTCGCTATCGGAGGATGCCATTTGGGCTGGCATCGGCTTCTGCCGTTTTTCAGAGAGTGATGCAGAATATATTTAAGGGTTTAGAGAGAGTAATGTGTTTCCAAGATGACATCTTGATAGTAGGAAGGTCATACAAAGAGCATGATGAAATAATGGAGGAGGTTTTACGTAGAGTTGATGAATGTGGATTAACGATAAAGAAGGAAAAGTGTCAGGTCAGAGTGGGTGTGGTTAATTATCTTGGACATCAAATATCAGCGGAAGGGATAAAACCAAAGAATAGTATTGTGAAAGCGGTTAAGGATGCACCATCTCCCACCAACAAGGAACAATTGAAGTCTTTTCTTGGACTAGCAGAGTATTGTTCGAAGTTTGTTCCTAGGTTCAGTGAATTAGTGGAACCTATGAGAGTTTTATTGAAAAAAGGGGTTGTTTTTGACTGGAATTTGGATTGTGAGAGAGCGTTTGGAGATGTGAAGTCGTGTCTTGCAGCTGCACCGTCATTGGGACATTTTGATCCTAAAAAAAGAACCATTTTGGTTAGTGATGCAAGTAATGTGGGGATTGGAGCTGTATTGCTGCAAGAGTGTGATGGTGATGAGAGAATTATAGGGTTTGCTTCCAGGAGACTGCAAGGGGCAGAGAGAAGTTACTCTACAATTGAAAAAGAAGCGCTTGCTTGTTGTTGGGGGATAGCGCACTATAGGTATTATCTGTGGGGCATACCTTTTGTACTTAAGACAGATCACAAACCTCTAATCCATTTGTTCAAAGGTGGTCGGGGTTTAGATGGTAGTGTGACTCCTCGCATATCTAGGTGGTTGACATCGGTATTGGATTACAATTTCATTGTAGAGTATGTGCGGGGAGAAAGAAATGTGTTGGCTGATTGTCTTTCCAGGATGCCAGTGGAAGAAGATTCTGGTATTTTAGGTGTGGATGTGGAAGAAATAGTTGTAGAGGTTGATGGTGAATTTGCGGTTAGCAAAGATGATTGGAAGGAGGCAGTGGAGATGGATGAGGAATATAAAGAATTGAAAGAAGTCATTGTTAATTGCTGGGTTGATCCTGGAGTTTTAGATAAGTACAAACAATATTTACAAGTCAAAGAAGAATTGAGTTTGCAAGGTGATAAGATTTTGCGTAGAGATAGGATTGTTCCTCCAAATAGGTTGAGATTTAAAATACTCAAAATTGTACATGAGGGACATCTAGGTAGAAGTTTGACCAAGCGGAGGTTGAGGGAGTCATTTTGGTGGCCAGGAATGGACAAGGATGTGGAGGAGATGGTGAAGGAATGCAATGTGTGCAGTAATAGCGATAAGATGAGAGTCACTAGGAATCCTCCTTTGAGGTGCATGGAGCATCCAAAGAAACCATGGGAAAAAGTGGGGTTAGATATATTAGGCCCAGTTGATAGATTGGGTAGTAATAACCGGTATTTGGTGGTGCTGGTGGATTACCATAGTAAATGGTTCATTTGTAAATCCATGGGTGAGGTAACTTCAAGGAGTGTAATAACATTTTTAAAGGAAGTTTTTTTTGAGGAAGGTGTGCCAAAGACGCTTGTAACTGACAATGGTGTCCAGTTGGTTTCATTGGAGATGAGTAATTATTTGAGTGGTATTGGAGTTTTTCATCACAAAGTGGCGTTGTTCCATCCTCAGGCCAATGGATTGGTGGAGAGAGTGAATCGAATGATTATGGAGTCTATTCAACTTTCCTTGGCAAATGGATTATCTTGGAAGGATGAGTTGCGGAGGATGATGTGGGGTCATAGAATCACTCCTCACACTGTGACTGGTGTTTCTCCTTTTGTTGCACTAAAGGGAAGGGAGCCTGGAACAAAAGAGTCTCCGATGTGGTTGCAGGATAAAAGACAGATTTGGGTTGATAGAGAAGGAATGAGTCTAAGGGTTTTAGAAAATCAAAAGCGAAATAAAATGGAGTATGATCAAAGGAAGGCTGTTAAAGATTTAGTCTTCAGTGAGGGTGATTGGGTGGTGGTAAGGAAGTTTGGATTTGTGAGGAAAGGGGAAAGCAAATTTTCGCAACCATGTAAAATAATATCGGTGGAAGGTTCGGTGGCTCTTCTTGATGATGGGAAAAAAAGGAGTGTGGGAAATTTGTGTAAGGTATCTCATTTATGAGATACTTATGTTTATTTACATGTTGCATTATTTTGTTTGTTTTTATAAGGGGGAAGATATGTGGTGATGTTTAGAACTGAATGTTCAGGTCATGATGTAATGGAGCTATGGTTAAGGCTGTGTTCTAAATTAAACCAGTATTGGATGTAATGCTGGAGGTTGTTACATGAAGATTAATAAAGGTCCTGGAAACCTTTGGACTTTGGATTTATTTTCTACACACTCACAGCCAGTCAAGAGATCTGGGTTTGATCCATCACCTTTCTTTAGCCCACTCTGCCACCCCAGTTCAGGCATGGCCATATGCAAATCAGTCTGACCCTGTGCCTCATGGGAACAGTCCAGCCCGAACTTCCAAGCCATGCCTTCCCTGGACCGGAAACAAGCTTCCTAGGACCAGTTTCTGGCATTTCAGCCATCTTCAGCCAAGCTTGCTTGAATCCAGTGGCAAAGTGAGCAAGGGACTCACGTCTGAGCATACCCTGCCAACTTATGGCGAACAAAGCGGTACAGAAGGGGGTGGTGATGGACGGAGCATCAGAACCAATCGAACACTCACAGCCAGTCAATAGATCTGGGTTTGATCCATCACCGTTCTTTAGCCCACTCTGCCACCCCAGTTCAGACATGGCCATATGCAAATCAGTCTGACCCTGTGCCTCATAGGAACAGTCCAGCCCGAACTGCCAAGCCATGCCTTCCCTGGACCGGAAACAAGCTTCCTAGGACCAGTTTCTGGCATTTCAGCCGTCTTCAGCCAGGCTTGCTTGAATCCAGTGGCAAAGTGAGCAAGGGACTCACGTCTGAGCATACCCTGCCAACTTATGGCAAACAAAGCGGAACAAAAGGGGGTGGTGATGGACGGAGCATCAGAACCAATCAAACACTCACAGCCAGTCAAGAGATCTGGGTTTGATCCATCACCGTTCTTTAGCCCACTCTGCCACCCCAGTTCAGACATGGCCATATGCAAATCAGTCTGACCCTGTGACTCATGGGAACAGTCCAGCCCGAACTGCCAAGCCATGCCTTCCCTGGACCGGAAACAAGCTTCCTAGGACCGGTTTCTGGTATTTCAGCCGTCTTCAGCCAGGCTTGCTTGAATCCAGTGGCAAAGTGAGCAAGGGACTCACGTCTGAGCATACACTGCCAACTTATGGCGAACAAAGCGGTACAGAAGGGGTGGTGATGGACGGAGCATCAGAACCAATCAAACACTCACAGCCAGTCAGGAGATCTGGGTTTGATCCATGACCGTTCTTTAGCCCACTCTGCCACCCCAGTTCAGTCATGGCCATATGCAAATCAGTCTGACCCTGTGCCTCATGGGAACAGTCCAGCCCGAACTGCCAAGCCATGCCTTCCCTGGACCGGAAACAAGCTTCCTAGGACCGGTTTCTGGCATTTCAGGTGGCTTCAGCCAGGCTTGCTTGAATCCAGTGGCAAAGTGAGCAAGGGACTCACGTCTGAGCATACCCTGCCAACTTATGGCAAACAAAGCGGTCCAAAAGGGGGTGGTGATGGACGGAGCATCAGAACCAATCAAACACTCACAGCCAGTCAAGAGATCTGGGTTTGATCCATCACCGTTCTTTAGCCCACTCTACCACCCCAGTTCAGACATGGCCATATGCAAATCAGTCTGACCCTGTGCCTCATGGGAACAGTCCAGCCCGAACTGCCAAGCCATGCCTTCCCTGGACCGGAAACAAGCTTCCTAGGACCGGTTTCTGGCATTTCAGCAGTCTTCAGCCAGGCTTGCTTGAATCCAGTGGCAAAGTGAGCAAGGGACTCACGTCTGAGCATACCCTGCCAACTTATGGCGAACAAGGCGGTACAAAAGGGGGTGGTGATGGACGGAGCATCAGAACCAATCAAACACTCACAGCCAGTCAAGAGATCTGGGTTTGATCCATCACCGTTATTTAGCCCACTCTGCCACCCCAGTTCAGACATGGCCATATGCAAATCAGTCTGACCTTGTGCCTCATGGGAACAGTCCAGCCCGAACAGCCAAGCCATGCCTTCCCTGGACCGGAAACAAGCTTCCTAGGACCGGTTTCTGGCATTTCAGCCGTCTTCAGCCAGGCTTGCTTGAATCCAGTGGCAAAGTGAGCAAGGGACTCACGTCTGAGCATACCCTGCCAACTTATGGCGAACAAGGCGATACAGAAGGGGGTGGTGATGGACGGAGCATCAGAACCAATCAAACACTCACAGCTAGTCAAGAGATCCGGGTTTGATCCATCACCGTTCTTTAGACCACTCTGCCTCCGCAGTTCAGACATGGCCATATGCAAATCAGTCTGTACCTGTGCCTCATGGGAACAGTCCAGCCTGAACTGCCAAGCCAAGCTTTCCCTGGACCGGAAACAAACTTCCTAGGACCGGTTTCTGGCATTTCAGCCGTCTTCAGCCAGGCTTGCTTGAATCCAGTGGCAAAGTGAGCAAGGGACTCATGTCTGAGCATACGCTGCCAACTTATGGCGGACAAAGCGGTACAGAAGGGGGTGGTGATGGACGGAGCATCAGAACCAATCAAACACTCACAGCCAGTCAAGAGATCTGGGTTTGATCCATCACCGTTCTTTAGCCCACTCTGCCACCCCAGTTCAGACATGGCCATATGCAAATCAGTCTGACCCTGTGCCTCATGGGAACAGTCCAGCCCGAACTGCCAAGCCATGCCTTCCCTGGACCGGAAACTAAATTCCTAGGACCGGTTTCTGGCATTTCAGCCGTCTTCAGCCAGGCTTGCTTGAATCCAGTGGCAAAGTGAGCAAGGGACTCACGTCTGAGCATACCCTGCCAACTTATGGCGAACAAAGCGGTACAGAAGGGGGTGGTGATGGACGGAGCATCAGAACCAATCAAACACTCACAGCCAGTCAAGATATCTGGGTTTGATCCATCACCGTTCTTTAGCCCACTCTGCCACCCCAGTTCAGACATGGCCATATGCAAATCAGTCTGACCCTGTGCCTCATGGGAACAGTCCAGCCCGAACTGCCAAGCCATGCCTTCCCTAGACCGGAAACAAGCTTCCTAGGACCGGTTTCTGGCATTTCAGCCGTCTTCAGCCAGGCTTGCTTGAATCCAGTGGCAAAGTGAGCAAGGGACTCACGTCTGAGCATACCCTGCCAATTTATGGCGAACAAAGTGGTACAAAAGGGGGTGGTGATGGACGGAGCATCAGAACCAATCAAACACTCACAGCCAGTCAAGAGATCTGTGTTTGATCCATCACCGTTCTTTAGCCCACTCTGCCACCCCAGTTCAGACATGGCCATATGCAAATCAGTCTGACCCTGTGCCTCATGGGAACAGTCCAGCCCGAACTGCCAAGCCATGCCTTCCCTGGACCGGAAACAAGCTTCCTAGGACCGGTTTCTGGCATTTCAGCCGTCTTCAGCCAGGCTTGATTGAATCCAGTGGCAAAGTGAGCAAGGGACTCACGTCTGAGCATACCCTGCCAACTTATGGCGAACAAAGCGGTACAGAAGGGGGTGGTGATGGACGGAGCATCAGAAGCAATCAAACACTCACAGCCAGTCAAGAGATCTGGGTTTGATCCATCACCTTTCTTTAGCCCACTCTGCCACCCCAGTTCAGGCATGGCCATATGCAAATCAGTCTGACCCTGTGCCTCATGAGAACAGTCCAGCCCGAACTTCCAAGCCATGCCTTCCCTGGACCGGAAACAAGCTTCCTAGGACCAGTTTCTGGCATTTCAGCCATCTTCAGCCAAGCTTGCTTGAATCCAGTGGCAAAGTGAGCAAGGGACTCACGTCTGAGCATACCCTGCCAACTTATGGCGAACAAAGCGGTACAGAAGGGGGTG
The DNA here is from genome assembly GCF_964204655.1 of Triturus cristatus. NCBI lineage: Eukaryota > Metazoa > Chordata > Amphibia > Caudata > Salamandridae > Triturus > Triturus cristatus. The sequence goes on along the minus strand of NC_140579.1, from coordinate 620,819,383 downwards.
GTGATGGACGGAGCATCAGAACCAATCGAACACTCACAGCCAGTCAATAGATCTGGGTTTGATCCATCACCGTTCTTTAGCCCACTCTGCCACCCCAGCTCAGACATGGCCATATGCAAATCAGTCTGACCCTGTGCCTCATAGGAACAGTCCAGCCCGAACTGCCAAGCCATGCCTTCCCTGGACCGGAAACAAGCTTCCTAGGACCAGTTTCTGGCATTTCAGCCGTCTTCAGCCAGGCTTGCTTGAATCCAGTGGCAAAGTGAGCAAGGGACTCACGTCTGAGCATACCCTGCCAACTTATGGCAAACAAAGCGGTACAAAAGGGGGTGGTGATGGACGGAGCATCAGAACCAATCAAACACTCAAAGCCAGTCAAGAGATCTGGGTTTGATTCATCACCGTTCTTTAGCCCACTCTGCCACCCCAGTTCAGACCTGGCCATATGCAAATCAGTCTGACCCTGTGCCTCATGGGAACAGTCCAGCCCGAACTGCCAAGCCATACCTTCCCTGGACCGGAAACAACCTTCCTAGGACCGGTTTCTGGTATTTCAGCCATCTTCAGCCAGGCTTGCTTGAATCCAGTGGCAAAGTGAGCAAGGGACTCACGTCTGAGCATACACTGCCAACTTATGGCGAACAAAGCGGTACAGAAGGGGTGGTGATGGACGGAGCATCAGAACCAATCAAACACTCACAGCCAGTCAGGAGATCTGGGTTTGATCCATGACCGTTCTTTAGCCCACTCTGCCACCCCAGTTCAGTCATGGCCATATGCAAATCAGTCTGACCCTGTGCCTCATGGGAACAGTCCAGCCCGAACTGCCAAGCCATGCCTTCCCTGGACCGGAAACAAGCTTCCTAGGACCGGTTTCTGGCATTTCAGGTGGCTTCAGCCAGGCTTGCTTGAATCCAGTGGCAAAGTGAGCAAGGGACACACGTCTGAGCATACCCTGCCAACTTATGGCAAACAAAGCGGTCCAAAAGGGGGTGGTGATGGACGGAGCATCAGAACCAATCAAACACTCACAGCCAGTCAAGAGATCTGGGTTTGATCCATCACCGTTCTTTAGCCCACTCTACCACCCCAGTTCAGACATGGCCATATGCAAATCAGTCTGACCCTGTGCCTCATGGGAACAGTCCAGCCCGAACTGCCAAGCCATGCCTTCCCTGGACCGGAAACAAGCTTCCTAGGACCGGTTTCTGGCATTTCAGCAGTCTTCAGCCAGGCTTGCTTGAATCCAGTGGCAAAGTGAGCAAGAGACTCACGTCTGAGCATACCCTGCCAACTTATGGCGAACAAGGCGGTACAAAAGGGGGTGGTGATGGACGGAGCATCAGAACCAATCAAACACTCACAGCCAGTCAAGAGATCTGGGTTTGATCCATCACCGTTCTTTAGCCCACTCTGCCACCCCAGTTCAGACATGGCCATATGCAAATCAGTCTGACCTTGTGCCTCATGGGAACAGTCCAGCCCGAACTGCCAAGCCATGCCTTCCCTGGACCGGAAACAAGCTTCCTAGGACCGGTTTCTGGCATTTCAGCCGTCTTCAGCCAGGCTTGCTTGAATCCAGTGGCAAAGTGAGCAAGGGACTCACGTCTGAGCATACCCTGCCAACTTATGGCGAACAAGGCGATACAGAAGGGGGTGGTGATGGACGGAGCATCAGAACCAATCAAACACTCACAGCTAGTCAAGAGATCTGGGTTTGATCCATCACCGTTCTTTAGACCACTCTGCCTCCGCAGTTCAGACATGGCCATATGCAAATCAGTCTGTACCTGTGCCTCATGGGAACAGTCCAGCCTGAACTGCCAAGCCAAGCTTTCCCTGGACCGGAAACAAACTTCCTAGGACCGGTTTCTGGCATTTCAGCCGTCTTCAGCCAGGCTTGCTTGAATCCAGTGGCAAAGTGAGCAAGGGACTCATGTCTGAGCATACGCTGCCAACTTATGGCGGACAAAGCGGTACAGAAGGGGGTGGTGATGGACGGAGCATCAGAACCAATCAAACACTCACAGCCAGTCAAGAGATCTGGGTTTGATCCATCACCGTTCTTTAGCCCACTCTGCCACCCCAGTTCAGACATGGCCATATGCAAATCAGTCTGACCCTGTGCCTCATGGGAACAGTCCAGCCCGAACTGCCAAGCCATGCCTTCCCTGGACCGGAAACTAGCTTCCTAGGACCGGTTTCTGGCATTTCAGCCGTCTTCAGCCAGGCTTGCTTGAATCCAGTGGCAAAGTGAGCAAGGGACTCACGTCTGAGCATACCCTGCCAACTTATGGCGAACAAAGCGGTACAGAAGGGGGTGGTGATGGACGGAGCATCAGAACCAATCAAACACTCACAGCCAGTCAAGATATCTGGGTTTGATCCATCACCGTTCTTTAGCCCACTCTGCCACCCCAGTTCAGACATGGCCATATGCAAATCAGTCTGACCCTGTGCCTCATGGGAACAGTCCAGCCCGAACTGCCAAGCCATGCCTTCCCTAGACCGGAAACAAGCTTCCTAGGACCGGTTTCTGGCATTTCAGCCGTCTTCAGCCAGGCTTGCTTGAATCCAGTGGCAAAGTGAGCAAGGGACTCACGTCTGAGCATACCCTGCCAATTTATGGCGAACAAAGTGGTACAAAAGGGGGTGGTGATGGACGGAGCATCAGAACCAATCAAACACTCACAGCCAGTCAAGAGATCTGTGTTTGATCCATCACCGTTCTTTAGCCCACTCTGCCACCCCAGTTCAGACATGGCCATATGCAAATCAGTCTGACCCTGTGCCTCATGGGAACAGTCCAGCCCGAACTGCCAAGCCATGCCTTCCCTGGACCGGAAACAAGCTTCCTAGGACCGGTTTCTGGCATTTCAGCCGTCTTCAGCCAGGCTTGATTGAATCCAGTGGCAAAGTGAGCAAGGGACTCACGTCTGAGCATACCCTGCCAACTTATGGCGAACAAAGCGGTACAGAAGGGGGTGGTGATGGACGGAGCATCAGAAGCAATCAAACACTCACAGCCAGTCAAGAGATCTGGGTTTGATCCATCACCTTTCTTTAGCCCACTCTGCCACCCCAGTTCAGGCATGGCCATATGCAAATCAGTCTGACCCTGTGCCTCATGGGAACAGTCCAGCCCGAACTTCCAAGCCATGCCTTCCCTGGACCGGAAACAAGCTTCCTAGGACCAGTTTCTGGCATTTCAGCCATCTTCAGCCAAGCTTGCTTGAATCCAGTGGCAAAGTGAGCAAGGGACTCACGTCTGAGCATACCCTGCCAACTTATGGCGAACAAAGCGGTACAGACGGGGGTGGTGATGGACGGAGCATCAGAACCAATCGAACACTCACAGCCAGTCAATAGATCTGGGTTTGATCAATCACCGTTCTTTAGCCCACTCTGCCACCCCAGTTCAGACATGGCCATATGCAAATCAGTCTGACCCTGTGCCTCATAGGAACAGTCCAGCCCGAACTGCCAAGCCATGCCTTCCCTGGACCGGAAACAAGCTTCCTAGGACCAGTTTCTGGCATTTCAGCCGTCTTCAGCCAGGCTTGCTTGAATCCAGTGGCAAAGTGAGCAAGGGACTCACGTCTGAGCATACCCTGCCAACTTATGGCAAACAAAGCGGTACAAAAGGGGGTGGTGATGGACGGAGCATCAGAACCAATCAAACACTCAAAGCCAGTCAAGAGATCTGGGTTTGATTCATCACCGTTCTTTAGCCCACTCTGCCACCCCAGTTCAGACCTGGCCATATGCAAATCAGTCTGACCCTGTGCCTCATGGGAACAGTCCAGCCCGAACTGCCAAGCCATACCTTCCCTGGACCGGAAACAAGCTTCCTAGGACCGGTTTCTGGTATTTCAGCCGTCTTCAGCCAGGCTTGCTTGAATCCAGTGGCAAAGTGAGCAAGGGACTCACGTCTGAGCATACACTGCCAACTTATGGCGAACAAAGCGGTACAGAAGGGGTGGTGATGGACGGAGCATCAGAACCAATCAAACACTCACAGCCAGTCAGGAGATCTGGGTTTGATCCATGACCGTTCTTTAGCCCACTCTGCCACCCCAGTTCAGTCATGGCCATATGCAAATCAGTCTGACCCTGTGCCTCATGGGAACAGTCCAGCCCGAACTGCCAAGCCATGCCTTCCCTGGACCGGAAACAAGCTTCCTAGGACCGGTTTCTGGCATTTCAGGTGGCTTCAGCCAGGCTTGCTTGAATCCAGTGGCAAAGTGAGCAAGGGACTCACGTCTGAGCATACCCTGCCAACTTATGGCAAACAAAGCGGCCCAAAAGGGGGTGGTGATGGACGGAGCATCAGAACCAATCAAACACTCACAGCCAGTCAAGAGATCTGGGTTTGATCCATCACCGTTCTTTAGCCCACTCTACCACCCCAGTTCAGACATGGCCATATGCAAATCAGTCTGACCCTGTGCCTCATGGGAACAGTCCAGCCCGAACTGCCAAGCCATGCCTTCCCTGGACCGGAAACAAGCTTCCTAGGACCGGTTTCTGGCATTTCAGCAGTCTTCAGCCAGGCTTGCTTGAATCCAGTGGCAAAGTGAGCAAGGGACTCACGTCTGAGCATACCCTGCCAACTTATGGCGAACATTAGAACGGGCATGGCGAAGAGGTGGTTACTGTCTGGAGGATAAAATGAAGCTCAGGGACAAACAGAAGGCATATTACGCTGCCATTAAACAGGCTAAAAGTCTCTTTTATTCCAGCCGTATAGCAGCTGCTAATAATAATGCCAGGGAATTATATTCTATTGTTCAGAATTTCATGGCCCCTGTGGCGCTCTCTAGTGCTCCACCGTCTTTCTCAGCGTGGTGTGACACTCTGTCCCGAGCCTTTAGGGACAAGATCATAGGCATTCAACCATCCTTTGTTTCTCAGGCGACCAAGGTATCAGATGCCTTTGCCGGCCCTGCAGAAGGCACTGTACATGTTTTCTCTGATTTTCAGTTGATTGTCCCTGATGAATGTCAAAAAATCTTAAAGGCCTTAAAATCTGGATCCCCATCCGATCCATGCCCGGCTAGAACACTAGCATTAGTCTCGGAAACCATCTACAAAGAGGTCACCTCCATCATTAACCTCTCCCTAAAGGAAGCGGTCGTTCCCCGTTCCTGGAAAGAAGCCATAATTCGACCTCTCCTTAAAAAACAAACGCTGGATCCCCTTTGCCCTGGGAATTACCGGCCCATCTCTTTGCTTCCTGCTTTAGCAAAAATTTGCGAAAAGGTGGTTAATAAACAATTGACCGACTTTGTGGAAAGTGAGTCAATTCTTCACCCAGCTCAGTCGGGCTTCAGATCAGGACACAGCACGGAAACTGTCCTGGTCGAGGTGGCCGAGGCCATTCGTGACTGTCTGGATGCGGGCGGGAGGGCTGCACTTATCCTGCTTGACCTCTCGGCCGCATTTGACACGGTCCCCCATCCACTGCTCCTTGCTCGCCTGGCAAGGGTCGGGATTGTTGGGGCAGTGTGGGAATGGCTTCGCTCATTTCTGGAAGCCCGGACTGAGCAGATTTCCATACCACCGTTTTCATCTACTCAACAGCGGGTCACTACGGGAGTCCCGCAGGGGTCTGCCCTTAGCCCCCTCCTGTTTAATATCTATATGACCCCATTAATTTATCTAGCGGAAGGGTTGGGAGCTAAGGTAATGGCTTACGCTGACGATACCCAGCTACTTTTCACTTGGAAGACAGATACTGTCCCGGTATCCCAAGCCCAAACCTGCTTGGCCACAGTATTTCACTGGATGGCGGAGGCAAAGCTCAAATGTAATGAAGGAAAATCGGAGGTTCTTCTCTTTGGCAAGTTTCCCTCTAATTTCAAAGAGCAACTCTGGCCTCCAGAATATCCTTGTCCAACCTCATCTGAGAAATCAGCTAAGAATCTAGGGGTTTGGTTTGATGAGCGCCTATCGTTTGAGTCACACATCATGAAGGTGGCAGGTGGCTGTTTTGGTCTACTTAAATCTTTCAGATGTTTCTTTCCCCTACTCCCTATTTCTGCCAGACAAACACTTATATGTGCACTGATTTTCTCTCGCCTGGACTATGCTAATGCCCTCTTTTCAGGTATTCCGGCATATTTGCTAAAAAAACTTCAGATAGTCCAAAACACTGCTGCCAGATTGTTATCTGGACTATCTTCCAGGGACAGTGTACAGAGCCAGCTTCGATCACTTCACTGGCTACCTGTAGCAGTTAGAGTGAAATTTAAGCTACTGACCCTTGCCTTCCGCGCTCTGCATGGTAATGGGCCTCTGTATCTGCAAAAGCGGATTAAATTCTATGTACCGGGGCGGGCTTTGCGCTCCGCGTCTCTTTATTTGGCCCTTGTCCCTCGCTTTCAGCGACAGAGGATTGGCGGTAGCTCCTTTACTGTGAAGGCAACCACGGTTTGGAATTCTCTTCCACTCAGTCTTCGCTCCATCCAGGATTTGGGTACGTTTAAAAAAAAGCTGAAAACCTTTCTGTTTGTTTAAGGATGCTCCTTCTGTTCTTGCCTATGTAATTAATACAGATTCCTTGGCACTTGCTTGAGTTCAATCTCCTACCCCCATAGATTCGCGCCGGGACACTCCAGAGTATCTGTGCGCGCTATAAATGCATATATAACATAACATAACAAAGCGGTACAGAAGGGGGTGGTGATGGACGGAGCATCAGAACCAATCAAACACTCAAAGCCAGTCAAGAGATCTGGGTTTGATCCATCACCGTTCTTTAGCCCACTCTGCCACCCCAGTTCAGACATGGCCATATGCAAATCAGTCTGACCCTGTGCCTCATGGGAACAGTCCAGCCCGAACTGCCAAGCCATGCCTTCCCTGGACCGGAAACAAGCTTCCTAGGACCGGTTTCTGGCATTTCAGCCGTCTTCAGCCAGGCTTGCTTGAATCCAGTGGCAAAGTGAGCAAGGGACTCACGTCTGAGCATACCCTGCCAACTTATGGCGAACAAAGCGGTACAGAAGGGGGTGGTGATGGACGGAGCATCAGAACCAATCAAACACTCACAGCCAGTCAAGAGATCTGGGTTTGATCCATCACCGTTCTTTAGCCCACTCTGCCACCCCAGTTCAGACATGGCCATATGCAAATCAGTCTGACCCTGTGCCTCATGGGAACAGTCCAGCCCGAACTGCCAAGCCATGCCTTCCCTGGACCGGAAACAAGCTTCCTACGACCGGTTTCTGGCATTTCAGCCGTCTTCAGCCAGGCTTGCTTGAATCCAGTGGCAAAGTGAGCAAGGGACTCACGTCTGAGCATACCCTGCCAACTTATGGCGAACAAAGCGGTACAAAAGGGGGTGGTGATGGACGGAGCATCAGAACCAATTAAACACTCACAGCCAGTCAATAGATCTGGGTTTTATCCATCACCGTCCTTTAGCCCACTCTGCCGCCCCAGTTCAGACATGGCCATATGCAAATCAGTCTGACCCTGTGCCTCATAGGAACAGTCCAGCCCGAACTGCCAAGCCATGCCTTCCCTGAACCGGAAACAAGCTTCCTACGACCGGTTTCTGGCACTTCAGCAGTCTTCAGCCAGGCTTGCTTGAATCCAGTGGCAAAGTGAGCAAGGGACTCACGTCTGAGCATACCCTGCCAACTTATGGCGAACAAAGCGGTACAAAAGGGGGTGGTGATGGACGGAGCATCAGAACCAATCAAACACTCACAGCCAGTCAAGAGATCTGGGTTTGATCCATCACCGTTCTTTAGCCCACTCTGCCACCCCAGTTCAGACATGGCCATATGCAAATCAGTCTGACCCTGTGACTCATGGGAACAGTCCAGCCCGAACTGCCAAGCCATGCCTTCCCTGGACCGGAAACAAGCTTCCTAGGACCGGTTTCTGGTATTTCAGCCGTCTTCAGCCAGGCTTGCTTGAATCCAGTGGCAAAGTGAGCAAGGGACTCACGTCTGAGCATACACTGCCAACTTATGGCGAACAAAGCGGTACAGAAGGGGTGGTGATGGACGGAGCATCAGAACCAATCAAACACTCACAGCCAGTCAGGAGATCTGGGTTTGATCCATGACCGTTCTTTAGCCCACTCTGCCACCCCAGTTCAGTCATGGCCATATGCAAATCAGTCTGACCCTGTGCCTCATGGGAACAGTCCAGCCCGAACTGCCAAGCCATGCCTTCCCTGGACCGGAAACAAGCTTCCTAGGACCGGTTTCTGGCATTTCAGGTGGCTTCAGCCAGGCTTGCTTGAATCCAGTGGCAAAGTGAGCAAGGGACTCACGTCTGAGCATACCCTGCCAACTTATGGCAAACAAAGCGGTCCAAAAGGGGGTGGTGATGGACGGAGCATCAGAACCAATCAAACACTCACAGCCAGTCAAGAGATCTGGGTTTGATCCATCACCGTTATTTAGCCCACTCTGCCACCCCAGTTCAGACATGGCCATATGCAAATCAGTCTGACCTTGTGCCTCATGGGAACAGTCCAGCCCGAACTGCCAAGCCATGCCTTCCCTGGACCGGAAACAAGCTTCCTAGGACCGGTTTCTGGCATTTCAGCCGTCTTCAGCCAGGCTTGCTTGAATCCAGTGGCAAAGTGAGCAAGGGACTCACGTCTGAGCATACCCTGCCAACTTATGGCGAACAAGGCGATACAGAAGGGGGTGGTGATGGATGGAGCATCAGAACCAATCAAACACTCACAGCTAGTCAAGAGATCTGGGTTTGATCCATCACCGTTCTTTAGACCACTCTGCCTCCGCAGTTCAGACATGGCCATATGCAAATCAGTCTGTACCTGTGCCTCATGGGAACAGTCCAGCCTGAACTGCCAAGCCAAGCTTTCCCTGGACCGGAAACAAACTTCCTAGGACCGGTTTCTGGCATTTCAGCCGTCTTCAGCCAGGCTTGCTTGAATCCAGTGGCAAAGTGCTCAAGGGACTCATGTCTGAGCATACGCTGCCAACTTATGGCGGACAAAGCGGTACAGAAGGGGGTGGTGATGGACGGAGCATCAGAACCAATCAAACACTCACAGCCAGTCAAGAGATCTGGGTTTGATCCATCACCGTTCTTTAGCCCACTCTGCCACCCCAGTTCAGACATGGCCATATGCAAATCAGTCTGACCCTGTGCCTCATGGGAACAGTCCAGCCCGAACTGCCAAGCCATGCCTTCCCTGGACCGGAAACTAGCTTCCTAGGACCGGTTTCTGGCATTTCAGCCGTCTTCAGCCAGGCTTGCTTGAATCCAGTGGCAAAGTGAGCAAGGGACTCACGTCTGAGCATACCCTGCCAACTTATGGCGAACAAAGCGGTACAGAAGGGGGTGGTGATGGACGGAGCATCAGAACCAATCAAACACTCACAGCCAGTCAAGAGATCTGGGTTTGATCCATCACCGTTCTTTAGCCCACTCTGCCACCCCAGTTCAGACATGGCCATATGCAAATCAGTCTGACCCTGTGCCTCATGGGAACAGTCCAGCCCGAACTGCCAAGCCATGCCTTCCCTGGACCGGAAACTAGCTTCCTAGGACCGGTTTCTGGCATTTCAGCCGTCTTCAGCCAGGCTTGCTTGAATCCAGTGGCAAAGTGAGCAAGGGACTCACGTCTGAGCATACCCTGCCAACTTATGGCGAACAAAGCGGTACAGAAGGGGGTGGTGATGGACGGAGCATCAGAACCAATCAAACACTCACAGCCAGTCAAGATATCTGGGTTTGATCCATCACCGTTCTTTAGCCCACTCTGCCACCCCAGTTCAGACATGGCCATATGCAAATCAGTCTGACCCTGTGCCTCATGGGAACAGTCCAGCCCGAACTGCCAAGCCATGCCTTCCCTAGACCGGAAACAAGCTTCCTAGGACCGGTTTCTGGCATTTCAGCCGTCTTCAGCCAGGCTTGCTTGAATCCAGTGGCAAAGTGAGCAAGGGACTCACGTCTGAGCATACCCTGCCAATTTATGGCGAACAAAGTGGTACAAAAGGGGGTGGTGATGGACGGAGCATCAGAACCAATCAAACACTCACAGCCAGTCAAGAGATCTGTGTTTGATCCATCACCGTTCTTTAGCCCACTCTGCCACCCCAGTTCAGACATGGCCATATGCAAATCAGTCTGACCCTGTGCCTCATGGGAACAGTCCAGCCCGAACTGCCAAGCCATGCCTTCCCTGGACCGGAAACAAGCTTCCTAGGACCGGTTTCTGGCATTTCAGCCGTCTTTAGCCAGGCTTGATTGAATCCAGTGGCAAAGTGAGCAAGGGACTCACGTCTGAGCATACCCTGCCAACTTATGGCGAACAAAGCGGTACAGAAGGGGGTGGTGATGGACGGAGCATCAGAAGCAATCAAACACTCACAGCCAGTCAAGAGATCTGGGTTTGATCCATCACCTTTCTTTAGCCCACTCTGCCACCCCAGTTCAGGCATGGCCATATGCAAATCAGTCTGACCCTGTGCCTCATGGGAACAGTCCAGCCCGAACTTCCAAGCCATGCCTTCCCTGGACCGGAAACAAGCTTCCTAGGACCGGTTTCTGGCATTTCAGGTGGCTTCAGCCAGGCTTGCTTGAATCCAGTGGCAAAGTGAGCAAGGGACTCACGTCTGAGCATACCCTGCCAACTTATGGCAAACAAAGCGATCCAAAAGGGGGTGGTGATGGACGGAGCATCAGAACCAATCAAACACTCACAGCCAGTCAAGAGATCTGGGTTTGATCCATCACCGTTCTTTAGCCCACTCTACCACCCCAGTTCAGACATGGCCATATGCAAATCAGTCTGACCCTGTGCCTCATGGGAACAGTCCAGCCCGAGCTGCCAAGCCATGCCTTCCCTGGACCGGAAACAAGCTTCCTAGGACCGGTTTCTGGCATTTCAGCAGTCTTCAGCCAGGCTTGCTTGAATCCAGTGGCAAAGTGAGCAAGGGACTCACGTCTGAGCATACCCTGCCAACTTATGGCGAACAAGGCGGTACAAAAGGGGGTGGTGATGGACGGAAAATCAGAACCAATGAAACACTGACAGCCAGTCATGAGATCTGGGTTTGATCCATCACCGTTATTTAGCCCACTCTGCCACCCCAGTTCAGACATGGCCATATGCAAATCAGTCTGACCCTGTGCCTCATAGGAACAGTCCAGCCCGAACTGCCAAGCCATACCTTCCCTGGACCGGAAACAAGCTTCCTAGGACCAGTTTCTGGCATTTCAGCCGTCTTCAGCCAGGCTTGCTTGAATCCAGTGGCAAAGTGAGCAAGGGACTCACGTCTGAGCATACCCTGCCAACTTATGGCAAACAAAGCGGTACAAAAGGGGGTGGTG